>NC_083718.1:163599908-164200908 GCF_028564815.1 Eubalaena glacialis | reverse complement strand
AGTATATCTTGTGAGAGAGGCTGAAGTCCTGGACAAGGAGAGGGGTAGCAGTGAAGACCCAATGGGCTGCCATCATATTGCATGCATGAGCCAAGAGGCCTCTCCCTGGTCTTTGTTCTTCTCACCTCTCAGGCCCTGCCCAGGTACTGTGTTCTCATGTTGCTTGTCCATATCCACTGTTAGAATATCTTCCTCCTTCTCTGAGCTCCAAGGCCCTCTGTTGAGTTGCCCACCACGTGTGAGCTACCCAGTGGCCACAGTAGTCCAGGTTAGAAGCTCTGCAAGGACAAAACCCTGTCACATATGTCCCCGTGGCTCTTCCAGTGTAGCCCCCCACCCCCCGTCACAGCAGAGGGAAAAAATGAAACAGCAAAACTCTGAGCAGAGAAGCATTTCGTGGTAATGCTCAAGAAAGATCAGGAGACTTATCACGGCGATCATTTCAAAACGTACACAAATGTCAAATCATTACGTAGCGCACCTGAAACTAACAAAATATTGTACATCAACTATATTTCAATTTAAAAAAAGAAAGATCAAGGCTGTTGTGAATTTGCCCAGTAGGCCACTAATTTTCAGCTTGCATCCAATTTGCCAAAGGATCTTATATGACTGGTTAAAATAAGACTTACAAAACCTTCCTGACCCTGCAGTGTGTGCAGGACCTAGAGGCAGTAGATTGAGTGCCCAGAGAGAAAGAGCTGCTGGGCCTCAAAAATGAGAAAGTAATCAGTGAGAAGCAGGGACATTTGCAATCAGCATTGGAGGAAAGCACACCCCTTTCCAAATGATTGGTAGGCGGCATGACCATATCATTAATTGTCCGGACAGGTGCAATTTTGAGGGTGTTTAAAGGGCGCCATCTGTAATTATTACATGACAGCAGACTTAAATTGAGATTGTCCCTGAAAGAATAGAACTTGGGGTCACCACAGAGATGAGTACTGCTCCCCCCACCACAACTCCTTATATTTTATAGATGGCGGAACTTCCGCTCTTGGCCTCTCCCCATTCCTCCTCCTACTCCCCAGGATTTAGCTGAATCTGGGTACTTTGTTTTGAAGACTGAGTACAGCTCAGCCCCCTCCAGGTCCTCTCTCTTTTGGAGCAGCTCTGCTTAGGAGCCGGGGTTCTCACCTCCTCCATGGGGTCAACTTAAGGGGCAAGTGTGCACTTGTGGAAAAGACCTAGACTATCTAGTTTGCCTGTGACTGGATGGAGGGAGAAATATTAGGAGGCTCAGCTGACTGCTGATCTAAACCTTTATCAACCTTAGCAAAGTTCTGTCTGTCTGATTCCAATATCTCCTTCTCAGTTGATTCTATACCCAGAGCAGATAGTGGCTCTCACTCTCCCAAACCCAACAGCTGTCCTAAGCAGAGGCTGGGAGTTTTCAGAATTAGATAAAGGCCCTCATACAAGAGCATAGCGTGTCAATGCAGGTCAGTGGGAGTTGGGGACTGGGGAGAACCCATACTAGAGGATCCTTATATGTGAACAGCACAAGAAAAAGAAAAATCTGGGCTGAATTTGGCTTCGTGTCTAAATCTGAGTGTGAGTTTTCACCAGCTTCTTTTGGGTGTAGGATATGGAAATTAATTATCCCAACCCCACAACATGTATATATATATATGTTTTTTCAAAATAAATTTTATTGAGAAAATTAATTATACACAATAAATAAACCCACTTGAGTTTTGACAAATGAATACACTTGTATAACCACCACACCAATCAATATATAGAACACTTCTATCTCCCCAAAAAGTGCCCTTGTCAATCCTCCAAAATTTCTCTCCCCCAGGCAACTGCTATTGTGATCTCCATCATTATGGATTAGTTTTGTCTGTTTTAGAACATCATATACATGGATTCACACAGTATGTTTTCTCTGGCGTCTGATTCATCCATGTTGTAGTATGTATTAGTAGTTCTTATTTTTTTCATTGCCAAATAGCATTCCACTGAAAGAACGTGCCACAGTTTATCCATTTACCTGTTGATGGACATTTGGGTTGTTTCCAGTTTTAAGCTGTATTTGTGTACAAGTCTTTCTGTGGCCATGCATTTTTTTGGGGTAAATACCAAGGCATTGCTGTGTCATTAAGTAAGTATATACTTAAATTTTTAAGAAACTGCAGAGCTGTTTTCTAAAGGGGTTGTACAATTTTTCACCTTCCATCAGAAACGTATGAGGGTTCTAGAGGACCTATATATTCACTAACATTTAGTATTGTCGGTCTTTTCGTTTTAGCCATTGTAGTGAGTCTGAAGCAGTACTTCTTTGATGTTTTAATGTGCATTTCCTTGGTGATTAATGATGTTGAGCACCTTTTCATGTGTTTATTGGCCATATGTATATCTTCTTTTGCAAAATGTCTAATAAAATATTTTACTCATTTAAAAATATTATATATATGGTGGTTAATTTTATTTGTTAAATTGACTGGCCTAATGGATGCCCAGATAGCTGGTAAACATTATTTCTGGGTGTGTCTGTGAGGGTGTTTCTGGAAGAGATTAGTATCTGAGTCAGTAGACTGAGTAAAGAGATCTGCTCTCATCAATGTGGGTGGGTACCATTCAATCCATTGCAGGGGTGGGGAGCAAATGGAATAAAAAGGTGAAAGAAGGGTGAACACTTTCTCTTCTTGAGCTGGGACTCTACCTTCTCCTGCTCTCAGACGTTAGAGCTCTGGATTCTTGGGCCTTTGGACTGTGAGACATGAACCAGCAGCCCCTTGGTTTTCAGGCCTTTGGATATGAGCTGAATTATACCACTGGTTTTCCTGATTCTCCAGCTTGCAGATGGCAGACTGCGGAACTTCTTGGCCTCCATACTTGTTTGAGCCAATTCCTATAATAAATCTCCTCTTATATATTTGTATATATATCTTATTGGTTCTGTTTCTCTGGAGAACCCTAATTAATACTATATATAAAGCAAAGGACAAAGTACTTTTTGTGTTCTGTTTTATAGTTTATAGTTTTATGTTTAGGCCTATAATCCATTCAAACTAATTTTTTTGGTATGGTGTGAGGGAGGGGTCAAAGTTATTTCATTTTTTTTTTCCATAAGGATACCTAGTTGTTCCATCACCATTTGTTGAAAGACTACCCTTTTCCCCATTGAATCATCTTGACATTTTTGTTAAAAATCAACTGAATATATATGTATAGATCTACTTCTTGATTTTATTCTGTGCCATTGACTTATCTATATATCTTTATGTGAATAACACATTGCCTTGATCACTATAGCTTTATAATGAGTCTTGAAATCAGGTAGTATAAGTCCTCCAACTTTAGAATGCCAGGCTATATATCATTTGTGATTGTTAGAAATAAATGTACTTGAATTAAATGTATAATAAATTGTATACATTATCCTTTCCTAGTGTGGGTTTTTCAGTTATTCTGTCAATAATGTGGTCTTCTGAGAATGCTGAGTTAAAGTACTCATTTGGATTTGGCAATAAATAAAGATCCAGGCTGGTGATGTCCCCTGCTATAACAGTCATGATTCTGGTTGCAAACTAGATAACCAGCCTCCCTTACAGGACGTTGCTTTTTAACAAGGGGGATTTCTGGCTGGGTTTGTTCCACCTCACACTAGCACATCCAAGGGCATCAGCACATCTGTTGACTGGTTTTTCCAGCTGTGATATGGTGGAATGAATACTGGAGTAGTTAGCTGCAGAGCATCCCTCTCTGGCAATCACCACAGTGTTGCTTGGGACTTTCCCAAATGGCTTGAAAAGGCCTAAATCAATGAGTTGTCTTCAGGGCACACAACAGTGCTGGCTCCTGGGTGGGTCCAAACCCCCAGTAGATCTACTGATTGCTAGCCAGTAGCTGCCCTCAGATGGGGTCTGCCAGCTACTTGGGCACTGAATACACAATAAATCCTCATCAGAGCCTGAAGTTGAGTCAGAGGTTACCTGGGGGCACACGCAGTATCATTCCATTCCCAGGGGACTGCTTTCTTAAACTACAATTTGATTCCAATCCTCCCATCCTGCTTGTTTCCCTGCAGCTGGTGTGTTTAGCATAGCCCTCAACGTGGACTGCAGTGTAGACTTGAAATCAGAAGATCTGGGTTCAAGTTATGGCTCTGACACCTACTAATAGAGTGACCTTGGGCAAAGCCCCTCACATTTTGGAGTCTAGTTCTTCCCGTATGGAATAGAGACTTTAACATCTTCCTCATAGGGCTACTGTATGCATATAGAAGTGTTTTACCAATATAAACCACAGTATGCGCTTGGTGGAGTTCAGGAGTCCATGGAAAGGTTCATCATTACTATTATTTCTCCTTTTAGCCAAAATATAGCTACAGAGGCATGAAGAATGTCAATGGTTCCTATAGGAGAAAAGATGTGTGTATTAGTTTCCTATGGCTGCTGTAACAAATGACTTCAACTTGGTGACATAAAGCAACAAAAATTTATTCTCTCACAGTTCTGGAGGCCCAAAGTCTGAAATCAGTTTCCCTGCGCTGAAATCAAGGTGTTGTCAGGGCTGCACTTGCTCTGGAGGTTGTAGGGGAGAATCTGTGCTTTGCCTCTTCTAGCTTCTGGTGGCCACCGGCAATCCTTGTGCTGTGGTTGTATCACTCCAGTCTCTGCCTCCATCTTCCCATTGTCTTCTCCTCTTCTGTCTACTTTTCCTCTTCCTTTCTCTTATAAGGACACCTGTGAGGGCATTTAGGGCCCATCTGGTTAATCAAGCATAATCCCCTCATCTCAAGGTCCTTAAAAACAGTTGCAAAACTTTACCATACAGGTAACATTCACAGGTTCCAGAAATTAGGATCTGCTATATCATGGGGCCATGATGTATCCCACTGCAGTGTGTATGTCTGTGTGTGTGTGTGTGTGTGTGTGTGTGTGTGTATGTGTTGGTGGGTGTAATATGAAACAGGAAAGAAAAGCACATCCTCTGTCCCATTGATACCAGTCACCTTCCAAACAAAACATCCTAATAATTCGGTCTAAATGATTTTCATGAAAGCTTGCTCAAAGTTTTTCCCAAACTTCCTAGTAGAAGAATAACCCTCTTATAGATTCATAGAATATAAGAGCTACCAGGGCTTTTATGATTCACTTGGGCCAGGGTCAGCTAACTACAGCCCAGGGACCAAATTTGGTCCCTGCCAGTCTCTGAGTTGTGTCTCTCACTTTATGACAAAGACCACATGGCCACAAAGCTTAAAAAACTTACTATCTGGTCCTTTACAGAAAAAAAAATGTGCTGGCTCTTGGCCTAGATCAATGCCTCCATCATGCAGATGGGGGACCAGAGGCCAGGAGGGCAGGTGACTTGCCCAAGCTCCCCAAGTCTGGGCTTGCGGGCAGACTCCAGACTTACAAGTCTAGTGCTCTTACCCAAGAGAACTTCCTTGGGCATGAGGGTGGGTGGAACCCAGTGCCCCAGAAGTCAAGTTCAGGCAGCTCTCAGCCCCGCTTTAGCAGGGCTGCCCCCAGCTCCTGGAGAGGTTTACTCAGATACCGGATACCTTCTCAGTGAGTATCCCTAACATAGTGTCTAGCAAATAAATGAATGGAAAATGGAGTGAATAAATGATATGGTCAAGGTGTTTGAGGGTCCTAAGCTGGCATAGTGCTTCCCAGGCCTAGAAAACACTGGAAGCCTCAGGCCAGGGTAGCAAGAAGGATCCCAGAGACTTAACTCAGCATTCAAACTTCTGGCCTGAGGCCAGTCTGGGGTTTACCCCCAAACTGGGCACCTCCTAAGAGGCCACAGGAAAACTGGAGAGTTTGCAGGAGCAGTTGAGCTGGTGAAGCCCACCAGTGATTCTCAGAGAGGTGGAGAGGGACCGTGGGGCCTTTAATGATGACTAATTTGCAGCTTATTAATGCGGTGGTAATTAAGAATATTCATTTTATTAAAAGCCGTTTATTGTAATAGTGCATGCAAATCTGGAGACTGGCATTGTGCTCGTGTACCAATCGACATAGGTCTATTGTGGCTCTGTGGATGGCAGGTTGCTGCGTCACTAATTGTTAAGAGTTTAGGGTCTAATTTTAAACCCTTTTAATTCCATTTGAAATAATTGCCCTAATGAAATTCAAAGTACTCAGAGGCAGCCCTGGAAAAGGTGGATGGTGCCCCCCCTCTTGCCCCCAGGGAACCAGGCTTTGAGAGCTGTGGCAGGAGCTGTACTTGTCTTGGGGCTACGCTGGCTGCTGTCTCTTCCCCTAAAGAGCAGACACCCCAGTCCCCTGAGAGCTTGACCGCTGTCCGCAGTGCTGACCACTTCTGAGGCTCGGGAGGGGCAGGCCTGGGTGGAGAGGGGTTGCAGGAGGAGGATGCTGTCTGGAAAAAGTCATTTCTGTAAGCCACACAAGGGTAGGGTCTGCAGAGAGGAGGGGGAGCCCCCACCCAGAGACAATGTCCCCATCCAAGTTCCCATGGCATCAGGGACTCACTAGGACACGCCTCAGAGCAACTGAACCCAGGAATCATCTTCAATAGGACAAAACCCTTACTGAGGGCTTGCTGTGTGCCAGGCACTCCACAGGCACTTTACATGTATTAACTCATCTAATCCTCACAAACATTCTTGGGAGTGGATTGCATTTATTTATTTTTTCCATTGTACCAATGAGACCACTGACACTGGGAGAAGATCAGTATCTCTTCAAAAGTCAAACAGGTTAAGTGACAGAGGCAGACTTGAACCGAAGCTTTTCCATCTGTCTTCTCAGAGCCTGTCTGTCTAGTTTACGTCTTAACAGAGATGGATCTGGAACCTGCTTTGGGTAACTCAAGTGCAATGCTTGTTCCTCTACACCAGTGGCAAGAGATCAGGGGAAGGACATATCAGAGAAAGGGAACAGCATGGACAAAGGCTCAGAAACTTGAAAGTCCAAGGCATCTGGCAGACAGACCTTAAGATGATCTCTATGATCTCTGCCTTCTAAGGGTGTTCATGCCCTAAGTGTCGTTGAGAGCTGCGACTTTCAACCAGTAGGTCATGACAAAGGTGATAGGATGCCATTCTCATGATTACATTACATTTATAAGACCCCATATGTCTAGCTGTCTTGCTCTCTCTCTTCTGCTGGCTTTGAAGAAGCAAGCACCCATGTTGTGAACTGCCTGTGGAGGGACCCATGTGGCAAAGAGCTGCAGGGGCTTCGTTGGAGCTGAGGGCCACAGTCCTTCAGTTTCAAGGAACTGAGGTCTGCTGACAACCTTAGTGAGCTTCAAAGTGGACCCTTCCCCAGCCAAACTTCAAGATGAGAACACAGCCCAGCAACACCTTGGTTGCAACCTGGTCATATTTGGAAGCAGAAAACCTGGCTAAACCATGCCTGAACTCTTGACCTGTAGAAACTGTGAGATAATACATGTCAGTTATTTTAAGCTGCTAACGTTGTGGTAATTTGTTACTGACCAATAAAAATAAATGCAACATGTAAAAAGAATGGTAGGAAAAGCAGGGTGGCTAGGATAGTTTTCAATCTTTTTGCTCATATGGCACACCTTCCATCAGAAACAGTGGGCACCGATAGCAATGCAGAAAATTAGCTGCAAAAAGGAGACAGGGCCATCAACATGAAGGGCCTTTTGGATCATGTTGAGAAGCTTGGTTTTTCTCCTGTAGGATATAGGTGGAGTTTTAAGAGAGGGTGATACAGTCAGATCTGCATTAGGAAAAGATCACTCTGGTGGCCAGAGGCTAGGATGGATTAGAGACACTGGAGCCTAGGAGACAGGGAGACCTGGAAGGCTATTGCAGTTCAGGCAAGAGATGATAAGAGCTTGAACCAAGGGAGAAGCAGAGAACATCCAGTAAGATAACATTACTTCTGCTCTTCAAGATCTTTAAGAAGGGAAATATTCTGACACTTCCCTTATGTCCAAAACTCTAACAAAGCTGACTCATTAACTTGGTTTCAGTATCGCCTTATTAATGATATTGCTATTAATGGATTCTGTATTTTGGGGTGTCCTTCCTTACCTAAGCACACTGCATGGTAGTCTTGCTTTCTTGGGGACAGCTATGACTCTTTTCATTTTACAGAGCCTCAGAGAATGGCTGCAGTGAAATCACTTCCATAGGGTCTTTCTTGTTAAATGTCATTTACCAGATCATCTGTCACCACCTAAAGGATTTAGTTTTTTCTCCTCTTCTGCAGAGAACTTACTTGAACCTTAACAAGATCTTGCAGAATGAATGGTAAGTACAAAGATAGACATCCTGACCCTTCACCATCTACTCATTCTTTCAGTATTATTGACACTAGGCATAGGGAGTACTAGAGTTAAATGAGAAATAGCCTTACCCTCAAGGCATTCACAATCTATTGAGAAAGACAGATGTGTAAAGCAAAAATTGCAGCAAAAGATTCCTACACCAGAGGCATGCACTGAATAGTCTGGGATTCCAAAAGAACGGATTGATACATCACTCAAGTTGAGGAATTTTCCAAGCAGAAAGTTCAGTAAATGCACATGAGTAAGGGCATGAAAAGACACAACACCCCTGGAAATGAATGTAGCACAGGATTGAAGGGAAGGAGGGTAGGAGAGTTAGGGAACCTGAGGTTGGAGAAGTCACAGGGTCCAGATCATATAGGGCCTCATGTGTCCAAGAGGCTTGGACTGTATTTTGAGGCAGATGTCGCCTGCTAAAGGAGAGTAAGCAGGGAAGGGACATGGTCAGAGCTTCATCCTAGAAAGTTGACTCTTGCACATTGTGATCTTACCTTACAAATTGGGTGCTCCTTTGGGTTCTTCATCTCAATGAATGAAGCCAAAAGCTGAGAGTAATCCAAGACACACCTTCTTCCTCTAATCACCAAGGCCCATCTACATTACCTCCTCAATATCTCATGACATTGCTCACTTCTTTTCAACTCCTCTGCCACTGCTGTATTCCAAGGGCCATCATCTCCAACCTTGTCTACAGAATAGCCTCCTGAGTGTTCCCCCAGAATTTCACACTTCCTCAAATCCATTCTCCATAACAGATTCTTTTTTTTTAAGCTAAAATTTACCTACAGTGAACTGCACAGATTCTAAATGTATAATTTGATGAGTTTTGACAAATGTATATACCCATGTAACCACCACCCCAGTAAAGATATAGGACATATCCATCACTAAAAAGTTCCCACATTTTTCCCATCTGGTCAATCTCTATCCACCATAGTCAACCATTGTTCTTGAACAATTTCTATTTCTATTACCAGAGATGAATTTATCGGGATTCTTTTGCTCAATGTGTTTTTGAGATTCATCCATGCTGTAACATGTATCAGTAGTTCAATCTTGTTCATTGTTGGGTATTATTCAATTGTGGGACTATACCATAATTTATTTATCAATTTACATGTTAACGGATATTTGGGTTATTTCTAGTTTAGGGGCTATTACGAATAATGCTGCTAAGGACATTCACATACGGGTCTTTTAGAAGATACATGTCTTCATTTCTCCAGGGTAACTACCTATGAGTGTAATATCTGGATCATATGGTAAGTGTACATTTAACTACTACCAAACAGTTCTCCATTTCATACTCTGACTAGCAATTCCAGTGTCTCCACATCCTGGTCAACACTTAGTATTTTCTATCTTTTAATTCTAACCATTTAGTGTGTGTAAAGCATCACACTGCAACTTTAGGCCATTTTCCTCGTGACTAAGATATTGAGTAACTTTTCATGTTCTTATACTCATTCATATGTATTGTTTGGTGAGTTGTATGTTCAACTTTTTTGCCCATTTTTATTGGATGGTTTGTCTTTTTTTTATTGACTTCTAGGACTTCTTTATAGAGCTACAGAGACTTATGTATAGAGAATGTTTTCTCCCAGTCTGTGGCTTATTTTTTATTTTAGTAATGGCAGAGCAGTGTTGAAATTTTGATGAAGTCTCAGGTATCAATTATTTTATGATTATTACTTTTTATATGCTAAAAAAATATTTGCCTACCCTAACATGACAAAGATTGTCTTCTAAACACTTTAGTGTTTTAGCGATTACATTTAGGTCTATTATCCATTCTAATTAATTTTTGTGTATGGTGGAGGTATATTTTTGTCATGTTTTTTCCATGAGGGAGTTTTCTGTGAGCTGAATGGGTGCTGAATTTCTCAAATGATTTTTCTGCATCTATTAAGATTATTTCTCTCCTTTTATTTTTGTAATGTGGTGAATTACATTAATTTTCAAATGTTAAATTAGCCTTTCATTCCTGGGCTATCATATAGCCTCCCTTTTCTGTATTTCTGATTCACTTTATTAATTTTTTTATTCAGGATTTTTACACCCATGTTCATGAAAAATGTTGTCATATGGCTTTCTTATAATATCATTGTCTAGTTGTGGTATCAGGGTTATGCTGGCTTTTTGAATGAGCTGAGAATTGTTTCATCCTCTATTTTTCTAAAGAATTTGTGTAAAACTGATGTTATTTATTCCTTAAATGTTTAATTGAACTCACCAGGGAAATCATCTGGGTCTAGAGTTTTCTTTATAGGAAGTTTTTAAAAATTATACATTCAAATTATTCAATAAAGAAGACCTATTCCAATCATCTATTTCTTCTTGTGTCAATTTTGATAAGTTGTGTTTGTATGTGTATTTTTAAGGAATTTGTCCATTTAATCTAAGTTGTCAGATTTATTGGCAAAATATTGTCTAGTTTTCTTTTACTATCTATAGTACCTATGATGCTTTCATTATCTGTAATGCTTTTATTCCTGATATTATGTCCTCTCTCTCTCTCTTTCTCTCCCTCTAGCTCTTGCTCTCTCAATTTCTCTTTCTTTCTCTTTTTGATCAGTCTTGCTAGTAAATTTTTTTTTAAATGCAGTGCGCGGCACGCGGGATCTTAGTTCCCCGACGGGATTGAACCTGTGCTCCCTGCAGTGGAAGCGCGGAGTCTCAACCACTGGACCACCAGGGAAGTCCAGGAATTTTTGAATTTTATTAATCTTTCCAAAGAGAGAAATTTGACTTTGTTAATTTTCTCTCTTTTTTGCTTTTTTTCTATTACATTTCTTTCCACTCTTTACTATTTCCTTCTTTTCCTTTCTTTCATTTATTTTTTTTCCTTTTTCTAGTTTCTTAAGGCAGAAACTTAGATTATTTATTGAAAAATCTCTCTCCTTTTACAAAATAAGCATTTAAGTACACATGAATACACACATACATTTCCTTCTGAGCACTGCTTTGACTATATCCCACAGGTTTTTTACATGTTGATTTTTATTGTCATTCAGTTCAAAATATTTTACAATTTCCTTTATAATTTCTTCTTTGATGCATTGGTTATTTAGAAGTGTATTGTTTAATTGCCAATTATTTAGAGCTTTTCCAGATATTAATGTTATTGATTTTTAACCTAGTCACAGAGGTCTTTCAGACCTGACATGAACAGGAACCAAGACACCATCGCTGGCTTTCAGGAGAGGAAGGAGCCACTTGGCAAGGAAGGGGGGCAGCCTCTACAAGCTGAGGACAGCCCTCAACAGCCAGCCAGCCAGGAACTGGGGTCGCAGTCCTAAAAGGGCAAGAAACTGAATTCTGCCAACAACCAGAATGAGCTTGGAATCAGAGTCTCCCCTCAAGCCTCCAGAAAGCAACACACCTGCCAAGACATTGATTTTTTTGCCCAGGAAGACCTGTGTCAGACTTCTGACCTACAGAAATGTAAGATCATAAACAAGCAGTGCTTGGAGCCACTAAATTTGTGGTGTATTTGGTTATAGCTGCAGCAAGAAACAGGTGCAGTGGTATGAAAGGAGCCTGTGTCCCTGGGGCAGAATTTAGGTAGATGTGGAAAAAAAGAGTCTGTTTTTAATGGAAATATACTGAAGGCAGAGAAAATGAGTTACACAGAGATGTGCACTCTTCACGGAAATCTCATTGGCAGATACCCTCGGCGGCACTCTCAGGCTGCAAGAAAGATGAAGAGGTATAACCATCCTAGAATCCGGCTCTCCAGCTTATCACTGTGAGCCTGGGTCCAGGTATTCTGCAGACAGTAAGAACCAAAGGAAACACACCACATTATTTTGAGTAAAACCCATGAAGAGGAGAAACATGTCCAATCCAGTAATGGATAAAGAGAAGAAAATAAAATGAAAACAAACCATTGGAAAGATTCTTCTGTGGGATGGGCAGTGAGGGGTGGATGAAAGGGAAACCATGTACTTCTGATGACAGCGTGCGTTTTAACAACTTTAAAAAAATGTTGTCTTTACATATTAGGTTGAAAATGTATTGATATTTAACTTAAGTCCACGGTTGTCAGAGAACACACCCTCTAAGTTTTCAATCTTCTGTAATTTATTGGAACATATTTTATGGTCCAGTATATGGCTTATCTTGGTGAACATTCCATGTGCACTTGAAAAGAATGTATATTCTGCAGGTGTTGGGTAGAGTGTTCCAGAAATGTGCATTAGGTAAAGTTGGTTGATAGTGTTGTTCAAATTTTCTATAGCCTTACAGATTTTTTTGTCTAGTCGTTCTATTAATTATTGAGAGCGAAACTATTCTAGCCAACGTTTGTTTCATTTCTTCTGAGTTTCCATGAATAGATGTATACACATTTAGGATAC
Organism: Eubalaena glacialis; assembly: GCF_028564815.1. NCBI lineage: Eukaryota > Metazoa > Chordata > Mammalia > Artiodactyla > Balaenidae > Eubalaena > Eubalaena glacialis. Next base: position 164,188,303 of record NC_083718.1, on the reverse strand, counting down.
TCATGTCTTTCTAATGAATTAACCCTTTTATCATTATGAAATATCCCTCTTTATCTCTGATAATACTCCTTATCTTGAAGTCTAATTTGTCTGATATTAATATAGTCACAACAGCTTTCTTATGCTCACTGTTTGCATAAGAAAGAGCCTGGTCTATCTTTCTCCATTGTTTTCCTTTCAACCTGTCTGGGTCTTTACATTTCAAATGCATTTTATGTGTGTGTGTGGACAGAAAATATTTGGATTTCGCATTTTTATCCACTTTGATAATCACTGGACTTCAGGTGTTTTAAAGCTCTACAATGAGGGGCTTCAACCAGCTGATGGGAGAGTTGCCTTTCAGCTCCTGCCTCTGTGGCTTTGATCAATGGGGTAAGATACCCCAAGGCTCTTCCTTAGATAAGGAACTTGCTTGTCGCCTAGATTGCCATGATTTGAAGCCAGGACTCAAGGTGGAACCATCCAATGGGAGGGTTCTGGGGTGGGGTTTGTGGTGTTGATTGGTACAAGTGTGTAAAAGAACAGATCAACCTTTGATGATCTTCTGCATGTCTCATGTCCTGTTTTCATAATGTTTATTCTCATGTTAGTCATATTCCCCTAATTTTATCTTGGGCAGCACACTCCCTTAACTATATTTTCTTGTGGTTGAAAAGAGGCTACTTTGGAGAATATATTCAAGGAAATGATTTCTCCTCTCTCTCCTCTTTTGCTTTTAGTTCTTCCAAAGCCCAGAGAATGCTTTGAATAACCTACTGGAGGATTTCTTTTAAGGAAAGGATTTCCAGGAAAGAGAAAAGAAAGCAGGAGGAAGAAACTAGAATGTTGTAGGGAGGCTGCCATGCTTTATAGATCTGTATTATGAAATCCTTACAACAACCTTAGGAGGTGGTGCTTTTATTGTTCCCATTTTACAGACAAGGAAACCGAGCTTAGGGGGGATATGTAACTTGCCAAAGTCACTGTAGTTACCACTACAGTGCAGTGTGTCTACACCAGGGAGTGGACATGTGATTTAAGGGAAGCAGACCCCATCCCAGCTCTACGGACATAGATCCTCATTAGTCTAACAACCCACCCATGGGTGGCCTTCCCCTGGAGTCAATTATTGCTCCAGGGGTGGACCAGTAAACTAATCGGCTCAGTCACACTGAAGGGAAAAATTTGTATCCCATGTTAAGGAGAGAGGCTCACTCCCTCTTCTGTTAGATGAGAACCAGGGAACTTAAATTCCTTGCCAAGGGAGGGGAGGACCAGCATTAGGTTAAAGCAGAGTGAAGAGAGAAAATAGACCTGGACCTTTGATGATATTGGTCCATCAATCAAATACATGTTCGTATTGTTTAAACCAGTTTCAATGGCATTTGATGTTTCTTGAAGTTAGAGGCATCCTAACTGGAAAAGTCACAGAACAAGTAAGATGCAGACCCGGGGTTCAAAGCTGAATACGTCCAGCTCTGGATCTAATGCTCCAACCACTCGGCTCGACACCCCCTCCCTTCCAGTTGGAGTTGGTGACCCTTGTCATACAGATGAGAAAGCTGAAGTGTAAATAGGGGAAGTGATCTGTCCAGGATCACAGAGCCAGCAAGCGGCTTACCCTGGCTCAGAACCCATGTTTATCTGACTGCAAAGCCCACGTTCTCCGCACGCCTCCGGAGGCTTCCCGTACTTCTGGCTGCCACCCTTCCTGTACCTTTGACTCCAAACAGAGACCTCTCCGTCACCAAATAATGTGATCAAATCAAACCTTCTTTCCATACAATTAGAAAACATAACAGGTTAGAGCAAAAAATGCAGAAACCTCCAAAGCCGCTCAAAGCTAATTAATTTCTATTACTAGTGAGAGAAGAACCACTTAACATGTCTTTTCTTATTCAAATTACCATTGACGGCACCTGCTTTTTTATTCTTGGGAAATCCTGCTACAATGCGGGTAAATTATGTAAGACTGTAGAATTTATGAAGATAAGGCAATTAGCATTACAAAACCGAGTCCGGGTTACAATTTCTGGGGAACAGAAAGAGTTACGTTGCTCCCTTAAATGGCCCGGTGAAGTCTCGAAGATTGAGTTAATCCTTGTGGTCGTCAGGAAAATTGAAGGCTAAATGGCGCCATGATGGTGGGTAATTAATTGTCTGGGCCCTTTGGTGATGGCGCTGTCTGAGTTGAGGAGCAGGAGGCCAGGGCTCTGGAAGGAAAAGGCACAGAACAGGGTTTCTGGCGTTGGGAGGTAGGGAGGGGAAGAAAAACTTTCTTCCGAGCTTCCTGGTCATTTGGGTCAAGCAAGGTCCAGCACCATGGGGTCACCCTCCCTTACATTTTTCCAAAACCTCTGTCCTGCGCTGTAGCCCCAACCCCCCAGCACAGCTGCCATGGCTGGGGAGGCAGCTGCCATGAGCAGGTGCTTCCTTGGAGTGTTTAGATGCTGCTTAGATTCTGCATCTGAGCTGGGACGACTCTTAGAAACACCCTGGATTACCAGGGGTACTTGACTTAATAGCCACCAATAGGAGGTAGAGTAGATGGGTGGTGTAGGTCCCCAGAAACTGTTTGCAAAATTTAGTTTGTGTGTGTGTGTGTGTGTGTGTGTGTTCTTTTCTGCAGAAACGTCTGCAGCTTTCATTAATTCTGAGCAAGTTGGAGGCTGCCCCTATCCCTGGCCAAGTTGGAATCCAAATTATGTATAATAGCTGGAGAGGCAGAGAGAGTTGAGGGCTTTCCCACCATCCACCTAGCTGCCTAGCATCTGCCTCTTCCTGGTTTCCCACTGCTAGGCCTCCTCAGCACCATTTCCAGACTCAGGACAGGCTGCAGCACCTGCCTTCAGGGCCTCTCGCGTGAATGTCAGATGCCTCCCATCCAGCCAGCCCTGGTAGCTGGGTCAGCTTCCTAAGCAGGTCATTGCTTCCTTTGGGAGGATGCAACCCTGCCTGGGGGTGTACTTGGAAAGTTTGGCAAGCAGTGCTTAGGCTGGATTCCAGCCCCTAGTGGCCACCTTGACTCATGCCCTTGTGCAGTGTACAACCCACACAACGATGCATTCTCAAATTCCTTACTACAGGGGCTGAGTCACTGACTGTTACTGGCTTTTTCTCTTGGGAAGACCTGAATAAGCTATAGGCAGGCCTGGTCAGGAAAAGAGCCAGCTTGGGGTCCAAGAGACCAGTTAGCTAGAAACAGAAATTTCACGATGGCAAAGCAGAAGCTTCAAGTATAGCACTCATCTCCAGCTGATCTCAGAGCTAGGCCAGAACCTTCTAGAAATGCCCAGGCAGAAGGAAGAGCTAGTGCAGAAGCCCTGAGGCTTCACAACAGCAGCCGGAGGAATCGTGAGCAGGCTCCAGCCAGCCAGACCTGCAGGGAAGCAGTGAGTGTGGAGGCCACTGGTCAGCAAGGCAGTGGGGTCCAGGGCTGTGGGGCCTTGGCAGCCACTCATGCTTTTTACTCTGAATGAGTCGGGGCTGGGAAGCACTGAAGGATTCTGAGCAGAGGAGTGACATGATCTGACCTGACTTTTGAAAGCAATCGCTGTGGCTGCTGTGTGGGGAGCGTGTGCCAGGGCAAGAGCAGAGCAGGTTAGCAGCTGTGGAAATGAGAGATGAGAGATGCTAGGGCTTGAATCCAGATGGAAACCGTAATGATGGAGAAGTAATGGCATTCGGGATGTACTTTTTAAAAATTGAAGTATAGTTGGTTTACAATGTTGTGTTAATTTCCACTGTGCAGCAAAGTGACTCAGTTATACACATATATATATATTTTTTCATGTTCTTTTCCATTATGGCTTATCCCAGAACATTGAATACATTTCCCTGTGCTCTACAGTAGGACCTTGTTGTCCATACATCCTATATGTAATGGTTTGCATCTGCTAACCCCAAACCCCCAGTCCATCCCTCCTCCAGCCCCTCCTCCTTGGCAACCACAAGTCTGTTCTCTATGTCAGTGAGTCTGTTTCTGCTTCGTAGCTAGGTTCATTTGTGTCATATTTTAGATCCCACATATAAGTGATACAGGATGTACTTTTAAAATAGAGACAGCAGGATCTGATGATACATTGGATCGAGGGTATGAGAGGAGAAAGGAGTCAAGAATGTATCAAGGTTTTTGGCTTTGCAAAATGCAAGAGAATGGAGCGTGGATTTAGATGTTATCTGAGAGCTTGGAAGCACCAACCTAGGGTCTCTATTTTATGGTTCCTATTCCAGGTCTGCATCCTTCCCTACCACGTCTACACAGGGTGACCCTGATGAGCTGCCCTCTTCTGCCCCAGAACTGCTACTCTTGACCTCCTTCTAGAATGTCATCCTGTTTTCTTTTTTTTGCTAAACTGTTGTCTTCTACCTGAACGTTGGGTGCTACCCATCCATCCATCCATACATCATCAAATATTTACTGAGAACCTACCATGTGCAAGACACCGACCTAGGTACAAGAGATACAATAGTGACCAAGACAGCCATGATCATGGCCCTCTCAGATCTTAAGCCTCTTCTGGACACTTGTGCTAAGAAACACCTATCTACCTACCTACCTGTATACCTAGTGCCACACCATTTGGAGTTTAACCTGCTAATCATTCAGGCAAGACCTGGGAGACCCTTCGCTTTACCTCTCCTGCCCCTCTCATATCTTCAGCAACCAGATATCTAGTTAATGTAGTAACCAGAAGAATTGGAGGCCCTCTGAGGTATGCATCTCAGCCAAGGAATTTTTTCAACACTCTTCACAAACCATGCCTTCTGTGGGTTTCTCCTGAAGGCTGCGGAAGGCATTTGAGAATGCCAGTTCCTGGAACTCTTTCTGACTGCTCACCTGTGTTATCTTGGGACCCCAATGAGCATGACCCAGGCTGATGCACTCACAAGGGCTCTTGGGACCTAGAAGTTGACCCATCCACTGGAGAGAGGGCATGACTTACCTGGAAGAGCCACGTGCAGGTTCTGAAAGGGAGTTCAGTCAGGCACCAGACCATAGCAGAGGTGGAGGCAGGACTCCATTCAGGTAGGCATCGCCCTTCCCTAAGGACAAGGTCTGACTGCCCAGAACTTCCAATGAGGTCATCCTTGGCACTCAGGGCACAGGTTGGGAGAGGCTCGGGTGGTGATGGCCTCGGACTGCCCATGGGTTTGAGATTTCAAAGGTCCCTTTGAACCATTAACTCATCACTCCACACACTGAGGCTTTGAGTATAATCATCTTCCACTTTATACACCACAAAACAGGGGCTTAGAGATGAAGCATCTGGGACCCCACAGAGCTAGGACATAGCTGCAAGTCCTCCTGGGCTTCAGTCACAGCCCTAAAGTTGTTGCTTCTCCCAAATGAATCTTATAGGCCACTCTGCCTTGCTGTGGGAACTGGACTGCCTGGGATCTACCCAGGTAGAAAGTGGAAATGAGCCCAAAAGCCATTCTCAAGTACCAAGCCCTAAACACACGCCAGGCCCTCGGATGTCAATACAGCATCTCATTTAACCCTCGGTGTGAGGCATGCATCATTACGACCATCTCCCGTTGTACAGAGGAAACGGAGGCTTAGAGAGGTAACATCACAGCACCACCCATTCTCTCCCCAGAATCCATAGACATGACTCAAATGTTGGTCTGATCCCTTACAAAGGAAGTAAGTTAAGAAAAATCTTTGATGCCCAACTTCCTCAACTGTGAAACTGGCTAAGAATACACACCTCAGAGGGTTGTAATGGGGATTAAAATGAGTTAGAATACAGCAGTCCCCTCTTATCATGGGGGATATGTCGTTTCAAGACCCCCAGTGGATGCCTGAAACTGCTGATAGCACCAAACTCTGTATATACTATATTTTTCCTGTACATAACATACCTATGTTACAGTCTAACATAAATTAGGCACAATAAGAGATTAACAACAATGACTAGTAATAAAATAGAGCAATTATAACAATATGCTGTAATAAAAGTTATACGAGTATGGTCTCTCTCTTTCAAAATACCTTGCCGATTTAATGCCTCTTCCATCTTAGCTAAGCACTATCACGTACTGTGGCTGTAACTTTTGCAGTTAGAGGCACAACAATAAAACTAGCACGAATTTCTTTTGGCTTCTTTACAGTCTCACGGATAGATTTGTTCTTAGTGATCTCAGCATACAATTTTTTTCTTCTCTTAGTAAGTCGAGAACTTTCACCTTCTCAGTTAAAGGAAGCGCTTTAGGGCGTCTCTTTGGCATATCTGAATTGCCAGCATCACTACTCCTGCTGGGGGGGGGGGGGGGCCATTGTTAGGTAAATAAGGGTGACTTGAGCACAAGCATTGTGATACCACGACTGGCCATCTGATAACCAAGACGGCTACTGAGTGACTAGCGAGTGGGAAACGCTGGACAGAACGGGACAGCAAGAGATTTCATCATGCTACTCAGAACAGCGTGCAAGCTAACACTTATCAATTGTTTATTTCTGGAATTTTCCATTTAATATGTTCAGGCCACAGTTGACTGTGTGTAACTGAAACCACGGAAAGAGAAACCACGGATAAGGGGGCCTACTGTGTGTGGAGTATCCAAGGGAGCCTGGCACATAGTAGGCATTATTCTGTATTTGTGCCCCCGACCCCGACAGATTCTGGGGAGCCCAAACGGTGGGGGGGGGGTCCAGAGGAGAAAAGGCATTTTTACCCAAGTGATCATCCATGATTTGAAGGTGGCAGGTGGCAGGGCTCATGCGAAAGGGGTGGGTGGCATGTAGGGCTGCCAGATTCAGCAAATTAAAATACAGGAGGCCCAGTTAAATTTTAATTTAATTTTAATTTCCGATAAACAACATATAATTTTTTAGCTAAGTAGGTCCCAACTGGCACACCTGCGTTTTATATGGCAAAAAATATGGGCGGTAGACCAGACTGGGGCATATTGCTGGCGTCTTTTGGAGCCCAGCAGCTTGGTTTCCGGTTCCTAATGAGAGATGCTGGAGGAGCCGGGCAGGGCAGAGTTGGACCTGCGGGCACCACCCCCTCAAGGTGCTCTGTTGGGCTCAAGGGCTTCACAAAAGAGTCATTGACTAGTAATTATCATCAGTTAGAAGCTCTGAGCACAGGCCTTTTCAGCATAGAAGTGAATTCTAGTTCTTAAAAGGATTTGCCAACTTGAACAAATGCCCTTCCTAATCAGTACAAATTGTTCCTTTAAGCAGGAGAGAGCTGTGGGTCCAGTTAATGAGCAGTCAGCATCCTTTCTCGGGATCTGGACTCTCGCTCTTCCCTCCTGTGTGCAGGGCGAAGGTGGTGAAAGAGGTGGGGTTGGAGTTGAGGGTGGGTGAGAGGCCCCTTGTAAGAGTCCTGCCTTTCACAAGCTGTCTCCCAAAGGACGAGTCCTTTATTCCTTTGGACACAGTTTTCTCACCTGTAAACAGGAGTAACAATCTATCCTATCCTACTTCACAGAACTGACCTATCAAATAGGAGAATGTGTGTCATCAGGCTTCCCTGGAGGAAAGACCCCCATCTCCCTCCACATCTCTGCCTCTCTCCCACCCACCATTATCATTTCTAGAACTAGAAACAGACTTGCCCCAGCCAGCAAGAGTTGAAAATAACCAAAACAAAACTCAAACCCAGCTGATTCTGTATTTACATCTCTCCTCTCCTTCCTCGCCGTACTAAAGTGCCCACGACTGTGTTTGTCCCTTTGGGTCCCCATCTCAGTTTAGGCGCAGAAACACATTTGTCTGTTGATGTCAAGCTGGAGCTGTTATGATTTTCTCCAGTTTTCAGCTTTGCCTTTCCACTCTTTCTGTCTGAGGATGAGCCGGGCTTGCCTACTCCCAGCAGCCCTTCATGCCCACCTGGTCCCTTTCTTATCTGAGACCCTTCGCTTAGGGCTAATGGCACAAGGGAAGCTAAGCTTCTGATGCAGTCCTGAACCTAGCGGACCCCTTCTAATCAGAGAGGCTGAATCCCTGCAACATTGTCGGGCTTGCTTTGTCAACTGTGCTGACCAGGGTTGTTAAGTCCTCCTGATGAGACTCCTGGGTGGCCCAGAGTGAAAGTCAGTCAATTGGCGCTGCTTCAGCAAAAGGAGAGAGGAGAGGGAAGAGGGAGGGGAGAAAGGAGAGGGTGGGCATGAAGCTTCTGCGTTAGAATCCTCTCAAAGAGAGGGGACCTTTGACAAAGGAATTAGACTAAAGCCATTCTAAATCTGATAAAGAGCATAAATGACCGACCGTCCCAAGAAAATTCAATTCATAAATGAATTCCTTTCATTCCAGTAGAGGATAAGACTGAGGGAAGTCCTGAAGGGGATGGTCTGTTCCCTCCTTCAGCTCCCAGCAATGGTTTGGTCTTACTCAGAGGTCATAAGTTTGCCCCCATCTCCTGAGATAGAGAGAGAAGCGTTAGCAAAGTGGTCCAGAAAGCTAACTTCACCTGTGCAAAGCCCTCGTGGCTTATATCCGTCATTGCATCGGAAGCCCTCATAACTCTGTGAGGTGGCCAGGGTCAGAATTTTAATGGTGATTATTCCTGTTTTCCAGATTTGGAAACTGAGGTCCAGTTTCCTGAGATCATTTGGTTAGTAAGCACCAGAGCTAGGACAAGAATCTGGTGCCTCGCCCACTATACCAAGGCTGTCTGCCCAGGATCAGTTAATATCTTCAGATTTTTTTTTTTTGATGCATTATCACTGGCTTGACCTCATTTTAAACAATGAATTTTACTGAAAAGAAGGTTTCCCCAGAGGCTCAACAGGCCCCAAAGTTATTCAGATTAAGATTCTACTGAAAATTATCTAGTGCCTACTGAGTACAGACACTGGGTGGGGCATTTTCACAAACATTTAATACTCCTGATGACTGTAAAGTGGGGGCGGATATCCCCATTTTACAGATGGGGCTGGGAGAGGCTGGAGACCCTTACGCAAGGCGGTGCACAAGTCCAATGGCAAAGCCAGGATTCAGAGCCACTTTGCATTTTCCCTCACATCCACCCTGTATCACTGCATCCCAGAAAGAAAGCCAGCCTTTATCCTAAGAAATACTTATTTGCATATTCAAAGAGCAAAGAGATTTTGCAGGTACATAAAATCTAACACCTTATCACAGCCCACAGGGCTCTGCAGGACTGGCCCCTGCCCGCTTTTCCAGACCCATCTCAGGGCTCTTTCCCCATTCAGGACACCCTGGCAGCTCCAGATTTCTTCCAGTTTTCCCTTAAGTATTTGACACTTGCTATACCCTCTCCTTGGAAACCCATTTCCCTGGAATATTTGTATGGATGGCTCCTTCTCATTAGTTAGTTGTCAACTCACATGCTACCTTCTAAATGGGGCCGCCCTATCTACATTGTGCCCCAATCCCCTAGCCTGTTATCCAATCTTACTTTCTTTATATCTTCTTATAACTGAAATTAGCTTACTAACTCTTCACGTGTTCCCTGCATATCTTCCTTACTAGATTGTGAAAAACCTTGTCTACCTTGATACCGGCTTTATTCTAGTCCCTAGAACAGCACCTAACACATAGTACATGCCCTGAAAAGATTTATTGGATAACTACCAAATGGATGATATTTCATGTCTTATGACAATGTTATTCTTGATCTCCAGTCTGACCAGGACTATTCTTAGAAATGAGAGAGGTTTTTTTTTTCCCCTTTCTTAACAAATCTCATTAAAAATCAGTCCTACCTCTGAAGTAGGTGTCACTTTAAACGGGTGGTTTAATCAAAGTGATGATGCAAAGGTTCTGGGCAGCCTGGATGACCCACAGTGCTGTCTTATGCAGGTCTGGAAGCAGAGGAAGTGTGTAAATAGGTATGGGGCCCTCAGAAAGATCCATCCCCGCTTTCTGCAATAATATAAAAAGAAAACTTTCAAATACCACAATTTGCAAATGAAGACCTTTAAAATAATGGGACGGCAGCTCTGGAATGGGATTATTAGGATAATGCGTTGTTTAAGTGGGCGCTTTCCCTCTGAAGGACCTGCCTGAATTCTGCTGAGCTCATTCCACAAGAGACCTGAGAGAGATCAGTTATGACTTTTATTAAAGTGAAACCAATACCTGTATTCGCAGCCACCCGGAGGAAATTTCTTTCTGTAACTCTGATTGAAGTTTAATGGAAACTACACAAAGAAAATTTACTTAACCTCCTCACCCATCTCTTCCATGGTGGAAGTTTGTTCATCACGTGCTTTGCTCCCAGGAGACACTATCAAAGATAGCACTTCTCAGTTTCATAATATTTTTCAGAGTGAAATAGGGAAGACAACTACAGACCCCAGCTACTCCAGAATACCATGTAGTCAATGTCTGATTTCACTTACAGAAATGATGCAGACGTTTTCTCAAGAGTTTGCACATTAGTATTTTGCAGATTACAAAATAAAAGGCATATCAGATGGGATGAATTGGGAGATTGGGATTGACATGTATACACTATTGATACTATGTGTAAAATAGATAACTAATGAGAACCTACTGTATAGCACAGGGAACTCTACCCAGGGCTCTGTGGTGACCTAAATGGGAAGGAAATCCAAAAAAGAGGGGATATATGTATACATACAGCTGATTCACTTTGCTGTACAGTAGACACTAACACAACATTGTAAAGCAACTATACTCCAATAAAAATTTTTTAAAAATTAAGAAAAAGGTATATGCACTACTAAGAAATTACATTTCATGCACGTGAAAGGACACAGATACAGAGCCCTGGCTAATACGCTTCTGATTGGTTCCTACTGCTGGTCGACCTCAGCTCACAGCACATAGGACAAGACAGGAGCCTTCTCTTACCCAGAAAATGAAAACCGTGAGTAGCCCCTTTTATTCAAGAGAGACTCAGACATCATATTATTAATACCTGTCATGTCTGTAGTATTTTATAGATGGAAAGAACTAAAAAACTCACATTTTTTCTTATGGAATTTACACACATACAAAACAGTATATGTACAACTTCTATAAAACATTGAATAGTGACTGACTATCTATGTAACCATCAGGTAAGTCAAGAAATAGGATGGTGAAAGCACCCAAACCTCCACTATGAACCTGTTTTTGCCTTCCGACTTTCATCATAGTTGCCAGTTTGCTTTATGTGACAGCATTCCTAGACAATAGTTTAGTTTCACCAAATCAAACATAATACAGCACGTATTCCTTTGTGTCTGGCTACATTTGCTCAACATTTAAGATTCACTCATGAATCTTAAAAAAAAAAATGTTGTTATATGTACACAGAGGTCATTTGATTTGCTGTTTGATATTCTATTGATACATATACCATGATTTATTTATTGAGTTTCCTGTTGATGGACATTTGGGTTTGGGTTGTTTCCAGTTCGGGGCTATTACAAACGATATTGCAATAATAATCTTGTACCCATATTTTGGTACACATCTGCACGAGTTTTTATAGTAGGAGTTGACAAACTATAATCCCTGGTCTAAATCTGGCCCAACACTAGTTTTGTGAAGCGTTATTGGAATGTAGCCATGCCCATTTGTTTACATATTGTCTATGGCTGTTTTTATGCTACGAATGCAGAGTTGAAGGTTGCAACAGAGACTACATGGCCTGTAAAACTGACAATGTGCACTATCTCGCCCTTTTCAGAAAAAGTTTGCTAACCCCTGTTCTAGGGCATATGCTTATGAGGGAATTGTATGATTATGGGGTTTGCATACTTTTTAAAAAAATTTATTTTATTGAAGCATAGTTGATTTACCATGTTGTGTTAATTTCTGCTCTACAGCAAAGTGATTCAGTTATACATATATATACATTCTTTTTCATATTCTTTTCCATAATGGTTTATCACGGGATATTGAATATAATTCCCTGTGTTGTTATACAGTAGGACCTTGTTGTTTATCTATTCTATATATAATAATTTGCATCTGCTAATCCCAAACTCCCAATCCATCCCTCCCTCACGCCTTCTTCCCCCTTGGCAACCACAAGTCTGTTCTCTATGTCTGTGAGTCTGTTTCATGGATAAGTTCATTTGTGTCATATTTTAGATTCCACATATAAGTGATATCATATGGTATTTGTCTTTCTCTTTCTGACTTACTTCCCTTAGTATGATAATCTTTAGTTGCATTCATGTTGCTGCAAATGGCATTATTTCATTCTTTTTTATGGCTGAGTAGTATTCCCTTGTATATATATATACCACATCTTCTTTATCCATTCATCTGTCAATGGACATTTAGGTCGTTTCCATGTCTTGGCTATTGTGAATAGTGCTGCTATCAACATAGGGGTGCATGTAACTTTTTGAATTATAGTTTTGTCCAGATATATGCCCAGGAGTGGGATTGCTGGATTATATGGCAACTCTATTTTTAGTTTTTTAAGGGAACTCCATACTGTTTTCCATAATGGCTGCACCAATTTACATTCTCACCAACAGTGTAGGAGGGTTCCCTTTTCTCCACACCCTCTCCAGCATTTGTTATTTGTAGACTTTTTAATGATGGCCATTCTGATTGGTGAGAGCTGGGACCTCACTGTAGTTCTGATTTGTATTTTTCTAATAATTAGTGATGTTGAGCATCTTTTCATGTGCCTGTTGACCATCTGTACATCTTCTTTGGAGAAATGTCACTTTAGGTTTTCTGCCCATTTTTTGGGGTTTTTTTTTTTTTTTTTTTTTAGTTTTTATTGGAATATAGTTGCTTTACAATGTTGTGTTAGTTTCTGCTGTACAGCAAAGTGAATCAGCTATACATATACATACAGTTCCTCCTTTTTGGATTTCCTTCCCATTTAGGTCACCACAGAGCATTGAGTAGTTTCCTATGCTATACAGTAGGTTCTCATTAGTTGTCTATTTTAAACATAGTAGTGTGTATAAGTCAATCCCAATCTCCCAATTCATCCTGTTTTTTTTGTTGTTATTGAGCTGTATGAGCTGTTTGTATATTTTGGAAATTAAGCCCTTGCTGGTTGCATCGTTTGGATTTGCATACTTTCAATCCTACTAGATAATACCAATTAATTTTTTTAGCAAACTGTTTTTTATAATTTTTAGTATTTTATTATGAAAAGATTGTTTCAAAGTTTAGTATTGCATATTCAAGATATGATATTCCTGTACAACTTCAGGGTTTCATCAAAAGGGATAAAAAAGTACTAATTATTTTAACTACACTCCATGCTAAATCTCAGACATGGCTTAATGGAAAATAAGGCTTATTTATTTAGCCTTTTATGGCCCACCAGATCTTTCAAGTCCTGTACTAAAAAGTCCTCATCATCTGATCAGTTTGGTGGGGTTGCCAATCTCTTGCTATTTTAGTGTACTTCCTATATTCCAGATGGCCGCTATTTCAATTTTCTCATGTCTTTGAGGGTCCTATTTAAACTTATTTAGAAACATGTGAGCCATTAGACTCAGTGGCCAGTAAGTTTGAAGATGCTCAAGTCTTCAAAGGGTTATAAAGAGTTAAAGAAATACCATGGTTTTTTTTTTAGAATTAGAGGCAGGAAGTCTCCTTTATTCATTGATGGTGTTCTCACCATCTATAAAAGTTTCTTCTCTGTCTTTAACTATAGCTTCTTCACACTGCTGGTATTACAACACCAGATCATCATGTCATTTTCAACTTTTGTGAATTCCACTCCATCCATCCCTTTTCCTATAAACTAGTGAAGGAAGGCTTGACATGACCATTACAGAAAACCATTCCCAGATGAGTTTTTAAAACTTATGAATAGTGGTGTTGTTGTCCATAGCATGGATGCCAACTTGAGGCCCCAAGAAGGAATTCCTCACATGACCATCTGGAGCCCTCAAAGAGGGTGCCCCACACAGCCACCTTGATGCCACTCCACAAAGTAGTTCTGTTTCTGTTCTAGGTGGTCAGCACCTGCTCTTTCACCTCTTCTGTGGACATGGGGTCTTGGAAGGCAGTGACCGCAGTGAGGGAGGGCCCATGTCTCAGCTCATGGGCCACCAACATATGCTTAGCATGGACCATTTGCTGAGGGAGGTCTGGCTCTGTGAGGGACCTGTATTGCTGACTGCCTCTGGCTCTCAGTGGAGCAAAGTTGGCATGAAGAGTTTGTTTTTCTCTCATTAAAAGAAATTGAGAGGCAGGCAATCTCAGGCTAGTATAGCAGCTTGAGTGTTATCAGAGATGAAAATCTGCTCCTCCGTTCTTAGCTAAGAAGTCCACCCTTAAACTAGGGCTTTAGCCATCAACTCTGCATTCCAGGTGGCAGTTAGAAGGAGTGTGGGAAGGGCAAAAAGTACATTCCAGCTGCATTTAAGCCCTTTTTAAGAGCTTTTCAGGAAGTTCAACCCAACAATTTCCACTTAAGTTTCTTTGGCCAGGACTTAGGCTAAGGCTATTCTTACTGTTAGGGAGGTGGGAAATGCCCTCTTTTTGTTGTGCACACTACATGGAATAAAACCAAGAATGGGAGAGTAAAGTTTGGATGGAAAAATCACATCACATGGAGAGATGTCACAGGATCCAAGGCAAAAGCAACAGCTGGGCCTGCAACTAGGTTCAGTGATATTAGGAATGGAGGCAGCATCTCTCTCCTCATCTCCTTTCCAGGGAAAATATGGTTCTTGCTTTGTTCTCCTCTCCTACTAGCCTGTTTCCTCTGCTGCCTTTGTGATTTCTGCTCCCTATAACTTCAGAGTGTGTGAGGTATTGCATATGGAACCTACTCTATCCTCAACTGTATATTTGAACTCAAATTCCCATCATTATCTACCAAGTGCTGATTCTTACTTAAATTCTGGAGTAATATGGTTTCATTGGCCCATGACTGGCCTTGGGACATGTGTCCAGACCTGGTCCAAATACATGCTGTGGAAAAAGAAAGGCAGGAATATGCAGAACATGAGACAGCCCTTTTGAGGTTGAGCAGGCTTCCTCAAATGCACTCTGGGTAAGGCAAGTAATGTCATGTTCTAGTTCCTGTGTACATTTAGTGGCAATGATGATTAGAGATTTTATAGTATTCTGTCTCAAACCTCCACAAAGCGGAGATATTAGGTTAAGGTTGCTAGCAGAAAGTTTACCTAGAGTTAGTTCTAGATTTTAAAATTGGTAGGGCTGGGAAACTTTCATTTGGAAGTCATGAAAAGTGTCTGCTTCTAGAGGGAAACAGGAATTTTTTTTATCGAGAAGACCTTCCTTTCATTCTGAGAAGAGCCATTAAGGGGAGGCCTTTCAGTCTATACTCTTAACCACCACACTGTATTGCAGATGCAAGGGCGGTAGATATGCCCACTGTTCAACCAGTGCCGTGGTCCAAATGTACGCTGAGATGTTGAGTGTTCCATTCAATATTGTGGATCAGCTGTATCTTTAGTGGGACCAGGACTTCGTGGAGAGACTATATTTCTAAAAGTAAAAATTTAAAGGACTACCCAACAATGTCTTCATTCATTTCTTGGGAGATGTGTGTGTATTTTTTTCAAATATATGTCATTGAGATCATGAGCCTATATTCAATAAGGAGGGATGTACAAGCTTGATGTTCTTTTCATCCCACATTGGAGACAAAGAACTGTGACATGGAAGTAGAGGGGATTTGCATAGTCTTTGGGAAATATACTGGTGACCCTGTGACTGACTGCCAGGCCATAGGGTCCAACCTTGCCCTGGGAATGGAGGGAGGGTATCTAGTCTGTAAGAGTTGGAGGTTCTCACTGTCAGTCCCCTGGGAAGGAAATGAGGTGGGCCTCGGATTGGGGGAAAAGAGGATCTCACTGTCTTTCCAGGGCCTGAAGTCCATGGAGAAGGATGTGGTCAAAGGGGCCTCCCATCTGTGGAGGTAAGTTGGTCCAGAACATGGCAGTAGTTCTAGAAGTAGTTCTAGAGTGAGAAGCAGAGGTGGCCAAGGATGACCACAATGGAGGGCACAGTTGATGGACCCTAGGAATAGGTATATCTGATATCCAGTTTTAATTTTTCCTTTACTTTTGTTAGCCTCACACATGTTCTTCCCCCCTCCTGACACTGTCCCTCCCCTTGCAACACACACATACCCTTACTGTCCTGAGTGTTCTTTGAAGGAATTAATGGAAGATTTTGTATCTAGCCTTGGGGTGAAGCAGTAAAGAACAACTAAGAGTAGCATGGAGAAAGAGCTACAGAATAGCAAAAAATTCCCTGAAAGGAAACTCTAGTAAGAGGTGGCAATCCATAACTATTATTATTTAAATATCTTTAAAAGATAATTGACCACTTAAAGCAAAAAAAGAAATGCATTGTAAGGTATGATATAGAAGTCGAATACATGACAAGAGTAGCACAGAAGCTGGGATGGGGAGAAATGGAAGTACATTTGTAAGGTTCTTACACTATGGATGAAGCAGTATACCTTTTGATGGTAGAATGTGATGGTAAAGATGTATGCTGTAAACTCTAAATCAACTACTGGCAGACCTTGGAAACATTGCAGGTTTATTTCCAGACCACCACAATAAAGCAAATATCGCAATAACGTGAGTCACATGAATTTTTTGGTTTCACAGTGCATATAAATATAAATGTTATGTTTACGCTATAGTCTATTAAGTGTGCAATAGCATTATGTCTAAAAAAAAGTACATACTTTAATTTAAAAAGTATTTTATTGCCAAAAAATGCTAACCACCACCTGAGACTTCAATTTGTAGTAGTAACATCAAAGATCGCTGATCACAGATCACCATAACAAATATAATAATAATGAAAAAGTTTGATATATGGTTAGAATTACCAAAATGTGACACTGAGACACAAAGTGTGAAAAAGCTGTTAGAAAAATGGTGCTAACAGACTTGCTCCACAAAGGGTTGCCATAAACTTTCAATTTGTAAAAAAAAAAATGCATCTCTGAAGTGCAATAAAGCAAAGTACAATAAAATGAGGTATGCAGGAATGCTTGTCCTAATATAACACAACAAAGAGTTACAGCTAATAAACAAAGGAGATAAAAGAAATCATAAAAACATAATTAATTCAAAAGAAGGCAGAAAAAGAGGAACAAGGGAACAAAGAATAGCTGGGATAAATAGAAAAAAAATAGCTAATAGATTTAAAACTAGTCATGTAAATAAAAACACTAAATTTGTAAATGGTCTACAGACTCCAATTAAAAGGTAGAGATGATCAGATTAGATAAAAAACAAAACAAAACAAGATTCAATTGCTTGTAAGAAACCCACTTTAAATAAGACACAATGTATTAAAAATAAAAGGATAGAAAAAAATACACTATGCTAACACTAATCAAAAGAAAGTTGGAGTGGCTACATTAACATCAAAGTATATTTCAAAGCAAAAAATACTACTAGGAATAAAAAGCATTATTTTATAATGACAAAAGAGACAATTTATCAAGAAGACATAGCAAACCTAAATACTTATGCGCTTAATCACAAAGTAACAAAATATTTAAAGTAAAAACATAGAATTTCAAAGAGAAATAGACAAATCCACAATAACAGTCAAATATTTCAGTACTCCTCTCTCAGGAATTGTTAGGACAATAGACAGAAAATCAATAAAGGAATAGAAGACTTGAACAGTACTATGAAACAATCTTATTGACATTTATGGAATATTCCACTGAATAACAGAAGAATATATATACTTTTCAAGTGTGCATGGAGCATTCACTATGACTAACCAAATTCTGGAACACAAAACAAGTCTCAATACATTTAAAAGAATTCAATTCATCCAATTATGTTCTCAGAGCACAGCTGAGTTCAATTAGGAATCAATAACAGAAAGATACATAGAACATCTCCAAATATTTGGAAGTTAAATAACATACTTTAAATAGCCCATGGCTAGAAGAAGGAAAAAAAAGAAATTTAGAAAGTATTTTGACCTAACCTGAATATAAATGAAAATGTACCATTTCAAAATTATGAAATGTAGCTAAAGGAGTACTTAGAGGGAAATTTATAGCTTTAAACTCATATATTAAAAAGAATGGTCTCAAATCAACAGCCACAGCTTCCACCTTAAGAAACTAGAAAACAAAAAGTAAATGAAACTTAAAAGAAGCATAAGAAAGGAAATAATAAAAATCAGAGTGGAAATTGATGAAACAGAAAACAGAAACAATAGAGAAAATAGTGAAATGAAGAGCTAGTTTTTTGAGAAGATCATAAAATTGATAAATCTCTAGCCAGACTGATCAGAAAAAAAAGAGAAAAGATACACCTTCATTAGATATTAGGAAAATGAAAACTTAAATTGTAATAAGATACCTCTGCACATCTATTGGACTGTCTAAAAAGACTAACTACCAAGTATCAGCAAAGATGTGGAACAACCAGAACCTCATATGCTGTTGACAGAAATGTAAAATAGTAGAACCACTTTGAAAACAGTTGGCAGTTTCTTAAAAGGTTAAACACTCACCTACCATATAACCTGATCATTCCATTTGCAGGTACTAAGTAGAATTGAAAGCATATGTCCACTCAAAGACTTGTGTATAAATGCTCATAGCACGTTTATTTGTAATAGCCCCAAACTGAAACAACCCAAATGGCCACCAAGAGGTGAATGAAAAGACACATTTTTGTATAGTCATAGAGTAGAATACACTAAGCAATAAAAAGGAATGAAATATTGATACTTGTCAGAATATAAATAAATCTCACAGTAATTATATTGAATGAAAGAATCCAGACAACAACAAAAAAGAGTGCCTATGTTATTATTTCATTAATATAAAATTCTAAAAATGAAAACTAAATTATAGTGACAGAAATCAGATCAGTGATTGCCTGGGAATGGGAGGTGGGCAAGGAGGGACAGAAAAGGGGGTTATACAGGGGAACAGGGAAAATTTGTGGGGTGATGTATTTGTTCATTTTCTGGACCATGGTGATGGTTTCACAGGTGTATACCTAGGTTAAAACATCAAACTGTATACTATAAACATGTGTCATTTATTTTATGTTAGCTATAACTCAGTAAACATGCTAAATGCTCGAAAATTTCAGAAAAGAGCAAGTGGATTTGAAGAATCAAAGAAAAACCTAAAAATAAAAAATAAGAATCAATGAACAAAAGACAGAACTGAAGATATTATCTGGAATGCAGCAGAAACAGTAGATAGAAGAACCAGACAAAAAGATAGAATATATTAAAGAAAATTTAGATGAAATGCACATCTACCTAGAAAACACAACTTATCAAGAAGAAATAGAAAACCCTAATAGTCTTATAAAGAAAACTCCAGGTCCAGAGATTTTTTGTTTGTTTGTTTGTTTGTTTGCTTTTTGGCCACAACTCATGGCATGCAGAATTTCCCGACCAGGGATGGAACCCGTGCTCCCCTGCAATGGAAGTGCTGAATCTTAACCACTGGACGACCAGGGAAGTGCCCATGTCCAGAAGTTTTATCAGTGAGTTCTACCAAACATTCAAGGGAGTAAATAATTCCAATCTTACATAAACATTCCAAAGCGTCAGAAAAAAAGGAAGTAGTTTCTACCTGGTTTATGGCATTAGCGTAATCATCGCACCAAAACTTGACAAGGACTGTATGACAAAGGTAAATTACAGATCATTTTCACTTATGAAACACAGGTGCAAAAATCTTAAAGCATTAGCAAGTGGCATCCAGCAATAAGTATAAATGCTAATACATTTGGCCAAGTTGGATTAATTTCAGGAATTCAAGGTTGGTTTAATGTATGGAAAATTTTTTTCATGTAATTCATAACATTAACATAAAAAAGACATGATTAGCAGAAAAATCCATTTTTTGTCCTTCTACTGTTTCTTCTTCCAGCTGTGATACAGACATGCAGCTGTGGCTCCAGCAGTTATCTTGAACCATGAAGTGACCTTCTGAGGATTGCAAAGCAGAAAGGTAGGAGCCTGAATTCCTAAAGGTACCAGGGAGCCACCGTACTAGCCTTGGACTATTGACCTTCTGACTTCTACCATGTGAAAGTGAAAGATAGAGTCCTATCTTTTTTAAACTACTGTCATGCTTTAAAAAAAAATTTTTTTTATTATGTTAGCAGAAGCAAATCCTAATGAATTCTGACACCTGAACAGATTAGTAGAGGTGAGAGATGTCAGGAAAGGCTTCACAGAGCACATGCTATTTGAGTTGGGACTTCAAAAATGAGTAAAATCTTACCAGATAGAAAGGATTAGAAAGGATGAAGGCATTTTAGACACAATAATAGCAGTTGGAAAGGTGCAAGACATGAAAAAGCATGCCTTATTCAGAAAATAGCAAGACGAGTGTAACTTGTGTATTTCTTGAATATTCTGTTTGGGACTTAGACTTGGGCTGGGACTAGGGCTGAACTGAGCTGGAGGAGAGCAGGGTCACTTTGTAGCTCTGTTACATGCAAACAAGCACGTCTGGGGGAAGGCAGTGACCTTCTGCGGAAGCTGTGTGAGTAAACAGGTATTAGCCAGGCAGGACACAGCTCAATGAGGGGCAGTGAGTCCTTGACTTGCAAGAAGGTGATCTGAGCTCAAGTCTTTGCCTCTAGAGCTGAGTCCATGCTTCAGACAAAAGTGCCCACATCAGTCCTTTTCTCTGGTGGCTCTGCACAGGTGATCATGTCTTAGCTCCCCCCCCTCCCCACCCCACCACTAGTGTGGTGACACTAGTGACAGAGACACTCAGGAGGGAGGAAAATAATTCTGTGGTATAATAAGACCAGTGTTATTTTATAAAAAACAGAGTCAAAGTTATAATCACAGGAAGAATATGCATTTCTCAGGTGAGATTAGGCTCTGTGGTCTTTGGAAGAAAAGTGAAACTTGCAACAGGAAGATATGATGGCCTTTGGTAATTCAAGAGAAAACTAGCCTCAGGCTTCCCTGATGGAGAGAAACTGATATATGGTTTAATATTTCCTTTCTCCTCTTCTCCCCCCCCCCGACCAAGACAATTAGAGGAAGGGAGCCCAGGCCCCTCCATCAGTGCCAGCAGAAACCTGGGCAGTGGAGACCTTGCCTCAGACTCTCCCACCAACAGTAGCTAAAGTTTCAGGTGTCCAGGTTTGTAAGGCACACACTGGATAGGGATTATTATGCCATTTTCCAAAAGGAGATATTGAAACTCAGAAGATAAGTTGACTCCCTCAAATTATAGAGTTTATAAATGGCAGGACTGGAGCTTGAACTTAGGAGATTCCACAATTATACTCCAATTAAAAAAATAAAAAAGAAATGGGTGGTTAAAGAGATTCCAAGTTCCCTGGGGAGAAAACTATGGCCTGAGAAATGGCAGGAAGAACTGGGGTTTTTGGCCTGAAGATAAAGGAGACTTGGAGGTACAAAATGTGATCTCTGTCACCAAATCCCTGACAAGCTGCCACATGGGAAAGAAATTATCCTATATAGGTTGGAGCCAGAGAGCAAAGCAAGGGCTAATGAGGGGAAGATAAAAGGAAGCCAATGCCAATTCAACATAAAGAGAAGGAAATTAATATTTCTTGAATATGTATCTATGCCAGGCATTTTACATGTATATTCTTATTTAATTCTTGCACAGAGGAAAAATAAACCTATGAAGTAGATATTATCCTCATTTTAAAAACAAGTAACTGGGAGACTTACAACTTAGGGTAATAGTAGTTTGTTTTGTGCTCTCTTACCAATAGTAATTATAAACTCTGTGCAAAATAGAAAAAAAATGAACTGTTTGAAGGTACTGGAAAATGACCCTAATCAGGCAGAAACTAGAGGTGATTTGACTCTTGAAAGAAGGGAACCACACAAGGCGATATCCATTTATGCAGCTTTTCATGCGAGGGCAATCTCCAGTCTGTGTGGTGTGCTGGGGCACTTCAGAGAGAGCTCAAGCAGAAAGCTGCAATCATATTGGCTTGAGGATTCAAAGGATGAATATTGGACTTGCCAGAGTGGTTGGAAATTAAAGGGGGGAAATACCAGAAAGAAAGGAACCATAGTGAGAAGAGCCCCCACTCCAGTCCTTGGCTGCCACTTAAACCCTGAAACAGTGGATGAGATTCCAAGAAGCCCAAGGGGAAAACAATAGCTGGAATTCTGAAAAAAAGAGATTTTTTTTTCTTTTTGAAATGGCCATACAATCGTAATAAATGGTATAGTTGGGTTTTTTGGAGTGTTTGTTTTGTTTTTCATCCATTAGGTGAATGCTGGTCAGAATGGCTAGTCAAGTTTCAATAGTTTTATACTTGTTATTCTGTATGTTTTACTTAAAATTATCCCACTTAATTCTGGTATAACTCTGAGAAAGAAAACCAATTATATAATTGGAAGTGAACTCCTGCCCAATAAAATATAAAGAGTAGCATGCACACACACACACACAATTTTTACAAAAACTATTAAATATGTGAAGAGACAGAAAAATATAACCCAGTGAAAAGAAAAATCAGTTAACAAAAACAAAGTGACAAATGAACCAGATACCAAAATTAGCAGAAGGGAACATCAAAATAACTATGATATATGTGATAACAAATCTATAAGAAAAGGTATATCTAATGTGTGAAGAGATGGGGAATTTGAGAAGAAATATGAATACTATTAAAAATCAAAAGGAAATACTAGAACTGAAAAATGTAACATCAGAAATTTAAAAATATTCATTAGAAAATATCATAGTAGATTGGACAAAGAAGAGGACAGGATCAGTGAACTGGAAGACATTTCAATAGAAATCATTTGAACTGAAGCATGGAGGGGGAAAAAAAGGTTGAAAAACAATTAACATTGCCTCAGTGATTTGTGAGACAGCATCAAGTGGCTGAACAAATGAGCAACAGCAGCCCCAGAAGGAGAGGGTTGAAAAAATATTTGGAGAAATACTGGCCAAGTATTTTCAAAATTTGATCAAAAAATAGAAACCCACAGATTCAGAAAGTTCAGCACACCTCTAGTAAGATAAATACAAAGAAAATCACATATAGGCACATCAAAGTTAAATTTCCCCAAAACACAAATAAACAGAAAATCTTAAAAGCAGCCAGAGATAGCTGATTTCTCATCAGAAGCAACTGAGGCCAGAAGACATCATTAAAATGCTAAAAGAAAAAAAAAAAGAGCAAAAAACACCTGCCAACCTAAAATTCTATATCAAGGGAAAATACCTTACGAAAATGAAGATAAAATAAAGATAATTTCAGACAAATGAAAGGCAAGATAATACGTCTTTAAGATACCTAACTATAAGAAATGCTAAAGAAAGTTCTTCAAGCTGAAGAGAAATGAGACAATATGGAAATTCAGATCTAAAGGAAAGAATAAAGGACACTGGAAATGGTAACTATGTGGAAAAATATTAAAATTTTTTTCTTTCTTTTATTAAATATTTTAAAAAATGAATTGATGGGACTTCTGCTCAAGATGGGGCTGGTTTTAACCTCCCACCTGAAATAAATTTAAAAAACTGAACAAAATGTAGGAAACAATGGCTCTTCAGACATTGGACATCAGACAATGAAGGATAGTAATCCTTAAGTAACAGGAAACAAATATAGCCCTATTATTGACCCAGTTTACTGCCTGGAGAATATTTCCAGGCAATGATGCAGGGAGACAGAACCCTGTCAGAGCCTCACCATATTCCTGAGTTGAAAGGTCTAAATTGGAGGTCCAGAAAAACCAAGGCATCTAGAATTCTCAATGCAGTGTATTGAGGAGGAGAGCTGAACACAGAGAGAAATTCAGAAGTCTGCAGAAGTTTCCCTTGAGTATTTGATTGAGTGACCATCAGCACGTGTATGTGAGGAACTATCCGAGACCAAGAAAATAATTACCCAAAAAGCTTAGAGGGAACAGTGCTTGCAACTCACACAAGGATGGAATAGCCAGAGTGAAAAACATCATAAGTCATGTGATAGCAGTTGGAATAATAAGTAGGGTCTTACCTTAGAGGTGGGAAAAATTAACCCTAGCTAAATTCTGCTCTGGTCCTGCCTAACTGAGCTTAAAAGCCAGGACCAAAAGGATTAAGCTGTTTCCAAGTAACTTAACCACATCCTAAAACAAAGCTCAAGAATACCTTCAGGAATACAAAAATATTCAGCACCCAACAATGTAAAATTCACACTATTTGGCATCCAGTAAAAAAATTATCAGACACACAGAGAACCAGGAAAATAAAATCCATAGTGAGGAGAAAAATCAATCAAAACTGACCCAGAAATGATATGAATGTTAGAATTAATAGACAAGAACATTAAAACTGTTATTATGACTGTGTTGCATATGTTCAAGAAGCTAGAGAAAAGATTGAACATTAAGTAGAGACATGGAAGATGTTAGAAAGACCCAAACCAAACTTCTAGAGAAGAAAATAACCATGCCTGAGTTGAAAAACATAATGGATGGAATTAACAGAAGATCAGACATTTCAGAGGAGATGAATAGTAAACTTGAAGACATAGCAATAAAAACTACCAAAAATGAAACACAAAGTGAAAAAGAGTTAAAAAAAAAAAAAAAAAGCAACAACGACTATGGAAAACAGTATGGAGGGTCCTTAAAAAACTAAAAATAGACCTATCATATGACCCAGCAATCCCACTACTGGGTATATGCCCTGAGAAACCACAATTCAAAAAGAGACATGTACCACAATATTCATTGCAGCACTATTTACAATAGCCAGGACATGGAACCAACCTAAATGTCCATAGACAGATGAATGGATAAAGAAGATGTGACACATATATACAATGGAATATTACTCAGCCATAAAAAGAAACCAAATTGAGTTATTTGTAGTGAGGTGGATGGACCTAGAGTCTGTCATACAGAATGAAGTAAGTCAGAAAGAGAAAAACAAATACCATGTGCTAACACATATATGTGGAATCTAAAAAAAAAAAAAAAAAAGGTACTGATTAACCTAGTTGCAGGGCAAGAATAAAGAGGTAGACATAGAGAATGGACTTGATGACATGGGGTGGGAGGGTGAAGCTGGGGCAAAGTGAGAGTAGCATCAACATATATACACTACTGAATGTAAAATAGTTAGCTGGTGGGAAGCAGCAGCATAGCACAGGGAGATTGGCTCAGTGCTTTGCGATGACCTAGAGGGGTGGGATAGGGAGAATGGGAGGGAGGCTCAAGAGGGAGGGGATATGGGGACACGTGTATGCGTATGGCTGATTCGCTTTGTTGTGCAACAGAAACTAACACAGTATTGTGAAGCACTTATACTCCAATAAAGATCTATTAAAAAAAAAAAGAGCAGAGCAACAATGACAACTTCAAGTGGTCAAATATGTGTGTAACTGGGATCCTGAAAGGAGGAGAAGGACAGAAGAGCATTTGAAGAAATTATGACTAAATATTTCAAATTTGATGAAAATTATAAGCCCACAGATTTGAGAAGGTCAATGAACACCAAAAACAGGAAATATGAAGAAGACTACACTAACACATAACACAGTTAAATGGCTTTAAACCAGTGACAAAGATAAAATTTGAAAAGCAGATAGAGAAAAAAAGAAACATTACGTACAGGGCAATAAAGATAAGGATGACAGCAGATTTCTTGTCAGAAACAGTGTAAGCTAGAAGACAGTAGTGCAAAAACTTTAAAGTATTGAAAGAAAAAAAATCTGTCAACCTAGAATTCTTTACCAAACAAAAATATCTTTAAAAAGTGAAGGCAAAATAAATACTTTTTTAGACATAGAAAAGCTGGAAAAAAAAAATTCATTAGCAGAAGATTGCCAGAACAAGAAATGTAAAAAGAAGTTCTTCAAGAAGAAAAATAAAGATGATATCAGATGGAAACCTAGACCTATATCAGTTTTTTTCTTTTTTTTTTCATGGTGAATTACCAACTGTGACTTATAATTAGGGTGAGGGGTAGGGTTAAACTACTTTGTGCATCTAGCCACACACACACACAAAGCCATTTTGTTGCCATTCAACAGTTATTCGCTGTGTTAAGTGTTGAGAATACAGTGACAAGAAAACAGCCATGGAGCTTACAGCAAAAGCAAGACAATCCAGTGATCACATGAATAAATGTAAAGTTTTAACAGTGATAAGTCCTTATGAAGAGAAGGTGTATGGTCATCTGAGAGCATATGACAGGGGAATTTGTCCCATTCAGAGAAGGTAGGAATTAATGAAGCAAAGGAAAAAGGTATAAATGACCCAGGAGAGGGATAACCACATGAACCAAATCTGACCTGCTGCCTATTTTGTAAATAAAGTTTACATGCCCAATCATTTATGTATTGTCTATGGCAGATTTTGTGCTACAATGGCAGAGTTGAGTAGTTGTGACAGAAAGCACATGTTCTGCAAATCCTAAAATACTTATTACCTGGCTCTTTACAGAAAAAATTTCTGATCCCTGATCTATACAGAGTATTCAGCAGCACAGGAAATAGTATTACATGAGTAAATATAATGATTTTAAATTATTATTTAAATATATTTAAAAATAATCATCTGTTTAAAGCATAATAACAACTTATTATGAGATATCTAAAATATGTAGAAGTAAAATGTATGATAATAAGGCACAAAAACTGGTAAGAGAGAATCAAAATATACTTGGAAGTTTCTTGTACTATGCAGGAAGTAGTAAAATATCACTTAAAGTTAGACTGTGGTAAGTAAAAGATGTATACTATAAACCATGGAGCAACCACTAAATAACAGAACAAAGATTTACAGCTAATAATCCAACAAAGAAGATAAAATGAGATCATAGAAAATACTGAAACCAAAAGAAAGAAGAAGGGAAAAGAGGAGCAAAGAACAACTAGGACAAATACAAAACAAATAGCAAGATGGTATACTTAGACACAATTGTATCAATAATCACATTAAATATAAATGGTCTAAACACTTCACTTAAAAGGTAAGCATGATCGGATTAGATTAAAAAAGCAATATCCAAGTACAGACATACGTCATATATATTGCAGGTTATGTTTCAGACCACCACAATAAAGTGAATATCATAATAAAGCAAGTCACACAAATATTTTGGTTTCCCAGTGCATATAAAATTTATGTTTACACTATACTGTAGTCTATTAAATGTGCAATAGCATTATGTCTAAAAAACAATCTATGTACCTTAATTTAAAATAATGTTGTTGGAAAAGTAGTCCCTATAGATTTGCTTGAGGTAGGGTTACCACAAATTTTTAATTTGTAAAAAATGCAGTATCTATGAAGTGCAATAAAGTGAAGTGCAATAAAATGAGATATGCCTGTGTGTGCTACCTATGTGAAATCCACTTGTATGTGGGTTAAAAATATAGATGGGTTTAAAAAGACACAAATAGGTTAAAAATAAAAGCAACCATGCTATCACTAATCAAAAGAAAACTGAAGTGGCTACATTAAAATCAAAGTAAATCTCATCACAAAAACATTAGAAAGGATAAAGAGGGTAATTTAATAATGATAAAGGGGTTAACTCATCAAGAGGACAAAACAATCTAAAATGTTTATGCACCAAATAACAGATCTTCAAAATACATGAAGTAAAAGCTGACAGAACTGTAAGGAGAAATAGACAAATCCACAATTATAGTTGGTGATTTCAATTCTTCTTTCTCAATAATTTATAGAACAAGTAAGGATACAGAAGACTTGAACAACACTATCACCCAATTTGACCTATTTGGCATTTATAGAACACTCCACTCAACAACAACAATATCCAAATTTTTTCAAGTACACATTAAAACAAAACATAGACTAGCTAGAACATAAAATATGCCTGGACCATAAGTTATGTCTCAATAAATTTAAAATGATTCAAGTCATACAAAGCATATTCTGTGAACATGATGGAATTATGTTAGAAATCAATAACAGAAAGATATCTAGAAAATTCCCAAGTATTGGAAACTATATACCCCAGTTCTAAATAACCCTTCTGTCATAAAGTAATCAAAAAGTAAATTAGCATGTATTTTGGCCTGAATTAAAATGAAAACACAGTATCTCGAAATATGTGGAATGTGGCTAAAGCAGTACTTAGAGGGAAATTTATACTCCAATATTGGAAAAGGAGAAAGGTATCAAATCAATGACATCAGCTTTCACTCTAAGAAACTAGAAAAAGAAGAGCAAATCAAACCCATAATAAGCAGAAAAAAGGAAATAAATATCAGAGTAGAAATTAATAAAAAAGAAAAAACAGAACAATAGAGAAAAGAAATGAAACCAAGAGCAAGTTCTTTGAGAACACCACTAAGATTATTAAACCTCCAAGTAGGCTAATTAGGAAAAAATAAAAGAGAGAGAGGAGACACAAATTATCAATATGAGGGATTATAGAGGTGATATCACTACAGTGTCTACAGATTTTAAAAGTGTAGTAGGGGAATATTAGGAACAACTTTATGTCAATAAATTCTAAAAGTTAGATGAAATGGACAAATTTCTTTAAAAGCTCAATTTACCAAATCTCACTCAAGAAGAAATTGATAGTGTGAATAGTCCTGTATTTATTAAAGAAATTGGATTTTTAGCTGAAACCTTCTCACAAAGAAAACTCCAGGCCCAGATAATTTTGCTGGCTAATTATAGCAAACATTTCAGAAAGAAATACCAATTCTATACGAACTCTTCCAGAAAGGTGAAGGGGTAGGGAGGAAATACTTCCCAATTCACTCTATAAGGCCATTTTTAATCTGATATCAAAACCAGGTAAACATTAAGGAAAGAATTCTAAAGATCAATTTCTATCATGAA
The DNA here is from genome assembly GCF_028564815.1 of Eubalaena glacialis. Lineage (NCBI taxonomy): Eukaryota > Metazoa > Chordata > Mammalia > Artiodactyla > Balaenidae > Eubalaena > Eubalaena glacialis. The sequence goes on along the minus strand of NC_083718.1, from coordinate 164,159,634 downwards.
CATAAATTCAAAAATTCTTAAAATTTTAGTAAATCAGATGCAACAATATATAAAAAAAATAATAAATTATGACCACATTGGGTTTAATCCCTGGAATAATGGTTTAGTTTGACATTATCAAATCAAGAGATATAATTCACCATAACAACAGACTAAAAACCATAAGATTTTCTCACTAGATGCAGAAAAAGAATTTTATAAAATTCAACATCCATTCCTAATAAAAACTCTTACAAACTAAGAATAAAAGGGAATTTTCTCACATACAACTCAATATCAAGAACCAAACAACCCAATCAAAAAATGGGCAGAAGACCTAAATAGATATTTCTCCAAAGAAGACATACAGATGGTCAACAGGCACATGAAAAAATGCTCAACATCACTAATTATTAGAAAAATACAAATCAAAACTACAATGAGGTATCACCTCACTCCAGTCAGAATGGCCATCATCAAAAAGACTACAAATAATAAATGCTGGAGAGGGTGTGGAGAAAAGGGAACCCTCCTACACTGTTGGTGGGAATGTAAATTGGTGCAGCCACTATGGAGAACGGTATGGAGACTCCTTAAAAAACTAAACGTAGAGCTACCATATGATCCAACAATCCCATTCCTGAGCATATATCTGGAAAAGAAGAAAACTCTAGGTCAAAAAGCTACATGCATCCCAATGTTGATAGCAGCACTGTTTACAATAGCCAAGACACGGAAGCAACCTAAATGTCCATCAACAGAGGAATGCATAAAGAAGATGTGAGATATATATATATATATATATACACATAAATAACATAATGGAATATTACTCAGCCATCAAAAAGAATGAAATAATGCCATTTGCAGCAACATGGATGGACCTAGAGATTATCATACTAAGTGAAGTAAGTCAGACACAGAAAGATAAATATCATAAGATATCACTTATATGTGAAATCTAAAATAATGATACAAATGAACTTATTTACAAAAAAGAAACAGTCTCACAGACACAGAAAACCAACTTATGGTTACCAAAGGGAAAGGGCAGGGAAGGGAAAATTAGGAGTTTGGGATTAACAGATACACAATACTATATATAAAACAGATAAACAGCAAGGACTTACTGTATAGCACAGAGAAATATATTCAGTAGCTTCTTTTCCTATAATGGAAAAGAACCTGAAGAAGAATATATATATATATATCTGAATCACTTTGCCATACACCCAAAACTAACACAACACTGTAAATCAGCTATACTTCAATAAAAAAATTTTTAAAAAGGGAACTTTCTCAACCTGATAAAAGGCATATGAGAATATCTAACAGTTAACATCATAATTATGGTGAAAGACTGAACACTTTCTCCCTAACATCATGAAAAAGGCAAGAATGCTCACTCTCACCACCTCTATTCAGTAGTGTAGTAGAAGTGCTAACAAAGACCTAGAACTGGTAAAAGAACTTAACAGGATTGCAAGATACAAAAATCAATATATTTTAATATATCAGCAACACAAAATTGAACATTAAAGTTATAAATAATAGTGTTTACATTGTATCAAAAATAAGAAATAAGGATTACTCTGACAAAATGTTTAAGATTTTTATATTTGAAAACTACAAAACATTTTTGAGAAAAATTAAAGACATAAACAAATTGAGAGAATGCCATGTTCGTGGACTGGAAAAATTTATATTAAGATTGTAAATCTCCCCAAATGAATCTACAGATTCAACTGAATCCCTATCTAAATTCTAGCAGGATTTTTTTTTTTTGTAGAAATTGACAAACAGATTCTATAATTCATATGAAAGTACAAAGAACCTAGAATAGCCAAAAAAAGACTTTGAAAATGAAGAACTGCATGGAAGGACTTAAGACTGCATGATTTTAAGACTTATTATAAAGCTATTGTCATAAAGATAATGTGGTATTGGCTTCAAGATAGAGAAATAATTGCAACAGGATAGAAAGTTCAGAATTAGACCCACATATAATATAGCCAATTGAGTTTTTAAAAGTACAAAATCAATTCAGTGGAGGACGGATAGTCTTTTTAACAAGTGGTGCTTTGACAATTGGATAGCCATATGTAAAAAAAAAAAATAAAAATAATAATAATAATAATTTTGATCTATACCTTGCACCAAATTTAAAAATGACTAAAAATGAGCTATAGATCTAAACATAAAACTTAAAACTGTAGAACTTCTAAGAGAAAGCATAGGAGAAAAATCTGTGAACCTGGATTAGGCAAAGATCTTTTAGATAGAACACCGAAAGCACTATCCATAAAAGAAAACAATTACATAAATTGTACTTCATCAAAATTAAGAACCTCTATTCTTTTGAAAGACACTATTAAAAGAATGAAAAAACAAGCCACAGACTCAGAGAAAATATTTGCAAATCCTGTATATAATAAAGGACTTATATTCAGAATATAAAGTTAAACATACATTCACTCTGGCCCAGCAATTCTACTCGTAAGTATTTAAACATACATTCACAAAAAGATTTGTGCAAGAATAGTCATGGCAGCTTTACTCATAATAGCAACAAACTGGAAGCAACCCAATTGTCCATTAATAGGTGAATGGATAAATATGTTGTAACATATAAGTAAAAAATACTGCTCAGCAATAAATAAAAGAAAATACTAACGTGTAACAACATGGATAAATATAAAAAACATTTATCCTGGGTGAAAGGCGCTTGAGAAAAAAACAAGCCCATACTGCATTATTATGTTTATAAGATATTCTAGAACAGGAAAACTAAGGTATGGTGATAGAAACAAGAATAATGGTTATCTTTAAGTGGGAAATAGACTGTAATAGAATGAGGGAATTTTCTGGGGTCATAGAAATAGTCTATATTTTTATTGAGGTAGTGGTCACATATGATGTTTTAGTTAGCTGCCATAACAAAATAACATAAAGCAGGTGGCTTAAAACAACAGAAATTTATTCTGTCACATTTCAGGAGTCTAGAAGTTCAAAATCAACATATTGGGAGGGTCATTTCCTTCTGAGGGCTCTAAGGGAGAATCTGTTCCATGCCTCTCTCCTAGCTTCTGGTGATGGCTGGCAACCTTTGGTGTTCCTTGGCTTGTAGATGCATCACTCCAATCTCTATCTCCATCTTCACATGGCATTCTCTGTGTCTCTGTGTCCAAGTTTCCCTCTTCTCATAAGGACACTCATCATATTGGATTAAGACCCACCTTAATGACTTCATCTTAATTTGATTACATCTGCAAAGACCTCATTTCCAAATAAGGTCACATTTGCAGGCACCAGGAGTTAGGACTTCAATATTTCTTTTGGGGGGACACAATTCAACCCTTAACATATGAGTTATGTTTGTCAAAATGATTAAATGAGAGAAAAATCTATGACCTTGGTTTGGTGTTGAGTTTTTAGCTATAACACTAGAAACATGATCCATGAAATAAAAAAGTAAGCTGGATTTTATTAAAATTTAAAACTTCAGTTCTGTAAAAGATACTGTTAAGAGAATGAAAAAAAAAGCCACAGAATGGGAGAAAATATTTGAAACACAGTTATCTGAGAAAGGACTAGTATCCAAAATATACAAAGAACTCTTAAAACATAATACTAACACAGACAACTAAATTAAAAATGGGCAAAAGATCTGAAAAGCAACGTCACAAAGAAGATATTACAGATGACAAATAAGCATATGAAAAGATGCTCAACATCCTATGTCACTAGGAATTCCAAACTGAAACAAAAATAAGATACCAATACACACCTATTAGAATGGCTAAAATAAAAAACCTGACAATATCAATTGTTAATGAGAATGCAGAGCAGCAGGAACTCTCATTAACTGATTATGGAAAGGCAAAATGGTACAACAAATTTGAGGACTTACAAAGCTGGACATAATCTTTCCATATGATCCGGCAACTGTGGTCCTAGGTATTTCCCCTATTGGTTTGAAAATGTGTCCACACTAAAACCTGCATACAAATATTTATAGCAATTTTATTTATAATTGCCCAAATCTGGAAGCAACCAAGATGTCCTTTAATAGGTAAGTGGATAAACAAATGGTACATCCATAACAATGGAATATTATTCAGTGATAAAAAGAAATGATTTTTTAGAACTTGAAAAGATATGAATAAATCTTCAGTGCATATTGCTAAATGAGAGAAACCTGAAAAGACTACATACTATATGATCCCAATTACATAACATTTTGGAAAAAACAAAGGTAGCAAGGGTAAAAAGATCAGTGGTTGCTAGGGGTTTGGGAAGATGGTTGAATGTATGAAGAACAGAAAAGTTTTTAGGGCACTGAAACTATTCTGTATGATACTGCAATGGTAGATACATGACAAATTGCATTTATGCAAACTCATAGAACTTTACAGCACAAAAAAGGGAACCTTAACGTTTTTGAATTAAAACAAATCCTTAAGGAAGTCAAGGTCTAGGAGAGAATGTGACAAAGCAATCTAACTATATTACAAATGTATGGAACAACTTCACTGAAGGTGGTGGGGGTAACAGGTCCTGAACTAAGTAACTTCGGAAATAAGTGTGTATGTTTACCTTTACAACTAAAGGTAAACAAACAAACAAAAAGACAGCCTATAAATAAGCACTGGACTCTAGCTGATAAACTTGTTTCCCATGGGAGTATGAGTTAACAATTCTGATAGCAATAAGCATGTTCACTGGAATTGAACAATTAAGTAAGTGGATGGCAGATGGTGGGGGTGAGGTTTCTCACTGTTACAGTGGGAGGTTACAAATAAGCAAAGGAAGAAGCTAGAATAATCCATGTGGTAATGGATTTGAGTGGGAGACATACCATGAACTCATGCTTAGCTTAGTATAGACACAAAAGTTTCATACAGAAATATTTATAGATATGTGTCTATACATGGATTAGTATAAACACATGTTTTTTGCTCTGTCAACTGAGAGGGCCTAGAAACAAAGACAGAGCAGTAGCAATGACTATACCTAATGCCCAAGTCTTGGTTTCTAATAGCCTTCTCCAGTAAAAGGAACCAGGGCTCTTAGGAAAAATGGTTGAATCTAGGACTGGAGCAGAAAATATACAAGACAATCCTGGAGGATCTTGTAGTGCTAGGAACTAAAGAAATGCTCTAAAAAACTAACTAAAAAAGCAAAAACAAACACACAATGATGGGAATATGTCAAAGGGACATAGGAGCCACTGAAAGAGCTCCCAGTGGCCCAAACTGGAACAATATGAATAACAAAATAAATGAAGTAGTATTGGATTATAACACATTGTATAAAATAAATATCCACAAGTCCATACTGATAGAAATAAATGATTGGAAAAAGTAATAAATGGGGCAGAAGGGACAAATCTCCCATGCAGGAGAATTCCAAATAATTTGTGCAGCAGCTCTGTCCTCAAGGACCTGGAACATAACTCCCTACTCCCCACAAATAGATCCTGGGGAGGGGTTGAAACAGTTTGGGCTTTAAGATCAAATAATCATGAGTGGGAGCCCCACCTCCGACTCTTGTTAGCTGTGTGATCTCAGGCAAGTTACCCTTTCTAAGCCTCAGGTTTCTCACCTGTAAAATGGGGAAGAAATGTTGCTTAACCACCTTTCTTTTTTTTTTAAATATTTATTTATTTATTTTTGGCTGTGTTGGGTCTTCTGTTCGAGTTGGGTTTCTGTGCGAGGGCTTTCTCTAGTTGCGTGCGAGGGCTTTCTCTAGTTGCGGCAAGCGGGGGCCACTCTTCATCGCGGTGCGCGGGCCTCTCATTTATCGCGGCCTCTCTTGTTGCGGAGCACAGGCTCCAGACGCGCAGGCTCAGCAGTTGTGGCTCACGGGCCCAGTCGCTCCGCGGCATGTGGGATCCTCCCAGACCAGGGCTCGAACCCGTGTCCCCTGCATTGGCAGGCAGACTCTCAACCACTGCGCCACCAGGGAAGCCCGCTTAACCACCTTTCATAATTGCTGTGAGGATTGCCTGTCTATAAAGCTCTCAGAACAGTGCTTGGACATAGAACTCAATAAATGACAGTATTTTTTTTTTTTTAAGGTAATCTGCTCTGGCTGCTATAACAAAATACCACTGACTGGTTGGCTTAAACAACAGAAATTTATTTTCTCACCATTCTGGAGTTGGAACGTCCAAGGTCATTGCCCAGCAGCTTTCAGTTTCTGGTGAGAGCTCTCCCTTCCTGCCTTGCGGATGGCTGATTTGTCCTCACATGGCATTTCATGGGTGTGTGCATGAGGTAGGGGGAGGGTGGAGAGAGAGATCTCTTCCTTTTCTTATAAGGCTGCCAATCCTATTGGATTAGGGACCCACCCTGATAACCTCATTTAATCTTAATTACTTCCTAAAGGCCCTATTTCCAATACAGTCAAATTGGGTGTTAGGGCTTCAACATACAAATTTTAGGGAGGACACAATTCAGTTCATAGCAGATAGTATGTGATTTAGAATAAGGCAATTTGAATTCTCATTTTAGTTTCACCACTCACTAGCTATGTGGGGAAATGTCTCAAGTTCCTCAATAATTTTTTATTTAAAAAAATTAGGTGGGGAGAGTGGCGCACCTGGAAAGATCATGGAAGCTTTGTGACCCATCCCACATACTTTTCTCTATGCATCTCTTCCATCTTGCAGTTCCTGAGTTATATCCTTGTGTAGTAAACCAGTAATCTAGTACAACCAATTCATACTACAGAACCACTTCCAGAGGACCTTGGATTTCACAAGAAAAAGCATCAATCAGAACCTTTGGGAAACATCTGATTTCCCAGCCGTGTGGCTGACAGGGTCTTGGTGCTCTGGCCTGGTGTCAGGCCTGAGCATCTGAGGTGGGAGAGCCAAGTTCAGGATACTGGACCACTGGAGACCTCCCAGCCCCATGTAATATCAATTGGCAAGAGCTCTACCAGAGATCTCCGTCTCAATGCCAAGACCCAGCTCCACCCAACAGCCAGCAAGCTCCAGTGCTGGACACCCCATGCGAATCAACTAGCAAGACAGGAACACAACCCCACTCATTAGCAGAGAGGCTGCCTAAAATCATATTAAGTTCACAGACACCCCAAAACACACCACCGGACGTGGTCCTGCCCACCAGAAAGACAAGATCCAGCCCCACCCAGCAGAACACAGGCACCAGGCCCCTCCACAAGGAAGCCTACACAACCCACTGAACAAACCTCACCCACTGGGGTCAGACCCCAAAAACAACAGGAACTACAAACGTGCAGCCTGCGAAAAGCAGACCCCAAACATAAGGTAAACAAAATGAGAAGACAGAGAAATATGCAGCAGATGAAGGAGCAAAGTAAAAACCTACCAGACCAAACAAATGAAGAGGAAATAGGCAGTCTATTTAAGGCAGTCTACCTGAAAAAGAATTCAGAGTAATGATAGTAAAGATGATCAAAAATCTTGGAAATAGAATGGATAAAATACAAGAAATATTTAACAAGGACCTAGAAGGAGCAAACAAACAATGATGAACAGCACAATAAGTGAAATTAAAAATTCTCTAGACGGAATCAATAGCAGAATAACTGTGGCAGAAGAACGGATAAGTGACCTGGAAGATAAAATAGTGGAAATAACTACCACAGAGCAGAATAAAGAAAAAAGAATGAAAAGAATTGAGGGCAGTCTCAGAGACCTCTGGGACAACATTAAATGCACCAACATTCAAATTATAGGGGTCACATAAGAAGAAGAGAAAAAGAAAGGGTCTGAGAAAATATTTGAAGAGATTATAGTTGGAAGCTTTCCTAACATGGGAAGGGAAATAGTCAATCAAGTTCAGGAAGTGCAGAGAGTCCCATACAGGATAAATCCAAGGAGAAACACACCAAGACACATATTAATCAAACTATCAAAAATTAAATAAAAAGAAAAAATATTAAAAGAATTAAGGGAAAAGGAACACATAACATACAAGGGAATCCCCATAAGGTCAACAGTTGATCTTTCAGCAGAAACCCTGCAAGCCAGAAGGCAGTGGCAGGGCATATTTAAAGTGATGAAAAGGCAAAACCTACAACCAAGATTATTCTACCTAGCAAGGATCTCATTCAGATTTGATGGAGAAATTAAAACCTTTACAGACAAGCAATAGTTAAGAGAATTCAACACCACCAAACCAGCTTTACAACAAATACTAAAGGGACTTCTCTAGGCCGGAAACACAAGAGAAGGAAAAGACCTACAAAAACAAATCCAAAACAATTAAGAAAATGGTAATAGGAACATACATATCAATAATTACCTTAAATGTAAATGGATTAAATGCTCCAACCAAAAGACACAGACTGGCTGAATGGATACAAAAACAAGACCCGTACATATGCTGTCTACAAGAGACCCACTTCAGACCTAGGGACACATACAGACTGAAAGTGAGGGGATGGAAAAAGGTATTCCATGCAAATGGAAATCAAAAGAAAGCTGGAGTAGCAATTCTCATAACAGACAAAATAGACTTTAAAATAAAGACTATTACAAGAGACAAAGAAGGGCACTACATAATGGTCAAGGGATCAATCCAAGAAGAAGATATAACAATTGTAAATATTTATGCACCCAACATAGGAGCACCTCAATACATAAGGTAAATGCTAACAGCCATAAAAGGGGAAATTGACAGTAACACAATAACAGTAGGGGACTTTAACACTCCACTTTCACCAATGGACAGATCATCCAAAATGAAAATAAATAAGGAAACACAAGTTTTAAATGACACATTAAGCAAGATGGACTTAATTGATATTTATAGGACACTCCTTCCGAAAACAACAGAATACACTTTCTTCTCAAGTGCTCATGGAACATTCTCCAGGACAGACCATATCTTGGGTCACAAATCAAGCCTTGGTAAATTTAAGAAAATTGAAATCATGTCAAGTATCATTTCTGATCACAGCGCTATGAAACTAGATATCAATTACAGGAAAAAAACTGTAAAAAATACAAACACATGGAGGCTAAATAGTACGTTACTAAATAACCAAGAGATCACTGAAGAAATCAAAGAGGAAATCAAAAAATACCTAGAAACAAATGACAATGAAAACACGACTACCCAAAACCTATGGGATGCAGCAAAAACAGTTCTAAGAAGAAAGTTCATAGCAATACAATCCTACCTCAAGAAACAAGAAACATCTCAAACAAACAACCTAACCTTACACCTAAAGCAATTAGAGAAAGAAGAACAAAAAACCCACGAAGTTAGCAGAAGGAAAGAACTCATAAAGATCAGATCAGAAATAAATGAAAAAGAAATGAAGGAAACAATAGCAAAGATCAATAAAACTAAAAGCTGGTTCTTTGAGAAGATAAGCAAAATTGATAAACCATTAGCCAGACTCAAGAAGAAAAAAAGGGAGAAGACTTAAATCAATAGAATTAGAAATGAAAAAGGAGAAGCAACAACTGACACTGCAGAAATACAAAGGATCATGAGAGATACTACAAGCAACTATATGCCAATAAAATGGACAACCTGGAAGAAATGGACAAATTCATAGAAAAGCACAACCTTCCAAGACTGAACCAGGAAGAAATAGAAAATATAAACAGACAAATCACAAGCACTGAAATTGAAACTGTGATTAAAAATCTTCCAACAACAAAAGCCCAGGACCAGATGGCTTCACACACGAAATCTATCAAACATTTAGAGAAGAGCTAACACCTATCCTCCTCAAAATCTTCCAAAATATAGCAGAGGGAGGAACACTCCCAAACTCATTCTACAATGCCATCATCACCCTGATACCGAAACTAGACAAAGATGTCACAAAGAAAGAAAACTACAGGCCAATATCACTGATGAACATAGATGCAAAAATCCTCAACAAAATACTAGCAAACAGAATCCAACAGCACATTAAAAGGATCATACACCATGATCACGTGGGGTTTATCCCAGGAATGCAAGGATTCTTCAATATATGCAAATCAGTCAATGTGATACACCATATTAACAAATTGAAGGAGAAAAACCATGTGATCATCTCAATAGATGCAGAAAAATCTTTTGACAAAATTCAACACCAACTTATGATAAAAACTCTCCAGAAAGTAGGCATAGAGGGAACCTAACTCAACATAATAAAGGCCATATATGACAAACCCACAGCCAACATTGTTCTCAATGGTGAAAAACTGAAACCATTTCCTCTAAGATCAGGAACAAGACAAGGTTGCCCACTCTCACCACTATTATTCAACATGGTTTTGGAAGTTTTAGCCACAGCAATCAGAGAAGAAAAAGAAATAAAAGGAATCCAAATCGGAAAAGAAGAAGTAAAGCTGTCACTGTTTGCAGATGACATGATACTATACATAGAGAATCCTAAAGATGCTACCAGAAAACTACTAGAGCTAATCAATGAATTTGGTAAAGTAGCAGGATACAAAATTAATGCACAGAAATCTCTTGCATTCCGATACACTAATGATGAAAAATTTGAAAGAGAAATTAAGGAAACTTTCCCATTTACCACTGCAACAAAAAGAATAAAATACCTAGGAATAAACCTACCTAAGGAGACAAAAGACCTGTATGCAGAAAACTATAAGACACTGATGAAAGAAATTAAAGATGATACAAACAGATGGAGAGACATACCATGTTCTTGGATTGGAAGAATCAACATTGTGAAAATGACTACACAAATGACTACCCAAAGCAATCTACAGATTCAATGCAATCCCTGTCAAGCTACCAATGGCATTTTTCACAGAACTAGAACAAAATATTTCACAATTTGTATGGAAACACAAAAGACCCCGAATAGCAAAATCAATCTTGAGGGGAAAAAAAGGAGCTGGAGGAATCAGGCTCCCTGACTTCAGACTATACTACAAAGCTACAGTAATCAAGACAGTATGGTACTGGCACAAAATATAGATCACTGGAACAGGATAGAAAGCCCAGAGATAAACCCACGCACATATGGTCACCTTATCTTTGATAAAGGAGGCAACAATATACACTGGAGAAGACAGCCTCTTCAATAAGTGGTGCTGGGAAAACTGGAGAGCTACTTGTAAAAGAATGAAATTAGAACACTCCCTAACACCATATACAGCAATAAACTCAAAATGGATTAAAGACCTAAATGTAAGGCCAGACACTATAACACTCTTAGAGGAAAACATAGGCAGAACACTCTATGACATAAATAACAGCAAGATCCTTTTTGACCCACCTCCTAGGGAAATGGAAATAAAAACATAAATAAATAAATGGGGCCTAATGAAACTTAAACCTTTTGCATAGCAAAGGAAACCATAAACAAGATGAAAAGACAACCCTCAGAATGGGAGAAAATATTTGCAAACAAAGCAACTGACAAAGGATTAATCTCCAAAATATACAAGCAGCTCATGCAGCTCAATATCAAAAAATCAAACAACCCAATCCAAAAATGGGCATAAGACCTAAATAGACATTTCTCCAAAGAAGACATACAGATTGCCAACAAACACATGAAAGGATGCTCAACATCACTAATCATTAGAGAAATGCAAATCAAAACTACAGTGAGGTATCACCTCACACCGGTCAGAATGGCCATCATCAAAAAATCCACAAACAATAAATGCTGGAGAGGGTGTGGAGAAAAGGGAACCCTCTTGCCCTGTTGGTGGGAATGTAAATTGATACAGCCAGTATGGAGAACAGTATGGAGGTTCCTCAAAAAACTAAAAATAGAACTGCCATACGACCCAGCAATACCACTCCTGGGCATATACCCTGAGAAAACCATAATTCAAAAAGAGACATGTATCACAATGTTCATTGCAGCACTATTTACAATAGCCAGGACATGGAAGCAACCTAAGTGTCCATCAACAGATGAGTGGATAAAGAAGATGTGGCACATATATACAATAGAATATCACTCAGCCATAAAACAGAAATGAAATTGAGTTATTTGTAGTGAGGTAGATGGGCCTAGAGTCTGTCCTACAGAGTGAAGTAAGTCAAAAAGAGAAAAACAAATACCGTATGCTAACACATATATATGGAATCTAAAAAAAAAAAAAGGTTCTGACAAACCTAGGGGCAGGACAGGAATAAAGACACAGATGTAGAGAATGGACTTGAGGACATGGGGAGGGGGAAGGGTAAGCTGGGTTGAAGTGAGAGAGTAGCACTGACATATATACACTACCAAATGTAAAATAGATAGCTAGTGGGAAGCAGCTGCATAGCACAGGGAGATCAGCTCGGTGCTTTGTGACCACCTAGAGGGGTGGGTTAGGGAGGTTGGGAGGGAGGCTCAAGAGGGAAGGGATATGGGGATACATGTGTACATGTGGTTGATTCACTTTGTTGTGCAGCAGAGACTGGCACAACATTGTGGGGCAATTATATTCCAGTGAAGATATTAAAAGTAAAATTAAGGTATTATTTTTATCCAATGAAATTTACACATTTAAAAATACTACGTGAGCTTTTTATATAAAAAAAACCCTTTTTATTTTAGAACAGTTTTAAATTTACAGGAAAATTGCAAAATAGTACAGAGAGTTCCCATACCCTCTGTACCCAGTTTCTCCTATTATTAACATCTTAAATTAGCAGGTACATTTGTTGCAATCAATGAACCAATACTGACTTTTTTTTTTATTTAATTTATTTACTTTTGGCTACTTTGGATCTTTGTTGCTGCGTGCGGGCTTTCTCTAGTTGTGGCAAGCGGGTGTTACTCTTCCTTGCAGTGCGCGGGCTTCTCATTGCGGTTCCTTCTCTTGTTGCAGAGCACAGGCTCTAGGCGCGTGGACTCCAGTAGTTGCAGCATGCGGGCTCAGTAGTTGTGGCTCATGGGCTCTAGAGCGCAGGCTCAGTAGTTGTGGTGCATGGGCTTAGCTGCTCCGCGGCATGTGGGATCTTCCCAGACCAGGGCTTGAACCCGTGTCCCCTGCATTAGCAGGTGGATTCTTAACCACTGCACCACCAGGGAAGCCCTATTGACATATTATTAACTAAAGTCCATACTTTATGCAGATTTCTTGACTTTTACCTTATATCCTTTTTCTTTTCCAGGATACCATATTACATTTAGTTGTCATGTCTCCTTAGGCTCCTCTTGACTATGAAAGGTGTTCAGACTTTCCTTGTTTTTGATGTGTTTGACAGTTTTGAGGAGTACTGGCTAGGTATTTTGTAGAATGTCCCTCCTTGGGATTTTTCTGAGGTTTTTCTCATAATTAGACGGTGCTTATGGGTTCTGGGGATGAAGGCCACAGAGGTGAAGTGCCATTTTTATCACATCACATCAAGGGTATATACCATCCACATGACTTATCACTACTGGTGTTGACCTTGATCACCTGGCTGAGGTTGTGATTGTCAGTTTCTGTACTTAGAGTTACTCTCCCCTCCCCCTTTTCCGACTGTATTCTTTGGAGGGTCATATGCATAGTCCATACTTAAGGGGGGGGGGAGTTTTGCTCCACCTCCTTGAGGAAGAAATATTTGCATATATTATTTGGACTTCTACACGAAGAATTTGTCTCTTTTCTCCTACTTATTTATTTGTTCAATATTTATTTATATCAGTACAGCCTAATAAAAATTTATTTTATTTGCGGGTTATAATCCAATATTAGTATAAAGTACTCTGTTGCTTAAATTGTCCCAGCTTTGCCCATTGGGAGCTCATTCAGATTGGTTCTTGTGTCCTTTTGACATGTTCCCATTATTTTTCTTACCTTCTCTCCCTCCATCTCTCTCTCTCAGCTCTTCTCCACTTTCTGTTACTGCAAGATACCCCAGGCTCATCTTGTATTTTCCTGCCCCAGCCCTAGAATTTACCATTTCTCCAAGGAGCCCTAGTTCTTTTGTTGGAGATTGGTATTTAGAAACCAAGACCTGGGTAATAAATTCATACTGATACAAAACAAGCAAGCAACCAACCAAATAAATAAAGTGGGAGAGAAGGGAAAAGTCTTCCTTACAGTAGAATGCCAACTAAAAAGTATAGAGGGAATGATAGAGTAAGAAATTCTACACTTTGCAATAATTGACTCAGGTAAAAATCATTAATGGATCTAAAAATCTTTCATTGGGGATCAATATCAGAGTACCTCCCCACAGATCACCTACTAAATATAAAGGGAGAAAAATCCTTTACAGTGAGCGAAACTGGTGGATTCCACCTGAACTGAGTGATCAAAGTAAACATCACCAATGATGGGAAAAAGTAACAACAGGGTCTTGTGATGTGAGGCCAGAGAAGAACACAACTGGACTTATAGTTCTGCCAAGAACAGATCCTCTGAATCTAACCATGAGGAGGCGTCAGATGTTCTATAAAACAATTGCTCTGGGCTCTTCAAAAACGTCAGTGTTGTGAGACTAAGAAAGGCTGAAGGACGGTTCCCGACTAAAGGGAACAAAATTAACATGACAACTAAATGCAATGCATGCTCATGTTTTGGATCCTGGATTGGAAATTTGATTGTTATTGTTGTTATAAAGATCAATTATTGAGACAACAGGAGAAATTAGAATATGGACCATCTTTTAGATGTATCAATGATATATATTTCCTTGGTCTTAGGAAATACATGCATAAGTATTTAGGAGTGAAGGGCTGTAATGTCTGCAACTTGCCCTTAAATGGTTCAGCAAAAATAACAACAATAATAATATGTTGAATTTTATAGAGAGAAAGAGCTATCACAGCTGTGGTAAAATGCTAAACAACAGGTGAGTGTTTGTTAGACGAACATTGCAAATTTCTATGGGTTTGAAAAATTTCAAAATAAATGTTTAAAATTTATTTATTTTACAGTGGTCAACTGCGCCAAATACTGCTGACAGGTCAAATAAGACAAGCCTGGAGAAGTGGTCACTGGCTTTAGCAACATGGCGGCCACTAGTGACCTGCGGCCACAATCAGTCTTGGAGAAATGGGGCAGAGATTCAATTGGCAGCATCCGGGAAGAGAACGTAAACTGAAGGAGTAAAGAAAGCAACTTGAAATATGTTTTAAAAGAATTTTTTTAGCATGTTTAGGGTAGGACTGAAGGAAATCATTAGTGTGCTTTCATTCCATTCATTTCATTCTGTTCTAATCATTAACTAGTATCTATGACTATTTAAACCAGTCTGGCCTGGGTTTAGTCCCAGAACTGAATAAAATACTTTTCATTGATCCCGAGTCCTTTACTCACTCCAGGGACTCTGAATTCAAAGTCAGCTTCGTGTTAAAAGCTCTTATGGTCTTCTCCAGCGCTGGCTGGACACTGCCTCTGGGAGAGTCCTCTGAAGCCCCCTGGCTGTATCTTGCCACCTGGTTTCTGGCCGCTCCCCTCTCTTAGTTCACAAGGAAACTGACAAAGTACCTTGTAGTCCCCACAGCATCTGGACCAAAGCCCCATTCTCCACAGTGGATTCCCTCCAATCCCTCAACCTCCTCTCTGGTTAGTTACTTCTTCAGCTCTCTTTATTGGCATGAATTAATTCAAGATTTCACCTTTCCTATTCATTGTTGAAATTTGCATCTCCTTCTGTATCATTGGATACAACTTCTTTTTGGTACAGAGTCTAGAATTTCCAAATTTTAAGTTCATATCTAACTATTGCCTCTGAGGAATATAATCTTCCAAACATACCATTTCAAATATACCTGTTAACCCAAACTAACAATAACAGAGTACTACAGTGATGTCTTCACATCCCAGCTTGTCAAACAAGCTTTCCTTTCAATTCCAGGAATTGATGATAGTTTTTCTGGTAGAATTTACTGCAAAGAACCATGGCCTTCCTAAATACAGTCTCCAAATCTTTATGGTTTTGCTAACTATGATTAGAAAATGCCAAGAAAGACCCCAGATGCACTAGCTTCTCAATTCTCAAGTAATCTTACCAGTTTCAAAGGTCATGAATTTAAAATATCAACTCATTTTTTCCTTGCAATAGACCTGCCAAGTTGTTTTATTGTCCCCACTTTACAGATGAGAAAATAGAGACTCCGAGAGTCTAAACCTTCCTAGACCCAAAGGATTGAGGAGGCAGGATTTAAAAGCTCTGCTTTTTCTACCATGTCAAGCTACCTTCAGAAAAAGACTTTGCTTCCTCCAGTTGCCCCAAGGAATAAGAACTCAGGCTGCCAAACATTTTGCTGATTTTTTTTTACATTTTATTAAAGACCGATATATGAACTCACCATACGTAAGAGGGAAGTTACATAGAGGTTGCGTGTGAAGCTAATGTTTATAAATTGAATCACATTGTAAATGTACTGGCTATTTAAATAATTCCTGAAGCAAATCATTTTGTGTTTGTGACTCTGGATTTTCATCTATTTATCCTGTTTGCCTGCTGCAGAAATTACCTGTTCTCCACTATCGCAAAGCGGATGCAGAGACCATCACTCAGAAGCAGGGAATAGAATTTTATTTTGAGGGAGGGTCACTAGCCCCACAGAAAGCACTTAAGACAGCAGGCAAATGAAGCCCAGTTCACAAGCAGTTTTAGTCGAGCATGGTTTGTGTATATAATATATTCTCTTTGAATATATCTTTGGCAGGGAGAGAGGCTCACAGAAACAGTGATGGAGACAGAAGGGCAGGAAAAGAGAGAGAAGTACCAAAACAGAAAGAAAGAGAGCGACATAGAAGGAATAAGAAACAAGGAGGATGAGAGGCTGAAAGACAGAGATGAGAGAGTCAGGGATGGAGATGTTAGCTGAAAATTGTGATTGGAGAGAAAAGAGCGTGAGGAGAGGAAAAGAGTGCTCAGCTAACCTAGCTGCCCGGTTCCCATTCCCTGCAGTCAGCCTTCTGCAAGAGCCCTCTGTTCCAGAGCCCTGTGTCCTCCAGCTTCCGCTGTTCAACCTCCCCTATGAGCCTGGTTTCAGGGCACAGCTGGCCTGGAATCCCCTCCCTGACCCAGTCCTTCCTTGGCCTGAGGTTTCCATGCCAGGGCTTTGCAGCTGCTCTCCACTTCCATCCCTGGGAGGGTTTCTCACACAGAAAGTCTGCAATCTCTCCCTGAGGCCTGAGACCTCCAGGCCTGTGTGTAGAACCAGACAAGAGAAGACCTGGAGAGCTCATCTTCAGGCCTCTGATGGGCAGCTTGGTGGCACCAATCTTTTCTGTGCAGCACTGGAGGCCAGAAATATGACCAATGATTAGGGGCCACAGAGAGATATTTCATTATTAGAAAGACCCTTCTAATCAACCTGCCGCTAGATGAAATCCACTGTCAGGAAGGGCTGAGTTCCCCGTCACAGGAGGTATGTAACCATGCAAGCAGAAGCTGGATACCAAACCTACCTGTGATTGAGCTGAATGACCCAAGATCTCTTCAGTGACTCTGATTTCTCCTAAAGCCTTTGAAAAATAGCTTTAAAGTCCATCATCACCCATGAAATCTTGCCCTATTTATGTAATTAGAAAAATCCGTCCTTCACCTCAAGTTCAAGGAGCAAGTTAATCCAAGTCTCTATTCATAGGATCACCAATTCTGAACCACTGGGTTTTGAGTTAGCAGGGTTTCCCAGGGGAATTCAAATGTTCCACCCAGGAGACACAGAAAAGAAGGTTCGCGCCTTCCCTT
Organism: Eubalaena glacialis; assembly: GCF_028564815.1. NCBI lineage: Eukaryota > Metazoa > Chordata > Mammalia > Artiodactyla > Balaenidae > Eubalaena > Eubalaena glacialis. The sequence goes on along the minus strand of NC_083718.1, from coordinate 164,142,037 downwards.
GGAACACAGCCCAAGGAAAGAAGAGGAGACGGCAGGCAGGATGCTGCTTCCTGTGCATTCCAATAGGCCCACTGCTTCGCAGAACCTCAGTGTTCCAGCCCCGGAACAGTTGGCGGAGTGGAATTTCAGGAAAGGAGCGAAGCAGAACTGCCAGTCACTCAGACATCCGGCGCTGGGAGGGCGGTTTCTCCGAGGACTGTGCCAAGGCCAAGGTTACCCTGACCCTTCCAGGAGGCTTTAGTCAAATGTCATCGCTTCCAGAAGCCTGTCCTGACCCCCTCCTCCTCTGCACCCCAGCACCAGGAGCTCCTTGCTCACCTAATAATGCTTTAACCCTGGGTGGTTCGTGTCTCTCTCCTCACTACGCTGGTACAGGAGCCATTTAATACATGGGGTGGAATCATTGCATGAGGTTACAGGAGACCAAAGGCAGCAGTAGTGACCCTCTTCTTCTGGTTCCTTGGGTGCTCTGAGTACTTTCAGGTCTGACCAGTTTGGGCTTAATTTTAGGTCTTTGCTTTCTCCCCACCACTCCCGACACAGCAGCCTTACTTACCCCATTTCTGGGTGCCTGGCTCTTGTTTTCAGAGCTGCCATATGTCCCACTCACATCCACTGGCTAAGACAACCCTTCCCCTGTGGGTCCAGCCTCCTTGGGATTTGCCCTGCCCCTGTGCGCCTTAAAGGAGAGTTCTCTGCTCAGCCCAGGTTCTGGCCTCTGACTCTTGAACAGTTCTGTTTGTGTCAGACCCTGGGCCAGCCCAGCTCCTCTCCCTCTGTGCCCCAACCATCGGGGCACACTGAGAACTCCCTGATGGCAGAGACTGTGTCTCATCCTGATTTGGATCCCTGACCCCTACAACAGTTGCCAGCAGCCAGGAGGTGCTCAGTAAAAAAAAACCCATCAAATTAAAATTGAACAGAAAAACAAGGGAAAATAAATGTTTTCTTCTGTAATTCGAGATTTTAGCAAGGAGGGCTTAGGAAAAGATTTATTGGTTACCCCTTCTCTCTCTCTTTCCTGCACAATAACTGACTAGTTCTCATCATTATTTCTTAAAATGGCCCTTGGGCGTCGCCCAGCAGAAGCCCTGGTCCGCTGGATGCAGCTGCTGTTGCATAGGGCAGCATTGCCATGCTATTGCATCTGCTTTTGAGTGTCCCTCTCTGGGATTGCCCCAAATTACCCTCTTAACTGTAGGCACCATTGGCTGGCAATATCCAGCCACCACCCTGCCTTTCAGAGCTCTCACTGCATCTAGGTGTTAAGGGAGCAGGGTGGAGGGAGCTTAGTACCCTGGTATTTATTTGTCCTGCAAACATGATTCTACTCTAAATCTGATTTCCATCTGCTAGATGCACCCCCCATGAATGGGCAGGAGGTTGCTGTTCATCACATTGAATTTGGCTAGCTTCAGAAATACCCCACAACACATGCCTTCTTGCTAAGTCACCAGGTCGTTTGTCATCACCACCTTTCCAATGAGCATCACTGGGTTTATTCTGTTCAGTAGTCCTCTCACTTCCCCATGTAAAACAAAATCCATGCAATCCCTGTGGAGACTGGTTTGGATGATGTTAAATAGCCTTCCATCACTGCCATCACTGACTTCGAGCTCCTTTTTCAATGCACAGGTCCAATTTAGGACAGAATAATACATTGCGGTCAAGTTCAGCTCAAGAAATGTCTGTTGGGTACCTACTGTGTGCCCAGAGCTGGAGGCCCAGCTTATTTAGTAGCTGACTTTTCTGTGACTTGTATTGCAGAGTCTAGGAGCTAGATTCAAGCAGCATTAAGCAGAGAGTGAGTACGAGTGCAGTTCGTCTAGGACTTGGAATTATTAGGGTCATCACTCTAGGTTTTTATTCAACAAAAACACTTTATACTAGGCCTTGTGCTGGGTGCTAGGGAAATAAAGATGAATATGATAATCCCTGTTCCCAAGGACCTCACAATCTGGGGGTAGGGGAGACGGATACATAAAGAGAGGATTACAGTATCGTGTGATGTGGGCTGTGAGAGAGGAAAATGTGGGGTCGGGGGGACGCCACCTGACACAGACTAAGGAGGGATGACCGGTATGAGAGAAGGCTCCCAGCATATGTGATGTGTGAGCTGAATCTTGAGGGGTGAATTAGAGCTTGCCAAGGGGGTATAGGCGGTAATGTCAAGGCAGCACATGCAAAATCGCAAAGATGTGAGGAAGCCGGGCCTGTTCAGGAATGCTAATTACTTCAGCTTCAAAGAGAAGGAAGAGTAAGAGATGCGTCTGGAGAGGAAGACAAGGGCAAAATTATCAGGAGTTTCTTAGGTTAACTAAGGAATCAGGCTATTGTCCTAACACGCTGGAGTCCAGATCAGTTAGAAAGCTTCTGTAATAATGCTGAAGAGAAATGATGGAACCAAACAAAGGGAGTAGCTGTGAGAATAGAGATAAGGTTGGTTCTAAGACATCTTTTGAAGATTAAAGCTACAGGATTTGATGATGCATTGAAAATGGGAGGGGAAAGAGATAAGGATAAAATCAAAGGTTGCACCCGTGTTTCTGGCTTAAGTGAAGGGTAGATTACAAAGAGCTAATAATATAATGGTAACAATAACAATAACAATAGTATTTAAAAAGAATAACTAATGGGGAGACTTGGGAGTGGAGTTTTAAAAAGTCTTAAATAAAGGGAAGAAGCAAGGATTAAGCAATGGGAAAAAAGAAACATGGAAGACAAAAAGAAAAAAGAAAATTCAATTGAAAAATTAGAGATGTTTCCAAAGATGCATATAGAATATCTATACCAGAAGAGATAATCAAAGACATAATTTTGAAAAAAGAAAAGAAAAATAAAAAGCAAAGCTTTCTGAGGCAAAATTAAAGGCGAATATATAAATCAAAAAGGTTCACCAAGGTATGATAAAAATAAACAAAACTTATTGAATATTTAGAAATTTATTTAGGAATATTGAAATCTCTCACCATAGTTGTATTTCTGATTATTTATTCTTATATTTCTGAGAGCTTTTGCTCTATATCTTGGATGCAAAATTGTTTTGTGCCTAAGCATGCTTGAAATTATACTTTCATTTTAAACTGTGCATTCTGTCAATAAAACCCAAGTTTTGCAGAACTTCTTAGCACGTGTTAACAGACGACACCACAATTTCACTAGCTCTTGGTCCCACCCACTCATGTAGGCTCTGTAGACTTCCTCACAGTCCCTCTCTGTTATATTTAGGAGTACTCAGGGGACAGGGGTTCATATCTGCTCATTAACAAGTTCCCTTCCCTGGACTGCCCCCTCTGCCCCACCAGTCATCCACTTGTGAGCTCCATATCTTCCAGTACCATAATTTTTCATGAGAATTCTGTGAGGACTGACATGTCTACCTGGTGTTACTGCCCTTCTTCTAGGTTCATGAATGATATTGCTCTATGGTCTACTTTTCTTATGATGTCTGTGTCTGTTTTTGGTATTTGGATAATGTTGACTTCATGGAATGAGTTGGGAGGTGTTCCTCCTGCCTTGATTGTTTTCAGTTTGTGTAGAATTTTGTTTGATAGAATCCATCATTGAGGCCATCCAGGACTGGAGTTTTCTTTGTGAGAAGATTTTGAAATTATGAATTCTATTTCTTATATAAATATATATATGACAATTCAGATTTTCTATTTATTCTTCAGTCACTTTTAAATTGTGTCTTTCAATAAAATCACCCCAATGTTCATAGCAGCATTGTTTACAGTAGCCAAGATATGGAAGCAATCTAAGTGTCCATCAACAGATGAATGGATAAAGAAGATGTGGTGTATATATACAGTGGAATACTACTCAGCCATAAAAAAGAATGAAATTTTGCCATTCGCAACAACGTGAAAGGACCTGGGGGGAATTATACTAAGTGAAATAAGTCAGAGAAAGACAAATACTGTATAGTATCACTTATATGTGGAATCTAAAAAAGGCAACAAACTAATGAATATTACAAAAAAGAAACAGACTCACAGATAAAGAAAACAAACTAGTGGTTACCAGTGGGGAGAGGGAAGGGTGGGGAGAAGCACTATAGGGGTAGGGGATTAAGAAGTACAAACTATTGTGTATAAAATAAGCTATAAAGGTATATTGTACAACACAGGGAATATAGCCAATATTTTATACTAACTATAAATGGAGCATGACCTTTAAAGTTTGTGAATCACTATATTTGACACCTATAACTTATATAATATTGTAATCAATTATCTGTTGATTTAAAAAACTATCTTAAAAAAAGAAAAGGGGAAATATTATGAAAAAAATAAAAATTAAAATGAGTCTTTTGAGAAATATGCCCAATTCATCTAAGTTGTTGAATTTATTGTTATGACATCATTGAAATCACTTCTTCTCCCTTAACATCTGTAGGGTCTGCAGGATGTCCTCTTTCTTTCATGATATTGACAAGTTGTGCCTTTGCTCTTTTATTCTTTATTAGTCTAGCTAGAGGTTTATCAATTTTGTTCAACTTTTTAAATAACCAGCTTTTGGTTTCATTAATTTTCTCTATTGTTTATTTTCTATTTTATTCATTTCCACTCTTTAGTTTCCCTACTTCTGCTTGTCTTAGGTTTAATTTCTGTTTCTTATTCTAGCTTCTTAGGTTGAAATTAGGTAATTGGGGTGAGATCTTTCTTCCTTTCTAATAAGAGCATTTAAAGTTATAAGTATCTCTCTAGGCACATCTTTAGCTGCATCCCATCCATTTTAACATGTCATGTTTTCATTTTCATTCAGTTCAAAATATTTTCTAATTTTCTTTGTAATTTCTTCTTTGACTCATGCATTATTTAGTAGTGCATTGTTTAATTTCCATATATTTGAAGAGTTTCCAGGTACTTTTTTTTTCTTGGTTTCTAATTGCATTGTGCTTTGTTTAGAAAATATACTCTGTATGATTCAAACTTTTTAAATGTATTGAGACTTCTTTTTATAGCCCAATATATAATGTATCTTGTTGCACATGCATTTCTCCTGTTCTTGGTAGCATTTTCTATAAATGCCAAAAAGGTCAGTTTGTCTGATAGTGCTGTTCAGGTCTACCGTATGCTCATTTATGTTCTCACTATTCGTTATATCAACTAGTGGGAGAGGAGGGTTGAAATCTCCAACTACATTTGTGGTTTTATCTAGTTCTCCTTTAAGTTTTGTCAGTTCTTGTTTTATATTTTGAAGCTCTGTTATTAGGTGCCTTTAGGATTGTTATGCCTTCTTGATGAATTGATCTTTGAATATTCCTAATACCATTTCTTCCAAAATATACTTTGTCTGATACTAATATATCTATTCCCTCTTTTTGATTGATGTTTGCATGGTAAATCTGTTTGCATCCTTTCAGTTTTAATGTATTTGATTTATATTTAAAGTGGATTTCCTATAGGCATCATGTAGTTGGGTCTTACTTTTTTTACCCAGTATGATAATCCCTGCCTTTTAATTGTAATGTTTAAACTATTTACACTTTTATATAATTATTGATATGATTAGATTTAAGTCTACAACCTTGCTGTTTGTTTTGTAGTTGTCCCATCTACTCTTTGTTCCTTTTATCCTCTTCCCCTGCCTTCTTTTGGATTTAGTATTTTTTAATATTCCAATAATACCATTGGCTTGTTAGTTATACCTATTTGTTTAACTTTATAATGGTTGCTCTAAGGTTTACAGTACACAATGATTTACCTTTCAATAATACTATATCATTTTAGATGTACTATAGAAACTTTATGCCAGCATATTTTCACTTCATTATGTTTCTGTATATGCAATAAGTCCCATTATACATTGTATTGTTTTTCCCTTAAACAGACAATTATCTTTTAAATAAATTTAAAAGTGATAGAAAAAGTATTTTATATTTACTTATGTATTTACTCTTTCTAGCACTCTTTATTCTTTTGTGTATATTCATGTTTTCATCTGGTCTCATTTTCCTTTAGCTTAAAGAACTTTAAAAAATATGCTGGCAACAAATTCTGTCAGCTTTTATCTAAAAAATCCTTTATTTCACCTTTATTTTTGAAAGTTATTTTCACCAGATATGGAATTCTAGGTTGATAGGTTTGACTGGTTGGTTGATTACTTAAAGATGTCATTCCATCATCTTCTGGTTAGTTTCTGAAAAGAAGTTTGTGGATATTCTTATATGAGTTCACTTGTATGTAATGAGTTTTTACACTCTGAGTGATTAAAAAATTTTTCTCTTTATTACTGCTCTTCAGCAATTTGATTATGATGTGCCTTGGCATGTTCATCCTACTTAAGGCTCATTGAGTTTCTTGGATCTGTAGGTTCATCAAATTTGGAAAATTTTGACAATTATTTTTTCAAATATTTTCCTTCAAATATTCCTTCCCCAACCTTTTCTGAGACTCTCATTACATGAATGTTAATTTCATCTTGTCCCACAGGTCATTAAGCCTCTGTTCAATTTTTTTTCAGTCTTTTTTCTTTTTATGCTTCTATTTGGATAGTTTCTATTGCTATGTCTTCAAGTTCACTGACGTTTTCTTCTGTAGTGTCTAATTTGTTGCTAATCCCATTCAGTGAATATTTCATTTTAGATATTGTATTTTTAATTTCTAGAAGTTCCGTCTGGTTCTTTTTATTTAAAAAATCTTTTATTTACCTCCTCATTCTATTCATATTTTTCTTTAAATCTTTTAGCACATGCAGAAATTTATAGCTATTTAAAAATTCTTGTCTACTAATTCCATTATGTCTGTCACTTCCAGTTTTGTTTTATATGGTTGATTTTCTCCTGGTTATGGGTCACATTATCCTGCTTCTTAGATTATCTAATAATTTTTTATTGCATGCTGAAAATTGTGAGTGTTATGTTGTTGGATTCTGAATTTTTGTGTCTTCCCTCAAGGAATGTAAACTTTGTTGTGACAGGCAGATAAGTTTTTTGCAAACCAGCTTGATTCTTTCAAGGTTGAAGCTTTGTTAGGACAGGTCTATAATACACTTTACTCTAGGGCTAATTTAACCCTATTATGAAAGCAAGCCTTTCTGGTGTCTCTATTGAATACCTGAAATATTTGTAGGGCCTCTTGATCTTGAAAGTTCAGAACTCTAACTTATCCTAGCCCTGCATGAGTTCTGGGAATTGTTCAGTTTAAGACCCTTTGGTCATTCTTTGCCCAGCTTTGGGTAGCTGAGGATTCAGCAACAGATTTAAAGGGAATTCCATGCAAATTCCTGGAGTGTTTTTGATGTGTAGCATCCTCTTCTCTAGTATTCTTCCCTGAAAATTATAATTACTTCAGCAACTCTCTCTCTCTGATGTCTGTCTATTCAACTCAGCAAGATTTGTGTTCCCTTTCATGGAACCATGATCCAGAAAACAGCTCCAGGCAGAAATATGGAGTAACTGTCAAGCTTACCTTGTTTGTTACAGTGGAAGGGAAGTCTGATCCCAGTTCCTCCATCATGACCATAAGTGGAAGTTCCATTGTTACTCTTCCTGGCATCCATGGGATACAACCATGCATTTATTTGTTAAGCACCCCTGTTTTTGCTGTGCACTAATGACATTATGATGGAGCTCTTTCAGTGCCAAATTTCACTTCTATCTTAGATTACTGTAACAGAGTTTGAAATGTCTATTCTCTCTAACTACAGACTTACTCACTCCATACTGCTACCAGAGTAATATTTCCCAAAGACCAACCCAATTGCATGGTACCAAATGCAAAGTAGAGGTGAATGAATAGCTCTCTTCATCTTTTGTGTTACACTCTGTTATAGGGATCTCAAGGACATACAGCTTCTTGCTTTCTTTCTTTCCTTCTTTCTTACTTTCACCACTTTTTTGGGAAAGTAATCATTTAAATATTTAATTACAATTTCAATGCTTTCCACAAGATTTATATTAGAAGAATAACACAGAATGGGCCCAAAGGCAAATCCCAATAATAGTTGCCACATTGTCCTAAGAATTGCTTCGCCTCTGGTGACTAAGATTTCTTTCCCAGGTTACACACATTGCACGTGGTTTCTTTATTCTTAAGGATGAGCCTTCTAAAGTCTCAGGCAAAGAGACTTTAGGCACAGGAAGACCCATCATATCATAAGACATACTGAGCCATATCTCAACCCCTGCAGTGTACACAACTTGAGTTCTCTCCCAAGAGACACTTCAACCTCTGTTCACATAGATTTCTGGTATCCAAAAAGAAACACTCAGAGATTTCTGAGTCTTACTCAGGCGAAAACTGGGATTCCCTCTACATAAAACAAGACTCTTTTTTTCTTGTTTAATTCTTTATTGTTCTGACTTATGCTTTGCCTGATTAATATTGTGATCCCTGATTTCTTTTTTGATTACCTGTGCATTTGTTCATCCCTTTAAAAAATTATTTTTCCTAACTTTGTTTTAGTTGATTGTCCTATAAGTAGAATGTAGTTGAATTTTCTAAAATCTGAGAGTCTTTATATTTTAATAGGGGAAATTAATACATTTATACACATTGTTATACTAGTTGTTTTGTTTTTCTTGTCATCTTGTATTACCTATCGTTCTTTTTTACCTGTCTATTGGTGGATGAATTCTAGTTTCTTTGCATTTATTTTCTCTAATGCATTAGAAGATAAATGTTGGCTCTAATTCCACTATTCCTGATTTAATATTTTCTGAAAATAACTCTTAATTTACATTCTTCTCATTGTCATATTGGAATCTTTGAGATATTTTTATTTAAGATAAATAGTTAAATATACTTTAATGTTCTCTTCTTCCAACTTCATGCTTTATCATTTTCTTTAAACTAGGGTTTTAGAAATGGATTATTGTATAATATTATTCTCTTTTTACATCATGTAAAACGTCTAGAAAAGCTCAAAGTGGCTGACTTAGTTGAAAAGTACATTCTTTTTGTCCTTCTCCCTTTCCTCTTTCTTCTTTCCTGGAATGAGGACATGATGGCTGCAGCTCTAGCATCCGTCTTGTGACCATGAGATGACTTTGAGGATGGAAGCCACACTAAAGATGATGGAACAGAAAAATGGAAGGAGCCTGGGTACCTGAAGATACTGTGGTCTTACTGCTGAATTACTTATCAGCAAGCTTCATGTTACATGAAAGAAAAATAAACCTCCATTTTGCTTAAGCTACTCCTCTTTGGGGCCTCTGTTATCAGCAGTTAAACACAGGGAGGACATTTCAGATTGAGAAAATAGCAAGAGCAAAAACATGGAGGTATGAAAATATAGCAAGGTCAGTAAATAACAAGAAGTTCATTCCATTGTGTTTGGAATCCAGGATATATAAGATATAGTTATAGAGGATGTCAAAAACATAGGTAGGCGGGCATGTCCCAAATATATTCCCTTCCAAGAAGCAGGATAAAATCTCAATCACTTTATCTGGCATTCAAAGCCCTTCACCACTTGGTCCCGACTCTTCCAGACTTATGGGCCACTTCTCATGTACCCGGCATTCTAGACATGTGGAATTACTTGCCATTGGTGGAATTCATGAATTTTTCACCTTTGTGTCTTTGTACCTGCTTTTCCCTTTCCCCACCTCTCTGTCTGACAAATGTGTGCTCAGCGCTTTCGACAAAGCCCAAGATTATCCCTGCCCCCTGCCCCACCAGTCTGGCTGCAGTGTCTCCTCTGACTCCCCACAGCTTTCTATTACTACCTCTTTGAGAGATCTTATACTCTACTCAGGGACTTACTTATCTGCCTCTACTCAGAGATCACAAGCTTCTAAAGGGTAAAAACTCTCTTGTATTTAATTACTCTGCTCGTGAGAGAGCAGACTGCCTACTACATGCCAAATTCTCAATAGGTAATTGCTCATCAGAAAAAAGATGGAGAGAACCAATGGGATGAAGAGCTTTGATGCTAGGTTGAGGAATTCAGACTTCATCCTGCAAGCCCTAGAAGGCAGCAGAATGGAATGGGAGGCATCTATGTGGTTTTGGAATTTCTGCTCCCATGGCCAGTAGGAGAGAGAGAGACTGGAAACCAGGGGAAAAGCCCAGAAGGGGAAAACTTGTCAAAAGGAGCTGCTGGAGCCGCTCCCATCAAAGGCCCCTGCCCTGTCCTGAAACGGTTAAGGTGGCCAAGACACACGTCTCTGCAGAGGAGAAATTTCCCTGTCCTTGCCTAAGTGAATGGCTGGGATTAAAGTGACAGCCCACCTTAGTGATGGCGGCATAATTGGTTGTTCAGCTCTGTCCTTGTCAGAGCGCTGACAGTTCTACAGATGTCCTGCCCGGCTCTCCAAAGGTTAGCCTCAGCTGGTGCGGCTGTTCATTAATCATTCCTCCCTGACAGGCCTCCGTGCAGCCCACAGCTGCCACACTGGCCCCCGCAATCCCCGCCCCACCCAGCCAGGCTGGAGGCAGCCCTGACTCTCCCAGGGGCTGGTCCCTACATAGGGAGACAGGTGGTCTGTGTCCCCTCCACCCCGCCTGCTACTACTGCTGAATGAGAAATACTGATAAAGTAATTTCCCTGGGTTCTTCTTTCCCAGAACTAGGGTCTGAATCACCTTACAAGCTATCCTGACATCCTTGACTTTATCTATTCCTCTCCTCCACCCTCACAGAAGCTTCTTACTGAGCTGAGGACAACCCTAGCCCAAGAATTCCAGAAAGATGAGAAGGACAATGGGCTCAGGACCACTCATGCTGGGAGGACGCAGAGCCTGGCTTAGGGCCTGAATCCTGAGCAGAGTGTGCATCCAAGCTGGGAATGCCAGAAACTGTAAAAGGTGCTCATGAACCACCACTTATGACCCAAAACAGAACATGCGTATTTGTGTATAGGCTGATTCTAGCACCCAGAATATTAAGGAAAAGACTATCCTTCTGGTCTTTGGAGCAGAATAAAGTGGAAGTAGGCTGGGGAATCTGATTCCCCGGGTTCCAAAGCAACCAGATCCTCTCCTTGGCCCTCTCCCTTTCTCTTTCCCTACCAAAGTCAGCATGATGGACGGAGCCAAGGACGGTGGATGGGATTCTAGTCAGAGCAGAGAGGTTGAAGGAGGGGTTGACAGTCCAGGCACGGGGAGAATAGAGACCAGAGGACAGGGCCTGGGTTGGGACAGAGCAGAAATTGCAGTCTGGGTCAGGAAATGTGGTCAGCGTGGAGGGTGAAGTCAGAGCTGGGACGATGTGGAAAGGGCTGATTAGAAAAATCATTTGCCCATCCCAAGACCAAGAGTGTAAAATGCCTCTCTGGGCATCTGCTCTCGGGCTCCAAAATTCCTCAAGACCTCCTCCCACTTTCCTTTCTCTTTCCCCTTTTAGTTCTTCTTGATTTTACAGGCCCTAATTCCCGCACTGTGCCTCACCTCTCCCTCTTTCCTCTGCCACCTTGTTTTTGATGCCCTCAGTGCATCAGACTTTGCTCCCAGCCAACCAGACCCAGGATTGGGAATTCCACCAACGTTCCCTGCCCAGCCTTCCTTCAAGAGGAAGAGCATGTTCCCGAGGCCTGGGGATCAGCCACAGGCTGCCAGTCGGCACGTGCACATGCAGGAGTCATCATTTCCACCCATTGATTAGCTGTCCATCCGCGAAGTTTCCAGAGGAGCAAACAAGGACACCGAGAGATTAGCATTCAGCTCGTCTTTTGGAGTCTAAAACACAAACACCTGCATTCCACATCCAAAGACCCTACACACAGTCAGTCCAGAAACCGAGGGAGTAGAAGCCAAGCTCCCTCAAACTCACCTCCGGAGAAAAGAGAGACTTTCCCAAATGCTTCCTCATGATCTTACCTGGCACACTTTCACATATGTCATTCTGCTACATCTTCCCTATCTCCAAACTTTAGGCCATGGCTAAGCTTGCACAAGTGCCAGGCAGCCAGGACTACAGTCAGCCCCAGCTGGGCTGGGCTTAATCACAGACAGAAAAATGAGTGGCTGCCCAACAACCAGCCCTGGGGGCTGAGAGTCAAGGACGCGGCAAAGCCATGGTCATGCTGAGCTTGATCGAGGCCACACAGGGACTGACCAGTGGATTTTGCCACCCAACAGCCCTTCAGAGGAAGCCTTTTCTGCATTCCCCCACTGATGTTGGAGGAGAGGAGAAAAGAAAATTGCAAAGCCAGTTGGAAAACCTTCCTACTTTGTCTTCAGTATTAAAGAAATGCAAAGGTGATGAATTAGGCAAATTGGTTGATGTCAAGTTGTATCCATCAGAATGATTCAGGGCCTGCAATGAGTAATAGTAATGGGGAATAGCTGTTACTAAGAGTAACCAGATTAGCATTATCGAAAAAGACAAAGGAAAAGCAGGCGGCCAGCGGGCACCCCATCCCTGAGCCTGCCCCTCGGTCTGCACATCCTGGCTTCCACACGGAGCCCACCCTGAACTGAGGGACTGCTCCTCTCCTGCAGGATTCCATGTTGGGTGGGAGCTTCCACAAGATCAAAGAATGTTCACACCCACGTTCTTACTTGATCGCATTCTAAGCAGGTCCGTGGCACTGACTCCATTTCACAGGAGGGATATGGAAGCTCAGGGAAGTGGAAATGTTTGCCCAGTAAGTACCAGAATCTAGCTTTAAACTCAGGATTTGGGAATCTGAATACAGGACCCAAGTCCCTGTATTTTCCACAGAAACTCTATTTATAAAAATTATCTGCTTTTCTCTCTAGCCATTAGCAGTGAAAAGTAGGAATTAGATTGATGTATGGAGAAAGAAAGGGGAGAATGCAAAAGAAGACCTCCAGGGGCGGATCACAGTTTTCCATAGACAACTCCCTTCAGGCCCTGCCCACATTCAGAAGGGTTTTGAAGCCAGGCACCTGGGTTTGATGGACACACTTCAGAGACTGGACCTCTCCGGCCTTTTGGGCTTAAGGAGTCCTGCTGTGTTCCATGTGACCCCAACACATCAGGTGGCAATTGACTGGCCCAGGGCAGCCCCTAAGCCATCAAGGGCTGCTGGTCCTCAGGACAGCCACAAAAGATGGCTGGAGCCAGAATCCTTTTGTATCAGGAACTTGAACAGGAAACTAAGGAAGAGTATGCTGGTTGCTAGCAGGGTCACGGCGGGTAGCTGGGTGTATTCGTTTCCTAGGGAAGCTGTAACAAAGTACCACAAACTGGGTGTCTTAAAACAACCGAAACGTATTCTCTCACAGTTCTGGAGGCTAGAAGTCCAAAATCAAGGTGTCAGCAGGGCCAGGCTCTCGTGGATGTCTTAAGGGAAGAATTCTTCCACGCTTCCTCGCTGCCTGCGGCTGCTGGTGATCTAGCATTCCTTGACTTCTGACTGCGTCACTCTGATCTCTGTCTCCATTCTCACATGGCCTCCCTGTGTTCTGTGTGTCACTGTGACTCTTCTTATAAGGACACCAGGGATTAAATTTAGGGCGCAACCAAATTCAGCATGACCTCATTTTCCCTTGATTACAGCAGCAAAGACTCTATTTCCAAATTAGGGCATATTCATCGATACCGGGTGTTAAGACATCAACATACATTTTGGGGGGACACAATCCAACCCACAACACTGGGCCATAATGATATGACAGAGAAGGTCCATGGACACCTTTCTCCATGGCCCTCAGAGGCACCCTCAACTTACAACTCCCTCCCCATCCAGCTGCAGGGAGGCTGAGCCATCAGCAGTGGGTCCCTACAAGAATCCTACTTTTGTGCCACATCTTCTTTATCCATTCATCTGTTGATGGACACTTAGGTTGCTTCCATGCCCTGGCTATTGTAAATAGAGCTGCAATGAACATTTTGGTACATGACTCTTTTTTTTTTTTAATTATTGCAAGCTTTTATTTTGTTTTAAGTATAACTCTCTCCTCATCCCCTTCTTCCCTTGAATGATTGCAGTAATGGTTAGAGCTGTGTTTTCTCTCTCAGCTCAGAGCCTCTGGTGGACAGCATCCATGCCTTCTTCCTCTTTCTCAACAGGAGTCCAGTTTTGTTCTGGTACCTACCCTCCCCACCATGGTCACATGCCTCCAGATGAGCCGACCTCACTCTCAGTCTTAGATGAACCTGAGTGGTCCAAGGACATCTCTATCTCTTTACAAATGGTACGTTTAGGGACAACTGGCTGGCCTAATTCTAACTGGATGCCAGGAAGTATGCTGGAGGTCCTTTGGGTAAATCTTCTTCTCTCCTAAGAGAGAACCACAGGAAGAAGAGATGTCCTTCTTCCCCTGGGTGCTGTCCTATCAGGATGTGATGCCCGCAGCTGCTCAGCCATCTTTCCAACAGCCTGTGCTGAAGCCAACACTGAGGATGGTGGAGCAGAGATGTGAAATCACCTGGGTCTCTGGTGACATCTCTGAGCTATGGATCCATGACTCTGTTCTACCTCTGGACTTCTCGTTATGGGAAGTAATGTATTCTTGTGTTAAGACATGACTCTTTTTGAATTATGGTTTTCTCAGGCTATATGCCCAGTAGTGGGATTGCTAGGTCATACGGTAGTTCTATTTTTAGTTCTCTAAGGAACCTCCATACTATTCTCCATAGTGGCTGTATCAATTTACATTCCCACCAACAGTGCAAGAATATTACTCAGCCATGAAAAGAAATGAAATTGAGTTATTTGTAGTGAGGTGGATGGACCTAGAGTCTGTCATACAGAGTGAAGTAAGTCAGAAAGAGAAAAACAAATACCGTATGCTAACACATATATATGGAATCTAAGAAAAAAAAAAAAAAGATCATGAAGAACCTAGGGGCAAGACGGGAATAAAGACACAGACCTACTAGAGAATGGACTTGAGGATATGGGGAGGGGGAAGGGTAAGCTGTGACAAAGTGAGAGAGTGGCATGGACATATATACACTACCAAACGTAAAATAGGTAGCTAGTGGGAAGCAGCCGCATAGCACATGGAGATGAACTTGGGGCTTTGTGACCACCTAGAGGGGTGGGATAGGGAGGGTGAGAGGGAGGGAGACGCAAGAGGGAAGAGATATGGGAACATATGTATATGTATAACTGATTCACTTTGTTATAAAGCAGAAATTAACACACCATTGTAAAGCAATTATACTCCAATAAAGATGTTTAAAAAAATTAAAAATAAAATAATAAAAGTATGTCTGAATGGCAAAAAAAAAAAAAAAAGAATCCTACTTTTGAGTCCATACATCCCACAGCAGGTTTCCTCCCAACACTGCCCTCTGTGTTTGTGAAGGCTTGATGAGAATTATTCCTTGCCACTGAAATGAGTCATAAATAAAACTGAGTTTAATATTTATTTTTCTCCCATAAATTTGCTTCATTTTATAATTAAAACCCTAAAAGGATTAAGATGCTTCGGAGATTCCTTTTGTTGGGAAGCAGTACATTTCTCGTTTGTGCTGGCCCAGCCTCGTCCTTGTGATAAGTTTTTTTGCTGAAACAGCCCCCTCCTGTCACCAGGATAAACCGAGGATGCCCAAGACACCCCGAGGAAGCCTGGCTTAGAATCACTGGTGCATTCCTAAGAAGGCTTAGGTTAGACCCTAAAGAAATCAGACCAGGAAACACAGCATTCTTGGAGCAAGCCATGAAAAAGCTGCCTGCCTCCAGTGGGGCTGGCCTGCCTGAGTCATCGCTGTGTGGGAAGGGACTGCAGCCAGCTGTCCCAGCGGCCGGGGTTTGAATTTCTCTGCAAAGTCACACATCATGTAAGTCGAGCAGCCCCAAGGAGACGGCCGGGGTCAGGATGGCAGTTCTGCTCTCTCTCCCCCGCCTCTCCTCCCCAGCCATACTCCCAGGCAGAGAGCTCTCATGGCGATTCGCACAGCCCTCCCTGCTAAGAGTTCTCCTGAGGGGCAGAGACCCTGGAGATGGTGCCCGTTGCACACATCCTGACCGTAGGCGAGGAGATGGAGACACAGGAGTCCCTTGTGTTCCGAAATGATCAGCTGCCATGCCTGTGCTAATTAGAGAAAGGCACTTATGTATAAGTGTGTCTATTGAGAAGATCGAGGTGGGTCAGAATTCCACAGCTTCGAGGCTCCCAAAACCCCTCTATCTGGTCCATCCCCAATTTCATGAGGCTGTCCCAGCCCAGCTGAGCCCCCCAGAGGACCCCCAACCTCCTGGAAATATTCCCGATCCAACATTTGAGGTAAACCCAGCTCATTGCCCCTCGTACCAGCTCGGTGCTTTTGTGGACAAACATGTACAAATCACAGCGCTTTACTCCTTTACGACATACAACGCTGATGTACAAATCACTAATATGGAGCAATAGGGAAATCTGAGGAGCCAGCTGGAAAGCTGTTAAGCTCTGGGCCTCCCTTGTAATTTAATGGTCCCGCTAATCCTCATTTGTACCCTCAGCATCCCTGCCTCCCTTTAAGAGGCCAAATCCTGAACCCAGGCAGCAGGAACTTAAACTCTAGCCAGTGCCTGGGACTCAGCACCAGCATCGTTGGTGAGTCAGACCTCAACCCTCTTCCCTGGTTTTCAGCTGAGCTCATGCTTTGCTTCTTGGGCCTGAGTTACTTACATAGTCTTGTCGACCATGTTAAAACCTCTTGGACTGGGGTCCAGCTTATTTTTCTCCTCTCTCCCAGGGACTGTGGTCCTAGTGAAACTCAGATCGGAGGCCACGTGACAACAAACCTCCCTTGTACTTACAGAGAGGGTCAGGAGGGGCAGGGAGGACGGCCAGTCCTGCTGCAGGGACCCAGAGGACACTCTGTCGCACCCCAAGGCAAAACATTGCATCGTATATGACCAGCACGGAGGTGAGTTATCCCTGTTGCCCATTTTGGACCTTTTTGCCCTCAAACCAATCCAGCACTGAGCACTCAACAGCTGGTTGTCAGAACATTTCCTAGAGTGGGAATAAACAGAAAACCCCATGCTGTCAGTCTAAGGTTTCTGAACTTAGAAGGACCCATAAAAGCCTCCAGTTCAATGTGCCATTTCACAGATGAGAAAACTGAGACCCCCAACTCTGGACAGGGCAGCAAGGTAAGATCAGAGGCAGAAACATATTCATCAATGACATTTGTTGAGAGCTACTCTGGACTAAGCATTAGAGATACAGCCTCTGCTCTCAAGGAGCACAACATATAGAGGAAGACAGACAAAGTGCAAAAATGAAATCCAGTCGAGGAAGCACCGGGATGGCGGACAGTACATGACAGACTGTGGGAGTGAGAACAGAGGCCTCTAGCTCTCTAGGGTGCCAGGAAAAGTTGACTGGGAGCCAAGGAAATGTGGTTTGCCCCTTTGAGATAGTATTTGCCCAGCTAGAGGTGTGAATCCAGTGCATTTCACCTTTTCATTTCCAATACTAAACCAAACTAAATATGGTAACAGATTGAACCAGGGAACTAGTTGTGAAAGTTGCATATTAAACAGTCTAAAATTGATGGCATATAAATAAGAAATGGCTTTATTTTTCTCTAACCATTGCCTTTAAACTTACTCTTTCTGATTTCCCCTCCCTGTCCCCTGACACCATCTCAGGCAGAACTCAGAGCTGTCTTCTCCCTTATAGTCACGAGAATATTCTCTGTTTGGTAATTAAGACTTATTTTCAGGTATTAAAATGTCCAAAGCTATCCAAATCAAAACCAGCCAAACTGAAACTTCAATCTTGCATATGCCTCAAAGCAACTTCCTTTTGTCGAGCTCAGAACTCATCCCTGGGTCTGAGAAGAGGGTGTGGTCTACTCACCATGGAGAAGGGGTGTGGTCCACTGGCCATGGAGAAGGGGTGTGGTCCCCTGACGATGGAGAAAGGGTGTGGTCCACTGACCATGGAGAAGGTTGTGGTCTCCTGGCTATGGAGAAAAGGTGTGGTCTACTGACCATAGAGAAGGGGTGTGGTCTAATGACTGTGAAGAAGGGGTGTGGTCCACTGACCATGGAGAAAGGGTGTGGTCTACTGACCCGTGGAGAAGGGGTGTGGTATCTTCTTCCCTTTGCTTCTTTCATGCTCTTCCCCTTCTCATTCTCATCTCTCTGCTTCTTTTGGCTACTCTAGAGTCGGGACAGAGATTAGAAGGAAAGAGGTCTTTAACCTAACTGGTCCTATACTTTCCTCTCAGGCAATGCTGTTGGCATTGATGCCCTTGATGTGACAGGTCTTCAAATACTGCATCTCTCATTGGGAGGTTCCCTCTGGGATCTCTATCCTGAAAAGTCTCTTGACACGAGCAGTGTGCCCTCTGGCTTGACCTCTTGTACTCCTCCTCCCACCCCAGGACCTCTACTGATGGAGTTGCCTTGTCTAGAAGGCAGACCATCTTTACCACCAATGTTACCTAAGCCCAGCTATCTTCCACAGCACCCACTTCCCTCATGAGATACCTGTGTGTTCTTGCCACCTTAAACAGTGCTGTGCAGGCTGGCCATCCATTGTCCTACCTTTGGCCTCACAAATGATTCCACCCACCACTTGCCTTCAGAATTCTCTAGGCACCAGTTTCCATACATTCCAGGGGATGCATTCCAAGCTCTCCAAAGCTCTCCCACTGTGCTCCACTCCAGGGCATCACCGGGTAGTCTTGGAAATTTCTGCTGCTCAGCAGTTATCCGGCTGGTGTGGGAAATGTCCATGTGCACTATTGCTGGCACCTCAGGCCCTGAGGAATTCTCTTGGAATTGCTGTCACTTGGTTCTGGGTAGGAGGATATCCCCTTATCTTCACCACAGAGCAGAGAGGAGACTGGCACAGCTCTCCTCACTAAGCCAACAGCTCACTACTCTTCCAAATTCCCTCCTTCAATGAGCTCTAGTTCTTCTGTCTACATGGGCTGAAGATGGATGATGGGGAAAAGACTGGGGACCAGTTTTGCTCTCTTTCTGGAAGCCTCCAGAGAGGGCATCTGGCAGCTACAGTCTCCATCTTTGGTACTTTTGCCAACATTTCAAGACAGCAGATGTTGTCTTGAAAGCAAATTCAACATTGTATTTTACTTACATTATTGCTTTTGTAGATGAGGATAATGTGTTTAATTCCCAGACTTTAGAAATCATCTAACCTTATGTTGCGGATGAGAGCCTGAGGTCCAGAAAGGGGAAGGACTTGGCAAAGCGTGAGTCAGGGCAGATCTGGGACCAACCCCAGCGGTCCTGCCCTGAGAGATCTGTGCTCCACCCCGTGCTTTTCCCTGGCTCGTTGCCACCAGGCCAGTGAATCATCGTTCTGTGGAAAGCATGCCCAGGACGATCCCCTGGTTACTGAAAGTCAAGATGTCTGGAAGAGCCCAGGGCCTGGAGCTGTGGTGCTGACTCAGGAAAGAAGGCAGGGAGTAGATCTCTGGCTTCAGGAGAGGGAGCAAAAAGCTGATGCCAGGCGGGTCAAGAGCCCTTAAGGAGAAATGTGACAGTAATTAAGGAGAAAGCCGGCCTTCTTGTCCTGGGTCATGACCACTCCCCATAGTCTCTGTCGAGGTCACTTGAAGCAGAAGACTGTATCCGGCCAGACACTGGAGGCACAAGCCCAGGGAAGTGTTCAGAACAGCTTTATTTAATTCCCTGTCCATATGGAAATGCCCTCCACTGAATGGTTTGGAAGCCACAATTGCATTAGCTGTCTGGAGCTCCCATAAGCTCAATCAAGCCATAATCAAGGATCTTCCGTGATTGTCCATTATCTGCCTCTCAGCCAGAGAGGCACGTTCTTGGGGGAAAGTGATCAGAGAGCTGCGTTCCTGGCACTAATTACATGCTAGCCTGCATCTGCGTCCCTCCAGCGGCTGTCACAAGCCGTCGTGGATGGCCCCAGGATGCTTCTGTGCAGGTGACCCTGAGCAGGCTCAGAGCCCAGAATAGAGTCCATGCGGATCGGTCTGAAGACAGCTTCCCAGGCAGACAAGGTCTCGCTAGTTTAAATGTGGCTGTATGTTTTACATTGAAAACACCCCGGGTGCTCGGGAAAGGGCTACTGCTGGGTCAGCAGATAATTCACGGCAGGAGCCCAGAGAACATCTGGAGATGCAGCATAAACAGCCAGATGGGCACCTCGTGAGAACGGCAAGGATGGAGAGGAGGCAAGCGTCAGAGGCACCAGCAGGCCCCCACTGAACAAAAGGGCATCCTTTGGGGGTGGGGAGCTGGGGGGAATGGAGGACAAGCCTGCCACCGCCTGACTTCAGCTCATTCTAGCAACAGTCTCACTGTGCACATCATGTGTCCTCAGCTCCAGCCAAATGGGCTCCTCTTGTCCTGCACTTTCCTCCTCTCTGGCGGCTTGCTTGCCCTCAACAGTGCACATCCAAACTTTATTTGGACCTCATTTCCAGGACGAGCTTCTAATGCCACGTCTGCCTGAAAGCCTCCAAGTTCACCCACAGCACGATGTGACCCCTTCCTCTATTCATTGCCCCAGTGCTGTCTCAGCCTGCCTCCCAGCACTTAGCCTGGGCTGCAGCCGTGCGTCGCGTGAACTGAGAACTTGAGAACAGGAGCTGTCCCCAGCTTTATTTTTCCTTTAAGAAATGAGAAAAATCACACAAAAGGACAGGGGATAATAAGACCACCCCCTGGATACCCCCTCACCAGGGCAAATGATTGTTCCATTTTTATTACATTTGCTTCACTTTTGTTTTTTAAGACTGAAAATGTTGATAGATAAAGTTGATGTCACCCTAGCATAGTTGTGAGAGAATATAAAGCTCATAAGTGGCTCTGGAGCTTGAGTCTCTGGGTTCAAATGCCAGTTCTGCCACTTATAATCCAGGTGACCATGGGCAAGTTGCGTCACCCTCTGTGCTTCAGTTTCCACATCTGTAAAATGGCTGTGGAACATTGTCGTAAAAATGTCAATAAGTTAATACATGTAAGGATCTTAGAACACTGCCTGCCTGGCACTTAGCGCTCCATAAATACTAAATTGTCTTCCACCCCTGGACCTATTTCTCTATGCTCCTTTCCTACCATCCAAGAGCCAACTACATCACGAATCGAAGATATATGCTTTCAGTCCCTGCTTCTTACTTTTACTTCCATATGTATATAGAGATGAAAAAATATCTAGTGTTCTTTTGTTTGTGCTATTTAAGTTAAATAGTGGTCCTTTGAGCTGCAAACACAGAAAGCCCAACTCTGACTTAAACGTTAAGGAGGATTTACTAGCTCCCACAGCTGAAAAGTTTAGTGGCAAGGAGGATTGCCAGGTTGATTTATCAGCTCAACAACGTCCTTAAGGACCCCACTTCCTTTGCCTCCTGGTTCTTCCTTCCCTGGCATCAGTTTCAGCCCAGGGCCAGCTCCTCCTTGGGGCTGTAATATGACTGCCAGCCACCCCAGGACTGCATGCCTCCTTGTTCCCATCCAGGGAAAGAGAGAATCAGTCAGGAAATGCTCTAAGAAGAGAGAGGAAGCTTCTTCCCCAGAAGCCCCAACAAGTTTCTCTTCACTTCTCATGGCTAAAATGGTCCATGCAACCATCTCTGAATCAGACACCGTGGCCAGGGGGTGGGATTCTATAGGTCAGCTTTGGACTGCTTCACATCCCCCATTGTAAGAGGAGGCTAGAGTCGGCCCCTTCCAAAGCACACATGCTGCACAGTTTACTGTGGAAACCCGCAGAAAACTATATCAAGAGAAGGGAATCGATGCTGGGGAGGCAGAAAAGGACTCTACAAGTGGTATCTACCACTTATTAGCCAAATGTATATTGTTCTGCATCTTGCTTTTCTCACTCAATGTTTTGCTTTTGAGGTCTGTCCATTTGGTATAGAGAGACTTAGTTTATTCCTTTAAGTGAGGAATATTATTCTTTCATGTGAATAAGCCCCATTACTTGGCCATTTTCCTATTGATGGATTTTTAATTGCTTTCACTGCAAACAAGGCTGCAGTGAACATCTGTGCATGTGTCTTCTTATGGACCACCTCAATCATCTTCCTGTTTGCCTCTGGCTCCTTCTCCAGGCATCAAGCCCATGGGAGACCTTGACAAGTATTTATGGAATGAATGAATGAGTGAATGCTCCTTCCCCCCACCGCAGCTATCAGCTATTTAAATAGTCATTACAGGACGCTGGTCATGGAACCCTACAATGTTAGTGTTCAAATGGGGTCTCTAATTTCGCAGAGGAACAAACAAAGGCTCAGAGAAGGAAATGGTGGTCCTGAAGACACCCCATACTGTCTGGGGCAGAACTTGGACTTGAACCCAAGGCCACTAACATCAGACTGGGTTCTTCACTGCACTCCATTGTGTCCCACTGTATTGCTCTGGGCTGGTCCATCGCTCCTTTATTCAACTTCTTTTAGTCCTATGATCTATTCCACAAATTCACCTGTGAGTTACCTGCAGCCTTGCATGTGCTTCTCCCACTGATGGGTGTGCGAGCTCCCTTGGGCAAGGCTCAGTTGTGATACTTCTCTATCAGCCAAGAGCAAGGCGGTGTCCAAATATGCTCCAGGATCTCCTCAACAAAGCCCCTCCTGAAGGGCAATGGCCAGAGTCACAGAACCTCTGGTAGGAGTTGCCACCAAAGATCTTCTAGCCCAATTCCCTGGCAAGTATCACTGCACATGCCTTCCAGTTTCTTCTTGGCCTCTCCAGTGCTAAGGAACTTACAACCTCCCTTGGTAGCCACTATGTTTTGGGACAGCTGTGTTTGAAAGCCCCACCTGCCTCTAACACCTGTCCGGGGCTATCACCCTGCCTTCTAGAGCCACTGAGACTAAAGCCCAATCCATTTTTAAGTGTCAGTTTTTCAAATACCTGAAGGATCCTGGGTCCATTATTCTTCAGGGGAAAAAAATTGCCAGCTTCCAAATGCAACCTGCATAGAGTGGTTTATACACACACACACACACACACACACACACACACACACACACACACACACACATCCTGGCTGCTCCCGCCCCTCCCCTGCCACTTTGTTTGTACCGTGTTCCTGATAGGACGCAGGCACCAGGACAGGACCCCCTCCCAATGGCCTGAGTAGCTTGTACTCATCCTTGAATATCAGCCTAAATATCACTTCCTTTGGGGAGACTTCCTTGAGCTTGCAAATCTGGGTTAGGTGCTCTTGTAGGTGTCCTCCCAGCATCCCGCAGTTCCCTATCCCAGCAACCATCCCCCAAGATCACACAGCCTGTATTCTCATATGTACCTGACAAGACCACGCCCACTGCTTTATCCCCGGAGCCCAGAGCACTGCCTGGCAACTCAAAGGCACTCCATGCATATTTATTAAACAAATTAATGAGTAAGATAATTTTAAAATAGAAGAGAAAATGAAAGAATGGAAAAATAAAGAAGTCATTTTTAAAGTCAGGTAGGGGGATAAAGAATAAAAAGGAAAAGAAAAAAGTATGGTTTGATTCATGAAAAATAAAGGAATGGTCCCTTCCCTGCCTCCAACCTCAGTGCCTATTCATGGAGCCTGAAACGCTCTTGGCTTCAATGCCCTCCACGGTCTCTCATATTGTCAGCTGCTCCTGAACTTACAGGCAACTCACTCCTGGAGGCCTTTCACTGAAACAGCTGGTCTCTCCATTTGTTGTTGGGAAAACCAAAGCAAGGGCAAGACAAAGAGCAGGGTGAGAGGTGTGATGGTATGCCCAGGGTACAGGAAGCCACGAGATAACAGGGAGCATTGATCTGGAGCATTGATTTTACTTGAAGATTTGGATGGGGAGTAGGGGCAACAATATAAAACATCTTTTAATATTAAAATAAAATTAAATATATTATATAGAGAGTAGAATGCAAAATCTGGATTCCTTTCAAAGATAAAACGTAAGACCTCAAGGAAATTTAATTGTTGTATAAGATGAAACCATTATTCATTCATTTGTTCATTCATTCTTCCATCTGTCAATGAAATTCCTCTATGCCAGGCTCTGAAGATACAACAGTAAATGAAACAAATAAAAATCATTGCCTTCATGGAGCCTAACTTCTAGTAATGGGAGATAGACAACAAACAAAATGAGAAAAATACATGGTTATGTTAGGTGGCCATAAGTGGTGTGAAGAAAAATAAGACAGAAAAGGAAAGGGAATAGGCATGTGGGCAGGAATGTGTGAATGAGTGTGCATGGGAAGATGACATTTGGGAAAGATCCAAGGAAGGAAGGAAAGCACAGAAGGCATGGGAGTAAGCTACAAGGGAGGAGCCCCTTAAACCTATTAAGTTTGAGGGCCCTGGGGGAAATCCAAGTGGGATCCAGAAAAAGTATAAAAAATATGGAGTTCAGGAAACAAGTCTGGGTTGAGTTGGAGATAGAAATGTGTAGTTGTCAGCAGAGAGGAGACAATTAAATGACAAGAGTGGGTGAAACTTCTAAAAGAATCCAGGGCATGAGTTAAGAACTGGCAACCCATGGATGGGGTCTGGCACATGCATATGTTTTGTTTGGTCTAATAACTGGCTAGAATATAGGGGTTAAGAGCTTAGGTTCTGGAATCAGATTCCAGATCCTGCACATTTACCAATCATGTGACTTTGAGCATGTTGCTTAACTCCTCTGTGTCTCAATTTACCTATCTGTAATAATAGTACATGTCATGTAGATTTGTTGTGAGGATTCAATTAGTAAATTCATGTAAAGTGATTAGAAAAGAGCTTGGATCTACAAATGTTAGCTCCTGCTACTATGAATATGATTGCAGTTGTGATTATTAGGTACTTACCTTGGAGCAAATGCTTTCCAGTTTACCCAGTTCCTGCAGGACCATTTCATTTATTTGAATGACTTGCCTGGTCCTTGTCAGCATCTGAGTTTGTGACCACTGGTGTGGAAAGAGGACAAGGACAGAAATTGGGGGTTGACTATAATTTATGGGGCTAAAGACAAAAGCCTTTTTCCAACATTTAGACCTTGAATTCATTTAGAAATGTGTTGGTATACAGTGTGAGGCAGGGTCCAACTTAATGTTTTTCCCAAAGAGCAAGCAAGTTATCCTAATATCACATGCTGAATCATCTGTGTTTCTCCACTGTTTTAAATGTCACATTTGTAATATCCACATATTTTTCATATACTTAAGCCCATAGTTGGATTTTCTATTCAGGTCCATTGATCTGTTTATGGGATGCTGCAAGAGCAGTACAACTCCAAGAGGAAAGGGATGTTCTTTTATACCATTACTGTATTTACAGTGTTAGAATAGCACCTAGCACATAGTAGGTACTCAAATACTCACTGAAATGGTGCCTAAATAAATGAATTGGTTATTGAACTTTTGTAATTAAAAAAAAAGTCTAGTTGGAAAAGTCCAACCTTTTTAACTCTGTTTTACAAAACACCCAGCGCTTGACTCATGCCTTTATTTCCCCCAAAGGAACCCAGAGTGAGGAAGGGGAGTCAGCAAGAGATGAAGCTGGAGGCGTAGCAAGGAACGAGCCAGGAAGGGTCTTGTACCCAAGCCAAGAAGACTAGATTCCACTCTGAAAGCCATCAAAAGGTTGTAGGCAGAACAGAAATGGTCAGACAGATGATTTTGGTAGTTCTCTCTGTGGACCCTGGGGTGGGTTGAATTTGAGAACGTAAGTCTGGAGATCTAGGCTTGCAAATAATTGCAAAGAGGAAGAAATGGACTTGAGAGCTACTTATTGGGTAGGATCGACAGGCTACAACCTAATCTGATTTGGGCAGTGGAGTTGAGGTTGAAGGAGATGAAGATGCTCTCCAAGGCTTGAGTGACTGTGGGAAGAGTGGTGCCCTTTATCCATTAGGGGCTAGAGGAGGATTGGACTGGGGGTAAATTCATCATTCAGTTGTAGACTTGAGTTTGGGGCGCTTGTGGATCCTCTTTAGAACACATTTGGGTCTGGAATGCAGATGAGAGATGTGGAGACAAAGGTTTTCAGGCTATTAGAGATTGAAATCACAGGTGAGGTGAGGTGAGGTGAGGTGATGATGAGGAAACTGAAGCCGAGTTTAAATAACTTTCCCAGTCACAGAGCGAATAAGACGTAGGTCTGTTTCATTGCAAACTTCATGCTCTTAACCACTAGGGCTAGTCTTTTGCTGAAGGCAGTATCCCCAAAGACCTACTGTCACCCGCATCCTGGCCTGCAGTTGCTATCTGACTCAAGTCCCGAAGTCTCCCTACAGGTTCCTGTATGATCCAGACCAAGTCACCCTTAAGCAGGTTGGGCCTCTGTGGGCTCTGGGGGCACAAAAGCTGGTGAGAAGGGGGCAGACACCCCGAAGCATCATCCTACTCTTCCAGTGACCCACAGCTGCCTGCCTCACAAATGTTAGAAAACCAACCCTGAGCATCCAACTTACTCTCTCTTGCATTACATTTAATAGATGCAAATGCATGATTAATATTTTCCTCCACTGATTCTGATTTCATTCTGTTAGTGATTATACTGATGGCAACAGTAGAGGGGATTAAAAATCCTGTTTAATTCACGTTAGATTTTTTTTTAACTTTGCTGATAAATTTTAAATGTCAAGTGCTTTGGCGTCTTCTACAAGATGCAGAGGCCAAATGAGGAGGCCAACAGTAGTAGCGGGAGCTTGGAAATAGCTCAGACAAAGTAGGAACTCAACTGGACGACCCATATTCCACACGAACTGTGAAAGCAGAGCACTGAGATTGACCTGGGATGAGAGCTCAGCTACCAGTGGCTCCCAAAGTCCTACTATGAACTGTGTCTTTTCCACTTAATGATTCACAATAATGAAGGCACTAAGGAGACCTTGCAATTTGAAGAAACTCCTTAGGGAACTCTTTCGTTAAGGCAATACCCCTTGGTTGATCTTTTTATAAATTCAGTGTGTTTTTTAAAAAACGGAGTGAAGCAGTGCAGTTAAATAAAACCCAGGATTTTCTCACTTCTACACCCCTTCCTTTCCACCCCAAATTCTATTTGGTCTTCAACACATGATGAAAGTTCTAGAAGAAGAATCCAGAACCTCTGTGCACTCCCCAGATCCCTACTCTGGGGGTTGTATTACTGAGGGTTTATATAGCAAATTAATATCTTGGAAATGAGTTTGGTTTTGTTTTTGATTTTTAGTTTGTCCACAAATCCAGGGCGCTGCTCTTATTTATTGTACTGATGACTTAGCTGGAACACAGTTTCACTAATTCAGACATGGTGGGGGTGGGAGCCAGAAAAAGTGGATCTGAATTAGTCAAGTCCCGCCTCAAAATTTCCCCTGCCTCTTTCAGCCTCTGGGATATCCTTGCTGGTCTCTGGAGGCTTTCTCCTAGCCATTCTCCGTATCCATGGCTTGTGAGGCCATGGGCAACCAGTTGAGGGGGTGAAGTGGTTCTGTTAATTGTCACTAACAAAGCTCTGGGGCTAAAATCCCCATAATCAGGCCTTGACTCCTCCTCACTATCAAGGATCTCCCCCTCCCCTGAAGGCCAGGAGCCCTTTGTCAGAAGCACTCCTCCCATTAGCATTTGCCCTGATTTCTTCATATTTAGTATCACAATTAATTGTGTACAACAATCACGTACAATGTCTAGTCTCCACTATTGTACTGAAAGTCCCTTAGGGCAAGAGAGTGTGTTTGCTCCTCCCTTCCCCACTTTTTATACAACATCCCACCCATCACCACATTTTGCTACTTGGAACTTCTTTCAGTGTGCAACACAATCACCTGTGTAGATTAAACAAACAAGCAAATATGATCAAACTTCACCCCAGAGCACTGAGCATCTCCCCTGGTGAGACTGGGCACCATTCTTACAGACAGCACCCCAAGTGATTCTGATGTAACCTCTAGCTTAAGAACCTCTGCCCTAGAGCATGTTGGGCTCAGAGGGAGAGAAGAGGGAAACAGAAAAAAGAAGACACATGAAAAGATCGGAATTACTCTTAACCTCCACGTGCTCCCAACTCTATTCCACGCAGCTGTCCTTCATCAGGTACAAGATCTGCTTCTTCTCTTGCCAATCAACCACTCATTCTCTACAAAGCTCTGAGAATATCTTTTAAAGACACAAATTGGAATATGTCATTGCCCTGCTTAAACCCACCCAATGGTTTCCATTGCTTTTAGAATGAAATCTCCTTACCACAGCCTTACCGCTTAACTGGCCCCTGCCCACGTCAACTTCATCACACACCTTTCTCCTTCGTTTTTTATCCTGCTCGAGTCACACCAGCCCTGTTGGTCTTTGAACTTGCGTTCTTTGTAGTGTGCCTTGCTCTTCCTATGTGATACTAGAGCATTTGCCTTAGAATATTCTGTCCCTGGTTTGTCACACCATTGTTTCCTCATATTTCCAGCATCAGCTCAGATGTCACCTTCTCAAATAGACCTCCCTTGACCTAAAGGAGCAAGCCCACCACTCGCACTGTCACATGGCCCTGTTTTATTGCCTCCAAAACACTTCGTACTATCTGAAATTATCTTATTTATTAAGCTGTTATTTGTCTATAATTGTCTTTCTCTCATCCACTAAGAGATAAGCTCTAGGAGAGCAGGGATCTTATCTGCCACGTTCATTGTTATATTCCATTTGGTGCCTTGCCCAATGCCTGGTACATGGTAGGGGCTCAATAAAATGTTTGTTGGACAACTAATTTACATAGTTCTTATTGGTAAATATAATCTACTTTACAATAACTCGTTCCATAATACTTCTAGGAACTTGTAGCAAAAAATGGAAAATTTTCATATTTAAATTGCAAAGGAAAAGAAATATAATTTTGCTAATTTCAAGTCTATACTTCGTTAACCAATATTTCTAAGGAGAAGTTCTAACAATGTTACTTTAATTAGTAGACAAACTTATCTATAATTAGAACATCAATTATATGTAAATTACACTGTTGATATCCTTGAATATGTTTTGTCCCCTTAAGGAATTGAAATATCCTCTCCCCACCGTGTAATTTTGTTTATAGAACTATTTTGTTTGACAGTCTTTTAATTCCTAAACAGGATAAAAATAAATATCAGTCTTGCACCAGCTGAATTATCACACATCCCAAATCACTGAAAACCCAGTTATTAAGTGGTGGAATCATCTCTGAATATATGACAAGGGTAGGACAGATTAGCCACAAGCCTGAATGACACTTGGGAAACATAAAGCAGTTTTGAGGCCATAATTTTATTCTGGGAAACTAGCATCTTCTTCAGATATTGGTGGTAGCATTGAGAAAGACTTCTTAAAGAATAACGTTGTAAATAGGTAATCACCAGATAAGAGATAACTTTCTGACTCTGAAGTTAAAGATCAGCTCTCACCAACTGGAACAAGCTTCCCACCTCTTGAAGGCCAGGGATTAACTAAAGAAAATCTTAGAGTTTGCAGACTTCCAGACATAGAGGAGTGAGGGGCAGGCAAATGGAGGAACGTGATTTCCCAAAGAGGATCCAAATCAGTGGAGCATTATAATATAACTTTATGTTGAAGAGATTGTTGCACGTCTACATCCATAGCAACATTATTCACAATAGCCAAGAGGTGGAAGCACCCAAATGTCCATAAGTGGATGAATGGATAAACAAAATGTGTTATATATACAATGGAAGAGTATTCAGCTTTAAAAAGGAAGGAAATTCTGACACATGTGACAACATGGATGAACTTTGACTTTATGCTAAGTGAAATAAGCCAGTCACAAATATAGTGTATAATTCCACTTATATGAGATATCTAAAGTTGTCAAATTCATAGAAATAGAAAGTAGAGTGGTAGTTGCCAGGGGCTGAGGGGATGGGGAAATGGGGAACAGTTGTTTAGTAAGTGCAGAGTTTCAGTTTTGCAAGATGAAAAAGTTCTGGACATCCATCGCACAACAGTGTGAATGTACTTAACATTAGTGAACTTAAAAATGTGTAAAGATAGTAAATTTTATATTATGTGTTTTTTTTACCACAATTAAAAATAAATAACTATATATAAGGAATAACTTAAAATATAAGGAAAACAAACTGTAACCAAGATTTCATAGGATCAGTACTACTATCCAATGAAATTATCTTAAAACTGTTTATCATAAAACTATTTAGACTTTTTAACCTCCAGAAGAAATATTTGCATATTTGATTCCTACCCGTATTCTAGTCATGACAACTTTTCTCAACCTTATGGTTTGATCACATAATTGACAGAGATTTTTTCCCATTAGGAGTCCCCAAATCCTGTTGGTTAAGCCTAAAGACATTGTATTTATTCTTTTGTCTCCAAGAAAATTCTTGATTTGAAAAAGCCCACAATCTTTTAAAAATAAAAATTGAATGTAATAACATTAAATATATGAAAAGAAAACCTCACCCATCATCTTTCTCCCTACATACCAATTATTCCCAATTTACATATTTACCTTTCCAGTCCTCATCCAAATGCAGGTATATTTTCACGCCATTGTAGTCCTGGTGTACATACCATTTTGTGTGTTTTTTTTCATTTGCTGTTATGCTGCAGACATTTTTCCAAATTTTACATTTCATTGAAATTATCATTTTTAATTGATGTCAGATATTTCACTGAGTCAATAACCATAATGAGCTTAGCCATTGCTCTATTTTTGAGCAGGTGTTTTTATTCTGCTAATACAGATAAAGCAGGCTTGGATATTTAAGTCCCATGTGATGTACTCAGTGTTTTAGATGATTGCTGTTTGAGACAAACTATCATACACATAGAGCTGGAAGGGCCAAGGGGGCAACCAGCCCGGTTGTTCATTGGGGAAGACTGAACCTGTACACTGAACACCACTCCTTGCTTCAGTCGTATCTTCCTGGCAGCAAGTTCATGGACCCACATAGTGCCAAGTAGGCTGTGGAGCCACGGATGGTTTTGACTACACTTTTCGGTGGCATTCATCCAAATGGCAGCAATAACAGCATGCTCCTATTTAAATCACACATATAACAACATTTGAGTGCTTCAATTAGTGAATTCCTCAAATTTCCTGGGTTCTGGGTAACTTTTGAAATCAGAGGATCCATTTGTAGGACTATGCTTGCTTGGCTATTTTTTCTTTTTGATATTAAGAATAGATTTTATTAATCTGTTATGAGGTTTTAGCACATGGTGTTCCACTCTGCCTGGAAAGCCTCCTTCACAGGACTGACTCCTATTCATCTGTCACATCTCAGGGCAAAATATCATTCCTTTGGGAGAGCCTTCTCTGACACTTCCTCCCTCAACCAGCTCAGTCCCCCCCCAGTACATATTCTCATCATTTCCTGGACTTTCCCTTCATTGCATTGATCAGGTTGTAACAATGTATACTCATGTAAGTATTTGATGTCTGTCTCCCCTTCTAGATGTAAGCTCCATGGGGCTGGGTCTGTTTTTGACCACTGTATTCCAATGTCTAGCACATAGTATGTGGTCAGTAATATTTGCTGAATGAATTAAATGTCATAAGGGACAGCCATGAGCCATTAGGTTAATGAAAGAGGAGAGGAGGAACCAAGAGACAAGGCTTGGCTATCTTAGCATGGTCCACTTCTTCACACTCAGCAAAAACATTGTGA
Source organism: Eubalaena glacialis (assembly GCF_028564815.1). Lineage (NCBI taxonomy): Eukaryota > Metazoa > Chordata > Mammalia > Artiodactyla > Balaenidae > Eubalaena > Eubalaena glacialis. Next base: position 164,110,670 of record NC_083718.1, on the reverse strand, counting down.
TGACTTTAACAACCAATAAATCAAAGACTTCACCATAACTTTTCTTTCTAAAAGTAGTCTGGAGAATTTGCCTTCAGTTTTTCCTCCCTTCTCTACTCTTTCATATTACGTACATGCTTAAGGCACCTAGCCAGTTCTGTTTCATGTTTATTTGTTATAGCTTACCTTTTCTTATAAAACTGTGCTCTCTTAGAGGGAAGTGTTGCTTTTTCTCTACCTCATATTTGCATTACCAACATGCTTAGGAGATAATACATACTCAATAAACATTAGTTCCTTTATCCTAAAATTCATTTGGAATCTCAAAGGATCCCCAATAGCCACAATAATCTTGAAAAAGAAGAACAAAATTGGAAGTCTCACATTTCCTGATTTCAAAATTGACTACCAAGCTATAGTAATTAAAACAGTGTGGTACTGGCATGAAGACAGACATATAGACCAATGGAATAGAATAGAAAACCCAGAAATAAATCTTCATCTATATGGTCAAATGATTTACAACTGGGATACCAAGAGGGTACCAGTGGGGAAAGGACAGTTTCTTTCAACAAATAGTGTTGGGAAAATTGGATATTTACATGCAAAATAATAAAGCTGGACGCTTACCCTGGACCATTTTACACAGAAATTAACTTAAAATGGATCAAAGACTTAAACATAAGAACTAAAACTATAAAACTCTTAGAAGAAAAAATAGGGGAAAAGCTGCATGGTATTGGATTTGGCAATGATTTCTTGGATATGACACCAAAAGCACAGGCAACGACAAAAATAAATAAATTGGACTTCATCAAAATTTAAAACTTCTGTGCACAAAGGATACAAACAACAGAGGAAAAAGGCAACCCATGGAATAGGAGAAAATATTTGCAAATCATATATTCGATAAGGGGTTAATATCCATAATATATAAAGAACTCCTATAACTCAAAAACAACAACAAAATAAACAATCTGATTTTTAAATGGGCAAAGTACTTGAATACACATTTCTCCAAAGAAGGTATACAAATGGCCTATAAACACATGAAAGGATGTTCAACATCACTAATCTTTAGGGAAATGCAAATCAAAACCACAATGAGATACCACCATACACCTATTAAGATACTACTCTAAAAAAGACAATAATAGCAATAAAAACAGAAAATAACAAGCATGGGAAAAGATGTAGAGAAATTGGAATCTTTGTGCACTGCTGGTGAGAATGTAAAATGGTGTAGCTGCTATGAAAAACAGTGCAGCAGTTCCTCAAAAAATGAAACATAGAATTAGCATATGATCCAGCAATTCCACTTCTAGGTATATACACAAAAGAATTGAAAGCAGGGACTCAAACATATATTTGTTCACCAATGTTCACAGCAACATTATTCATATGAGCCAAAAGGTAGAACAACCCAAGTGTCCATTGATGGATGAATGGATAAACAAAATGTGGTATATACATACAATGGAATATTATCAGTCTTAAAGAAGAAAGAACGATCTGACACATGCTACAACATGGTTGACCATTATGCTAAATGGAATGCTCCAATCACAAAAAGACAAACACTGTATAGTTCTGCTTCTATGAGGTCCATATGGTAGTCAAGTTTATAAAGACAGAAAGTAGAATGGTGGTTGCCAGGGACTTGGGGGAAGGGGAAATGAGGAGTTGATGTTTAATGGACATAGGAGTTTCAGTTTTGCAGGATGAAAGGAGCTCTGTGGATGGATGGTGGTGATGGTTGCACAACAATGTGAATGTACTTAATGCCATTGCACTGTATACTTAAAATGGTTTAAATGGTACATTTTATGTTATGCGTATTTTGCCACAATTGAAAAAAATGGTTGCTTTTTCCACTATTCAAAACAAGTGTCAATCCCTCAGAGCCTAGAATGGCACCTTGCTTCCAGCATGTCCTCTATAAATGTGCGAGTGAATGAGTAAACAAAATCCTGGAATTGGAAAGTGCCTTAGAAGCAATTTGTGGAACCCTGTAGTCAGTGGACAAGTGTCTTCTACAATTCCCACTTTTGCTGAGAAACCTCCAGGTTGTAGGACACTCCCTACCTTTCAAAGTACCTCACTCCATTGTTGTATGCATCTTTTTCACTAGAAAATTCTTCTTTAAGCCAAGCTGAAATATGATTTTCTGATAATATCTCTCCATCCTCAGTGGTCCTACCTCTGCTTTCCGGACCCAGAGAGAATAGGTCAAATTTCTACCTCACCTGACCACCCTTATACAATAAAAGGCAGAGCTCTGTGCACTAGGAAAGTTAAAGCCTTACCCCAAATGCATCTTTTCTAGCCAAGAAATACTCCTTTTTTATTTAGACACACACTAAAAAGTCTCAAAAGGAATAGCTGACCTTGATTCCTTCTAGAGATTCACCAAATGGCAAGAATATGGAGGCAAGAAATGGGTCTGATGGAGTCTACTTGGAGAGGGGACTCCGATAGGGGACTCCATTAATCAAAAAACAGGAAGTATTTAGCCTGGAGCAGAGACGTCTCAGAGGGAGATACTACCTGTCCTGAGGACTGTTCTATGGAAGAGGAAGCCTTGGGGTAGAAGTCTGTGGGAAGGCAGATTCAGCTCATTTATAAGAAAAGACTCTAGAACTGTCCAAGTACATAAAAACTCACAGAACAGTAAGTGACATATAGTAGATGCTCAGTAAAGTGTATCAATCATTGTTATTATCAGGCCCCAGCTTGAACTTCATCACCCCTTTGAATTCAGAAAATAAACACACACACACACACACACACACACACACACACAGACACACACACCATATACCACACTGGGCTTTCTGGCACTATCCAAGCCTGGCGCAGAACATTCTAGAAGCATTTCTGTTTTTAATACAGATGCACATAGCAAACCTAGTTAAAAATCGAACAACTGTACAAACAGACACTATTCAAAGACTGAAAACCCTGCTCACTCCAGAGTACCTTAAGACCTGTTTCTTCCCACCGAGCTGCAGCTGATTCTAACCTGGCTCCTCCCAGGGCTGGGAGCCTCTGACCTTTTACGTCCTGGCAATGACTTCTATGTGTTTTGTCAGTGACTGTCTGAATTTCTGATTCAACCCTGATCTCAGCCTCTTGGGCTTTCTCCCTCCTTTAATTCCTTCCATGGATGACCAAGGTTTCTGCCGCCCCTTCCCTTCCTGGAGCAACCCGTGCTTCTGAAAAATGACCCTGCCGACAGGGAACTAACACTCCCAGCCTGCAGCAGGTCTTGTCAATCTGATTCTTAAATGACGGAGAAGGTTTGAGGACGAGGCTCAGGGTGGCAATAGCACTCTCCGGGCTGATGCAAAGATCCAGTGAAAAGGAAGAAAGGATCTTCTGAATGTGAGCACATTCACAGACCCAGAGGACAGAGAGGTATTTAGAGTGAACTGGAACAAACCTGCAACATCAGGTGCGTTCTGCCGTCAAAAATAGCTGCCAGTTAGAAAGGGTTATTTACATATTGATTTCATGCTAACTTTGTAATGGAATGTGCTGCCTGCCTGCCTGAGACCTAACAACTGTCATCATAATTTTTTCTAAAAATACAGTCAGAGAAAAACACTCAGTGAACCCTCCACTGGAAAGTGGCTGCCAAAGACCCCAGATCCCAAACTGACTCCCTAGACCACAGCCAAGGGCAAGGGTACTCAACATCCACAGCAGAGGGAATATTTCACAGTTATAGCTGGCCCTCCCTTCTTCCAACCAGCCTGCACTCCAATTTATTTATTTATTTTTTTGGCATTCTAGAAAACCTGGCTTGTTCTAAGGTGAGGGAGATGTGTCCCCCTACAGAGCAGCCATTATGGAAACTCCAGCTGGCCCCTTATCAGAAATGATGGATGAGAAAGGGGCCGGAGTCAGCCCACCAGCCCCAATGCCGCATCCTGGGTGCACTCCTGCCTTGGTTTCTCCCGATGGCTCTCTCTTAAGGATCCCCGCTTCTCCTGCCTTCTAACAGCCATCTTCTAGTGTTCCTCACTTGGGCTCCTTCTGAAACCCCCAGGTTTGTCTTGATGGATCCTACAGAGCTGATCCTTGGCAGGGCTGTCATCGCTCCCCAGCACAATATTAGCAATTTAAATGCCTCTTTGCCAGGCCTGATGGAGCTGATTGGGTTGTGATCCTGGGCATATGGATGGCATATGTGCTGTGAGCTAGGTGAGATGCGTCCCAGAAGGACCGCGCCAGCCCCTGCGCCGTCTTCCCCAGCCGCTCCAGCCATAACCGCTGCCCACTTTGTTTCCAGTCGGGCCCCCAGTGCTGCGGACAAATCTTTTCATTCATGAAGAGTAGCTTGTTAGGCCAACTCCGGGGACTCTAAAGCCACTTAATTAAATTGTGGAAAGTCGCTTGGCCCCGGTGGGAAATTTGCACACAAAGGCACGGTGTCTGGTGTTCCCTTGCCAAACCGCTCGCAACAAAACCTCTCAACAAAACCTCGACCTTAACCGCCCCGCAGCCCCCAGCCCTCCCCCTCTGTTCTCAGCACCCCCTCATTAGAGGGCATTTGTTTGCGAATGTTTTCCCAGCGATTCAGTGACAGGCCTTTCATTCCTCCCTTGGCAATCACGGGTGGCAAGTACAGGCTGAGAGCCCTCCAAGGCCTGATTGCTGAAAGAATTTCCAAAAGTAAAGAGTGTAAACAGGTACATTGAAAAAGCCTCTTTTGAACAATTGTGTAAACATTCCAAACACTATTTGAAAACTTTCACAGTGGAACTGTCAGATCGGAGCATTCTTGTTTAATTGCCCGCGCACAATGCACCCTGCAGACCCAGCTCAGAGAGAGTTTAGCTGGACATGGGGGCTTCAAATAAAGAAAGTCAAGGGAACACAGCCATATACAAACGAGTTTCTCTGCCAAGCCAACTGCGTCCTTCTGTGTGTGTTCTCACTCCCTCGGCTTCCAGAAGAATCTCCTGGGAACAGGGTAGGTGTTTTCTTTCTTCTGGGAGGATTTCTCCAGGACCTGGTCCAATGCTCTGCACACAGGGTCAGTTGATGAGCCTGGATATAAGATATTCCCAGGTTCACTTCCATGTCATTTAAGGTTTTCTTCAAAGCACCAAATGATCATCCGGAGATACCAAGCAGAGTTGTTGGCAATGTTCCCCTCACCATGGGAATGGCTCTTTGCTTGCCTGTCTTCTTGTCCTCCTCTAGTTTCCTGTCTTCCTCTTTTTCCACGCAGCTCAGATTCTCACCATTCACTAACCTAACCACTTTGTTGTACGCCAGAAACTAGCACAACATTGTAAATCAACTATCCTTCAGCAAAAAAATTTTTTTTAAAAAAAGAAAGCCGTGTATGAAAAGTCATCTAAAACCTCAATGTTTCCATGAGCACGTTACTAGGAGCTGGAAGTGTTTAAGCCACATGAGCAAACTGGTTAATTTCATGTTTCATGGAAGCACTGAAGTTTCAGATGACAGTTGTACTAGTTTCTGGTGTACAGCAAAGTGATTCAGTTATATATGTATACATATATATGTGTGTGTGTATATATATATATGTGTATATATATGTATATATATGTGTATATATATGTATATATATGTATGTGTGTATATATGTATATATATGTATATATACATATATACACACACACAGATATATACATATTCTTTTTCAGATTATTTTCCATTATAGATTATTATAAGATCTTGAATATAGTTCCCTGTGCTATACAGTAGGACCATGTTGTTTATCTATTTTACGTATAGTAGTTTGTATCTGCTAATCCCAAACTCCTAATTTATCCCTCCTCCACCCTTGCCCCTTTGGTAACCATAAGTTTGTTATTTATATCTGTGAGTCTGTTTCTGTTTTGTAAATAAGTTCATTTGTATCATTTTTTTAGATTCCACACATAGGTGATATCACATGGTATTTGTCTTTCTCTGTCTGACTTCTCTCACTTAGTATGATAATCTCTAGGTCCACCCAATACGTGGCCTTCCTTGAATCAACATAGTCTCCAGTCATTTGGGGTCCATTCAGCGTCTGACCACTAAGCCTTGCAGGGTTTATCTCAGTAGGAACTGTGGTCCCAGAGGGTGGGGCATGACTTATTCTTATTTTTGTATTTTAAAATCTGTTTCTTAAGAGCCAGCAGGAAAAGACTAAATATTCAACAAAGAGGATTGGCTTATCGACACAATAAAGTCTTACAAATGTGTGTTATGAGGGCTAAGTGGAGACATGGGAAATATTATGAAAACAAAGTAAAAAAATCAGGCCACAAAATCATATTTGCACTCTACCTGCAAAGACAAAAACAAACAAACAAACAAACAAAACATGTCTGCATGCGGCAAAGGAGTGGAAAGGGCCATGGCAGAATGAAATCACTTGTTCTGGGGAGTGGAAGTGCCAACATGTTTCACTTTGCAAGCCTATCTTTAATGTCATCGCATTGTGTTGCCAAGGCAGGGTCTGGGAATGCTGGAAAGTACCCATGTACATACAAGGTTGAACATAAAAGGCCACCCCAGTAACCCGCAGAGAGATGTACACACCAGCCTGCAGGCACTGTGCATCCTTACCAAGGATGTGGATCAGAGCTTCAGAGTAAATTCCTCAGGTCTAAGGAAGGAGCTAAGACTTGCCTGCTTGCTGAGTCCCCAGGAGGCAGATACAGAATTACAGCTACAAGATAAATCAGAAATGTGGTTGGAAGAAATGGTGATGCTCAACGGGGTCAGTTACAGAGCAGGAACCAGAGAGAAAAATCACCTCTCTCCATCCCATGTGCTCCCTGGATACAGAAGGGCTCAGTGTCTGAATGTGCCTATCTACCAGGCTTACTCCATTTGACTGAAGTCAACACTTACTTTGCACCTACTCTGTGCCAGGGCCTGTGCTTTTTGCTGGGCATACAAAGTCGTAGGATAATTTTGACTCCAAAAGTTAATTCACAATTAAGTGCGGAACCAACATCTTCAAAAATGCATGTGAGTCAGTTGCAGTTGGACAAGGGTGTTAAGACAATTCAATGGGCAAACAATAGTCTTTTCAACAAATGATGCTGGAACAACTGGATATCCACATGCAAAAGAATGAATTTGGACCTCTACCTCACACCATATACAAAAATTACCTCAAAATAAACTAGACATAAATGTAAGAGCAAACACTATAAGACTCTTGGGAGAGAGCATAGGTGTAAATCTTTATGACCTTGGATTAGGCAATGGTTTCTTAGATATGACACCAAAAAGCACAAGGAACAAAAGAAAAAATAGATTAATTGGACTTGATGAAAATTAAAAACTTTTGTGCTTCAAAGGACGTTATCAAGTAAGTAAAAATGCAACCCACAGAATGAGTGAAAATATTTATAAATCATATATCTAATAAAGGTCTAGTATCCAGCATACATAAAGAACTCAACAGTAAAAAGACAAATAACCCAATTTAAAAATGAGCCAAGGATTTAAACAGACATTTCTTCAAAGAAAATATACAAATGACCAATAAGCAAATGAAAAGATGCTCAACATCATTAGTCATTAATGAAATTCAAGTCAAAACCACAGTGAGATGCCACTTTACACCCACCAGGATGGCTATAATCAAAAAGACAAACAATGAAAAGTATTGGCAAGGATGTGGAGAAATTGGAACTCTCATAGGTTGCTGGTGAAAGTGTAAAATGATGCCGCCATTATGGAAAACAGCTTGGCAGATCCCCAAAAAGTTAAACACAGAGTTACTACATGACCAAGCAATTTCACCCAAGAGAATTGAAAACATAGGTCCACGCAAAAACTTGTATATGAACATTCACAGCACATTATTCATAATAGCCAAAAAGTGTAAACAACCCAAATGTCCATCAACTGATGAATGGATAAACGAAATGTGATATGTCCAAACAATGGAACATTATTTAGTCATAAGAAGAAATGAAGTGCTGTTACATGCTATGAGCAAGACACAAAAGGCTACATATTGTATGCGTCTATTAATACGAAACGCCCAGAATAGGCAAATCCATAAAGACATAAAGTAGATTAGTGATTGCCAGGGGCTGGGGGAAAGGGGGAATGAGGAGCGACTGCTAAAGAGTACAGGGTCTCTTTTTGGGGTGACGAGAATATTCTAGAATTAGAAGTGATGGTTGCACAGCCTTGTGACTATACTAAAACCACTGTACACTTTAAAAGGATGAATTTTATGATATATGAATTATACTTCAGTTATTGTTGTAGTTTTTTTTTTTATGCATGTGAGAAGTTCTACAAATTGTAAAACACCACACACAATACAATTTCTGCAGCAGGAGCAGGAGGTCCTAGGTATTACATGGAATCCAGAATGCTCATCAGCCTAATTCCTGAGTCCCCTCTCGGCCTCCATGCCAGCAGTTAACCAGGATGAGGCTGGCACTGTAGCCAGCCCTAGGCCTCAGGAGCTTAACTGGGGCTTCTGTGTGTCCCTGGTCTTCCAGAAGGGAATGGGGCACATGATTTCTAGGTCTGCTGAGCCCTCTAGGATGGGAGAATGGGGAACGTACAAGTAAGCCTATCTGGAAAGCCAGCATACACAGGGAGGCCAATGGTATCAGTCAGAATCAGAGAGCTCAGCCAGAATTCCAGGATCAGGGTAACCCTGAGCAGGGCCCCCCACCCTGCGCCCACTACATACACACACCATTGATTTCTTTCATCAGATTGGGCTAGACTGTGCCTTGAAATTCCAAGAAGAGATTCTTCTACTCATTCTGTGGTTTTGCAATAGCAACCAAGGTGGCCTTGGGATCCCCAGACCCTAAGCACAGCCCTGCTAGAGAAGGGCTCTGTGTTTCCCAGGGCAGACCTGCTACAGTGACTGGCTTGGGGCCACAGGAGCTAGATGCGGTTTCAGTCTGCTTCCAGGCTGTGGGTCACCCATGCCCACTGGATTCCTGAGCCACGCCCCTGAATCCTCCAGCTTGGTACTGGACCCCAGTTCTTTGTGTGAATAGCTGCTGTCGCTGCATCCAGGATCCAACCTACATTTCAAATAGCCCCAAGGGCCCCATCTATCTTTGGCCATAATCTTCTGAGCTCTAAACTGGGCTGGCCTGAGTGGCTGGTACCCAGTGTTCAAAGGGTGGCCTGGGCTTCAGGTTATTCCTACATTAAGAGAATCTCCTGAGCTATATGAGTCTATAGGATTAGACCCCAGGTTGTCTCTCTGACTTCATCCCCTACCATTCCCACCTTCCTTCATTCAGCTCAGGCCATGCTGGCCTCCTGGGGGTCCTGGAATCCAAGCATGGTCCTACTTCAGGTCCTTTGCACATGCTCTTCTCTGACTGGAATGGTTCTCGCCTTAGTCACATGGCTGGCTCCCTCACTTCACTTAGTTCTTTCCTTAAATGTAACCTCACAGAAGTCTTCTCAGACCACCCTGTATAAAATAACACCCCTGTCACATTGTATCCCCGTGTCATGCTTTATTTTTCCTTCTTTATATGCCTTTCACCTGTAGTCCCCTCCAGAATGGAAGCTGGAATAGAGGCTCCATAAAAATTGGACTCTGTTTTGTATCCTCATCACCTAAGAGTGCCTGGCACCTCGTTGACAGTACATATCTGTTGAATGAATGAATGAGCAGATGAATAAACGAATGAATATTGTATCCCATTTGAACCTCCTGAAAGCCTTATGAGAAACGCAGGTTATGAGCTTTGTCTCAGCTCTGAGAAATTTAAACAGAAGGACGATAAATTCCTCATCCATGTTCACAGGGAGTTGGGGGTGAAAGAGGAACTTGGGTGGGGGAGGGTTTAAGGCCTTCTCCATGACTCCAGAGCCATCCCTCTGCTCTATGTGAAATCCTCTGTGTGGAGACCTCCTGGATGGTTTAATGGAAGGTCAGGTTGGCCTAGGGCACCAGGGCTTCAGGGGGAGCAGGTCTGGAGAACTGGGATGATGGAACATTCAAAGGGAGGAACTCAGAATCTCTCAGCCCCTACTCCGGTCCCGGAGCCCCACCAGAGACTGCTCTGGATATACCTGGGGCCATGTTCTACCTTGCTGGTCCTTGCATAGGTCAAAGAGTCTTCAGAAGTTCCTGGGCACGAAACTAGAACACCTGTGTCCTAGGCCCAGCCTCACCACCTCCTTACCTTTAAGACAATAGGGCAAGGATACCTGTCCAACTACTTCAGAAAGGGGAGGAAATACAGATGTGCAGTGTGTTGGAAGTGACCATGCACACCTGGGACCCTGCCTTCATTTGGAGAGGTGTGGCAGGAAAGGGGAAAAGCACTAGGCTGGGAGTTTGGAGATTCTTACTGGAGTTCCAGTTCTTATCATTTAGAAGCTCTCTGATAGACAAGGCTCCTCTGAGCCTTGATTTTCTCAACCATTAAATGGAACTAATAAATCCAGCCTCACAGAGATGTTGTGAGGATTTCACGGAGAATGATTCCAGCACTGTCAGCTGCAGGTCAATGTGACCTGTCAGAGCATGGTACATGCGCACACAACAAACCTGGGAAGTTGCGTGACTAATGGGAGAAGAAGGAAACTAACCAATCAAGAGCAAGAACACTCACTCTCTGTGCCTCAATTTTCTCATCTGTAAAGTGGGGATAATAATAGGACCTTTGCATAGGATTGTCTTAAAATATAAAATATATGAAGTGCTCAGAACCCTTCCTGGTTCATGGAAAGCTCTTAGGGGAAGTTAGCTATTATTGTTGTTGCTATTATTATGAATGTCATGTATCAGTATTATATTCTATAAATAATGAAATATAAACCATGAGGTGTTGACACACCTGCCTCCACTTGGGCAATGTTGATTATCCATTCCACATCTACTCTCCATCCCAGGATCCCTATCAAGGGTGAATGACTAGCTTGTCATTTCAGTTCCCTCTCCCAACACGCATCTCAGCCAAAAACTGGCTTCAGTTCTTATACATAAAAAGCATTTTAGGGGTAAAATACTATAGTGCCTTTCTGTGACATGAAAAGTTTTCTGACTTACATCTCTCTGTGACTTGGTGAGGAAATAGGAAGCTGTGAAATCATTGGTTTAATAAAAATTAACCACCCATAAGATGTCCCACCTAGAAATTTCAGTGGTCCCTGGAGGAAGAGACAAATGTCTGCACCCACGGGTTGCTTTTAACCATAGGAGAGAGACAGATGCATTCTCTGTGCAAGAGGCAGAGCCAGGGCCAGGGCTGCAGATATAAAGAGGCAGATTGCAGTTCAATATTTAAAAATACTTTGCACCCAAAGAGCTGCCTGGAAATGAAATAGCCTGACTCAGGAGGGAGGGGGTTCCCTGTCATTGGATGTGAGCAAGTGGAGGCCCCTGCTACAGAGGAGATTAATTCGTTGGGTAAAGGTCTGAGTTCCATTACTTTTAAGGTCTCTTCAATTTTAAGTTTCCGTGACTCTCTAAGTGTATGAATTGCCTAGTAAGAGCAAAGGAAGCCATGCGGGACTGAATCTCAGACCAAGATCTTATTCACAGAAAACCAAAAGTGCTCAACAGTTGCCTTTGGTCACCTCCATTGCACCAGCCAAGGGACTATGGAGCCCTCTTTCCTTCCCCATCCAATCTGGAGATCACAGCCTCATCTCTCTCCTACAGGAAGTCAGCTGCAACCAACACACTCCACCAATGAACTTGCTGCAGGTGGAGATAACAGAGGGCCAGGGTTATGCTGCCCAGCTCTGCTTGTCACAGCTTCCTTCTTTCAGCAAATGTTTACTGAGCACCTACTTTCTGCCAGATGCTATGCTGAGTGCTGGTGATACTGAGTCAAGTAAGTAAGTATGGTGCCTGTCCTCAGGGAACCCACAGGATGGTGGAGCATTCACAGAGGTCAGCGAGTTGGGATTAACATATACACACTACTATATATAAAATAGATAAACAACAAGGACCTACTGTATAGCATAGGGAACTCTACTCAGTATTCTGTAATAACCTATATGGGAAAAGAATCTGAAAAAGAATGAATGTATGTATATGTATAACTGAATCACTGTTGTACACCTGAAACTAACACAACATTGTAAATCAACTATACTCCAATATAAAATATAAATTAAATTAGAAATTTAAAAAATTTTAATGAAATATAAATTTACACATGTAATATAATTAGTCAATAAAAGCAACAAAAAAGAAACAAAAAGAAAAGTCAAAACAAAACAAAAAGATGTCAGCAAGGATCCTAGTACAGGACACTGGAGGATGCAGTGAGGTGGGATGTCTAACCTAGACTGGAAAGACTCCCCTGGAAGACATGGCAAGGGTTGAATTTCAGAGGTCACATAGGCGTTAGCTAGACTTGTAGAATTTTCTGCAATAACGGAAATGCTCTATATTCTACTACTATGGTAGCCACTAGCCACACGTGGCTATGGAACACTCCAAATGTAGTCTGTGAGGATGTAGTGTGACTGAGGAACTGAATTTTTAATTTTATTAATATTAAAATGTGGCTGGATTGGACAGGACAGATAGGCAAAGGGCAAGGGAATTTTGTGGATGCCATGATATGGAATTTCAAGGGGATGGGACTGGGGGAAAGGCCTCTCAGAGCATGTGAATAGGATCAACAGAAGAGAACAGAAGAAGGAGCTCTGGAGAAGGCTGACCTTTAAAGGCTGAACCAAGAAAATCAGAAAAGCAAAAAGAAATCTAGAAGCAGTGGTGTCACTGAAATAGGGGAGAGAGAGTTTCCAGAGAGGAGCAGTCCAGTGTGTCAAATGCCATAAGCACTAAAAAGGTGGCAGTGAATCTGGCAATTAAGAGACTGAGGGTATGGGGTGAGGGGAGCAGACTGAATGGAGTGTTGGAGGACTTCACATCCATCTGGATTTGGCGATGCAGACCTGTTCCTCCCCAAGATAGCTTACTCCCTGGAGACATGGAGCCCGGTGTTTTTTAAACATTTTGGAGTTTTAAAACATTTTGGAGTCACAAAGGACTTTGACAATCTAGCCAAATCTATGCGTCCTCTCTCCAGAAAAATTCACCCACAAATGAAATGTTGATTTCATTTCAGACACCTCTAAAAGCTTATCCATGGACCCCCTAGTTTTTAGAAGTCTAAATTATTTAGTTCTTATTTGCTGAGTTCTCACTGCAGATATCTGAATTGTAGCCAGGAATGTACAAGTAGATAGAAACCTACAGTTTCTCCATCCCTGAGGCCCTCCAGCCTCAGTGCAAGCCTGGTTCATTCACAGTTCCGTGGTTTATTGTCCTGCTGCCTGTCAATCCATTACACAATTAGCATCTCTAAAGCCCACCTCAGGAGCCTCTGCCTGGAGATGTGTAACTAGTGTTTCCCAGGGTCCTCAGCTTGGATAAAAGATCTTACAAAAGAGGTTACAAAACTGGGGGGGACTGTTTGCCACTCCCCAATGACGCCTGTGGGACTAATTGTGGCCCTTGTTCCCGGCATCTGCAGGCTTGTGGCCCAGCACCAGTGTGTCACTTTCCCATTCCATCCAAAGTCTTGGCTCACAGACCCTTTATGGCCCACTCTTCTAGTTTTTGAACATACTTAGGAATAGTTGAATTAGCTGATGGTCCACAGCCTTGTCCCAGTTTAGAACTCACATATGGTTTGGGCCATTTAACCTAAAGAAAGGATCTGAAATCAAGTATTTTTTCAGGAGAAAAGAGAGAGAACAGGTGGATACATGGAAGGGAAAGAAGGAGGGACAAATCACCTTGTCTCTTTATTTTGGGTTCTTAAATCAGTCTTAGTTGTAAAACCTTTATAGAGTAAGATAAAACAGTTGCCTAAACTCTCTTACAATACTACTACTACAATAATAATAACAATAATGGGCTATCTGCAGCAATATGGATGGACCTAGAGATCGTCATACTGAGTGAAGTAAGTCAGACAGAGAAGGACAAATATCATATGATATTGCTTATATGTGGAATCTTAAAAAATGGTACAAATGAACTTATTTACAAAACAGAAATAGACTTACAGATGTAGAAAACAATCTTATGGTTACTAGGGGGTAAAGGACGGGGGAAGGATAAATTGAGAGATTGGGATGGACATATACACACTACTATATATAAAACAGATAACTAATAAGGACCTACTGTATAGCACAGGGAACTCTACTCAATACTCTGTAATGACCTATATGGGAAAAGAATTTTTAAAAAGAGTGGATATATGTATATGTGTAACTGATTCACTTTGCTGTACAGCAGAAAGTACCACAACATTTCACAACATTATAAATCAACTATACTCCAATAAAAATTTAAAAATAAACCAAAAACAAAACAAAACAAAAAACCAATAATGGCCTTAAAATGTTACTATTCTTAAAGCAACTTCCCAAAAAATGACCCCTGGCTAGACGACTGTGCTCTGGCCGAGCTAAAGTGAATGGTGATTCCGGCAAGCTTATGCGTGGCCACAGTTCCTGAAATCTTGGAAAGCCAGCAAACTTCCCACTAACTCACCCCAAACAAATTCACACATTAATTCTAGAATGCTATCTGTTACCACCTCCAGTGTGTCAATACAGGATTGGGCTCCTCAGACAGCGCTGGCTGTTTGGAGCCACAGAGAGTGGGATATGGCCCTTCAGATTTCACAGACACCCTCTCCAAGTACAAACACACACTCACACACACACACACACACACACACAGGCCCACTCCCTCAGCAGCCTGCCTGGTGCCTGCAGTCAGAAGCCGTGTGGGAAATGTGCAATCACACCTCGCTTTCGGAGGCAGTGAAATCTTTCTTGGTTTGGGAACTGCAACAGTTTGCACGTTAAGAGGGTGCAGGAGGTTTCCAAGCATCCCGTGTGGAGTTTGGTGTTCTGGCACAGTTCACCTAGTTCCTATTTTGCCAGATCCTTTCTGGAAGTCCCCACACAGCCTGGGGAAGGCCCTCAACAGAGCATAAATCTGTGGTTCTTGTTAGTTTTCTTAAAGATAGTACATATAGGTTTGTTCAGTTTTTGACAGTTTGCACACATTACTTATATTTCTTATCCCATTTGCTTCTTCCAGAGGCACTGAGAGGGATCCCAACAGGAATTGTTGACCCTATTTTACAGGGGAGGAAAATGAAAGGCAAAGATGTCAAATGATTTACTAAATATACAGAGTTTTCTCTGTCAAAAGAGACATTTATCTGGAATCTTTTAAGGAAGTCCCGTCCTGGAAGGTGAACTCCCGGAAGGTGAACTCCCAGAAGGGGAGATGGGCACCAAGAAGAATGAGTGATGCCCAGTCAGATGGTAGTAAGTGTTAAAGGTCAATATGGTACTAAGTGTTAAAGGAAAAATTATTCTGGCACTTGTTAAAAACTGTAAAAACAAAGACTTTATTCAAGACTATTGCAATAGGAGAGAGAGATCGGGCTCAACTCCAAACATAGCAAAGAAAGCTGACCAAGGAATAACGTGAGGGGGCCAGTGGATAAGAAAGTACTAAGAGGAGAGTCAAGGGTAGGGGAATTCTCGCTAAAGACAGGCCAAGAACTTCGACAACAAAGCGGGGGGATAAAGAACTTGATCAGATATCAAGGATGGGGGATTGTCTCTAAAGTGACTTAGCAGGATTCCTGCTAAAATTTAGCTGTTCATGGACAGACACAGAAAGCCAGGGTCAAGACCTAGTCAAAAAGAGGTCTCAGAGGAGCCTGCCTAAAGTTTGCTCAAGGAGAGAGTCTTTGTCATAGCAGCAAAGCTGAGATCAAAACCCTCGTTCTGAAGTCAAGGCCTTTCCCTTGAGTTGCCATTATAATAATTATAATCTCAACCCATCCCTACATTTATTAGTAACTTTGCAGCATGTCAAGTTACATAGGAATTCCATATAGCATGTCATCCTGCTCCTTGAATTAATACTAAATCTAGGTAATGTTTTCTGTTTATTGATTCTGTCTTCTTTTTTTCTATCAATGTCTTTTTTTTTAAAATATTGGAGGTACTTGTGTATTTTATTTATTTATTTATATTTTTGGCTGCGTTGGGTCTTCGTTGCTGTGTGTGGGCTTTCTCTAGTTGCAGCAAGCAGGGGCTACTCTTCGTTGTGGTGCACGGGCTTCTCATTACAGTGGCTTCTCTTGTTGCAGAGCACAGGCTCTAGGTGTGCGGGCTTCAGTAGTTGTGGCGCATGGGCTTAGTTGCTCCATGGCATGTGGGATCTTCCCGGACCAGGGCTTGAACCCATGTCCCCTTCATTGGCAGCCGGATTCTTAACCACTGCGCCACCAAGGAAGTCCCTGTTCTAAGTCTTTATTGTCCTTCCAACACTAAGGATTAAGGAACTGTTCATTAGAAATAAATTTTTATTGAAAGGCAATGCTGATCGATAAAATACCTGTGGGGACCAAATAATGATGTCATATTTTGGCCTCAGGTTTCAGTTCTACTATTCAATTTGTATGACCTTGAGTGATTCTCTTCATGTAGATGAGGGAACAGCCTAGAGTGCCCTAGTTAGAATCCCAGCTTCATCACTTACTAGCTGCATGAACTTGGACAAAGTCCGCGCCAACAATTAGCCTCAGTTTTCTCATTTGTAGAAGGGGGATAAATCTAGTACTCACTCTATCATGAGGGTGATGAGAATTGAAATATTCAATTTAAGGCACATAGCACAGTGCCTTTCAAATAGTGCTCCAGAGTCATCAACTGTTATGACCTCAGTGTCCTTATCTGTAAAATGGAACTAATAGCAGCTCTCTCATGGGATCTTTATGACAATTGAAGATGTGCTTTGTAGCCTTTGTATAAGTCGCATATGATATTAATACTATGTGCTGTATACACACTACTATATATAAAATAGATAATCAACAAGGACCTACTGTATAGCACAGGGAACTCTTCTCAATATTCTGTAATGACCTATATGGGAAAAGAATCTAAAAAAGAGTGGATATATGTATATGTATAACTGATTCACTTTGCTGTACAGCAAAAACTTACACAACATTGTAAATCAACTATACTCCAATAAAATGTTTTTTAAAAAATTAAAAATAAAAATAAAAAGTGTGAGAAAAATACTATGTGCTGAGGGGGTGGATTAAACTGGTCACTCAATCTGGAAATACTAGGATAGTCCATGGGCCTCAAGGGTATTCATTACTATTGCTCTCCAAGTCCCAAGCAGGGGGAGGACAGCGCAAAGGGAGAGCCTCTTTTGGTTCTGGGTGGAGTAGCATGGTGGTGGGATACGATTGGTTCTAGATGGTAGGAAATAAGACGATGCTTTCCATGCAGAAATCTAGAACTTGGATAGAAGTCCAGGTACCGGCCTGTACCCTCCAGTCAGTCAACAGCTGGAATTTGTTTATGAGGCCACTGGGAACTCAGAAAAGCTCTTCACTGTTCCCCTGGGACTGGAGGATTATTTGATCAAACCATATGAAATTGCCAATATTCGACTGGTTTTGACCAACAAAACCAGCAATATATGATTCAGCCAAACATTAAGCTCTTCATGTGAGTTCATTTGTCTGTGCCACTGTATCCCGGACTGATCCCTGGGATTCAATGACTAATTGGTTCAGTCTTTAATTCCACAACATTTACTGTCATCTAACGTGTGGGCCGCTGTGCTGGGAGTTAAGGAACCAACCAATTCTCCTCTTCCTACCTGAGCTCTGGACCTCTTGAAAGAGACGTGGAGTCTGGCAGGTGAGACTTGAAAAATTGGCTTTATTACTGATAAGACTGGTTCTGGAGGGTATGGCTTGGTCGCAGGGTGATGATGGGCTTCCTAATGCTGAACCCCAGGATTGGGTAGATGACCCACTCAGTCACAAGGGTGGCTGGAAAACTGTCACCCTCACCTTTACTGCTAGGGCTGCCCGTGCACAGGTCCTCTGCTGAGATGGTTCCCAAAACAAAGGGGAGAAGGAGCTGCAAGCCTGGTTCCTCTCCAAACTCACCAATCAGTTCACCCCCCTCCACCCTGGGGGCAAAGTGAGTACCATCCAGTCAGGGCAAGAGTACCACTTGGTATCCTTCCCCACGGAAACTAACACTGGGAAGATAGGTTCCCCCAACAAATAGTAACAGCAGCAAAACAAAAACAAACAAACTGCCCCACTTACTAAAGACCTGCATGGGTACTAGAGCCTTTATTAAAGGTTTGGAAATGGGTTTATATTCCAGCAAAGCTAACAAATTATAATTCATTATCAGAAATATTTTTCTTAATAAGCTGTCACTTAATTTCTTTGTACCTTTCCCCTCCTTCCCCTTCTTCTGCCCCCTCCTCCCTCTTCACTGTCCTTTATCTCCTAGGAGCATCCTCTACTCCCTTTCTCCCATTTTATTATGTAGAAATCAGGGTTCTTTTCAACCTCTACCCTCCAATTTTAGTTGAACTATTTCTTTGCATATTTTGTCTGTCTTCAGAAGATGCACCCCTTTTCTGTAATACAGAAGAAGCTAACTTAAGAGTACATACTTCTTCTAAAAGTCCTGAAAACCCCAAACCTCATTACCCTCATCCTTCCTGCCACAAAATAAAAACCTAAAAAATTGTTCTCAGTTATGCCTACATTTGACATTCCCCAAAACGTCTTTTTCTGAATATAACTATTCTAAGTACTAATCCCAGCTAAGCTTTGCGTTCAAAAACACACCACAACCCCTGCTCTCCAAAATTAATGCTACTACATTAGCTTTGTAATATAGGCATAAGTTAGTCTCAACCCAAATCATTGATTTCCATTCCTCTTCTTCCCCTTAAATTAAGAGAAAAATGAGGGAAAGCTAAGAAATTAAGAGAAATCTCTAATGACTCTTTCTCATTAAAGAAAGGGATCCTTTCTAGTAAGCAGCTTTCAGGAATTATGGCTCCTTTTCCAATGATTAATCACATACACATGACCAAGTGTGGGGAGAAGTGTACATTGAAAAAAAAAAGTACATTTTGATACAATTCTAAAAACATATTTCAAGCATGCAATCAATAACACAGTTCTTCTAGATGAACATCTCTAATCCTAGGTATCAGGATAATAAAATGTGGAACTAGGTGATACTTTAGAAACCATCAGATGCCCCCTCCTTGTTAAGACCTGGTTCAAAAGTCTCTCCCAAGGTCAGCCAGGGAGTGAGGGGCAGGGCAGGGACGAGCATCCAGGTCTCAACACGGCCCTGTGCCTTCTTCTTTTCATGCCTCTTGTCAGGTTCTACTTTAAAACACCCCAGAACATCAGAGCAGAAACTAGGGTTTTCACCTTCCCTCATGGCCTATATGAATGAAATTCTAATCACTGTAATAAAAGAATACCTAGAAGTAAAAACCTATGAAGTATTTGGAACAGATGGACTTGGAATCTTGGTGACATCCCTCCACCTACCCAAGAAGCCCATTACTCTCCCCTCTGGAGACGGCCTGCTGATGCATGGGGCACCCTGATGCTAAGACCTCCTGTGTCCGTGGTACACCCTTCCAGCAGGTCCGCCAGCCCATCCCTCTCCACGCATCACTCTATTGACGTCTGCTCTAGGGCAGCACGGTTTACTCTTCTCTAGTGAAATGTTCACACTTGCTCAATGAAGAGGAGGCCCTTCAGTCCCATTATAGCAGCTCCTGAGTAAGACCAGGGCTATTTCTGATCCTTGCACTGGAGAGAATATGCTTACGTAACCCCTTATTGGACCACACAAAGGAAAAGCACGATAGAGCATACGTGACGCAAGCTTCTTTGGCTGTTTTCATGGATGTCCAATTCTAATGCTCTTAAAATCAATTTTAACTTAGTCTAAGAGCTCATTTGTATATTTGCTTTCAGAAATACAACATGCATGGTGCAGAAACAAGACCCAGTGACTACATTATGTGTATATCCTGCTAATAGTCTAAGATAGCCGGGTGCCGTCAGATGCTTCCCGTTCAATTTGGGAATCAGGGTCAGGAGTTATTCTTTTCATGTTAGAACAGGGGAAATAAAGGCAGGAATTTTGCCTGAGTTGAATCCCACAAGGCAGAAGCAGAAAAGCCTATGTTGGAAGCGCAGAGTTCTTCCCAGCCCAGTCCTCTTGAGTGAAGAGAATTCTCATCTCTACCCGTTATCCCCAGACTCTGGCTCTACTGTTACAATGACTTGGGGGAGGAGGGGTAAGGGGATGAAGGAGGATGTCACAGACAGTTGTCAAAGGGATAGGGAGTTATACTGTGGGAACAAACACCTTGACTTTGCTGAGGCGTAAACTTCACAGCAGGAAACCATTATTTCAGTGACACAGCTTTGTTCCGTTGACATTATCTCTAAATCATCTGCCTAAGAATGCATTTGTCAAGTTTCAAGAGATGGGATTGATAACAATAAACCTGCATTTCTGCACAATATTTTAATTCTGAAGGCAGAAGCAGCACAACATACTAAGAAAGAACTGTGGGCGGCTTGTCTTGGCTGCTGCGGGCTGCGCACGGATTCCAACCCCATAACTATAACGAACTATGACCCACCCGGCCAAACCAGGCCACCAGGCTGGGTCAGGGTTTCTGGGGCCACAAGGCTAAGGCAAGATTCCTGGAATGTCTTGGCCCAAATGTTCCACAACTTGGGAAGACACAATTCACTGCCACTTCCAAAAACAGAGCCAGTGCGGTTCCCTTGGCCATAGGTGCCACACTTCCGAGCATGGGTGATAATCAGAGTTTCTGACCCGAAGCCACCTCCTGGCCTATTTACCAGGATACCAGACTCCCAGCTCCTTCCACCCCATCCTTTCCCCTAAAATGGCTCCAACTCCTCACTAAACAGCCACAGGGATTTTCTCTTCATGTCACTGAGGCTGCCCTTCCTGCAGTATTTTCACCAGGGCAAGATCCAGCCATGGGTGGAAACAGGGTAGAGTTTCTGGGCTTGGATGACCTGACCTGACAATATTGTAAGTCTTTAAATTATTGACAATAATTTAATTGTCAGATAAATACAGCTCCTTCTACAACTCCTAAGACATCTCTGATCCTTTCATTCTGCCTGGGAATTTAGAAGATATTTCTCAAGGGGTGGACCACATCGTATTGTCAGGGTCTCCACTCAAAAGACATTGAGAAGCAGGTGTACCTTATACCCCAGTAATCTGCTCTGAGGTTCCAGAGTTTGCTGGTTGGGTGTGCAGGTTAGGGTCCCAACATGACCCTCATTACAAGGAGCCAAAGACAGAGGCTTAGAGAATACCAACATTTAGAGGGGTGGGCTGGTGGCAAGGAGTCCACAAGAGACCGGGAAGGAAAACTGGGCAGAACATGTGTGTCTGCCCACACCTGCCCCCCCCGTGCCTGGTCAGAGAGAGCATCTAGGGGAACTGCTAAGTGACTGTGGCAGACAGAGTCACCTCCAATTTGTTTATACCTCCCTGTATCCACACCCTTGAGTAGTCCCTTCCTGCACCGACTCAAGGTTTGCCCAGGTGACTTGCATTGGCCAAAGGGGCAGTAACTAACACGATGCCAGCAGAGACTTGAAAGCACTTGCACTTGGAGCCCTGCCACAGCCGCCATGGAAGGACACCCTGGCAGGCCTGCAAGCACGATGAGAGGCCCTCAGCCCACTCTCCCAGGTGACAGTCTGCCGACCCCCAGATACGTGGATGAGGCCATCCTAGGTCATTGAGCCATGGCCCAGCCACATGCTGACCACAGCTGCAGGAGTGAGCTCAGTGGAATCAGCCTAGCAGCCCACAGCAGAAGGACCACACTGATAACAACCGATACGCTGACCAAGATGAACTCAGATTAGTGATCCCAAGTGTGATGGTTAATTTCACACGTCAACTCAACCAGGCCACCGGCTGCCCAGACATCTGGTCGAACGTTATTCTGGGTGTGTCTGTGAGGGTGTTTCTGGATGAGATAACATTCGAATCGGTAGACTGAGGAAAGCAGATGGCCCTCCCTAACGTGGATGTGCCTGATCCAATCAAAAGAAGGCCCAACTAGAACAAAAAGGCTGAGGAAGATGGAACTTTGACCGCCCAACTGTTGGGTTGGGACACTGGCTTCCTCCTGCCCTCAGACCGGAACTGATACCCTCGGCTTTCCTGGTTCGCAGTCCCTCAGGCTCGGGTTGGAACTTACACCACCAGCCCTCCTGGGTCTCCAGTTTGCTGACTGCCCGTCTTGGGACTTCTCAGCCTCCATAATCATGTGATCCAATTCCTAATTATAAATCTCTCAATAGATAGAAATAAATAAATATTATTGTATTTACTATATGTTATATTTCTATAATAATAAATATATATATATAAATGTAATAGGTCTATAAATAGTATGTATCTCGTTGGTTCTGTATCTCTGGAGAGCCCTGACTGATACACCTAGTCTCCTGATCACCGGTGTCCTCTGCTCCTAGGCTCTCTTTAGCACGCACTGTTCTCTGCCTTCCCCCAAGGTGGCTGAGACAGTCTGCAGGTGGGACTAGAGCCTTCCAGACTCCTTTGTTCTAATTGCAATCAGCAGTGACTTTCCACTCACTTGGTGCCACCGTTAGCTCCTCAGCTCTGTCTTCTCCACTGTGGGAGGGTAGCTGTCACCCTGGAAATGCAGGGGCTCCCGGGCTGCGGAGAGGAGGAGATGGAGACGAGGAAGGTTATAGCTGATTTATGTCGCACACGGGCCATTCTTTTTCCTCTTTTTCTTCCCCCACAGAACTGAATCCAAAAGAAATGAACAGACTCAACCATTCCTGAGTTTTAATGGAACTAATTAGCTGACTGCAGAGTCCCAACTCTGTGACTGCTTCCATTCTGGCTAGTGTTAGATTGCATTACTATTTTCATTTGTTTTCCTTATTATTAGCTTTTAGCAATGAAATGGAGTTAAAATTATTACAGTTTGTAACATGCTTTTTGTACTAATAATTCAAGTACTTTGGAGTAGGAGCTGAGAGCATTGATTTGTCAATCACTCCCGCTTTGTATCTAGTCCTACTTTAAATAGACTAAACAAAAGAAATGAACACTATATATTTCCCCAAGGAATAGAACTTGTAAACATTCAGATATGTTAGGCTTTTATGAAATTATAAACCGTAATTCCAAGGTATATTGCACAAATAATAGGGTATTTTGAAATCAGTGCAGCTGACACACAAAAGCTTCGGCCCCGGTTCAGATAATAACACGAGGTAGCCATCTGTGCTCAGAGTCTACTAACCTAGTCAGGAATCAAGGTGAAGGTGAATAAATGCAAACATTTTGGGGGGTTGAGCAGAAGGTCTTCAAGAAGCTCTGAGTCAGGGACCTATGTACTAAGGAAAATGAGAGCCTTTCCCAGCTTCTACACCCACTCAATCGGAAGCAGCATTTCAAAAACAACAACAAAATGGGGATAGCCTGAACTACCACTAAGAAGTGCCACGTTAATTCTCCCAGGAGTGTTTACAACAAAGAGAAAAGGAAGCAAGATCCAGAGCTAGAAATAAATGTGGTGATGGGACTGCATGTAAACGCTGAACCATCTCTCTATTAAACGGGGTAAAAAAAGATCAGTTCGTATCCCTGGAACGCCTAGATTACGGGATGCTTTTTAAATAAAGAAATGCTGTCGTATTACCTTAAAATACACAGCGCACTCAGTCAGATTAGCCCGATATTAGTCCTCCAGGACCTACTTTAACGAATGAATAGGAATGGTCTGTAATTATCAAATCAATTGTCTCGTGTAAATAGGTCTTTGGGTAGTCTTGAAAATAGTTGAGTCTCTTATCTAGGTTAAGCACTCTCTCTCTGAAAATCTTGTGTATCTTTGTTTTGTAAAGGTTTTTTTTTTTACCCTAAAGCAAAGGAAATTTGTAACCTGGCTTCATTGTCGGTGGTGTCAGGTCCTGGATTGGAAGGATGCCCACAGCACAGGGGGCCTTGGGTGGGCACAGATGGGACAGTGGAGAGGTTTCTTTCCACTGCAGGTTTGATCCTACTTCTGACTGTTCTCAAGCCAATTTTTCGTCCCGCCTGAGAAAAGCCAGAATGTCAAACTTAGCCCCTAAAATACAACACTTCCAAGAAAACACAGGAATTCGTATGTTCCTGGGTTTCACTCCCACTGCTTAAGACTGTGATTTAGATCATCTCAAATTTCTGACAAGAATATATTTTGTCATTAGTAAGAGGCTGCCCTGCACCTGTTCACTAAACCCAGGAGGTTTTTCAAGTTTGGATTTTCTTTGGCAGAAGAGACCTTGGAAATTGACCACTCACTACCTGATGAATCCTGTTGACTCTCCAAGTCGCCTCCACATGCCCTGCCCCCCACACTCACCTCTCAGGCTGCTCAAAAAATAGCTTTTGACTGTGGCCTTTAACAATATGATAATTTATTTAAAACAGATACAGTCCTGAAAGTGACCCACTTAAAATTATTAAAGAGATACTGTGTTTATTTTTGCTGTCCATAAAACAGAAAATGGTTTATGAATATGCAAACCGATCTGATGTAATTAGCATGATTGGCTCCTACCGCACTCCGTTTTATGTGGTTAGGAGAGTAGATGCACAAACTAATGAGGTCATGTTAATGTGCCTGTGAAGAGAGCTTCAGCTGTCAGAACCACGAAGGCGAATGTCTGCAAGAATCCTTTCTTTTCCGCAAAATCACTGGAAGTGGGCATGCACGGGCTGAGCTCCTGCCGGGGTGCTGGGGTACCACCAGCTCTGGAGCCACTTTCCATTCTGCAGGTGGGAAGTCCAGATGAGAAAGAAAATTCTGTGTCCATTCGGAGCAATGATTAATGTGCTATTTAATTATCTAGAAAGTCTTCAACAAGTGCTAATAACCGAAACTCCTCCAGCAGTCGGCACATGCCACAGGGTCCCATTAGACGCGCTAACACCCTATTCCCTGGCCCTTCTTAATTAAAAGTAAGAGGCAGAAATGTTAATTGTGCACCAACCACCTCTTGGGATTAATCTGCCCTGGTTGTTGGGTCCTGCGAACCTGGGAAAGCGGATTTCTGATTCAGGCATGAGGCTTGCACAAAAGGCTTCTGGTCCTGATGCGCTACTACCCACTGGGCCCTGCCAGGCCCCCGCTGGGGGAGGGGAAGAGGAAGGGAGGCGGCCACGAACGGGCAGGGAGGCTTTGTAATCAGAATGCTGGAAGGCATGTCGCAGAAAGCTTCTTAGATATTGAACAGGACACACAGACCGCCACTGAGCTGTTCCTTTACATCCCTTCAAAAGCATAAACATATGAACTTGAAAACCTTATTTTCCATTTCTGCCAGCTCCTCTCTAGCTCTAAAAATACACTTCGCCTCTGCCTCTTTGTACCCCCGCCCTCCAACACACACACACACACACACACACACACAATTTGCAACAGAAACAAAGAACATCTTGAGAGCGCCACTGTTAAAAGGGGGTGGGGGGAACCAGTGGAAAGTGAAAAAATGAGGTTTGGGTGCTAATCAAAGACTCAGCCAAGTTCAATGTAAAGGGATCTCACTGGAAAGACATTGAATTGGCTCATTCTAAAGACAATTAAACTAAAAGAAAAGGCAGTTGGTGTTCTTCAGCCTGCACCTGGCAGCAACCATGACTCCTGCTTGTGGAGAAGCGGCTGGTCCATTCCTGATGGCATCCAGTGACAGGATCTCAAAGAGAAAAATTGTTTTGAGTGCCTACTGTGTGTCTGGCACTTTTCTGGATCCTACAAAGTAAAGATTTTTATTGCCATTATACAGATGAGGAAACTGAGGCTTAGAGAGGGTGAATAACTTGCCATAACAAAAGAGCTACTCAACGGCAGAGGCAGTCTCCACATGCAGGTCTGTTTTACTTAACATTCCATGTTTTTTCCCCATGTTATCTTTGGATGTGGGACAAAAGGAGAGACACAGGTATGGGTCCCACCCTGTGATGCCTTAAGTTTGGCTTGTTTAAGGAAAAGAACAGCATTTAGCCAAAAATAGTTCTACACCCTTGAAAACTGGCTAGAGTTTGACAGTGGGAAACGGCAGCAGATCTCATCCAAGTAACCCCAGGGAAAGGGATTAGCGGGAAAAACAGAAACTGGGTCTCTTCAGCCTGGCCTCCCAGCACTCTTGTTCTTGGGCTCTACATCCTGGTCACACGGAATTCACTTGCCACTTCCCAGACGTGCCACGAACCTTCACATCCCCATGTCTGTGTTCTCCTGTTCCCTCTGGCTGGATTCCCCTCCTGTGCTGCATCTCATTTCACTTCTTTACATAGCAACTGGTCTCATCCTTCAAGGCTGAACCTGAACTTTCCTTTTCCTATAGGATTACATTCCTACAGAGGCAGACACATAGAACCTACCTCTGTTTCATATCATTATCACACCAGATTATAGTTATTTGTTCATCAGTCTATCCTCTTGGCCAGACTGTGTGTTTTTTTAAAAGATGGGACATGAATGTGTGTCTGTGGCACTTACCCATCACCAGGTACATAGAAAGGACTTCATAAATGTTTTTGTTAAATGAATGGATAAAGGAATAAGTAACTTTTTAAGAAGTGTGTGGTCCTTTTCTTAGGGATTTTTATACTTTAATGAGTACACTTCTGAGATCATTTTTTTTTTTTTGGCTGGGTTGGGTCTTCGTTGCTGTGTGCAGGCTTTCTCCAGTTGCGGCAAGTGGGGGCTACTCCTCGTTGTGGTGCGCGGGCTTCTCACTGCAGTGGCTTCTCTTGTTGCGGAGCACGGGCCTTAGGCGCACGGGCTTCAGTAGTTGTGGCACACGGGCTCAGTAGTTGTGGCTCACGGGCTCAGTAGTTGTGGATCCCGGGCTCTAGAGCTCAAGCTCAGTAGTTGTGGTGCACGGGCTTAGTTGCTCCGTGGCATGTGGGATCTTCCCGGACCAGGGCTCGAATCCTTGTCCCCTGAATTGGCAGGCGGATTCTTAACCACTGCACCACAAGGGAAGTCCCTGAGATCATTTCTTGCCTTTGCACACAGAAAGCCCTACACATGGGCAGGGTACAGTTCCCAGCCATGAAAGCAGAGGTGTTACCACAGAGGTGTCAAAAGGTGCCATCCCAATCCAAAATCTCTCACCCACAACACTGTCCAGGGTCTGTTTTCATCTTGATTTCATGGCACCTGGCACCTCCCTCCTAAATATTTATCATAGTTGTAATTTTGCATCTAGTTAGGTGATTCTTTGATTAATAGCCAGCACCACCTCCTTCACTGGGCTATAGGATCCACGAGGGAAGGTTTCATCTGTCTTTTCTTTTTAATCACCATTGTCCATCCCACACTTGGCCCAGAGGAGGCACTCCGTAAATATCTGCTGGGTCTCAGTCAGTCCATCTCTGCAGCAAGGGCCCTTCCAGCCCTGCCATTCTGTGATGCTGTGCTAGCCCCACCTTTATTTTTTTCCAGCTTTATTGAGATATAATTGACATAGAACACTGTATATGTATGTAAGGTGTACAACATAGTGACTTTGTGTATGTGTATATTGAAAAATGATTCCCACAATAAGGTTAGTTAACCCATTCATTACATCATATAGTTAAAATATTTGTGTGTATGGTGAGAACTTTCAAAATCTACTCTATTTGTATCTTTCATATATATATACAATATTGTTAACTATAATCACCACTCTGTACTTTACAACCCCAGGCTTATTTATCTTATAACTAGAAGTTTATGCCTTTGGCCCCCTTCGCCTGTTCCCCAGCAACCACCAATCTGCTCTCTGCTTCTGTGAGTTTAGTTTTTTAGATTCTGCATAAAAGTGAGGTCATACAGTATTTGTCTTTCTCTATCTGACTTATTTCACTTAGCATGAGGCCCTCAATGTCAAAGATTTCCTTCTTTTTTATGGCTGAATAATATTCCATTGTATACATACAGACCACATTTTCTTTATCCATTCATCTGTTGATGGACATTTAGGTTGTTTCCATGTCTTGGCTGTTGGAAATAATGCTGCAATGAACATGGGGGTGCAGATGTCTCTTCAAGATGGTGATTTCATTCCTTTGGATGTGTATCCAGAAGTTAGCCCCACATTTAGAGTCACTCCTGGGAGTGAAAGCTCTAAGTCTCCAGAAGGCCCAGGTTAAAATTCAAATCTATTACTCAAGCAAGAGTACACAAGAGCAAGTGATGGCCTAACAGATTGGCCAACTATCATGCAAAGGGGCCTTGACAAAAGGCCAAGAGATGGGTATGGTGGTGGCGGTGAAGATAGGTGAGTCCGGGAGGACCCCAGCTGGAGGGAGCAGGCCCAGATGTGGCTGTCAGGACCCAGAAAGCCAGGGAGGAGCACCGGGGCACAACACCGGAAGAAGAGAAGAATAAGGGCATCGTCTGAGTTTCCCAGGGCTGCCATAACAAAGTACCAAAAAACTGGGGGCTTAAAACAACAGAAATTTATTGTCTCACAGCTCTGGAGGCCAGAAGCCTGAAATCAAGGTGGTGGCAGGACCATGCTCCTTACAAAGCCTTTAGAGGAGGATCCTTCCTTGCCGATTCCAGCTTCTGGCAGACAAGGCCTTCCTTGGCTTATGGCAGCATCACTCCAATCTCTGCCCCCGTCTTCACATGGCCAGCTTTCCTCTGTGTCTTCAAGTCATCTTCCCTCTATTATCTCTGTTTCTTCTCCTCTTCTTATAAGGACACCAGTCCTATTGGAGTAGGGCCCACCCTACTCCACTATGACCTCATATTAACTTGATTACACCTGCAAAACCCCTTTTTCCAAATAAGGTTGCATTCACAATAGCAGTACCAGGGGTTAGGATCTGAACATATCTTTGGTGGGGGAGGGGTGGGGGGCGAGAATGGTCATCCCAGAAGAGGCATTAAAAAGCAGAGTCTTAGTTCAGCAAACCTTTGACTACTACCATGTGCCCGGCTGTGTGCCGATCTCTTCGGGGGAAAAAATGAGTCAGATGTGAATACAAAGTACAGAAAGGAAACACCCTCAAGGGGCACTCGATGACGTGAGGGTTCAAAGAAGGCAAGATCCTGTTCAGCTGGAGAAACCTGGGAAAACTTCACAGAGGTGGTTGGGTTTGAGATCATTGCTAAAGGATGGATCAGAGTTCAACAGGTGGGTACGGGGAAAGCAAAGGTGGTCAAGGAAAAGAACACAGCATAAGCAAACCGTGCAGTATAGGATGTGTGCTCTGCCCTGTGATTAGGTTTTGGTTTTAGCAAAACTTCCAGCCAATGCAGTAGGGCGTCCAAGGCCCTGCCTAAGGCGGTCACTGCCCAGTTGCTAGTCCAGCACGAAGTCCTCTCTCCCTACCGTCCTGGGGGCACCAGACGCACCAGGCATACCAGGTCAGTGTTCTTGGGAACTTGCTTACCTGAAATCTCCTTCTTACCTTATTGTCAGGCAAATGCCTACCTGCCTTTTATAGCTCAGCTCCAATGTCACTAGTTTGGTCTGTTGTGACTTGTTTATGCTTCCAAAGCAGTGTCAGCTCACTGCTGTTCCGGTACAAAAGACATCTTGTTGTCACCATCTTCACAGTTTAGCTCCCCTACCAGACCATGGGCTTCTAGAGATCAGGGTCTGGGTCATTTCTATATCAACCAATAACCAACTCAGTGTCTGACGTGGGCTTGGCATTCAACAGATGCCCCTGCCCACAGTGCTGAGGAAGGATGGGAGGAGAAGAAACCCAAACCAGCAAGACTGATCTAGGCGACTCTCAAAATAGCACTGGCAAGAAATGATAAGGCTAGAAGTACCACCGAGGTAGTGTCAGGGAAGGGAGAAGGAGGACAGACTCGCCCCAAACCTAGAAACACTGACTTCATAATTTGGCTTCCTACACCTGGAACAACTCTTTCTAAAGCCCCAAGGAGCAGGCATAGCCTCAGCTAGTCCGTCCTGATTCTGGGCAGAAAGCACAAGACCTTCAGCCCTTAGCCTGAGGCTCAGCTGGGGTCTGGTACAGTCCCAGCCAAGGCCCCAGGGAAGCTCTCTTTCTGCTGCTAGCCCAAGGCCTCCCATTAAAGTCTCCTCTAGAGCCCCAGAAGGGCCCTGCTATGGCCCTTCGGTGGGCTAAGAGCGACCCCCAGTGCCTGGGAACCAGCCCAGTCAGGCTCCTCCCTGTAGGTTCTGTTTAAAGGGAAAGTCTGAGCTGTGCTCCAGCCTCCTGATAACCAGCCAAGAGCCCAGTCAGTGCCTGAGAGCCAGCCTTCCCGATTCAGTAAGACCTGCCTCCTCCCTTAGCACCTCTGACACCATTCAGGCTGGCCCAGCCTCTCACTGTTTTACCTTCTGAAAAGCAAGCCAGCTCTGTCGCAAGCAGGACGCGATGGACCTGGGTGTGGAAGGCTCTGCAGAGGCTGCCATGGGAGGCTTTTTGGGCACCATTCCCACAGGGCTCCAGGGGGTGGTCTATACCAACCTCACCAGCCTGTAGGAGGGGACCCCGTGCTCACATGCACACCACAGATATGGCTGCTGCAATGATCCAGAGGAAACAAAAAAGAGGGAAGAGGTTATTAAGTGTTCCCTTGTTTCAATCTGCATGTACCCCATAAGGAGACTGCCACTCCTCTGACTGGGAATACCCAACTTGGGTTTACAGTCATGGAATTAAATCCAGTGATCAAGTCCGTGCATATTCTCTCTCTCTCTTTCTCTATCCCTATCTTTCTCTCTATCTCTTTCTCTCTCTCTCTCTCTCTCTATCTCTATCTCTTCCCCCCACCTTCTCTCCCTTCCTTCCTTCCTCTGACTCAATCATCCTCATCTTCTATCACCATTACCTGCAACTGTGGACTCCCCATTTTTTTCTGTTTGCAACAATATTTTGGTGTCAGTTGAAGGCAGGGCTCCAGACAAGAAGCCAAAAAAATCAGAATGGGCCAATTGGAATGGCATTCTGACAATGCTATTGAGGTTTCCCTTTGTCCTGTTTTAGGGTGGGAGATGAAAGACAATTAGAAGACAAGGCAAGGGACGGAGGGTGTCCTGCTCTCCCTGCCCTCAAAAAGTCAAGGGGGAGGCTCCCTCTGGCTGCACAGACATGGATACAAAACCATCCATAGGCACAGGACACATCCCTTCAGCAGACACTAACTAGGTACTTATGATGTACTGGCCACCCTCACACCTGTCCATCTTCAGTTTTTAAAGCACTCTCAGATCTCTTACATCTTCTGATTCTCACGACAACTTATGAGGCACGTATGATTATCCTAACTTAACTCATTTAGAGCCTGGAGCCTGGAGAGTCCACAAGGAAGAGCCAGGTGAGAACCCAGGTCTTCTGATTCCTAATCCAGGACTCTTTCTCCTGCAATGGCCACAGAGCATTGGCCTTTAAGTCGCCAAGTAAAACCGTTCTCACAGCCCAGCACCTCCAACCAGGCTCTGCCATCCCAAACAAAGTCACTGCCCTTCAAGAAGGCCAGAAAGAATCTAAAGGATGGTGACAATGACTTTGTGTTGACAGATAGAAGTCCCCTAGTCAGCATGGTCAGAAGGTTTGGAAGAGGCAGCATCCAAATGCACAGTCATCAGGGGACTTAGTAAAAGGCCACCGTCAGCCAACCTTAGGTATTTGAATTAGGGGTTCCCTTTGAACTTGGAAGAGTCAGTTTTGAAATGACATAGAAGTTGTTACCTTATGCAACGAGTGGTCAATTTTTGCAATTCATTACTCTAAGTTGTCTACTAAAAATATAGTCACAGAGAAGAAAGGAACTGAAGGCATCAAATAATACCATCTCCTTTAATGCTAAAATTTGTCCAAATGATTTAGATGAAGTTGTGGGTAGTAACTTACAAAACGATCTAGAATATTCTTTGAGTTGACAACTGTCAGATAGCTATTCCCTTTAACATAATATTCTTCAATGTCCTAATCAATGACATAATTCTGAAGCCTAATGATCCAAGAAGGAATCTCTGGCATTCTTAACTCATCTATATCACAAATACTTACTGAATGCCTATTCTAGGCCCTGGGTGCTGGGGATACAATGGTGACCAATACAGACACAGTTCCTGCCCTCAACGCACAGCAAAGTCAGAGATGCAGACAATACAATTCTAATACAAAGTGATAGGTTTTGCTGTGAGGATAAACGATGCTATGAGAGCCCAAGAGGGACACCTGACCAAGCTCAGATGATCTGGAAAGGCTTCTTCGAGTGGTTGACTTTAGCCAAAGGATAGAGATAGAGTGACAGTGGAGAGGGCAATGGGGAGGTTGAATTCCAAGCAGAGCAAACAGCTTGTGCAAAGGAATGGAGTTTAGTGAGAGGATGAGACACGTAAGGGACTGAAAGTAGCTCAGAATAGCTGCTAAGTCAACTGCAAGAGGTAGAAAGAAGGGCTTTAAGGGAGATGAGGTTGGACAGGCTGGTAGGACCATGAAAAGCCTTCTATGCAATGTTCAGATATGTGAACTTGAGCATGAAGGCAGAGCCTTAACAAACCAGAGAGCACCTTTTGGAGGGTCCAGCTCAGGCTGGAATATGTCTCCGGTTGCCCCCTGAAGCCTTGACAAAAGAAAACGTACACTGTGCATGAACTGCCCAAGCTGAATTGCCTCAAATGCAAAATACTCATATTCTTTGGACGGTCAGCTCCCAAAGCAGGCGTAGATGTGTCCCAGCTCTGGGCTTCACTTCTAAGAACAAAGGGGTAGTAAAGTGCATGAGGGTGTGGGCTGTGGCGTCAAAGACACTGGGGTTCAAGTGCTGGTTCTGTACTACATGGGCTTCCTGACTTTGGAAGCATTTCTTAATGTTCCTGGAACTCAGTCTCCTCAACTGGAAAATCAGGATAACCACACCTACATGCCTCCAGGACTGCTACAAAGATAGATGAAATGAACATAAAATTCTTAACGCACTCCCTGGCACGTATTGTGCAATTTATGGTACTATTATTTTTTTAATGTATTTTGCCCTGAACCGTAGGGTGCTAAAGCTGGTCATGGGCTGATGAGTTTTGATAAAAAGGCAGAGTCCAAAATGGCAGCTACAGAAGACTCGTCAATCCTGCCTCATAGCGGGGCCCTTATTTCTAGTCCTAAAATGTACTCCAGGGTGAGCTGACATTGAAATTCTCCATGGTCAATGCTTGGTCTCTGAGTTCCGGGGAAGGAGAACCTTCCTGGGAAAAATCACCTGGGACCTGGACGCAGCACAGCGATCTGACTTGGGTGGGCTCTAGGGGGCCTCCAGCAATGGTTCCAGATGCAAAACCAGAGAATAGTATCACCAACTTAAAATGTGAGGCAGTGAACCTCCCTGGGAGGTTGTGGGAAGGGGTAGAGCATGATGTGTGTTTCTTTCCTAGGGCTCTTGTAACAAATTATCACAAATTTTGTGGCTTAAAACAACAAAAATTTATTCTCGTACAGTTCGGGATTCCAGAGGTCTGATCAAGATGCAGCAGGGCCACGCTCCCGTGGAAGGGTCTGGAAGAGAATCCGTCCTTGCCTCTTCCAGCTTCTGTGGCTCCAGGCATGCCTTGGCTTGTGGCTGCATAATTGCCATGCCTGCCTCCATCTTCACAGGACCTTTCTCTCTCATCTTCCTGTGTGTCTCTCCTCCCTCTGTCTCACATAAAGATACTTGTTATTGGATTTCGGGCTCACCAGATAATACAAGATGATCTCATCTCAAAATCTTTAACCTAATCACATCTGCAAAGACCCCTTTTCCAAATAAAGTCATATGCACAGGTTCCAGGGTTTAGGACATGGACATATCTTTGCGGGGCCACCATCTAACCCACTACAGTGGGTGTGGAAGGTGGGTCCCAGCTCCCTGACGCTTCTGTTCACTACTGGCTGTTTGTCACCAAATGGATACAAGTGTGTACAGGCAGAGACACTGGCAGAAAGCCTTGCTGCTTCGTTGTTCTCCTTCTCAGAGCTTCCCTTTGTCCACCCCCATGGTGCCCATCCTTTTCTCCCTCCTCTTGCACGAAGGGGTTAGCGATGGGATGCTGAGATGTCCATTTCGCCCGGGTCCCTAGCTGTTCCACCGAAGCTGCATACGCTACCTGGCTCTGGACAAACATACATCATTTCAAGAAGCCATACGAAGATAGGTAGCTTGACTTTTCCAGAGCCGTTCTCACCTAGAAGGGCAGACAAGGGTTTCATTATTGTGGGGATGAGAAAGATACATACAAGGAAATATTAATTCAGGCAAAAGGTTCATTCTTTCTTTTTCATGTACAAATTATGCAACATAAATGTTTTACAATGATTAATATTATTTCAGGGGCCTAACAAACACCATTTACAATGCAAATCTCCAGGCTGCAAAAAGGTACCGGTAATCAGGGAGTGATGGCTGCCGGGCTGGAGTGGGGCTGAGATGGAGCCTGTGGAAAGTCACGTGGCTTGCCTTTGAACACAGCGTCCAAAAGCACGCGAGCCCCTCCCAGCAAAGGCTCCGGGAAGACGTTCCCGAGTGGCCCAGCATGCCCTCTGAGCGATATGGCAACATCTCCACATCTACCCTCCCTTCCTGAGGCTTCCCTTTAAAAAGTTACATGCTTTTACTCCTAACCAAGAGAAAGGCACATGACTAGGGGTGGGAAGATGGGAAACTGGAAAATAACAACATGGGGAAATGTGTCAAAAGTACCCATCTGTTCTAATCAATCCCATCATTAATAACCTCTCCTCCCCCCATCAGGAAAGAAAAAGCAGGAGACTTCCCGCTGTGCCGTATCCCCCCCCCCCCCCAATCTCCCTGGTTGTATCCCCCGTCTCCCTGGTGCCATCTCCGTTGCTCGTGTGATCTCATGCTTTGATGTCGCTTGATTCCTTAAATGTGTGATTAGCACACACTTTACACCACACACCCAGTTTTAGTCCTTCCCAGACCTGCTCAAAAGTTAGAGCCCCACAAGTCGTGACACCGAAGTGTCCTTGTGAGATGGCTGCTCTCTCTAACTCAGCTTCCACACACAGGGGGGATCCTAATGCAGGATGAACCATCACCTAGTTCTTCCTGTGCTCAAACAGCACCAAACACATCCCAGGGAAATCTTGGTCATTCTGGAATCCAATTTTTCTTTACAGCTTTACTCCCGTTGCTTCCGATGTCCTGTGTTGAATGTAGAAATTCAATCAGTGTGAAATTTTCTAGAGAGAGAGACGGAAAAAACCTTAGAGCATGGTATATACATTGTTGAACCGTTCATTTGTTAGCACAACAATATCCCTGCAATGTTGCAACTGGTTTCCTTAGTAACATGTTAAAGTATACAGGAAAACATTTTGGGGTAATAAAACGTTCCCACTTGAATTTTGAATAAACTTTCACATGAGGTAAGGAAGTGATATTCTAAAAATAGCAGATTAAGCTTATTCAGTCATTCCATGAAACTTAAAAGTATAAAAATGTTGTCCTTACTGGAAATACGATGGGCTACCAGAATTGTGACTGGGCTGGTCAGTTACATTTTGAAAAATCACTTGGGAATCTTTTCCTGTTTAACCCTCGGCAGTGTATAGAAACAGTTCACCTGGGCATCCTGAACTGAAGAGTTTATTTTTAAGGAGCCAATAATCAAAAATGGATTACTTCCCTGGTGCTGGTATTCAGACAGTCTGGATTTCCAAACCGTAATTTTCTAGGGCAATGGTTTTCAAACTTTACTGTGCCTCAGAATCCCCTGGAGGGCTTGTTAAAACACAGATTGCTGGGCCCTACCAGAGGTTCCGATTCAGCAGGACTGGGGTGGAACCTGAGAATATGCATTTCTAACAAGTTCCCACGTGGTACTGATGCCTCTTGTTCAAGAAACACACTTTGAAAACCATATTCTAAACAAAGACCTACTGTATAGCACAGGGAACTATACTCAATATTTGGTAATAACCTATAAGGGAAAAGAATTTGAAAAAATAAGATATATGTGTGTATATATATATATATATATATATATATATATATATATATATGTCTAACTGAATCAATTTGCTGTACACCTGAAACTAACATATTATAAACCAACTATGATTCAATTAAAAACAAAGAAAACCATATTCTGGGGATGGCTAAAAATGATCATTCTGGTCCCCATATACCTAAGCAACAAAAAGGTAATTTTTTTTTTATCACCTTAAAACAATCGGAATCCTAAAGCAACGTCACGGCCAGAGCTCTTCTTTTCTCATACATTTTATAAAAACCTTCAGGAGATGGGTCCATTCCCTGGAAGATGGGGAAATGTAGATGGGCACAGAGACTTCATATTTTAGAAAAGAATAGTCAGGAGGCTGAGACCTCGCCTGGGATCAGGCCAACGTCGCACAGTGTAGAACAGGGACCCTATTTGTAATCACCTCCATCCCCAGAGCTTTGCAGGCAGCCAGACAAGGGGCAGGAGCCCCAGATGTGCTTCTATTCTTGAGTTAAGGCTACAGTCAGTGAGTACCTTGGTTTTGTTATGGATTTTACTAAATGTATTCACAGAGTCACTGGTGACAGGAAAATGCTTAAGTCGCAGTCCTCGCCCTTTCACTCCTAATATGATAATCCAGGTCTCCAGGTAGACAGTCAGCTTATAAAATGGAAAGTGCCCTGGGCCGGAGTCAGGACATCTTGCTTCTGGTCCTGAATTTGCCCTGACTTGCCATTGACCTTGGGCTCTTCTCCATCTCCGAGAGGGTCAGACCAGTTCCCTGAGAATGCCTTCCAGCTCTAGTGATGCAGGAGTCAACTTTGATCTTACGCTTGTTCTTTGTTTTGGTTTGTTTTTTTCCCTCTTTCTGTACCAAATCAAGTTCAGTTTGAGGTAAAGGAAATTCCCAAGTTACTGTTTTGTATCTTGCGGAGGATCACTTCCCACAGCTAATTTCTCAACTTCAGTTTCCTTACTCCAGAAGCTTGCTGTGTCCACATTTCAATTAATTGCCTATTGGCGCACACCCGACTCCAAATATTTGTGCAGTTCCCGAGAAAGCCTCATTCAGCTAAGTACCTGATCGCGTCAACCTGCTCTCTGGTTCCAACATCTCAGAATATCCAAGCGAGGAAATATGCAAATGCCAAAGTCACCCAGAGAGAATTCATCAGAGGAGAGAGGCTCAGATGAAAGATATTATCGCTTGCCGGAGACAGGGAAATCGAGGTGGGGGAAGGGAGGAGGTGGAGAATCTGAAGACTGGAAGCGCTCACACCCTATAGCACAGGATGCTGTTTTCTTCCAACAAGGGCTGAGCAGATCAGCTGAGCTACAAATAAGCTATGGAGGTACTTGCAGGGAGCCAGGGCTTAACAGCCGGCAGAAAATGGAGTATTATTAGAGAGACTACCCCAAGTCTCTGTGCCAATAAATCCCCCACTCCCACTTGCTGACAAACTCCTACCATTAGAATCACGCTTCAGTGTGTTTGATAACATTGCAAAAAGGTTAGGATATAGTGCTCAGTAACAAAAGTGGTGTGCAAAATTATGTCAACAGAGCATGTCAAGTGCATAGAAGAAAACAAAGGGAAAATATGTCAGTGCTGGCTGGCCTCTGGGTAGTGAGATCATCGAAAAGTTTGTCCCCTACTTTATATTTTTCTTTACTTTCCAAGTCTTCTACAATTAATAAGTACTGCTTTACTGCTTTCAAGGTAAAAAAATTTTTTGAAGTTTTTTCTTTTTTAACAAAAAATATGCTTTGAAGGTAAGTGACTGTCTTCAAAAAGCTCTTGGTAAAATGCAAATCTGTTACCTGAAAGGGACTGTCCATCACTAATTCTGCATAGTTTAGTTTGTCATCTTGGTGACTGTCATCCTGGAAAGCTGGATCGGGAGCTGAGAATTGTAGTTCATTCATCTTTGCATCCTGTGAGCTCAGTACGGATCAAGGCACAGGGAGAGGCATCAAATGTGTATTGAATTGTACCAAGAACAGAGGAGACAACAGATGTCAGAGGAAATGGAACCCAGGATGAGCATTGAAAGAACATTGTATCAAAGGGTGATTTGGAAAGGCTTGGGGCAGAGTAAGCCCCAGGGGACGATGTACAGTGGGAGTCACAGTGGACAAAAAAGCAACATGAGGGCCTTAAGCACTGGCCTGGGGAGGGGAGCAGAGTCCAAACAGGGTGTGACAAGGGACCCTCACTGCACAGTTTAACCACTAGCCAGCCCAGTCTTGTAACACAGTAGCTTAACAACTTTGTACATCCTTCTGCTGAGCTCTGGTTTCAAAGTTCCTCCATTCACAGAGACACCAAAAGCAAAATGGAAGTTAAATGATGGAAAACATGCAAAACTTCTTCAAAGTTGGCTGGGTCTGCCCCTCCAGGCCTGATGACATGGCGCTGAGTGCTAAAGAAATCTCCAGGGAAATGTCAATCGCTTTCAAGTTTGAACAGAATCCCACAACAAGACTCGGGAATCTAGGGAGGCAACAGAAGGCACAGCCAGGCAATCAGAGGCACAGAATGGAAGAAGGACTTTGACAAAACATAGTGACATGATGTGGTCGGGTTCATTGCCACCACACACGTACCCTGAGGAAATGACTTACATCAAATAAATGGAAAAGATACTTCCTTGATTTTCTCGTTTGGGACAAGCTGCTTACACATATCATTATACATACTCATTTAATAAATATTTATTGAGTGCCTACCGTGTGTTAGGAGCTGGAAATTGGTAATGAATAAAGCAATACTCCCTGCTCTCCTGGAATATGTGAGCTGGAAGGAACATTCACTATCTAGTTCAACAGCTGCAGGTTACAGATCCAGAGAACGCAGCCTACAATTGAGAAGGGGTCTGACCAAGAGCACTCAGCTAGGGCACTTTCACCATCTTTTATACCAGGAGGTTTTGTATGCAACTCTCAGGGTTTTCTCTGCCTACCTGTGATGCTTGTGCCCTATACTCCATTGATGAAAATTCTACTTACCCTCTAAGGCTTATGAAAATGTCAGCTAGTCTCTGTGAAGCTTTTTGTATGTCTTTCTTTGGGTTCCCATTGCCCTCTCTGCCTCTGTTATAGCATTTGTCAAGTCTGCCTTGAACTTTCAAGAGGATACACCTGTCCCGTCCACTCGATGCTGAGCCCCCTGAGGGCAGAGATGACCTCTCATTCATCACTCTACTCTCAGCGCCTAGCACTGCTGGGGGGGGATACTGTTTATGGAGGAGCCACCAAAACCCAGACACTGAGCTAAACACTTCACATACACTGTTGCATTTAATCCTCACCCAACTCTCCAAAGTGGATATGACTTTGCTTGATTTAAAGATGAGGAAACCAAGGCTCAGAGAGATTAACTAACTTGCTCAAAGTCACAAAGCCTAGTGGAGAAGCCGAGATCCAGCCAGTTCTATCTAGCTCCA
This sequence comes from Eubalaena glacialis, assembly GCF_028564815.1. NCBI lineage: Eukaryota > Metazoa > Chordata > Mammalia > Artiodactyla > Balaenidae > Eubalaena > Eubalaena glacialis. The sequence continues at coordinate 164,071,372 of NC_083718.1, read as the reverse complement.
AAGTCCATATTCTCCTCATTACGTACTGCAAGGTCCCTAAGCTCAAGGTCAAAGACTCTGCTGTCCTGTCTGTAGCACCTGGCACAGTGTCTAGCATGGTGGTATCTGACTGGTCACACAGACCAACCCTGAGTCAGTGTGGGAGGGGACCACAAGAGAACATGAGTAACAGGGGGTAGGGGCAACTGGGGGCATCATGGAGGCTGCCTGCCAACAGAGGGCATGGAGTCGAGATACTGTCAGATACCCCTTACGCAGTTCTGCCATTATAACAACCGTATCATGTTCAAGGGCGGAAAGCAAAGTAAACACATGGTAACCTGAAAACAAAAAGCAAAAGACAAAATGAGCCCTACTATGACCATGACATAATTCCCAGGAGATAAAGTATAAAGCCGAACCATATGGACAAGCAATAAAGCCAAGTAGGGGCTGGGAAAATGATGATGTGACTGAGATCCAGGGACGGTCAAGGACAAGGATGCTGGGACTGTTCCAGTAGCAGAATACGTAGAAGCGATCTCAGGGGGGAGTCTGGTACCCAGCACAAGGCTGAGCGGGGCTGCTAAGAGTCGTCTCCCAGCTTTAGACATTTATTTCACTTCCTAATTCCCCAGCCAAACCTCCTAGGGGACTGGTTTTAGTTCTAGGTCACTGCCAGCTCCCATCCCCCACCTCCTCCCAGCCCCAACCCTACCCCACCCACCCCGGCTTTGCCTTGGCCTCAAACACCAGATCCAGGTTCTCAGAAGCTCCAGGGCAAACCAGGGAAGGCTCAATGGATCCACGTTTTCATCTCCAGCTAAGAAATGACCACATCTCTGGGAAATTCATAAAAACACTTGAGATTTTTTTCCTACCGGGTCCCTTCAATATTTCTTCAGTATTTACAAAAAGGAAAAAAAATCTACCTCCCCGTGTACACTGAGAACCAGATAAGCCATGTGATTTCTCTGTGCATTGCCTTCTACGAAGCTCTGAACTAAATCCAGTGTTTGTGTTTCACCCCAGGTTATAAGTTCCTTACAGGTGAAGAAGGGTGGATTTTTCCTTTCACTCCTACAGGGTCTAGCACAGTGTTTAGTGAAGGGACTCAGCGAAGATTTGTGGGAGTTAAATGTTCAAAAGCACAGCTCTCCCACCTCCATCCTAAGATTTCCAACCTTCCTTTCGATTTTTTAAAAACCTGACTTAGGATATATGTGTGTTTATTGTGACCTACCTCAAATCCTTTTTGTAGGCAGGCAGGGAATGAATGAATAAATACACAAATAAATGAATAACGGACTCCCTCCTGCCTGGGGGTACTTGCACAGGGCTTTGTCAGCTCTGCTTCCAGAAAATCCTCCCTAACAGAGATTGAGCTGAGAAACAACAGTTTGGGAGCTCAGCGGGTTTCCTTTTCTTTTTTTTTTAAAGCTAGATAAGCTTGGGTGCCTCAAGTAAATTCCCCTTTGATTGGTATGTTTCATCAGTTGAACTCTAATTGGTGCAAACAGGTAATTTGGAGATTACAAGATTTATTCTTCTATAACAGTGATTACTGATTGCTAATGATAGAGCTGATTTTTAGGTATTTAAAACCTTGACAGTTACAATGTGATTTACTACAGTGTCTCCGAGACAGCCTTCTACGGATCCCTGAGGACAGAGAATGTGTCCCTCGTGAGCTCTGGCCAGTGCCCCATGGGCGTGTGTGTGTGCGTGTGTATGAATAAATGCTTATTAATATTAATAATCATAATAACCACAGACTATAAAGCACACACTCAGAATACTGTCACTCAATCTGCTTGTAATTTCATGGATTTTAAAATATATACCTTCTCGTACCGATGCCTAATTCAATGAGATATTAGGATTATTAGCTTTGTAAATAACTGGCCTTAAAGGCACATCATAAAATGACGAAGTCGACAACTCTCCTCCCTGACATTTGGAGACAGTTTGCTTTGGAAGCACTCAGAGGAGCTAGAACTACAGAGTAGCTGCCTTCCTGCCACCCCAGAGAAAGGCGCTAACCCAGGCTGCCCTGGCCCAGTGCCAGTTCAGGAGCCGGGCGCTGCCTATGGATGCGCTCTCTTGTTATCCCGTGGTAACAGGCCAGGCACTAATATGTCAAAACACCAGTGTGCGAGTGGATGGAAAGTGGCGGTGCCCAGTTAGGAAAGTTGCCTCCACCCAGCGAGCCATGCATCTGATCGTACAGGATGAAGCTTGGCACACAAGTCCACTTGCCAACAAGGAGAGCAGAAGGGATCAAGTCAGGCCAACTCATTCAGAAATGTGCACCAATTACCTCTGGGTCAGGCATTGGACCCAGAACATAATAGCAACGCCCCAGCTTCAGTAATTATGTGATTTTCCTTTTTGTTAAGACTTTAGGTGAATAACAGACTATGCCACCTCCCATTTCCTGCCTCTAAGCTGCTGCACAAGCTGTTCACTATGTAAGTTATACTGCATGTGCAAGACCTTCTTATCAGGTGAGGGCCAGCTCAATGCCACTTCCTTCCCTGCTTCTCCCTTCCCTCTCCCTTCCACGCTGGGTGATGCCTCCCTTCTCTGAACTCCCATGAAATTCTGTGGGCACTCTGAAGTGGTGGGTGCACCCTCTCTGAGCAGCGCCTGTCACCTGGGCATGGGTATCCTCACTAGATTGTGAGCTCCAGTTCTAGACAACCAAAGACTGTTTTCCTCCCAACATGCTCAGCACACTTCCTTGGATGTAACTTGTGTTCCATAAAGCTATCGATATTTTGACTCAATCAAAAGCTTTCCTCTAGGTTGGTAGAATCATACACCTTTAGAGCAGAAATGGACCGTTGAGGAAATCTATTTGACCCCTTCATTTCAGGGATGAAGAAACAAAGACTCAGATGAGTGGGCAGAGTCACTCCAGGAATTTCAGTAGATGGCAATGTAAGACAGAAGACTTTTTAGCTAGAAGGACCTGAGAAAAAGTATCCCCAGTCACCTACAAGTAAAAAATACTCCTCAACCTTTGCTCTCAGAAAAGAGCAGATCTTTCCATTAAACCCAATGCTCATGGCCACCCAGGTTTCTTGACTGTGAAGTGAACTCAACAACTGCCCTTTTGCATCCCATATTCAGGGCCACAGTGGGAATCACAACACCCCATCCCTGCATGGCACTATACAACACTCAAAGTGCTTTCAAATGCATCGTTTGATCCTTGTAACAATTTTTAATGGAGTTATTACTTTTTACCTGAGAGGAAATTTTGGTGAAATGCCTTTCCCAAGGTCACACAGCTAGTAGTACATAGGAAAGCTGGAGCTTGAACCCAGGACTTTTGATTTCAAGCCCAATGTTTGTGTTCTTTGTCCCAAAGCTGCCTCTCCCAGCTCATCTCCATGGAAACAAGCTTCCCATACCTCCCTTTGGCCTGTAGCTTCTGGAGACATGTGCTTTAAGCAGGTTTTACCTTTTACCTTCCTCATGTAACCCTAAAACTTGTCCATCAGATTGTTCTCATCCTGCTTTTTAAAGTCTCTAAAAGCCTTGATATGTGAGACTTTCTGAGGTGTCAGCTAGAAATGCAGGGCTATGATTTGGCCTGGATGGCATCAATACCTTGTCCCCTTAGACTGAGTCCTAATCTACCACAATATGTTTTTTCCTGAAAAATTGGGAAAAGTTCACTCTTGCTTGGGAGGGCCCATCACCATCAACATGAAGTCACAACATTATCTTCATTTTTGATAGAAAAGAAACATGGAACGATTTGGCCCACTTCCACATCTGACTCACGCTTTCCCCCCAAAGGAGAAAGGAACAAGGTTACAACCTAAACTGTTTGACTCTGGTTGGCCCCCTCAGCTTTTGCAACAAGAGGCATCATGGTCTTGAAACAAAAAGAATCCAGCTGTCATCGGCTGGAGTGGCTCTCAGTACAAAACAGCACTGGTGGTCCTGAAAAATCTTCTAACAGATCAATCACACGGTCATCCTCTGGAGTTTTTGAACTAGGAGCAAAAAGGCATTTGACACTGCACTAACCCCTTACCAAGCAGGGGGAAGCAGCAGGAACCAGACCAGATTGCTGTCCCTCCTTCCTCTTTTGAGAGGAGTTCTGGGCCTAACTGGTTCATGTTGGCTTTGACAGCTTTATTATGCTGTATTTGATCATTACATAAAGCTGAGGTAAGTCTCTCTTACTTTCTTTCCCTAAAGAACTTTGAAAACAACGAAGTGTTTTCCAGAGGATCTGAAGGCAAAATCAACCATGACCACAAATCATCATTCTCTAGAAAGTTCCTTAGTATTAAAAATTCCTTTTAGGGCTTCCCTGGTGGTGCAGTGGTTGAGAGTTTGCCTGCCAATGCAGGGCACACGGGTTCGAGCCCTGGTCTGGGAAGATCCCACATGCCGCGGAGCAAATGGGCCCGTGAGCCACAACTACTGAGCCTGCGCGTCTGGAGCCTGTTCTCCGCAACAAGAGAGGCCGCGATGGTGAGAGGCCCACGCACCGCGATGAAGAGTGGCCCCTGCTTGCCGCAACTAGAGAAAGCCCTCGCACAGAAACGAAGACCCAACACAGCCAAAAATAAATAAATAAATTTTAAAAAAAATTCCTTTTAGTATTAAAATGTGCAATTACACTTTGTCTCCCCTACCACCCTACCCTCTCCCACATGGAGAGGCTTTGATATAATCAGCAGCACCCCAATCTACCTGATTTTGAGTGATTTCCATTCCAACTCACACCCAGAGTCTTGCTTAAATATGATATGTGTCATCATTTTGCATTCATTATCAGGCATCTTCAGTGATCCCAAGAGAAGCTTAGTCTGATAGTCCTAAAGGTGAGGAGTCTGGGTTTGCTGATTACAAGTGAGAACCCAGTAGAACTTCCAAGATGAGCAGCTGGGCATCAGCCCACTGGGCTGGTCCCCCGACTTTGCCGCTGTGTGGCCTTGGGTATTCACAAGCTCAGCTGCCAGGAACATGTGCCAATCTCTGCCACCCTGGTGGCAGGGAAGATGAAGAGGGCAATGGGTCAGATGACTTCATGAATCTCTTACACCCCGAATGCGCTGCTCTTTTCTGTGACATCATAATCATAGGAGTGGGTGGGCCCTGGAGCTTGTTCCAATTTGAGGGAAAGACACTTAGCTACATGTCCTCCCCTTCTCCTTCCCTCCCCCACTTCTCCTCTCTAACTCCCACAAGCCAGGGCTAAGGCAGTGACACCCACCCAGATGCCATTTCCCCAGAGAAGACAGGCAAGGGGCCAGTGGCCCAAAAGGGCACCTTGGGGTGTGCAGCACCTTCCCTGCATCAGGGAAGAGCAGCCCTAGTGAAGACATGCCTTGGCAGTGAAGAGGAGGCATTCAGATCGCAGATAAAGTATCTCCTTCAGCATCAAATGGCACCAGCAGGCATAGGCCCCAAACTCCAGATACCGCCTAGTAACCAAGCCAAGCCCTTGAGGCCATGACAAACCCTCCCAATACTCAGTGAGCTCACAAACTAAAGCTGCCAACGGAGCTATCCAGGGAGCCCATCCTGATATACGGGAGTCCAAGGTGGGGAGCTCTGGCTCTGTACACCCTTACTCAGAGCATTTCCCCTGAGACTATGGAGGAAAGATGGGCCAACCAGAGTCCTTCCTTCCCTGTCTCCAACAGAACTATAACCCACACAGGAGGTTAGAAGGCACAGGAGGGCACCGAGTGCCCTCAGCGACCTAGTTCCTCCCCTTCTCACCTCCACTCATCTGGTGCTTCAACTCCAGCAAGAAGGTTCTTTTCACAGAAGTGTCATGGAGGTGGAGAGGAGAAAGTCACTGCATTTGTGTCCTAGGGCTGCCCTAACAAACTGGGTGGCTTAAAACCACAGAAATGTATTCTCTCACATTTCTAGAGGCTAGAAGTCCAAAGGAAAGGTGTCAGCAGGGCCATGTTCCCTCTGAAGTCTCCAGGGAAGATCCTTCCTTGCCTGTTCCTAGTTTTTGGTGGTGGCTGTCAATCCTTAGTGTTCTTTGGCTTGTAGCTGCGTCACTCCAATCTCTGCATCACTCCAAGCTCTGCCTGTGTCCTCACATGACCTTCATCCCTGTGTGTGTGTTCACATGGCCTTCATATAAGGGCAGCAGTCATTAGATTTAGATTTACCCTAATCCAGTATGACCTCATCTTAACTTAAAACTCAATCTGCAAAGACCCTATTTCCAAATAAGGCCACATTTCTGAGATTCCAGGTGGACATGAATTTTGGAGCAACACTCTCCAATCCACTACAGTTATCCCAGCTTGCGGAGCCTATGCCAGCTCCTGGTCTCTGTGCTTCATGCGCCAAACCCAGCGATTTTAGCATCTCAGAAGGTGGAGCAAGAGCCCTGGGGTACAGCAACCCAGTAATCCCAACAGACCTGAAACTAAGAACATTCCCAGCAAGCAGACCATATTGCCTCTGGGATAACATCACCATTTCAAAACATTTTTGCACTCATCTTCTCATTTGATCTACCCAACATCCCAGCGAGGTAGGCAGAGCAAGAAATATTAATCTCAAAATACGGAAGAAACTAAAATTCACAAAGATGAAATAACTTGCTCCAGGCTACCCTGCTGGTTAGAAACAGAACTGGGATTAGGATCGGGGTCTTCTCATGCTCAGTGCAATGTATGCTCCACCATCTCAGCCAGTTTACTGTCACAGGAGGAGACACCATCAAATAAGAAAAGTGTCACCACAAACCTAGAGTTCCCAATGTCCAGGCTATTCCTTAGGTGCTCAGTACTGAATTCATTTAGATAATAGACACTGGGGAAACTAGTATTAATAAAATAAGGCCTCTGTTTTCAAGGAGTTTCCAATCTGGAGAGGAAGACCAAAACACCTGAACAAGCACATAAAGTAAAACGTTATGCACATTATGATGGAAGACTGGAGAGGTCAAGTGGGGAACAAAGGAGGGAGAGGTCAGCACCGTCAGGAAAAGGGCAATTAGGAAAGGTTTCAAGGAAGAGAGAGCATCTGGATAGTCTTTACAAAGACATTGGTGGTTCTAGATCAGAAAAAAATATTTGCTATAAAGAATAGTATTCAGACAATTGCAAATATGGATACAAACTCTTTATTAGATAATGAATTGTTATCAATGTTAAATGTCCAGAATGTGACTGTTATATCATGGATGTGTTTAAAAAAAAAAATCCAGGTTATCCTTTATTGAAGTCTTTAGGAGTAAAAAAAGGGGACTGGTGTCTACAATTTACTTTCAAATGGTTAAGAAAATAATAATAACAAGATGAGTGTGCGTATGTAAAAAGGCATACACATAATACAGAGAGAGAGAAAAAGACGGAGGCAAATGTGGCAAAAATGCTAATAATTGGTGAAGCCAGATGAAGGATATTGGAAGGTTATTGCAGCTTTCCAATATGCTTAAATTTTTTTCAAAATGAATAGCTAAAAAAGATCAGGATTGAGTATGAACAGGAATGAGTCACTTAAGAAATAGGCTGAAAGATTATTAGATTAAGATGGACTAAATATCCTTGCTGCTTAGCAAGAAAGGAAAAAGAGGTTGATAGACCACCTGGGTGGCAGTTACTAGGAGAAATGAAACTATTTCATCTAAAAAAAAAATTATGTGGAGTTGGACATGCAGGCTGAAGGGAGAGAAGGGGAGAAGCAGTGATGGGCAAAAACTCAGAAGCCCAGCCAATCTGGATGTGTGATGCGTGGGCATGGCTGGCCATTGGAGAATTGGAGTGATAGCGGCAGCTGGAAATGTTAGCAAGGACCAGATCACAGCCAAACTTGCCAGCCACATGAAGGAGCTTAAAACCCACCTGAGAACCAATTGGAAGTCACGGAAGGGAGTCAAACAGGAGAGTGACTGAGATTTCCCACGTGTGGCGGGCGGCAGCAGTGTGGAGAGTGGGTTAGAGCAGAGTGGAGACCATATGTGAGATGTGTTACAAGTTATTTATCACAGATAATAGGTAAAGACAAAAGAGGATTTACTTACTTCAATAAATTACAGTGGATTCAAGGTTACACTTATAATAGCACCTCGTTCATTCACCTGCATTCTAACTGCTGTATTGTACATCAGGTATTTATACCTAAAACAGGAAGTGTGCCCAGCATGATAGCATCACCCTTCGCGTGCATCACAGTCAAGACAAGATTAAGAACCACTGGACTAGATGGATGAAAGAACAGAGAGCACGATCCTCTGCATCCCTGCAAAAATCCAGGAAAGAAATGATACGGCTTGAAGACCAATGGTTTTCAAACTTTTGGCCATTGAAGCCTCCTCAAACAATATGTAAAAGAGATAAACATGCAATTGCTCTGGTTGAATCAGGGATGAGAAGCCCCAAGTCTTGCTTGATACCCTCTTCCATTCCAACCTCAGAAGCGCCTAAAAGGACTCGAGTAAAACAGTTGGAAAGCCACTGGCCTAGACTGATCAGGAGAGGGTAGTAATGAGAGTCTAGAGAGGAGATGAGATATACAGAAAGTTAGGAATCAGCTTCTCAGCTGAGTGCAAATAATAGAAAGTTATTAGACTAGTTGCTAGTGTTCTAGATTTCTCATTTGAGGGCCTGGGAGGAAGATGATGAAGACAGGAGAAACAGGCTTTGGAGAAAAATGAAGTCTTCCATAGGCTGAATTGCAAGTGCATGTGGACACAGCCTAGGTAGGCAGGGGAATAGAGGGCAGAGGAAGCTCAGGGGAGCGTCTACCTGGAGAAATAGATCGAGAGTTCATCAGTGATCGTGGGTAACTGAAGTACGGGGGAAAAAAAATCCAGAAAACAACAACAACAACAACAACAAAGATATGACAAGAGAAAAGGAGAGAACCTAGGATAGAATGATGATTAATACCAACATTTAATAGTTGGCTAGAGAGGCAGGAAGGAAACCAGGTTCATGTCTTAAAAGCAAAGGCAGAGAAAGAGAGAACAGGGGTCATGTCTACACATTCTCTATGTCCCCAAGACACCAAGATTATACTCACAACATAAGAACCATCACAAGGAATTAGGTGAAGAGAGCTGAAAACCTGTTTCTTCACTTCAACTGAATTCGAGGCTAGGGATTTTCTCATTTATAAATATATCCTGTGCTTAACAGAGGCCCTGGAACATAAGAGCTTTACAAACATTTGTTGAATGAGTGAACTAATTAATGAATCTTTAAGAACTATTTGGAGAAAGCATTACAATAGCTTTAAGAGCTAAGCAGAACTAGGGAGAGGATCAGGGTAAACTTGAGGACCATCTGGAATGTTCCCCAGGAGAAGACACATACCAAACTCTGTGTTGGCTTCTGGAAGACCCAGCAGCCTGGTCATGTCCCACACAGGGCAAGATTTAAGGACCAGCAATGGAAACAAAGGAAAGCCAGCCTAAGTGGGCCTCATGGCCCAGGAGCACAGGTGGACAAAACTCCGTGGAATGGAGCCAAAGAGCCAAGAGGAAATGGAAAGTAGTGGAGGTGCCTAAGAAAACCTAAGGTAATAAAAATAGAAATTCTGGATTTGGGTTCTCACTGCATTACCAAAACATATATTTGAGAAGTAAAGCAGACAGCCCTGGAGGGAATAATGCCAAAGCAGCAGGCTTGCCCCTGGAAACCAGGTTGACTTTCACTCCTCCTGACCCTATAAGCAGAATTGAAACTCCAAAATTGATGTTTCCTTCTTCCCAACAACCAAATGGAGTAAGAGAATCTAGGACCATGGGGGCCAAAGCTTCCTGAAGGGAACCAGGTCCAGAGCCTGCCTATCTTGGCTGATCCTCTGAAGCTCAACAGGACGGGCACCCCCTACTGAGCAGAAGCTTATTTGCTCCTTAAACAGGAAGCCATCAATTTCCCTCTTATATTATGGTAACTAGAAAATAACAGAAATTCACACTCTGCAATTTGCTGGATAGAACTTGTGCATAATCTGAAAGGTGAGAGTAGCGTTAAGGCATGTTCCTGCTTGGGAAGATAAGGAATTTACATTTCTGCCAATAAAGAATTTGTTGACCAAGAACACTGCTCAGCAGTTTTTGCCTCTGCCCTGCGACCCAATAAAGAGCCCAGAATGGAGGACAGGTAGGAACTGAAATTCTTTTCCTATTATTTCTTCTGCAGTAGAGACTACGTTGACATTGCGGATTATTTCTTTGGGCACACGTCTTCAGAGACTTCTGAGCATAGTGTTTTGAAAGTTGTCCTTTCCGATGCAACTTCCAAATGGTCTCAGCAGGAATTGGAGCATTTTGATCACACATTTCTTGGCTTCTCTTCAGTGTTTTATCACTTTGCTTGGTTTTAGAAAGTGTTTTTCTACCCATTGGACGAGTAAGACCAAACTTTGATCTAGATGAGAACTCACAAAGGAAAGTGACCTCAAAGTTCCTGAAGAATGGAAGGGTGCAGAACTGCCTCAAAAGGAGAATAAAGAAGGAAAATGAGACATGGAGAGAGGGGGTGAGGGACAGTCTGGAAGGATGCTAAGATTTTAATGTGGCTATCTCTAGGATAAGGAATGTTTTAATTTTCCTCTTTTGGTTTAACTGCATTTTCTACTTTTTCTTCAAGGAACTTATTTTTAAGTAGTGGAAAAATAAAAGTTATTTTATGACCAAAAATCAAATTAACAAGATCTAAATATCCTAAGGTAAGATTTCTTACTGATTTTTTTTTTTAAGTTTTGGATGTGTACTAAAATATACATAACAAATTTTACCATTTTAACCATTATTAAGTACAATTCAGTGGCATTAAGTACAATGTTGTACTTAATGTTGTACAGCCATCACCACCATCTTTTTCCAGAAATTTTTCATCATCTCAAACAGAAACTCTATATCCATTTGATAATAACTCCCCATTCCCCCCTCCTCCTGCCCCTATAACCTCTATTCTACTTTATGTCTCTATGATTTTGCCTATTCTAAGTTCCTCATAGTAGAATCCTACAATATTTGTCTTTCTGTATCTGATTTATTTCACTTAGCATAACATTTTCAAGGTTCATCCATGGTGTGGCATGTATCAAAACGTCATTCTTTTTTTAAAGCTGAATAATATTCCATTATATGTCTATGCCACATGTACCATCTGTTGGGGTTTTTTTTTTCCTTAAAATATCTGGGGGGAGGTAGCTCAGTGGTTTTCTTTTTTTATTGAAGTATAGTTGATTTATATACACACCACCTGTTGATGGACAGTTAGGTTGTTTCCACCTTTTGTCCATTATGAATAATGCTGCCATGAACATTGGTGTGCAAGTGTCTATTCGAATCCTTGCTTTCAATTTTGGGGGTGTATATACCTAGAAGTGGAATTGCTAGATCATATAGTAATTCTATATTTAACTTTTTGATGAACCTCCACACTGTTTTCCATAGCAGCTGCACCATTTTATATCTCTACCAGCAATGCACCCAGTGTCCAATTTCTCCACATCCTTGTCAACACTTGTTATGTTTCTTTTTTTTGATTATAGTTATCCTAATTTGTGTGAAGTGGGATCTCACTGTGGTTTTGATTTGCTTTCCCCTAATGATTAATGATGCTGAGCATCTTGTCATGTGCTTGTGGTCCATTTGTATATCTTGTTTGAAGAAATGTCTATTCAGGTCCTTTGCCCATTTTTTTTTAACTTATTTATTATTTATTTATTTATTTTTGGCTGCTTTGGGTCTTCGTTGCTGCGCACGGGCTTTCTCTAGTTGCGGCGAGCAGGGGCTACTCTTTGTTGCGGTGCGCGGGCTTCTCTTGTTGTGGAGCACAGGCTCTAGAGCGCAGGCTCAGTAGTTGTGGCGCATGAGCTTAGTTGCTCTGCAGCATGTGAGATCTTCCCGGACCAGGGCTCAAACCCATGTCCCCTGCATTGGCAGGCGGATTCTTAACCACTGCGCCACCAGGGAAGCCCCCTTTGCCCATTTTTAAATTGGATTTTTTATTGTTGTTGAGTTGTAGGAGTTCTTTACAGATTCTGGGTTTTTATTCCTTATCAGATACATGATTTGCAAATATTTTCTCTCATTCTGTATGTTGTCTTTTCACTCTTTTGATATTGTCTTTTAACAGACAAAAGTTTTAAACTTTGATGAAGTCCAGTTTATCTAAGTTTTCTTTTGTTGCTATGCTTTTATACCCAAGTCATTGCCAAATCCAATGTTATGAAAGTTTTCCCCTGTGTTTTCTTCAGAAAATTCTATAGTTTTAGGTCTTATGTTTAGGTCTTTAACCCATTTTGAATTAATTTTGTACATGGCATAAGATAAGCATATAACTTCATTCCTTTGCAAGATATTCAGTTTTCTCAGAATCATTGTTGAAAAGATTTTCCTTTCCCCACTGGGTAGTCTTGACACCCATGTAGAAGGTCTTACATGCTTTTTATATTGTGAAAGACAAAGATTACATGCTTTTTATATTGTGAAAGACAAAGATTTCAATGTACTCTGTGGGTAAATGTGAAAATAAAATAGCAACACTGTATATTTGCATAAAGGGTGGCCGGGGCTGGGGGTGTAATATAATCCTGTATTTACAGTGCGTTATGTTGTGAGGTAGTTTTGTGTCAATTAGAAAATTCATGAGTTTGGTAGGTGTACTGTCTGGGTTTGAATCCTGGCTCCATAACTTATAATTTATAAATTATAAGCTGTATAAACTTGGGCAAGTCATTTAACTTTTCTAGGCCTCAGCTTCCTCATCTGTAAAATGGGATTATACTATTCACTTCACAGGGTTGTTATGAGGATTCAAGGGGATAATTCATGTAAAGCACTTAGCACATTTCCTGCCACAGAGAAACTGCCTGATGCATGATTACTATTGCAATCATATCGTCATCATTAACAACATACATGGAATGGTTTATATCCATTATTTCCTGTGATTCCCACCTAAACCCTGTTAAGCAAGCAGGAGAGTAATAATAGTCTCATTATAGAGATACGTTAGGTTCAGAATGTATTTTACTGGACTAATACCATGTGGCAAGTGGCAGAATAAGTGTTTTTTTCCACAACCCGTAAAAGGGACAATATCAGAAACAAAGTAACTTTTACACAGAGATCTGGTCCCTGGGCTAATGTTCCTTTTACTAAGAAATTTGTCTGTCTTCACACATCCTAAAATAGAGATGGCTTACTGTTCTCTACCTTGGACAAAGAGGGAAACAATGGCAGAGAGGGTAAGAGTCCTGTGTAGGGCAGACCCAGAAATAAGGGCAAATATTTTCAAGAACCAGGAACAGATTCAGAGCTACCAGAGTCTCATCAGAATATTTCTTCAGTAATTATAAAAGCCTTAAATGTGAAATAGGAAATTCATGCACCCCACCTCCTGGCCAGATAGACGGTGTAAAGCACTGTAGACGTGAATTGCTACAAGCACAGGGAGCTGGTGCTATCACTCCAGGCTTCGGAAAAAAGAACCACCTGAGCTGAAACTGATGTAAAGATGGCTGCTGAAATTCACTTAGGAGATGGTTACACAGTCTCCAAAAAGAAAGTTATTAGGTACCTACTGTGGACAAGATGTTTTAGGAGATGTGCAGATATAAAGTTAGTAATCTTTGAGAAGTTTCAAGACAGAGGGAAAAATAGGAAACAAGAAAGAGCTACAGTTTAAGGCATCATGTATTAAGTGCCTTAAGAGTGTCTTGTGGAACTTCTATAATGCTGCTCCTATCAGCAAAGGCAAGATCCCTAAGTTTGTCCAAAACAATGTTCCATTGGTTAGTCTCCATCAAAAACCTGCCTGATGGATTTAGTCTCTCTGTACTGAGCCCTCGATATGCAAATCCTCTTCCATATCTTCTAGAACTAAAGGGAAACACAGATTTCCTGATGTAATAATGGGATGGATGGTGAGGCTATAAATTTATTTGGATTTACGATCTGCCTCTCTCCCTTACCTCCATCTGTGCCAAACCATCCGGGGACGCTCCTGATTAATCATCTCTGGATAAAGTACATTACTGCAAGGTGCATGTTCTCACTCAAGTGCTTTCGACAAGACCCTGGACGGTTAGTGCAGAGGCTTTCAGGAAAAGAGCTTCTCAGAGGGCATCAAATATTTGGCTTTTCCTGTACCTCACTGTTTTCTAAACCTGGAATGGAAAGAAATGCCCTCAGGATCAGGGAGAATAGAAAAGGTAGGCAGGCTTGGCAGTCTAAGCCTCAGTGTGAGGCTGGGCAGGTGTCAACAAAGCCACCTGAACAGGTGACTCTGTGGGTGGGATGTCATCTTGTCTGTCCTGAGGGACTTTATCCAGCCACAGGAGGCAGCATGAGATAGTGGGAAGGGGCGGCTTTGGAGAAAGACAGGTTCAAATTCTGGTTCTGCTACTTAGTATGTGAGCCTGAGTTTCCAATTCCTTTTCTTAAAAAGGAGAGAACCCTATTATATAGAGTGGTTGTGGGAGTGTGCAAGCTTCTAAAATGGTTCCCAAGAGTTCCGCCTCTTGGTGTTCACGTCCTTATGTAATCTCCCCTTGAGTGTATGCTGTACCTAGTGACAAACAGAATAGGGCAAAAGTGATGGGATGTCTCTTCTGAGATTAGGTTACAAGAGGCTGTGACTTCCACCTTGCCCCACTCTCTCTCTGCTTCATCTCCCTTGCTGCGAAGTGCCTTATGGGTGGTCCATGTGGCCAAGAACAGAGGACAGCCTCCAGCCAATAGGCAGCATGGAACTGAGGCCCTCAGTCCAACAGCCCCCAAGGAGCTGAATCCTGCCAACAACCCTATAAAGGAGCTCGGAAGCAGATCCTTTCTCAAGTCAAGCCTGAATCTAACAGCAGCCCGGCCAACACCTTGACTGCAGCTTGTCTGAGACCTGAGTCAGGGGGCCCCATTGAGCCACATGCAGATTCCCAACTCACAGAAACTATGAGAGGGCAAGTGGTTATTGTTTTAAACCACAAAGTTTGGGGGTAATTTGTTATGCAGCGATAGATAGCTAATACCGTGGTATCGAGGATTGATAGCCAGTCCACAAGTGGTACTTATGCTACTATCATTAGCATGAGATGGAATCATTGTCTTCTAATCCATTTACAGGAAAGATGGTGGTGAAGATTAGGGGATGGAGGGAAGGAAAGAGATGACATTTTCCAGGAAATCATGAACTAGGCGGAAACTAAAACAAGAAATATAGCAAATGGCAACTATTTTGTAACGTGATCATCTCCCTTCTGAAGAGTCCCAAAATATTTCATTTGTGCCATGATTATAGCCCCAGCACAGCAGGCTGTATGTTGTGTGGTTGTACCCTTCTCCCTTATCCTGTCCTCAAAGAGAGGGGCCATGCCTTCATTTTCTTGGTCCATCATCACGCCAAACACCATACTTTGCAAATAATGATAGTGAGACTAGCCTATAATTGTTCTTCCTCCTGTTTTTTAAAAAAGTATTCTGGTAAGGTTTTTCTTTCCATTCTTTTCCTATTGAAATCCGCTTCGTCCTTCAAAGTCTGTTTCATATAAGGCAGAAAGAGAAAGACAAATGCCATATGATATCACTTACATGTGGAATCTAAAATATGGCACAAATGAACCCATATACAAAACAGAAACAGACTCACAGACATAGAGAACAGACTTGTGGTTGCCAAGAGGGAGGGGTGCGGGGGGAGGGAAGGACTGGGAGTTTGGGGTTAGTAGATGCAAACTATTACATTTAGAATGGATAAACAACAAGGTCCAACTGGATAGCACAGGGAACTATATTCAATCTCCTGGGATAAACCATAATGGAAAAGAATAGAAAAAAGAATGTATATGTGTATATAACTGAGTTACTTTACTATACAGCAGAAATTAACACAACGTAAATCAACTATATTTCAATTCTAAAAAATCAATGAAAAAATTGTAAATCAACTATATTTCAATAAAATTTCTTAAAAATAAAACAAACAAAGTCCATTTCATAGTTGTCCTTTTCTACATGGTCTCCCTGACTTCTAGCTCTTTTTTCAATAATATTCACTCCCTCTGCAATGCTCTTAACAAACTATCTGTTTCTGCTATTAGTACTCGCCTTATCTGGCTCTTGGTTAGAATGAGTGTGTTATAGTCGCCTCTCCCTCTAGGTGGCAGCCTCCAGACCAGCAGGGGTAATCTGTCTTACTCACCCTTGTGAGCTGCAGTGCCCACCCCAAGTTTGTGGCGGATTCTCAGAACCAGTGGCTGAAGGAATACATTCAAACAATTCTCTGAGGTTTGAACTAACGAATCTCTGAGAACAAGATGAGAGGGAAAGTCACAAGTTGTGACAGACTTTTTCAAAGCTGCAGGGGGCCACAAGTCCCCTCCAACCCAACCAGGTTTTCAGAGCTTGTGGGATCTTGCAGGTTTCTATTCCAGGCATGCTGTGGATCCCTGCTGGCCTCAACCCCAGGACAAAGAAAATGAAGCTGTGAACATTGCACCTACAATGAAAGGAAGATCAGGTGAGAGGACACAGATAAACATTGTTAGAAACATAATTCAAGAGGGTACAATAAACAGGCACTTCTGGAATTCATTAACCAAGGCCAACCTATGCTCCCCTGCCCCCCCACCCCGCTCCAATACACCCGGGGCCAACAGGAATTGTACCTCCACACAGAACACGGTTCTGTACCAAACAGGACAAAAGCCTCTGGTGATTTCACAGTTCTCCTAGCTTCTTTCTCATGCAACAGGGCAGGGGCAGCCAAAGATGCCATAAACAAGGGGGGAATGGGGAATGTCAGCAATGCTACTCTGACAGCAGTAGGCCATTAAAGAAGATGAAGCAGGGCGATAACTCCCACAACCCATGCTGGGTGAGAGAATGCCTGTTGCCTTGGCAACCCCTCCTCCCTGAGGGCAACCTCAGCTCGAGGATGGCCAAGCCTCAGGCTGAGGGAGGACCAGGCCTCTCCACCCCCAAGTGCCCCCAGTTTCTGGACACAGGGTCTATGCTTCCCTGGAGGCACCAAATGAGCCCCAGACAGGTCTGGGTCTGGGCCTCATGGCTTCAGGTGCCCTCATTTCAAAGGCTAGTCAGCAACCACCTGTGCTGCTGACCAGTCAGAATAACCTATGCAGGCTGGGGATTGGTCAGCACCCGCCTGCTTGGTGGTGATTGGTCAGCATCCACCTGCTTGGTGGTGATTGGTCAAAACTTGCCTGCTTACCCTGATTGCTCAGTGCTGTCCAGGAGCAGGGCTTTGAATTAAGTAAGTACATTTGTCAGGGAGACATGTGTCTAGAAAGAAGTGTGAGGTAAGAGGGAAGGAACATATATCTCATACTTTACAGCTTCCTGGGGATTTTAGCATGGCATGGTTTCTTTCTTTTGATCTTCACCACAACCCTGTGAGGTAGGTGCAGTCAGCTCGCTTTCACAGAGGTATTCATTCACTTATTTCAGAGACGTTTTGGGAGCACATATTCTGGACCCCACTCTGGGGAATTTCTGGGGGCAGAGGGATGAATAAAATGCAGCTCCTACTCTCAGACACCAAGAGAGGAGAGGAGGGCATCATCATGCTCGTCCTAATAACAGTTAACATTACTGAGCTCTTCTAAAGCCAGGCACTGTCCAAGCCCTTCACAAGTGATAACTCATTTAATCCTCAACAATTCTGTGAGGTAGGCACAGTGATTATCCTTATTTTACAGATAAGAAAACAAGCCCAGAAAGGTAACTAAATTCCCCCAGGTTCTCCCGGCTAGCAAATGGCAGAAGTAGGATTTGAACCCAAGGAGTCTGGCTGTAAAGTCTACCCCCCTAGGCACTATAGATAAGCAAGCCCAATGTGACATGTTAAGTACCAACTTAGAAATGTCCACCTTTCCACTGTAGTGAAGAGGAATGGGTAAGGCAGAAGATGGGAGAATCTAAAGCAGGAGGCAATCTAAACAGGGCTCCCCCAGAGCCCCGAAGGCCCACATCACTTCTGTTTTTAAGACTTTGGTATATTAAAATAAACACATAAAATCAAAGTTACAGAATTTTGGTATATTTTAAATACCTATACTTAACAGATGATTGTAATGCATATGTGTTATAATGCAAGGTAATTGTGCTAGTCACAAGGTAATTCCAAGACTGTGAAAATACACTGATTCATTGTTCATTTCAGGTAGGATGGTCCAGTAACAGGACACAGACTAAGACTGCATGACAAACATCTTCCTCTTTCAGTCCTGTCAATGTTTCTCTGTGACTGGATGAAGGTTTTCACTTGGAGATAATGTCAAAAATTTAAATTTGTTGCTCTCTGTGATTGAAGGTCTGGGAGCCAAATGGCCTTCTGGATCTCCCGTGACTGGCCTTGAATTTCAACAATGTCTTAAAGCCAGAGGGGCAGTGCAGTGTGGTGGCTAAAAATGATATTCTACAGCAATGTTGCCTGGGTTTGAGTCTCAGTTCTGTTGCTGACTAGTTGTGTGATCTTGGGCAAATTACTTAAATGGTATTTACATCAGTTTCCCCATCCATAAAATAAGGATAATAATAGTACCTACCTCCTAGATTTGCTGTGACTATTAAATAATTTAACACATGTCAAGTGCTTAAAAATTAGCCTGGCATATAGCAAGTCCTCAATAAGTATTAACCATCATTATCTTGAAGAGCAGGGGTTTTAGGTGTACAAAGAATAAAAGACTTTCTAGTCAAAAGAATCAGTGTATACAAAGGCGCAGTGGTGTGGAAGTACAAGAAATGTTAGGGGAACTGAAAGTAACTTCTTGTGGCTAGATTACAGATTCCATGCGAGGTCGGGTAAGCCTGGGCTCAGATGGGGCAAAGCCTTGTACGCCCAGATAAGGAATTAGAGTGACGTCTTTAGGAAATGGGGATACTGGTGAATGGTAAGCCTGGCCGGAAGGTATTGAGAGAGGTTCAAAATTATGTGACTCATGCAGGAGGTACATGGAAGAATTGGGACTGAAAGGTTGGTCTGCTGCTGCTTTTAAATCCCATGTTCTCTTCTTTCCACGAGAATGAACTTGCTTACCCACCTCACCAGCCCATCGTCCCACGCCGCTCACACAATCGTTTCATCCATCTTCTAGTGAGACCAGACTGGATTTCCTCAGTAAACAATTCCTCCTCAATTTTTAGCCCATATGGCCCAGACATTGCTACCACCTCCACTTCAGGGACTCACAGATGAGTCTGGTTCTGCCCATCACAGTGTCACACCCCCTAGAAACAATTCAAGAATCATCATCATCACCACCATCCACATTATCTGAGCCCTTAGCAGGTGCCAGGCACTGTTCTAAAAGTCGTCCATGTATTATCTCATTTCATCTTCACAACAACCCTTGAGAGTAAGCACTACTGTTTTTTTTTTCTGTTAGAAAACTAAAGCCATTCTCACTCCCAAGTCCATTTGCTTAACTACCCCGTTACCCTGCCTCCTGCCCATCAGTCTGGAGGGAGATTGGCACCTCCCCGAAAGGCAGCTCACGAGAAGCACTGGAACAAGCTACTCTCTTATTGCCAGGGTTACTCAGTCCCATTATTTAAAATAAATACAGAAACCAAGCCCACAATCGTCCTTCTAAATTAAGCTGAGCCTCAAATATATGCTTACTACAGGAAGTGATGAACACACACATTCATTCCTCAAGCATTCATCAGCCCTCCTGGGCCAGGTCCCATGCATGGCCCTATGAAGTACAAAGATGAATAAGGCAAGAGGTCAGCCCAGGGGCAACGGCACAGTCTAGTGGGAAGTCAGACTCTACAGTGGCTTGCTTGTGAGCAGCAGATCTTAACCCTACCCAAGGGACTATTGGTCAGATGCAGAACTGGGGCTCCAGGCTGGCTGCTCCCCATATTAGATTGAGGCAGCAGGAAGAGAGTGGGTAGCAGCCACGTGGGCAGTGTCATCATGCCATGATATGCCACGTGACTGGGACCCTACTAATGAGCTACTTTGACACTTCCTAATTTGCACCAAAAGCATGATGTGTTTGGCTTACAAACTACACTGTCCTTAAAATGACATCCAAAGCCATATTCTACCTTGGAAATTAAGTATTACTTAGTGAATTTTTAAAGCCACGCTCTTGATCAATGGCAGGAAATTTGGAGGGTGGGGAGGGGGGAAGGCAAGGAGAACATCAAAATCACCCATCACCCCACCACCCAGAGGCAACCACTGTTCACTTCCTTCCAATCCTTTCTATATACATTTTTAACACAGTTGAGATCATACTGTATAATCAATTTTGTATCTTGCCTTTCAGAAATGTGAATTTAAAAGTCAAGCACCCAAGAACCCCAGCTATCTCGTCAACACTTCAGATGCCTCAGAAATGCATCGGAATTTTAAAAAATTGATTCTACAAATCTCATCCCCCCCCTCTCCTGACCACGTGGGATTTGCAGCAGGATACACACGATATAGACACATCCCCTGAAGTGTAATAGATTTGAATTGCACACAAGTTGGTGAATGAATGTCTAAATAATTAGGAGGTTAATTAATCTAAAATAGAGGAGGATGAGAGAAATTTGAAGCTACAGATTCAACAGAGAGATCTGCAAGCCTGTCTTGCCAGTGAAAATATGGAGAGGTGAGAGACTGCAGCTATTTAAGATGGTAACAGATACAGTTACTCCAAAGGGCGTCAGATTTCTCTGGACCCATCAACTGGGCTGTGCGGTGCTTGTGGTCAAGAGGCCCCTCGGTAGCAGAGATCAAGAACACAGATGCTAAAGCTGAACAATCTAGGTTCAAATTCAACTGCGTATTAACTTTGTGACCTTGGGCAAATTATTTAATGTCTCTGAGCCTCAGTCTTCTTATCTATAAACAGGATGACGTTAATAGCACCCAACCTCACAGTGTTGTTGTAATGATTAATTAAGCCCATATATATAAAACATTCCAAATACCTAATGAAATCTTAGTCAATGTTAGCTATAACTAGCTGGAAAGCAGGATGTCCTAGAGAAGTAGCCCTCTCAAATTTTTTGACTAGAGTCATGGTAAGAAATATATTTTCCATCATCACTCAGAACATACAAACATACATGTTATAGTTGTATATATGCATGTATGTGTGTGTGTATATATATGGGTGTGTGTATATATGGATACACATATGTATATTTCATTAAACACAAGTTATCCTTACCGAAGCAATGCAGTCGTATTTTCCATTCTATTCTATTTCATCTTTGAAAATTCTGGCTGCAGTCCACTAAAATGATTTCATGACTCACTCCTGGGTCTTAGTACTTGGCAATTTGAAAAACACTGGCCTAATGGAAAGCACACAGATTTTGACGTTAAAAAACAAAAAAAAACAAACAGAAGAACACCTTGGATTCAAATCTCACCTCTGCCACCTATAGGAAAGTTCTTTTGTTTGTTTGCTTCTAAAAAAAATCTGACCTTCAGTTTCCTCATCTGTAAAACGAAGACATTTTTGTGGCCATCTTACCAGTATATATTCTATGGCACAGGACTTGGCACTCAGTAGGTACCCCATAAGCTGTAGCTTTTGTAATTGATCTGCTTTGCGTAGCAGTCGGGACTTCCAGAGAAGCTTGCCCCCATTACCAATGCCTCTGGGACCTCCAAATGCAATTACCATGGGGCTTTGTCTCAGGACTCAGTGTGGAAGCCGCTTCCGAGGTCTGTGATACTCTGGCTTAACAGCACGTTTCCAAGTCCTGCTGTTTGGATTTGATTTTTTAAAGTACTTCCTTTATTTTAATTCAGACCCCAGGGACCTGGAAAGTACACCACTGCTTTTTCCCAATAAAAATCAGACCGGCAATAAGCATATTGCATTTGAAATGGTGAAGCTGGACGCGCCTTCAAAGGACACCGCATTAGGGCTTGGCTCACTCCCAGCCGGTGTTAGAGAGTCGATTTCCCTAGAGGAAACTCGGCCAGAGCCTCACAGTCTGGTGGGCTGAAAGAAACCTTGGCTCTAACTAACTCCTTTACGACTGGGCCAGTGAGATACTAAGGGGAGAGAGAAACTGTCTGGCGACATCAACTGATGGCAGCAGGCTGGGACTCACACCCTAAAACCCATCCATCCTCCTGGAAGCCCTGAGCCAGGAGGGATCATGCAACCTCTTGGTCTCCCCAGCTTCACCCTAGGAGAGCTCTTCGTCCAACAAGCCTCAGTTATCAGAGGCATTTTCATTCCTGGGGAGGATACCCTCAATGTTGCTATACTTATAAAACAATTTCAGTAGTAAAAAAAAATTTTTTTAATATATAACATTTACTAGATGCCAGGCACCATTTTGATTGCTTCACACCACTTCACTCATTGAATTTTCACAGTCCTATGAAGTAGCTTTTATTATCATTAACTCCATCTCAAGTTTTAAAAAAACTAAAGCGCAAGGGGGGGTTAAGTGATTTGCCCAAATTCTCTTAGCAGACCTGAGATTTGAACCTAGGCAGACTGGCTCCAAAGTCTGTGTCCTTAACTACCTTTGCCCCCTGGTTATGACATGACTAGCTAACCTTTCTTGTGGGTTCACCAGGAGCCAGGCACTGTCCTAAGCCCTTTATTTTTTAAAATTTATTTATTGGTTTATAGTTGACTTACAATGTTGTGTTAATTTCTGCTGTACAGCAAAGTGATTCAGTTATACGTATACATACAATCTTTTTCATATACTTTTCCATTACAGTTTATCACAGGATACTGAATACAGTTCCCTGTGCTATACAGTAGGACCTTGTTGTTTATCCACCCTATATATTACTAAGCCCTTTATATGTATCCACTTATTTAATCTTCACAACAACCTAATGTGTAGACATTGTTATTATGCCCACTTCCTATGCAGTTCTATACCTGTGCCCAGAGCTACCTCTTCTGGAACTTCCATGACAGAGAAGGGTGAAGGATCCTCCACTGTGAAACAGCATGAGGACCACATTGCCTGAGGGAGAAGGGTTTTGCTTGTCAGTGGTGCCTGCAGCCTGAGTAAGAGAGGCTGCAGCTGTTGACCTGGTCATCAAACATGCATTTTGGGTTTTTTCTTCCAGTTTTATTGAAATATAATTGACATACAGCACTGTATAAGTTTAAGGTGTACAGCATAGCGATCTGATTTACATACATCATGAAGTGATTATCACAATAAGTTTAGTGAGCATCCGTCCTCTCATAGAGATACAACATTAAAGAAATTTTAAAAACTTCTTCCTTGTGATGAGAACTCATAGGATTTACTCTCTCAACAGCTTTCATATGCAACACACAGCAGTGTTCATTATCTTTCTCATGTTGTACATTACATCCCTAGTACTTATTTATCCTTTAACTGGGAAGTCTGGACCTTTTGACTGCCTTCATCCAATTCCCCCTCCCTCCACCCGCCTCTGGTAACCACACATCTGACCTCTTTTTCTATGAGTTTGTTTGTTTTTGAAATATAATTGACCTACAGCACTATGTTAGTTCCGGGTACACAACATAGTGATTCAATATTTCTATACATTTCAAACTGATCACCACAGTAAGTCTAGTTACAATCTGTCACTATACAAAAATATTACATAGTTATTGACTATATTCCCCACACTATATTTCATACCCACAAACACACATTTTCTAAAGACCTACTCCATGCCAGGCATCTGGGTGAGTTCTGAGGAGTCAAAGATGCACTCAGTCCCTGCCCTCAAGCAGGTTACAAGCTAGGAACAAAAAGGTTGATAACTACTAGGTTTAAGCTCTTGCCATTGGTCAGACACAGGGTTCAGGGGTTTCCATACATAAGATCATTGCCTCCTCCTAAAAACACTTCTCAAGGTCGATACAATTACCCCTGAAGTCAAAGTTGGGTGAAACCAAGATTCATAGAAACCAAGATTCATAGGTTTTCTGGACTGCAAAGCCCGTATCCTCAATCACTAAATCATACCCAACCCCCATCCTGGGTGTAGAACCAAGTTAAGTGGACATCACGGTTATCACTCTGACATCCAGCCCACCCACCCTCCACTGTGAAATAGCCTGTGATTTGACTCCACCCTTGGCTCCAGGAGGGATTGGTCTAAACCAATCTGAATGACCTCATCCTCTTCCATGATGATTGATTCATGTACCAGACTCAAGCCAATCAGCACACGGCATGCACGCATGAGCGTTTGAATGGGTTTGATCTAATTAGAGAGAAGCTCAGGACGCTCTTCTGATCCTTGTGGGAAGGATCTTTCTTCCTTTATAAATGTGAGAAAGCATGAGGCATGGTGACTCTTGGCAGCCATCTTGCCAGGAGGAAGAAAGACAGCCTGCGTGGCGTTAACAGTAGAAGAGGACAGAGGTGAGGGTATAGCAAAGAAGGAGGTAGAGCCTGGAAAACAATGTCTGAAGCTTACCTACCTCTCCGTTTCTCATTTATGTGAGTCAAGGGCTCCTCATTAATGTATAAAGTTAGCCTACTTACTTGCAAAGGTGAACATTCCAACTAATAATAAGGTGCTTGGGAGAGGTTGAGGTTTATGAAGCTCACAGTTATTATCCTAAACTTCTTGTCTATTCACCAAGTCAGTGTGACAAAACTACTCAAAAATCCATACATGAAAAAAATGTATACATTTGGCTAATAAAATTCTTTAAAAGAATTTAAATTCTCCCAAACGCAATATAAATACAATTGAATATGCAACAAACCGGAAAACATATTTTCAACCCATTTGACAATTAAGAAGCATATATCCATAAATTCGTATATATTAATAAGAAAAATAAGAAACACTTCTATAGAAAAGAAATGAACTTAAGACATGGAGAAAGAGAAACAATAATGAACATAAAATTATACCAACAGTGTGATACCTTGATTTTACTTGTCAAATAGGCAAAGAATAGAAGGGATGATAGTACTTAGGGTTGGAGAGGGTGTGTGAAAACTCACACTCTTATGCTCTGCTGGATTCAGTGTAGATTGCTACGACCTCTCCAGAGGATAATTTAGCAATAAGTATCACAGTTTTTAAAATATGCATACCGTTTGATTCACCTACTTCTCTTCTTAAAATTTTTTCTAAGGAAATAATTGAAATAGCATGCAAAGTTGTATGTTCAAGGATATTCATTGCAAAATTTTTTTTTTTGGTAATAATGAAAATTAGAAACAATCAAGTACGCAACAGTAGGTGGTTGGTTAAATAAATGTGGCAATTCCATATAATGGAGTTCCATGCAACTATTTATAAAGACAGAATAGATATATAAAACGTTGAATGACATACTGCTTAGTTATAAAAGCAGTTTACAAAAGAAAAAGATGTAGGCATTATATATATATGACATACATATATATAGAAATGGGAAAAGATATTTTATCTGTGAGTCTAAAACTAGAAGCATATAAACACTGGAACATAGGACACAGATGGAAGATCTAAAATCTTTCGAATAGAAAGTTTTATTCTAAAAGTTGTTTTTTACAATTCTTTTAAAAATCCTATTCCTTTAATAATTTATGACAAGTTACAGACGGTCCCTGACTTACAGTGATTCAACTTAAAATTTTTCAACTTTACGATGGTCTGATACACATTCAGTAGAAACCACAGTTTGAATTTTGACCTTTTCCCAGGCTAGTGATAGGCGGTACCATACTCTCTAATGATGCTGGGCAGTGTCAGCCAGCTTCCAGCCAGCCTCACAATCACGAGGGTAAACAACTGATACGCTTACAACCATTCTGTACCCAATCAACCATTTTCACTTTTGGTACAGTATTCAATAAATCACATGAGACAGTCAACATTTTATAATAAAATAGGGTTTGTGTTAGGTGATTTTTCCCAACTGTAGGCTAATGGAAGCATTCTGAGCACTTCCAAGGTAGGCTAGGCTAAGCGATGATGTCCAGTAGGGTAGGTGGATTAAATGCATTTTAGACTTATGATATTTTCAACTTGTAATTGGTGTATCAGGACACAACCTCATTGTAAGGGGAGGAAGATCTATACTGTGATGGCCAGAGGTTGATGTGCAGCATCTTTGTAACAGACTTGCTTGAACAGGGTGGAGCAGGTCATCACAGGTAGATCAGATGACCATGATGGAGGTCATATATGTAGTGAGAATCCTGTCTTCTGAGAGGAAGGTCACTTACCACCCTGCTGAAGGGGTGCCCCGAGTGCTCCAGATGCCCCGAGTTAAAGGAAATTTGAAAGGAAAAATGTGTTAAGAGCAAGGAGTTGCTGCCAGTGGAGCTTTACAAAAGAGCCGCAGTTTCTCCAAAGCTGTTACAAAAAATCCTAATGACAAGTGATTTTCACCACAACCCCATCTATAGATCAGGTAGGATTTCCTTATACATAAAAATTTAGTATGCATTTTTATTATTGTATAACACTTCTTTAAAAATGTTTTCCTAACGAAAAGTGTGAAAATTCATAAAGAAAATGCTGTATTGCCTTTACATCACTAAATATATAGGTTTTGTGTTAAGTTTTTTTCCCCATTTTCAGGTAAAAGGAGACATTTTCAATGGATACAATTCGATGACATTTGTAATCCATACTTCACTACATTCACAGGGCATAATTATATTAAATAATAGTTTTTATATTTAATTATTTCTTACCAAATACTACATACCGTATCTTCCATTCTAATGTATTTTGCCATCACTGTGCTCCTTTGAAGTTAAGAATCTAAATCCCAGAAATGTTGTTAATGTAAAATAAATCAGATTCTGGACCTTCTAGATATCAAATCTGTGTGTGTGTGTGTGTGTGTGTGTGTGTGTGTGTGTGTGTTGTGAAAATATTAGCAGTGGTTGTCTATGGGTGATTTAATTTATCCTGGATTTTGAGTGATTTAATTTTTTTGACTTGCCAACATTTTCTAATTTTTTTTACACTGAGCATACTGGTAATACTGGTAGTATAAATTTCAATCAACAAACACAGGTATTTAAGCAATGTTACTTTCTTAATTTCCTCATAAGTGACTTTAAATCTTATTTCTAGTTCTTACTCCTCTTGTGGCAGAAGCATAATCTTATTCAGATCAAGTCACTGGGGGCTTACAAAGTACCAAGCCACCAGAGGCCTCTGGTCCACCATTGCCACCGTCTGTCCACACTGGTCACTTGCCTGGATGGGATGAACTCTGGGAGGCTCTCTCAGGCCTCCCAACCTGTCTCTCTGAGCAGCCTCTTCTTGTCAACTGCTCCCCACCCTGCGGGAAAATTCTGCAAGAATTGCCTCCTCCCAGGCTCTGCTCAAAGCCAAGGCAAGAGAAATCTATGTCCTTGCATCCCCCAAGCCCATCGGGAGTGGCTGTCACCCCTGCCACTGCAGCGTGCCATCTGGGGGTCTGGGTGGGGCAGAGGGCAGGGCATAGGGTTCCTTCCACCCCTTGATCATTTAACACTCACTTTTTCTCTTTTCTGTCTGTTCTACCTCCCCTTTATCTCCCAGCCCCTACTGCTTTTGTCGAGCAAATTTTATCTAGTCAGGGAGGCGTATGTTTGCTGGAAAAACAAAAACAAAACTGACTCTGCTCAATCACATATCTTTCTAAATCATTTTTGTTTTTGTAAGTATAACCTGAAGAATTTGATTCTCTTGTTCTGATTATATGCTGTGTCACGTGTCCTATTATATATATATCTAGTTATTTATTTTAAATAAATAAATAAGTAATCTACATAGAAAACAATGGAGTTTATTCTCAATGTATTTTTATCTTGCACAATTATTGTAATGACTGTAAAATTATAAGTGGTTGCACAATTATTGTATTATTATTATAGTGATTGTAAAATGATGTGTGAGCCATAATTTAATACTTCTTTTCCTCCATAGCAGGCACATATCTTCTATTAACTCTGCGGATCCTCAAAACAACCCTTAAAGTAGGGGCTCCTAAAATTCCCACTCTGTAGATGGGGAAACTGAGTCAAAGTGAGGTCATGTAACCTGCCTGAGGTCACACAGCCTGTTAGTATCAGAGCCAGGATTCAAACCCAGGAGTTGGGCTTCAGGGTCTTTGCCTCTCCAGACACTGTTAAATTTAACCTAAAATTAATTGATGATATTGTGTGCCAGTGAGAGGTGAAGCATCTGGCTGAGCATCACCCAGCTAGTTTAAGAGGTTCAAGCCTGGGAGTAGAACCCAGGTCTTCTGACTCCACAGCTCACCTTTTTCCTGTGCTTCTCTGCTTTCTGAGACTGACAAAGCTGATGACTTTGCCGACTAAAGCCAGTGCAAAACTACCAGTCACTTCCAGACAGGCTGTCTGGGAAAGCTTTGCTCTGATTTGTAAGTCTAATCCCTGGTGGGACTGTCATTGCTTAAGATTCTTAATAGACACGAGTGTAAGGTCCAGCTCTCAGGTTCAAAAAGATAACTGCTCAAGTACAAGACAGGGAAGGGGAGACTTAGCCACAGCCAGTGAGAAATTCTCAGTGGGGATTTTCACTGCAGTGGAGCTGAGAATGAGTCAGTGTTCTAGATGTGGGTTCCCAGATGCTCTGGGACTGTATTCATGCAAGTTTCCCAGTGTTCCAAATAAGGGACCTGAGGGTTCTGTTCTTATCTGTCTCACCTGAGCCTAGGCTCACTCTACATTTCAAAGGGGGCACAACCACTGGAGCCCTCGAGGAGGACTCCAAGTCTGATGGAGAGAGGGTTGAGCCATGTCATAAGAGAATAGGGAAGGATCTGAACCGGGGCTCTTAAGAATGGAACAGTACGTCGTTCAGGGGACATGAACACTGTTTGCAAAGTTCCGAAAGGGTATCATGAGAAAGAGTGAGAAGACTTGGCCTGTGGGGTCTAAAAGAGCAAACCTGGACCCAAGAGTTGAGAGACAGAGAGAGAGAGAGAAGAACCCAAATAAGATATTTAAACGCTCAAGCTATGGAGTTAGACAACCTGAATTTGAATCACCACTTAGCTGTTACTTAACCCCTCTGTGTGTCAGCTTCCTTGTCTGTAAAATAAGAATAACAAAATTATCTACCTCGCAGAGTTCTTCAGAGGATTATATGAAATAATCCACGTAAAGTGCTTAGCATTTGGCATATGGAAGTGCTCTATAAATGCTATCTGTAGAAATTATTATTATCATAGTGGTACTCTTACTATTATTGCCAGGGCGACTGAGCACTGCAGTATGCTGCCTTAGGTAGTAACAAGCACCGCAACCCTGGACATGTATAAACACAGGTTCAAAGACTGACCACATGGTGAAGATGCTGTAAAGTAGATGCAAGCCTCGGGATGCAGGGAGAGCTAAAGCATCTCCAGGGCTCTGGATGCTGCCTCTTTCTGCCACAAGTCAGAGTGCACTTCAGAAGAATCCGTCCTTAGTCCACTCAGACTGCTATAATGAAAATACCACAGCCTGGGTAACTTAAAAAACAATGGAATGTATCTCTCACAGTTCTGGAGGCTGGAAGTCCAAAATCGAGGCACTGGAAGATTCGATGTCTGGTGAAGGTCCCCTTCCTATTTCATAGACAGCTGTCTTCTTAATGTGTCCTCATATAGTGCAAGGGATGAGGGATCTCTCTGGAGTCTCTTTTATAAGGGCACTTATCCCATTCATGGATGCTCCACCCTCATGATCTAATCACCTCCCAAAGGCCCCACCTCCAAATACCATCACACTGGGGATTAGGTTTCAACATATGAATTTGGGGGACACAAATATCCAGTCTCTAGCACCCCCCACCCCCATTTCTGGAGTCTAGGGAGCAGCCTCAAGTGCCTGATGACACTGTTTCCAATGAGAGTCGCCAAGCCAGTCACCAGGAACAGCCTGGACTTGGTCCAGCAGAGACAAGCAGAGAAGGCTCATTCCCTGGCAGTGACCTGCAGAGGTGATGAGAACAAAGCACTCAGTAAGCGCCATCGCTGTGCCCACACAAGGTGCGACAGTGAGCCCATAAACACCTTGGGAGTGCCCTGAAGCAAATGCAGACAGAAGCATCAGGCAAATGATCTGGCTGCTGAAGACCCTGCTGCCATTGTATTCATATGTTCTGTGCGTATCTATGGAAAGCTTGGGGGTGAGCACAAACTTAATGTTGAAGGGGCTCATTACAGAATCCTGGAGGTGGGTGACTAATAAGGAGGGGGTACTGGGGAATGGGGGAAATGTGCTCCCTGAGTGGGAGGGGCTTAGGAAGGACGGTTTCTCTGAACCACCCTTGTAGATGGTGCCCATCCAGCCCTCACACTGCAGGTCTTGGTCCAAGAGAGACACACAGCAGAGAGCTTAAAATGTTTGCAAAGTTCATCTCAGTGAGATGATGAGAGCCCAGGGCAGCCTTCTTAGGGCTCATCGCAAACAATGCAGCTGGCTACACTGTGCCAAGGGACTGTGGGGAGAAAATATTGTCTTCACTTTATCAGGGCAGCTTCCCCAGGATGTGAGGCTGGCCCAGGACAATGTTAGGACCGTCGACAAGAGCCTGCACCTGTGGTGATAAGCAACCTGGCAGTAATAACATTTTCACTCATTAATAAATTAACTAGTTAATTAATTAAATGTATTTACTGACTACCTATTGTGATTGCTAATTTTACGTGTCAACTTGATTGGGCCACTGGCTGCCCAGACATTTGGTCATACATGATTCTGGGTGTGTCTGTGAGGGTGTTTGGGGATGAGATTAATATTTGAATTGATAGACTGAACAAAGCAGATGGCCCTCCCTAATGTGGGAGGGCCTCATCCAATTACTTGAAGACATAATGAGAACAAAAAGGCTGAGTAAGAGGGACCTTCACCTGCCTGACTGGTTGAGCTGGGACATTGGTCTTCTGTCTCAGACTGAAATTTACACCATTGGATTTCCTGGTTCTCGGGCCTTTGAACTCAGACTGTAACTTACATCACTGTCCTTCCTGGGTCTCCAACTTGCTGACTTCAGATCTTGGGACTTCTCAGTCTCCTTAATAATGTGGGCAATTCCTTATACTAAGGAATCTTTATACATCTATATCTCCATCCTGTTGGTTCTGGAGAACCCTAATACACCTATTATGCATCAGGCACTCTGTGCTCAAAAAGCTTCAGTCAGCAGCCCCTTTAGCAGTGGACATCAGAGAAGAAAGAAATAGGGAGACACCACATCCAAGTGACTAAAGTTGTTCTTGAGCACCTGTAAGGCATCCAGAAATAATTTGAGGGGTGGGGAGGACCAAGAGGCTGGGGATCCTAAAATATGGGGCAAAGGCCAGAGGCAGTGAAGGACCAGTTCATTACTCCTGATGGGACTGCATTTAAAACCCCAGAGTGCTATAGGCTGGGGAAATGTGTGTGTGTGTGTGTGTGTGTGTGTGTGTGTGTGTGTGTGTGTGTGTGTGGTGTTTGTATAGCCGGGGACTGAATCTAGACAATCAAATGCCAAATCCTATGCACAACCCCCAACACTGTACACCACCTTTAAGAAAAGTGAAGGGCACAGGCCTGGATATTTAGAGAAGGATGAGAAAACATGCTGACATATAAAGTTTGTATATGCATGTCTTTTATATGTGCACAGAATGTGTATAGATGCATTCACACAAATACAGATACATACAGAGTTTTTAGGGTTCTTTAGGATTTGAGTCTTTGACCAAAACAGAGTCCTGGGTCTCAGGCCTTCTGGGGTCCTGGTATTCATGTGACCCGTCAGACAGAGCCCATGCAAGGAGAATGTTTCTCTCGTGCCCCAAATGCACCTCTGCAGACAAGAGTAGAGCAGGGCTCCCAGCTGAGCTTCCCTTCTGTTTGATAAGAAGGCTCCCCTGGAATAGACCTGAACTTACGGCAAACCTGCCTGGGCAGGAAGACCAGTCATCAGGCCTGTGGGTGAGTCGGGTCTTCATGGCTCCTTGCACACAGAGCCATTGTAAGAGCTGCTGCCTAGTTTCTTGCCAAATCTCCGAAGCCCAGGTGTCAGAATTTCTCAGGCTGCCTCATGGTCTCTGTCCATTGTCCTGACCTGGCTTCCTGAGCCAACAACGGACTTTATTTATCCTACAAACACTTTTTTTTAAAACATCTTTATTGGAGTATAATTGCTTTACAATGGTGTGTTAGTTTCTGCTTTATAACAAAGTGAATCAGTTGTACATATACATATATCCCCATATCTCTTCCCCCTTGCGTCTCCCTCCCTCCCACCCTCCCTATCCCACACTTCTAGGTGGTCACAAAGCACCGAGCTGATCTCCCTGTGCTATGCGGCTGCTTCCCACTAGCTGTCTATTTTACATTTGGTAGTGTATATATATCCACGACACTCTCTCACTTTGTCCCAGCTTACCCTTCCCCCTCCCCATATCATTAAGTCCATTCTCTAGTAGGTCTGCATCTTTATTCCCATCTTGCCCCTAGGTTCTTCATGACCATTTTTTTTTTCCCTTAGATTCCATATATATGTGTTAACATACGGTATTTGTTTTTCTCTTTCTGACTTACTTCACTCTGTATGACAGACTCTAGGTCCATCCACCTCACTACAAATAACTCAATTTCATTTCTTTTTATGGCTGAGTAATATTCCATTGGATATATGTGCCACATCTTCTTTATCCATTCATCTGTTGATGGACACTTAGGTTGCTTCCATGTCCTGACTATTGTAAATAGAGCTGCAATGAACATTGTGGTACATGACTCTTTTTGAATTATGGTTTTCTCAGGGTACATGCCCAGTAGTGGGATTGCTGGGTCGTATGGCAGTTCTATTTTTAGTTTTTTGAGGAACCTCCATACTGTTCTCCATAGTGGCTGTATCAATTTACATTCCCACCAACAGTGCAAGAGGGTTCCCTTTTCTCCACACCCTCTCCAGCATTTATTGCTTGTAGATTTTTTGATGATGGCCATTCTGACTGGTGTGAGATGATATCTCATTGTAGTTTTGATTTGCATTTCTCTAATGATTAATGATGTTGAGCATTCTTTCATGTGTCTATCCTACGAACACTTTTTATGGACCTATCATGGACCAGGAACTGTATTAGGCATGAGGAATTCAGACATAAATAAAACACAGTCCTTTTCACAGAGCCCTGGAAATCAGTCAGCTTTTTTTAATCATAAGAAAGCAAGAAAACAGAAGGGCTGCAGAATCCAACACTAACTTTCATCCATTCATATGTGACCAATCATTTCCTGAAGTCAGATTTTTGGAATGATTATTGATCCCACTCTTTTCTGCCCTTCCATAAGTAAGTTTGGAACCAACCAAGATATAAGACATAGGATACAGATGGAAATCAAAATATTATCTTCGAAGGTGGTTTGAAGAACATGACTTCAGACCTGTGGCCACAAGTGGACTTCCCAGCACTTCACTTCAGGGGTCAGTTTACCCATCCAGTAAATGGGCTGACCACCATGTGCCTGCTGCCTAGGGCGGGGCTTGCCCTGGGAAACTTACCACCCTGTACTAGGTCCTAAATGTGTCCTCCCTGGAAGTGGATCCAAGAAAATAGAGAGATGGCTGAGCTGAGCATGCTCAGCTCCTTTTCTGAAACTTGCCCATCAGATAAATCACTCCTCCTCTGCAGACTAGTTAGTGAAGGTGCATAAAGGCCAGAGTGTTACTTCTGTTGACACCCCTGAACTTAAGGACATGGGACAAAGGGAATGGAGTTTCTCCAGACCCCTGGTATGTGTTGAAGTTCTAGGCTGTTAATAATAAGAAGATGAATGTCATAGTCTGCTCGGGATGCTATAAAAAAATACCACAGACTGGGTGGCTTAAACAACGGATGTTATTTCTCATAGTTCTTGGAGGTTCAGAAATCCAAGATCAAGGTGCTGGCATATTCAGTTCCTGAAGAAAGCTCTTACTGGCTTTTAGACAGCCATCTTCTCACAGTGTGCTCACATGGTGGACAGAGAGAGCTCT
The DNA here is from genome assembly GCF_028564815.1 of Eubalaena glacialis. Classification (NCBI taxonomy): domain Eukaryota; kingdom Metazoa; phylum Chordata; class Mammalia; order Artiodactyla; family Balaenidae; genus Eubalaena; species Eubalaena glacialis. The sequence continues at coordinate 164,037,503 of NC_083718.1, read as the reverse complement.
TGTCTCCCTTCTTCTTCTTCTAAGGGCACTAATCCCATCATGGGAGGCCCACCTTCATGACTTCATCTAAATCTAATTACTTCCCAGAGAGCTTACCTCCTTAATACCTCCATATTAGGGGTCAGGACTTCAAAATATGAATTTGGGGAGGACAAAATCATTCAGCCCATACCAGTGAACTAGGGATGGGTAGGCTCCTGGTTCCCATGGATACCACAAAGGAAAGAGCATTGGATCTGGTGTCCAGATACCTAACTTTAAATCCTGACTCTACCACTTATTCACCAGGCCACCTTGAGAAAATCATCTTACCTCTCCAGACCTTAGGTCTGTCCTCTGAAAGACAGGGATAATGATGTTCAGTCTTCTGTGGAGGGTTGTTGGGAGGACTAAGTTTGAGCTTGGGTATGGACAGATGGGAGGGGTTGTATTTGTTGTTGTAATTTCTGGTGTCCTCTGACCTTGACACTCTTTGTTCTGAGAAGGGGAGTGCAGTGCATGAGTCTACCTGCCTTGAAGCCTTACCTGGACAATATCTTGAACTACTTGAAGAAAGGAGACAACTTCCACCTACAAGGTCTGTTGAGTCTTCTCTGTTTTAGAAGGTCTCTCATGAGCTTGTTCAAGACCAAACCACTGGACTGGACATTGCAGATTCTCCAGCATTCCAACAACTTCTAAGCCCTTGAGTGGCTCAGGGAAGATTTTGGATGACATTAGACTAGAGCACTATTGGTCTTGTTCTTCTGGTCTACTCCCTACACTGCACTACACTACACTATGCCACACATACACACACACACACTTACACACACCAGAGAATCCATCTCAACTCCAATGGCTTGGTTGTTTTTCAACTACGGAGAGAATTTATAAACAATTCCTTAGAAGTTAAAGGAGGGAGAAAAAAATCTTGTATCCTGCTCACAGTGGATTTTTTTAAAAATCTGAGTCAAGCTTTCTCTTCCCCTGACATATGATTATGATTTTTCTCTTCTTTTCTCCCAGTGGTTTCAAGTGCATCAGATACCCAATATGGAACTTGATGGTGCTGCTTGCTGACATCTGGTTCTCCTTCCAAGCACATAATAGGGTTGCCTTTCCTGACTCCTTGTAGCTGGATGCCTCCAGGGGACCAGTCCTCATCAGTGAGTGGTCAGCAGCATTGGCACGTGTTGCTTCTGGGCCAGAGCATTTAACTATTTAGCTACCATTCAAGTCCTTCAGAGCTCTGTCCTGCGGTGGTGACGGTCAGTGTTCAAGATGGTGGCTGCTCCATCATGCAGACTCAGTCTCTCAAGAGAAGACAGGGAGCAGAGCCTCCGGCTGACATATGAGCAGCATGTAGGTGAGCCAGAAAGTAACCTATTGACATAGGTCATTAGAATCTGAGAGTTGTTCCTGCAGCTTAACCTAGCCTGTTTCATCTGATCCAGCCCTAACAGATGAGAAACTTCAAACCAATTGTCCTGATGTTGTTCTACGCCCTAAAGGATCCAAGTTGGCCATCGATGACACCAATTCATAGGAGTTTGGAAATGTCCTAGTTCTGCGTTGCCCACTGCATGGCCTGGCTTCAAAAGAAGACCATGCTTCCCAGAGAACTGATTTAGCCTTTGCATTAAACATCAGGCTGCTTCCTCTACCGCATGGCAGGTTTTCATCTCCTCTGAATAATTTTTTAGCAACTTGAGAAACTGCAATCCAAACATATAGTATTTTTGGCTGGAAATTAAAACACGTCACTTTTAAAACATAAGCAGCATGCCCTGAATGTTTATGGTGAAAAGCTCACTCCTGGCCAGACTGCAAAACTCACATTACCGAGAGGCAAACCCTGGAGCATGCTAGCAGTTTGCCTCCCAGTTCGTCCTTCCTACACAGCGCGATGACTGTGAATCATTTCTCCTCTGGCACATGGACTCCCAGGCTTTCTCTCTGCTTCATATCCAAGGGCGAGTGGCTAGAATCTCCCCTCGCTGTAAAGGGGCAGCTGCAGCGATGAAGAGACAGGTTTCTGTCCCCTGCACTGCCCGTGTGATGAGCCAAAGCTACTAGATCCAACAAATTTCCAAAGACATCCCCCTGAAGGCTCAGCCACCGAGGCTCCTGTCAGGGGAGCCACCTTATGCCTTTGTTTACACATCCATTTATTTAAGCATCATTAGTTAATGCCTGCCATGAGCCAGTTGCTGGAAAAGGTGTGAGGAGGGACCCAAAGAAAAAGACAATATCACTCTGCTTCTTAGGAGGCTGTAACCCAACATTTGAGGCACTTGCTAATATAGCTCATAAGAGAGAGACAACGTCGTATGGAAATTTAGAGGAAGGTGATGTGGCAGGGGCTCCATAAAAGGAAAGGGAAAGAAAGAACATTTTTGACTGTCTGTTACCTACATTTTGTCCCTCCACTTCTACCATACCCTAATGAGCTGGTGTTTCATGTATCAGGTGTGGACACTGAACTTCAGAGACATTAAGGGATTTTTTCCAAGGTTAGGAAACAGTTGGAGGACTTCCCTGGCGGTCCAGTGGTTAGGGCTCCGTGCTTCCACTGCCGGGGGTATAGGTTCGATCCCTGGTCGGAGAACTAAGATTCTGCATGCTGCGCAACATGGCCAAAAAAAAAAGAGGAAGAAAGAAAGAAAAATTTGGAAAAGTTACGTTTCACTGCACTGGTAGGTTCCTCTTACTCCAAAACTGGCCTCTGTTGAGTAATTTAACCTCTCTAAGCCACAGTTTACACATCCATGAAATGGAGATAGAATAAAAGGACCTATCTCCTAGAGTTGCATTGAGGATTAAATGAGATATCCATGAAAATAAAGTTCTTAATCTGGCACATGGTAAGTGCCCATAAGTGTTAGAATATAACTGTATTCTATGGGCACCTACTGTATTGCAGACACTTGCTTGGTTCTCACAAATATTATTCTTTTTTTCCTTTTAAGGATAAGGAGAGTGAAGCTCAGACAAATTAAAAACTTGCCTAATGTCACCTAATTGATAAGTAATTGTGCTGGGGTTAAGACTGAGGTCTGCCTGACTAGAATATGGATGCTCTTTCTGCCACGCCAGGGTGTCTCCCAAAGCTAATTCAGAAGATCAAAAGCCCCCAGGGAATGAATAGCGTCCACCACTACTTTACGCACTGGGTAGTATTCAGGAGTGTAGTTCTTTGCGTTGCCCAGGCAGCTCCACATTTTCCCAACCCTATGGCCTTGGGCAAGGTATTTAACTTCTCTGAGCCTCCCTTTTCCCCATCTGTATAGGATCTATGCCATATGACTGTTGTGAGGATTAAACAAGATAATGCATATGAAGTGCTTAGCAAGATGCCTGGCGCAGAGAAAAATCTCAATGAATCTGAATATTGATGATGATGGTAATGGTGATGATGATGATCTGGCATCATTGACATAGCCTGGGTGACACAACCACGGGAGCTGCCACAAAAGAGGGGAAATGGTATTTACTCCAAGACTATTGCCTGGGCCAGCACACACTTCTGGTTAAACAAAGACTGTTTATGATGCAACAAATAAAGGAACTGCAGAGAATAACGATACCTACCAGAATTAGCGTGCTAAGAACATACATTTTCAAGGCATTGCTTCTTTATGTGACTTCTTAAAATGTTGGTTGGCGACAAAGCCAGAATTCTCTTATCAAAATGAAATCTGCAGAATACAATTTTCAGCTCAAACAATGTGGTTTATACAAAGCGCCACCCTTTCAAGTCAGATGAGGAAATATAAAACTGTTCTATAATGGATATATTGTTTGCACACAAAAATACATATGAATCCATGTTTCATGCCAGGCATCATTTGGCATCTTCAGTAAAAGGGGAAAACTTTCTTTTTTCCAAAGGAAACCCCCAAAGGAGACCTCAGCACCATATCAACTGTCCCTGTGGCTTCTCCCAAAATGTCAGATGACCACACTTACCTCTTTACTCATTGGGATGCCAGGTTGCTGGGAGACAGAGACCTGGCGTTGATCACCATTGGTCCTTTTCATTAAACTGAGATAACTATGGGGTTGTTCCCTTCAGCAGTGAATTCAGTTCTACAGAAATGTACTGAGAGCTCATTTAATGCTCAGCAGTGTCTCAGGTACCATGAGGATGTCTAGAAAAGTAAGACCCCATCTTGATCTCAATGCACTCAGCATCTACTAGCTTAGGGAAAAGTCAAGTCCCCGAAGGACAGGCAAATCTTTACTGTCACAGGACAATCATGCATACAACCCACAGTCTTTCACTGCTGCTTTACAGAGTGCCAGCTGTGTGCCAGGCGCAGTGCTAAGCATGGAGGAAAGAAAAGCAAGAAGGCACCCTCTCTGTCCTCAGGACGATCAGAGCCCAGGTGCTTTAGAAACTCTGTGGAATGAGAGAGAGCATCTAAGTAGGAACCAGAGAAGTGATTTTGAAAAGGTCTTAAAAGAATGATAACATTCAGCACATGACAGTGCTTTCCATCTAAGGACCAGGACCCAAAGTCACGAGGCAAGTTCTAATCTGTGGGTTGTAATCACTGACTCCACAGAAATTCATTACCTACCTTTGAACTTAGAGCCACTGCAGGCCACTCTTGACATCCAGGGGCTGTCAGCCTTCAGCACCCCCTTCCTCTCAGCTCCTAGGTTTCCTCAGAGAATTCTCTCTTGTATGAAAACTTGTTTGAGTAGGGGGACCTTCGTCACCCCTCTCCCTGCCCAGGCTCAGGCCTTCTAGAAAGACATTTGGAAGATTCCAACCAGGTTGAGAACAGAAAGAAGAATCTTCCAGAAACAACAACTCAAAAGCCTGAGGCAGGAATGAGTTTGGCCGGTTCAAGGAACCCAGAATACGGTATGAATAAGAGTAATGAGAACAGAAGAGTGGGCTGGAACCAGATTCCAGGCCTTGAGGGCATCGCAAGGGGATCGGAGTTTATTCTGAAGCCATTAGTGGGTTATCAGGAGGAGAGTGGGGTGCGATGGCTTATTTTTTAAAGCATCCCTCTGGCTGCCCCGGGGAGAATGGACTGTGGAAAGAGAGGCAAGACAGAAAATAAGGAAACTAGTGAGGGGGCTCTTGCTGTGGCCCAGGGATGAGATGGTGATAACTGGGACCAAGGGGGTATCCTTGACATGGGAGAGAAAGAGTTGGATTGGGGATGTAATTTACAGGGAACGGCCATTGAACTTGCTCATTGATGTGAGAGGTGAGGGAACGAAGAATCCAGAATGACTCCTGGGTGTCTAGGTTAAGCAAGCAGATGGACAGTGCTTTTTAATGAATGACAGTGAAGAGTGCTATTACTAGGGGCATCTCAGAGAAGGTCATGTTTTGATAGAGGAAAAAAAAAAAAAGAGTTTTACTTTGAGCATTTAAAGTTTGAGATGTCCATGAAGTATCCAAGTAGAGATATCAAGCAGGATTCTCTAATCCTGGAGTTGAGTGTACAGGAAAGAGGTACAAATTAAAAATCTGATGTCTTTAGCATATAGATGGCATTTAAAACCAAGGAATGGATTGTCTCCCAATGAGAGAAATAGAGGTCCAGGGTAAACAACAAGGTCCTACTGTATAGCACAGGGAACTATATTCAAGTTCCTGTGATAAACCATAACGGAAAAGAGTATGAAAAGAATGTAGGTATATATGTATAACTGAATCACTTTGCTGTACAGCAGAAATTACCATAACAATGTAAATCAATTACACTTCAGTAAAATAAATTAAAGAAAAAGAGAAAAAGAGGTCCAAGGGCTGAACCTTAGGGTAATCTGACATTTAGAAGTCAAGCCTCCTAGAACAAGAAAAATCCTCCATGGGCCTTCTCCCTTCTTGAGTGCCCCTCTGCACTGCAGGATCAACCACAGTGGGGAAAAAACGAACCCATAAGACCATTTTAACCTCATTTGAATACTGTGTGTACATAATTAAAAACATTTGGCCCCCAAGATTAATAACTCCTTTTACATCTTCCTTTGACAGTCGCTCTGATTTGTCGGGTGGGACTGGCGGGGTGGGTGCTTTTTGAGTTGATTAACACCTCCACGTTGCTTTGAGCAAAAGTGTGGGGTGGCGACAGAAAATGCCACATTGCAGATGCCCGACTTGGGAATGGGAGTCTGACTTCACGCCTCTCGCTAGAGGCAGAGACTCACTTCTGACGGAGGGAAAGTATTACAAAAATATATATGTAACACATATTCTATTCCTGATTTAGGTCTATAATCTTATGAGCCAGACTGTAATGAATAAAGTTATAATTAGCCATAGATGAAGAACACGCAGCCGTGTATTCTAGGGTGCACTTCAGGGCTCCGATCCAATCTGCACATTTACAAGCTGTGCTATTTGCATCGACTGCTACGGACTCCACTCAGACAGAAGAGGCTGCATTATTGATGACAGTGTGCGCATCTTGCTTATCTCTCTACTACACCCCGTGGGGTAGGGAAGTGCAGGGGGAGGGAACAGCCAGGAAATCCGGAAAACACTACCCCATCCTCACAGAATATTTCCCCAAATAGTAGCATCCATGTCTAGTCTATGCCAGAAAACCTCTGGCATTCTCCCCCAACTAGATCTACGGGATGGAATTGACATGAATTGTTGTAACATGGGCTGTGTGACCTTAGGCAAGTCACTTCCCCTCTCTGGGCCCTCGTTGTCCATCTGCAACGTAAGAAATTAGACTTGACTGTCTCTAAGGGCCTTTCCAGCTTCAACATCCTGAGGGTCTATGATTCTATCAAAAGAAAACCAAATAGGATGATCAGCAGGCAAGGTTCATGCTGCCAAGGAGCCTTGCTACCCATACCTCCTCTGTGTTTTGATGTGGAATGAAGCAGTGTGCTGGGAAATGTTTAACAACTGGCTCTCCAGTGAAAAAGCTCTGATTTGTAGTGTTTGCCAATTTCTGTGGTGTAAATACTCCCACCATGGTGGATTTTGACCTACCCACATGATGTCCCTAAATACCAAGTTGAGAAAAGATGCACATAACCGGCCCTCAGAAGCTGGCACTCCTGCTGACTGTCGCACAGCACTCATGGTATGTGTGGGAATAACTGGCAAGTCACCCTTTCTCTCTTCTCCTCCACTTCTTCTGGTTAAAAGATTTTAAGTGAAAGCTAACACCACATTGCAGGTAAGGAAGAGACTGACTTTGATCCTTTGACTAGTTCCCCTGCAGTGTGGCTCTTGAGGCAACTGTTTGCTGTGGCCTCAAGGTTAAGAGCACAGGCTCTTGCCAGACAACCAGGGTCCAAACTCTGGCCTTGCCGCTTACCAGCTGTGCAGCCTTGCTCAAGTGACTTAACCTCTCTGTAAAAGATGTGAAATGGGGATAGCAAACACACCTACTTCAGAGGTGTCTTAGCTTGGGGCACCATAACAAAATACCATAGACTGGGAGGCTTAAACCACAGAAGTTTATTTTCTCAGTTGTGGATGCTGGAAGTCCAAGATCAGGGTGCCAGCATGGCCATGTTCTGGTGAGGTCTCTCTTCGTGGCTTGCAGATGAACACTTTTTTGCTATGTCCTCATGTGCTGGAGAGAGAGCGATGGTGCCTCTTCTTATAAGGGCATCATTTCTGTAGCATAAGGGCTCCACCCTTATGACCTCATCTAACCTTAATCACCTTCTTAAACTCCCTATCTCCAACACAGTCACATGGGCGGTTAGGGCTTCAATATATGAACTTTGGGAGAACACGATTCAGTCCATAGCAATAAGGTTGATATAAGGATTGAATGAGTGCATATATATAATGGGTCTAGTATACGGTAGGCACTCAATAGATATTAGCTGTTGTTATACATATATATACATATTTCTTTTTTTTTTTTTTTTCTTTTTTAGGGATTTCCGTGGTGGTCTAGTAGTCGGATTCTGGGCTCTCACTGCCGTGGCCCGGGTTCAGTCACTGGTCAGGAAACTAAGATCCCACAAGCTGCATGGCACGGCCAAAAAAAAAAAAAAAAAAAAAAAAAAAATATATATATATATATATATATATATAATTATCAATTTAAGTTTGAACCAGAGAATCAAAGATAAGACCAAAAGAAGGAAAAGAAAAATAACTTCAGCACAAATTTTATAAGTCTAGAATTCTTTTTTCTTGCAAGAGCCTAAGACCCACCCTGGACCAACAAATGTCTAATCTGCTGATGAAGTCGATCTAGCAGTTGGTCTAGAAGCTCTGCACTTGGGTTTACTGTTGTGCTCCGGGCAGATCATCAGTTTTGAGTTAGAAATCTGAAGAGCAACATTTAGTGTGCAATCAGTTTTATCCTCTTTTGTGAACCCATGGCTGTTAACTGAACCAGCACAAAGGCCTGGAGTACTTCCTGCTTCTCCTACCTGCAGTACCAGGATGTTCCATTCCTCACACCGATAGTCAGGCTCTGCGTACCAACCCTTCCAGTCTCCAGATGAGCTCTCCTCAGATAACAGCTGAGTCTGCTGCACCTTGACATGGCTTCTCCCCAGCCAGCCCCGCCGACCTCCATACATCCACCTGGGCTCTGGTAAGGAACAAGGGGAGGAAAAGAGAAGTTTGGATGAGAGGAAAAGTAAGAAAGGAGAGACGGGAATGTCCATTTCTTGAGCATCTCCCGTTTTCCAGGCAAGGAGCCAAAACCCAACTCCGGTGGAGTCTCCCAACAACCCTGTGAAACATTCAACAGAATTTCCATAAAGCCCAGCAATTCTACTCCCAGGTATATATCCAAAAGCATTGAAAACAGGCACGCAAATACTTGTGCACAAATGTTTACAGCGGCACTACGCATAATAATGAAAGATGGAAACAACCCAAATGTCCATCAACACACAAAGAACAAACAAACTATGACACATACATACAATGGAATATTATTCAGTCATTAAAAGAGAATGAAGCACTGATACATGCTACAAGGTGAATGAACCTTGAAAACATTATGCTCAGTGAATGAAGCCAGACGTAAACAGTCACATACTATCTAATTCCATTTATTTGAAATACCCAGAATAATTAAATCCACAGAGGCAAATAGCAGATTGGTGGTTGCCAGAATCTAGGGGGAAGGGAGGGATGGGAGTGACTCCTTAATGGGTCCGGGGTTTCTTTGGGAATAATAAATGTTTTAGAACTTAATCTAGATGGTGGTTGCACAACATTGCGAATGCACTAAACGCCACTTGGTTGTACAGTTTTAAATTGTTAATTTTAGGTTATGTGAATTTCACCTCAACTTTTAAAAAAGTCATTCCACGCTCTGTGTGTGTTTTTTTTAAAACATCTTTATTGGAGTATAATTGCTTTACAATGGTGTGTCCGTTTCTACTCTACAACAAAGTGATTCAGCTATACATATACATATATCCCCATATCTCCTCTCTCTTGCATCTCCCTCCCACCCTCCCTATCCCACCCCTCTAGGTGGTCACAAAGCACCGAGCTGATCTCCCTGTGCCATGTGGCTGCTTCCCACTAGCTATCTATTTTACATTTGGTAGTTGGGTATTTTTGAGTTTATTTATTTGTTTTAGAAAAATGACTTCAGCCACTTATAAGAAACTCAGAGCTCCACGCAAAAGTAGAGGCAGAAAAAACCTGACCCCCAGGTTTTTTCCTGATCACAGAGGTCTAGGAGCCAGCCCTGGGGAAGGAGAGGTAGGAGGAACTTACAGTGATCACTCCTCAGATGTGCCAGGAGCAGTGATGGGTCTTTTATTTACTTATTGCATTAAGTTCTCACACTTTGCCAGGTATGATATCACTTTCCTTGTGCTTATTACAACTCTGGTTGATTCTCCCAACAACGCTGGGAAACATACGGAAGAGCCATTGTTCCCATTTTACAGATGGGGAAACTGAGACTCTTAAGTATCAGGAACTGGTTTGGAACCCAAGTCTGCCTGACTCCGGAGTCTCTGCCTCGCATATCAGCAAGTGTCCCTGAAGGGCGTCAGTGGAAATGGCAGCTGATACTCTTACAGCCACACACACACCACCAGCACGGGCCCTAGGGAGAGTAGAGAGGAAAGTGGGGGCTTTTTGTTGCTCAGCCATGTTCATCTTTCTTGGGCTCCCCTTTCCCTGTCCTTTAATCAATAGGGTAGAAATATGGCCCTTTTGAGTATAAATGTCATCCTCCATGACAGTTAGGATAACAGCTTATGTGTCTGAAGAGAGAAAACTTCCTTTGGCAGCCTAAGGCCTGGGAGGTATTTGTCAAAACTTTTAGAATGGTGGGTGGTGGGACTTCCCTGGTGGTCCAGTGGTTAAGAATCCGCCTTCCAATGCAGGGGACGTGGGTTCGATCCCTGGTCTGGGAAATAAGATCCCACATGCCCTGGGGCGACTAAGCCCGCGTGCCACAACTACTGAGCTTGCATGCTCTGGAGCCCATGCACCACAACTAGAGAGAAGCCCACACGTGCGCCACAAGGAAGAATCCACACGCCGCAACAAAAGATCCCGCATGCCAATGAAGATCTTGCGTGCCGCAACTAAGACCCAATGCAGACAAATAAATAAATACATATTTTTTTAAAAAAAGAATGGTTGGTGGTGGGTGCCTTGCCCCGCCGTGGTCCAGGTTCTACGTGGATTTGGGGGAATCTTTTTTATTGCATTCCCTGGGTGCCATGGTCTTCTAAAGGATGCCCTGATTTCCCAGAATGGGGCCAGAACCAGTTTCCCAGAACTGTGGCTGGAACATGGTAGGAGTCAGAAGGGAGTTCTGGCTTCTGGTCTTCACTCTTCTGCTGGCGAGCCACCTCATCCTAGACCAGCCTCTACACTTCTCTCCTCACATGACCTCCTTGTTTCATCAGTGTGGAAAAAGGAGGGTGCACTTCTGGCTTTAAGATGTCGATGATTCTCCCTCAACACTTTAACATTTGCCAAGGAACTTGGCAATGTTACCCCGATACAGGTGTCCTCAAAAGTTGTGCATGAATGAGATCCTTGTTGTGAAACCACATGGTATAAAGCAGAGGTTAAGGATGGAATGTGACTAACCAGCCTATAATTCATTGGGAACTCATGGATGTTTACAAAAAGTCAGGACGGGAGAAAGAGGGAGAGAAGGAGGAAGAGAGGGAAAAGGAAGGAAGGGAGAAAGGGAAAGAGAATGGAAGTGGTTCAAAGCAGGCATGCTGGGGTCAGAAGCTGTGAGTCTGAGTTTGCTCTCCCCCTCCCTGGCAGCATGACCTTGGACAAGTCACTTGACCTTTCTCGGTGCTGCTCAATTGAGCACCAGTAGCAGATCATGTTCTGTTTATTAGAGAGACAGCCAAGTCCCCTGAAAAAGGGTGGAGATGTAAATATTTTTTTCAAGGGAATCTGAGGCCTGAGTCAAGGGTGGAAAGTGATGGAGGGCACTGCTGAGGGTGGCAGGTAGTAAAAGGAAAAGGGGTCATTAGCCTGGAGACCCCTTGGGGGTAGTTGGATCCTAATTGTAATAGACACAAAAATCCCAGCTTGGAGCTGGGAAGGCCACGGTGGGATCCCCGCCCAGTCTGCCAGGAGAGAAGCCCTGAAGGTCACTGCTGAGGAAGGAGGCAGCTGTTCTGGATTCCGGGGAAGCTACAGAGCAGAGCCAGAGGGTGAAGGCCCTGGACACAGGCGCTGGCGTATCGGACGAGGTCAAGGAGGGGGTCTGAGGTGTTGAGATCTTGCATTTGGAAAGGCTCATCATTACGTGCTCACTCATTCCTTTCAACATTCGATACATACTTCTGAAATCTTACTGTGTGCCAGGCATGGTGCAAGGTGCAGGAGAAGCCCAACAGACTTGGTCCTCCAAATTCTGAAGCTGCAGGCCTAGAGGGGAGGCAGACGCTGAGCAAATAACCGTGCACATGCACGTGTGATGATGAGCTATGCCAAGTGCCACGCAAGAGAAGGGCCCCGGGCTTTTGACAGCATGCAGCAGAGGAACTGGGGCCAGTGGTGAGGGGGTGTGGGGAGGCTGGGAGAAAATAATGCTAAGATAATCAATTCCAAGTGATAGAAGGGTAACTGCTTTTGATTCTCACAAGGAGAAGCGTTGACCTTGGCCGCTCAGGCCTCGTTGGGTATGCATGTGGCTGTGTGGGAGGGCGTGCAGGAGAGGGTTTGAAAATGCCTGGAGAGGGTGCGTGCCCTGCTCTTGTGAGCATGTGTCCGTGCGGGTCTCAGGTGGGCTGCGGGATGTGCCCTCCCAGAGGGCGCCGGCTGATTACTTGGGGGTGTATCTTAAAGCAACGTAAGTGGCAGCAACTGGAATCTGGGGTAGCCTAAAGAGGCTCCCCATCTCTGTCTCTTCACTTCATACCTCCAAATTTGAGAAAGAAAAAGAGAAAGCAGCCCTGTCTCTCAGTTTCCATAGTAAACTTTTCTGTGATTCTAGGTGTGTTCCACGTGGAAATCTCTGGTCTGTGCTGAGCGGGCGTTCAGTCTTATTTCCCCTCCTCCTCCCTCTCTCCGTCTCCGGCTCTCTTTCTTTCTCTCCACTTCCTGCTCTCTCCACCTTAGCTCCATCCTTTTAAAAAACTGCAAACACAGAAGTCACCGAGGAGAAGCTTCTCCTCTCCTAAAACGTAGATTCGCGCCTCCCTTACAGCGGGGGGCGACTTCACTGGCCCAACGGACCAACGCTTTGCTCTGCCTGGAAAGCCACCGGAATGACAAATCTTTGGACAAATTACTGATTTCTCATCTAATTTACATCCAATTAGTGTGAGTGAAATGAATCATGTGGTCAGCCCCTCAGGGGAAACATTGAGATAACAAATGCCCAGGGCTTCTTTCCTGGGGAACTGACAGGCCCTCAGGGAAGTCCATGATTTACCCCTGGGTCAGAGGCCCCCTCCCTTCCCCCAGGCAGGTTACAGAGCCCATAGATCAACCCTGCCCCCTCCCTGCAGCCTGGACAGGCCCAAGGGAGTTCAAGCTGGTAAAAAGATGGGTGGGTGGGTGAGGACCACGTCTTCTGTTGATTCCCCACCGTGGAGGTCCACGTCAGGTTAGAATGCAGCGATGAATTTTTGGAGCAAGTGACAATTCCTGGGCTCAAGGCCCTCATGCACAGAATCTCCACCATCCCATAGGGACCTCGTGAGGCAGGTGGTCCGGGGCTCTGGTGACCTTAACTGGCATTTAATGCGGCTCACCTTGTGCCGGGCCCTGCCTTTAGTGCTCTGTAGCATCTTAACCCTCTTAGCTGTCACAACCAAGTACCCTAGGAGGCAGGCACTACTATGACCTCCACTTTCCAGGGAGGGAAATTGAGGGTCAGAGAGGACTTGCATCAGGCAGACGCAGGGCTGTGATTTTTGAACACCCAGCAGTGTGATGCCAGAGTCCAGGCAGTTAACCATTGTGCTCCGTGGGCCCCGTCCATTTTGCAGAAGAGGGAACTGAGGCTCAGAGGGGCCAAGTCATTGCCCAAGGTCACCGCACAGTTTTGGCAGAGTGGGAAGGTCAAGTCTAGCGGTTTCCCCTGCATGCAGCATCATCCCCCTGCTCAGGGCAGGGATGGAGACCCTCGGAGTCCAGGCAGGTGGCCACCGCTTCTGGGGGTGAACGTGGATGGATTATCAGAGGTTCTCCCGGCTGCTGAGAAAAAAACCAAACCAAGTACACACCTTGCTATGACTGGGTCACCACTTGCTTCTTGATGCACGAAGAGCAGCAGACGGGTTTCAGAAATGTTTTTCTAAAACAAGAAAGATTCCTCTCCGAAATCGTTTGAAGTGGGAAGGCAGGGGCGCGCGGGCGGGGCGGGGGGGGCACGGGTTTCTTGTCTGAACAGTGCAGGAGCTGCATGTTTGGGATGAGTTTGATCTTCCTGTGTAAACTTGTTTCTAGTCTGCTATTTAAAACCTGGCATATGGATGGGATCTCAGCTTCCAGTACTGGCAGTTCTTAACATTCACAGCGACTAAATAAAAAGGGAATTTTAAAAACCAAATGCAGTTTTACCCCATAACGAGGCAAAGAAATAACTACTAAGAAGTTAACAACTTCCAAACTTGGGCCCAGCCAACCCTCTAAATGTGGAGGCTTCTCCGACACAGGGTGGGGTGAGGAGGGAAAGGACCAGCATTTTCTGAGTACCTAACACAGACCTAGTTTTTGCGCTGGGCTTAACCTTCGGGTCGGCGTTAAGGTAAGGGCGTGGTCTTTGCAGTCAGCTGGCCGGGCTTTGAAACCCAGCTCTGCCACTCACCACCTGAGTGACCTTGGATAAGTTACTCACCCTCTCTGAGCTTCAGTTTCCTCCGCTGTAAAACAGGCCTGAAATAGGACCCTAATCCCAGCTCTGCCACTTAACTAACTGTGTGACTTAGAGTTCCTTAAACTCTTGAAACAGGCTGTTGTGAGGTCTACATGAGCTAATGCTTGTAAAGCCTGGAGCGTGAGTCCTGCCACATACTAGGTGTGCAAAGAGATTGTAATTATCTGCATGCCGATGGGGGGCAAGGGGTATGAATTTCCTCATTTTTCAGCTTCTGAGATTACAGACCATGCTGTACGTGGAGGTGGGTGACCAGCCCATCTCTCTCAAGGGGTTGAAGAGAGGCCTGGGGTGGATGAGGAGAGAACAGAGCCTGGAGAGAAGGAAGGGAACTCCAGGAGGTAGAGGACTTACATCACTACGGGCAGGAGTGACACAAGCAGGCTCCAGGGGAACAAGCCGGCAGACTCCTGTCTGGGTCCCCAGTGACAACAACAATTAAATGCTTACTATGTCCCTGCCACTGTTCTAAATGCTATGCAAGTTCGCGGTTTTTTTCCCCTCCACATGAGCCTCGGCTCATGGAAGTGGTATTATTAATTTTGAATAGGAAACGGAGGCCCAGAGAAGTTAAGGCCCAAGGTCACACAGCTAGACAGTGAGTGACAAGGCACCAACCCAGGGAATCAGGCTTCAGAGCCCTGCTCACTTTAGTGCCTCGAAAAGCACGGGTCTTGGCATCAAGATGTCTTGGTGTCAAGATGTCAGATGTCTCTGGGACATCCTGTCGCAGAGAAGAAAGAATTGTACCAGTGGAGGGAAAAAGCAGAAATAGCCCCTTTAGTCCAAGTAGACTATGGAGTCAGCTGTAAGCCCCCTACCAGCTCACTAGGGGCAGAGACCCCCTCAGACCCATTCGGGATTCCTGGTACCACAGAGCAAGCCCCCTGAGCCAGCAGTGAGAGCTCATTCATCCCCTGACCACCCGTACAAAGCAGGCCACCATGCCCTAGATGGGTGGCTGCTCTGAGCAGAGTGGCAAAGAGCGGCTCAGCGCTTTGCGTGATCTCAGTTTCCTGTTCTGTAAAATGGAAAGATCACGGCACCTACATCATATGCTTGTCCATGAGGATGAAGTGAAGCAGCTAGGGTTCCCCGTTCTATGGTTACTGTTCCCAGTGAGGAAACTGAAGTTCAGAGCAGTGGGGTGACTCTCCAACCTGAAGCAGGAAATGCGGCCAGTGCCAACAATGTTGGATTTGAATGGGGCGTAGGTAAGCTGGGCTGTCTGTGTGGGGAACCCCGTGGTCTGCAGAACCGTGACCCCAGGGATGGTCATGGCTGACTCGAGCCTCCCCAAACACATCAAACTCCCCTGCTTCTCGAGGGCTGCTCCCAGACACATCTCATCCCAGCTCCCCATCTCTCCAGAGCATCCCTTGGGAGGAAGAACTTTGTCCTGACACGGAGATTTGCTCCCAGCGCCGAGGACATGCCTGCTTGGGGTTCCTGCTTCAGAGCCTGCCACTGTCAAGACTTATGGCAGCTGCGTCTCTCCCCCTTGCTGGGTCTGGCTACATCACTTATCTCCCCGACGCTGACCTGCCAGCAGCTGCAGGAGGCTCTCTCCAGTAAGATTTGATTAATGAGGTTCAGCAACAACAAATCAGTCTTGTGGAGCAGCCCTCCCTCTCTGGGACACACTCTCACAACAGCCGCTGCATACAAACTGCCCGGCAGGTGTGGGGCTAACTCCCAGCCTTCCTGACAGCGGCCCGTGGCTCTGCACCCCTGGTTCCGTGGGCCAGACCTGGCTGGACTCACCGCTCACCATCAGTATGCACTGTGCCCAAGTGCAAGCAAGAGGTGCTTGCTTTTTCCCCCCTTATCTTCAAGACAATAACGTAATTATTATAGTAGCGTAAATCATGATATCTACTACTTCTGGACTTACTGGATGCAAGGCACTTTGCTAAACACTTGATGTAATTTTAGTTAATTAAGCCTCTCAATAACCCTATGAAGTGGGACTTTTATTATCCCCATTTTACAGATGAGGACAGTGAGGTGTGAGTGGGCTGGTATCTTGTCCAAAGTCACAGAGTTAAAAAGGGGCAGGGCTGGGGTTTGAACCTCGGCAATCCGGCCTTTAATTATACTTCTTCACGTGTTTGAAATCTTAAAACCCTTTGGAAATATGATGAAAGCTATGGTCCTTTTCCTTGGAAAAATGCACATGATATACACATATTGCCATACAATTTCAGCATGTGCAGACGCACCCACCTTCAACCCCATCTATCCTGAGGACCACACTACCACCTCCCTCACTGTGAAACACAGGCACGGCCCTTACCCCTCTGGGCCTCCGTCTCTCCCGTAAGAACAGGAGACTGGGGGTCCCAACTCCACCGGCCCATCCCTCTCCTACTCTTTATCTCAAATGCATGATACCCAAGTCCCCCTTCCCAATCTCCTCTGCTCACTCCCCTCTGGAAAGTTCGCATCTTTGGAAGGCAGATCTGTTTTTCTCTTTGAGTTTCCAACCACTATATGTGCATCACCCCACCCCACCCCTTCTCCTTATCCTGACCATTTTATTGGAACTGTTTGCTTCTCAAGCAGTTACAGGAAGCCCATGGTCTGTCCACTCCTTCAAAGCATAATCTACACATCATTCGAGTGCATGTCCCTCCAGCCATCAGTGACCCCAAGTCACCTTCCCGGGAGGCTTTCTGAAGTGGGTGTCCTGCTCAGCTCTCCTCGGATCCTCCACAACTCCTCTGGCCCCCCGGACCACCAGGCCTCGATCCCCACACCTTCCTTGCCAGCTGAAGGGGCTGTGGATCTCCCTGTTCCGGTCCCCTCTTTACCTTTCCCAAAGCCTTCACATCCCAGAAACATTTGTCAGGGACTTGCCAATAGTCACTTTTTCATCTGCTGGGGCAAGAGTCATCTTTGCATATAGATGTTTTGTAATAGATGCTGCATTGATTATGTAAAGTTCTTTTGGGAATCGCCTGGCCATTTCTGGGTCCTCACTGACCCGTGCCACCTCCAACACACATCCTGAATCTCCTGGGTCAGAAGCATCAAACCACCTGAGCCAGGGGCCGGGGGTGGGGGGGGGACACAGCCCAAGATGGCCTCGCGGGTGGCAGGAACAAATGGCTCTACCCATCTGAGATGGACTCACATGGCCCACTCTACGTCAGACAGGCTGGCTGAGGAAGGTCCATTTAGTCTGAGTATGGCTTGTTCCTCGACTGGAAATAATGATGACGATTCTGGTGAAGAACATGTTTTATACTTTGTAGTGTATGAAGTAAAGTGAGTCCTCCATGAACCATATTATCCTCCTGACTGTGTGGGGAACGGGTTATTATGACGCCCACTTTACAGATATGGAGGGTAAGGCACTGAGAGGTGATTTGCCCAGGATAGCACGGTTCACACGTGGTAATTCCAGCACTTGAGCCCAACTCATCCGACTATGAGATTGTACTTTTCCCCTTATATCCTGTTGCTTAAAATAAGCTCATGGGAAAAGCAGCCTTTATAAGGTGCTCTCAGATGTTCCCCTAGTCCCAGGGTCCTCCGGGATCATGCAGGAAATGGCATGGAGTTGTGTGCATTTGTGCTGGGGAGAGGTATGAATAGCTATGTGTGGGCTGTTTGGGAGTCGTGGGGATGTGTCTCTGCAGTGGAGTGCGCACGCATGTGGGTGGGGTGAGTCTGAGCGCGTGGAGAGTAAGGGGGCCATGAGAACCTCTCTGTGGAGGTGTGCGCTGTGTGGCATGTGTATACGTGTGATGTGAGCCTCCTCTGATTCCTCCTCTGGTGGGTCACTCTGCCCTTTGCCTTCAGAACCCAGAGCCTATGAGTTAAGCCTCTTTGGACAAGAAGACCCAATGACTCACCATTTGCAGACCACTTGGGGAGGCCTTTAAAACAAACGCTTTAAAACAAACCTGCTGGGTCTCCCTCAAAAAAGCTCCCCCTAATCTAAAAAATACAGCAACTAGTGACTATAATTAAAACAAAACAAGACAAAAAGCAGACTCACAGATATAGCGAACAAACTGGTGGCTACTAGTAGGGAGGAGGGGGAGGGGTAATACAGGGGTGGGAAGTGGGAGGTACAAAGTATTGGGTGTAAGAGGCTCAAGGGTGTGTTGTACAACACAGGGAATAGAGCCAATGTTTTGTAATAACTGTAAATGGAAAGTAGCTTTTCAAAATTGTATAAAATTTTTTTTTTTTTTAATTTGGAAAAGCTCCCCCTGCAAGCTCAGGATGTGCCCCAAGGGTTTGGAGTTGGTCTCTGGGAAGTGCCTTTGGGATCAGTGATAATGTCACCCAGAAAAGAAGGTCTTGTAGGTTTGGGATGTAGGTACAGAAAGGTCCCGGTAGAATCAGGCCAACAGTCCCACAGGGCAGAGGTGGGCGGAGGGAGGAGCACATGCCAAATCCCTGTGGGACCCAGCACCTCCTGTCACTGTGCCCAGGGGCCATGGGGAAGTTCGCAGGACACGAAGGCAGCTCAGCCAGGCTGCTGGGGATCCTTTGTTCCAGGGAGGCTGAGCCCTGGGTGGGGTCTGGTGGTTGGCCTACCACCTGAAGGCATAGTAAGTAGTCCCTCAACTCTTCCTCTGGCCAACCTCCAGCTATTGGGCTGATAGGATCTGAGAGACCTCCTCGTTGGATGGCCCCTGAGGCCTTGCAGTGCCAGAGTCAGCTCAGAGAGAGGTCTGGAGGTCCTCCTCGGCCCCCACGTCGTGGCCTCTGCGACACAGAGCAGAGTCTGCCTTCATGGTGCACTTGCTGGTTTCCACTGGGCACAGACACTCTGAAAACAGCCCTAAACCATTCACAACTCTGAGTCTATAACTGCTCTGTGAGAGGGAGACGGAGTCCAGTCAAGTTGACGGGGTACCCAGTATGGATAAGCCACGGCCAGCAGAATTCCCTCTTCGCCTGCCCCCAGGCTGGCATCCCCTGCAGCAACTCTGGAGCTTTCCCTGGCGCTTCCTGCTCTGGCTTCTACCTGAACTTGGCATCCCCACGTGCCAATTAGAGTCACACCTCCCATTTAACCAGAAGCACATTTTCCAGCTTGTTCCTCCACCAGGCTGGGCTCCAAATGCCTCTCGTGGTTGTTTCCCGAAATCAAATCCAACCTCAAAGCATGAAGATTTGCCATTATTAAAGACGAGCAAAAGCATATGCCCCAGGCTCTGGAGAGAATTTCTAATGAGGATTCCAAAGATCACAGCCGACTCACGAGCTCTTGGAATCTGATGGGCCCTTAGCAGTCGTGGAGCCCCCTAATTACGCTCCCTGCACGGCTCAGCCGTACCCACCGCCAGGCTGGGCCTCACGGCTCCCGTGACAGTAGTCTGTGTGATGTAGAGACAGTATTTAAAGCCAGCGTATAAAGGGAAAAACCAGGCATGGTCAAAATTACCCTTACAAATCCCTTAGGAGGGAGACCCATATGCCACCTCGGTAAGTCCAGCTCAGTGGGCTTTCCTTCAGTGTTGGAACAAATCACTTTTCTTTGGGTTAAGCACAAGATGAGGTCGTTGGCTTGATCTGAGGGGCCACGTTACAGGAAAGATGCGTGTCTTGAAACACTAGAATCACCCTCAGGGTGATACTCACAGGAAAAGAGGCGCAGAGAACTGAAAGCCATTGGGGAAACAGCAGGATCCACCTCCCATCTCGTGCTTGCTCTGGGCGCAGCTCCTTGAGAGAGATGGGAGTGGGAACCCCCGCTTGATTCTCCATACATCCTCTTTGTTGTTATCGTTATGCTGTGTGCACATACATGGTTGAATTCAAATACACGAAGCGGGATCTCCCTGGAAGACTGATTCTGTGCATGACAATATGTTTACATCCTTCAACGCTACTTCCACATTCTAAACGCCACTTCTTCCAGGCGGCTTTCCCTCATTGCCGTGGCAGGAAGTGGTGTCCCACAACTGTGCACTCCCGGAGTACCTTATCTGTACCCATCTGATCACCAAAGCCTCCCTGTGCCTCATATCATAGTAACTATGTGTATGTCTTATCTCCCCAAATATGCCATGAAGTCCTTGAGGGCAGGGTCCTTGTCTGTTTTACCTCTGTGGGCCCCAAATCTCCCATATACCTCCATCAGTAAACTTTGATTCAAAGACTGGATATATGAATGAATGAACTACAAAATTGGCTCATCTTGGGAAATAAAAATATCTCTACTTTGTTAATACAGAAATGCTATACTCCTTGGACTTAAGACACGCTGGAGTGAGGATTTCCATTTTGACCTGACCCCGTAGATTAGATGCCGTTGGTGAATGTGTCTCCAGGCCATCTCCACTCCCATACGCCTCAAAGCTGCCTTCTCTAATAGACTCCTTCCATTCTGACGCGCCGTGTGGTGTACACCTGCCTCGGCAGTAGAAACGGAAGCCTCACCCCAGAGCCCTGCCAGGTAGGAAGGACAAACTTTAATATCCCCATTTTACGAATAAAGAAACTGAGGCTCAAAGAGGCATGTGTCTGGCCTGTAGTCACATGGCTACCGAGCCTCAGGGCCTGGATTTGTGTGAGCTGAAACCTGCTTTTTCTTCTCTTTCTGTTTAATCACATGTTACCTCTGGATAGAGATGCCATTCTGTTCATAATAGGAATCCAGATACGGTGGGGAGCCCTGCCCCTCCTAGACCAATGAGACACCATAACTCTTGTCCCGTGGGAGTGCATGGTTGGAAAATAATCTTGGAGGCTCCCCCCTGAAGGCCTGTGATGTTAAGCGGCAGCAACCCCAAATGTCCCCTTATAGATGCCAGGTCACCTCCCTGACCCTCTGCCCAGATCTCTTGGGGTGCTGGAATCTCTGTTTTCTTCCACTGCACACCACTGGCTGGGTCCCCTTCCTTACTCCTTCTTCCCACCCATTTGCCTGTGACCGAGGACCGTCCCCGGTCCCCCAAAGGGATGGCACAGCATGAGGAATGAGGCTTTGGAGCAAATCTGGATTCCAATCTAGCTCAGCCTCTTTAGTACTTGGCTGAGTGTGAAGTCGCTTAACTGCTCTGAGCTCAGCTTCTTCATCTGTAAAATCAGGATAACACTCACTTCAAAGGTTTGCTGACATGCCAGTAGTGACATTTGTAGCTGAGGTCTCAGCTCAGATCTCATTTAGCTGGAATTCAGACCAGTCTGTAGGGCCTGCCACACAGTGGTTGAAAACAAGTTTCAAAGTCAGATCACCTGGGTTCCACTCCCAGCTCCTGCACTTATTCACCAACTGTGTGTCTCTGGGAAAGTTACTAACCATCTCTAAGCTTCAGATTCCTCACCAGTAAAATAGGGATAAAAACAGTGCCTCACTCGTGGGGCTGCTTTGCGATGAAAGGAGATAACTGACATTCACAGCTTAGCACAGTGTCTGGCACTTAACCAGAACACAATAAATTTTGCCCATTAATTATTAGCCAGTATTAATTTTGCCAGTGAACTGGCAGACAAGGCTGGTAGGAGCTGACCTACATGAGGGTTTTTTTTTTTTAAATTATTTATTTATTTATTTATGGCTGTGTTGGGTCTTTGTTTCTGTGCCAGGGCTTTCTCTAGTTGTGGCAAGCAGGGGCCACTCTTCATCGCGGTGCGCGGGCCTCTCACTGTCGTGGCCTCTCTTGTTGCGGAGCACAGGCTCCAGACGCGCAGGCTCAGCAATTGTGGCTCATGGGCCTAGTCGCTCCGCGGCATGCGGGATCCTCCCAGACCAGGTCTCGAACCCGTGTCCCCTGCATTGGCAGGCAGATTCTCAACCACTGCGCCACCAGGGAAGCCCTTACATGAGGTTTTGACTAAAGGTGTAAGAAGGGAAATAACATCCTGATGTTGCTCTTCAGGGCTGCCTGGTGCCTGAGCCCTGATGAGGAGCAGGCAGCAGGTGCAATGAAGGTGCAGGAGCCGTTCTCAGGTACCCGGGCCACAAAGGGAAACACAGGATGGTGTAGTGCCGCAGCATCTCCAGGGAATCTGAGACATCTATTTACTGAGCAGCTACTACGTTCCCCGGCTTGTGCTTGGTGCTGAGGATTGAGTGAGCCCTGACCTCACGGAGCGCACAGTCTGGGGGTTTCCTCTGGGCCTCCACCCGCACCCGGAGGCACCTCCCCAGGGGCGAATCCTAGAGGTCTTGGGGTCGCCCAGCTGCACAAGCAGGAGGGCGTGCCCTCCCCGACCAGGTCCAGGCTGCAGACATTCCTGGAGGAGTTTGGAGGCACGGATCAGGGAACTGATGCCGCAGGGGCTTCCAGAAACAACGGGTGAGACTGTGAAAGAGCAGACATTCTACAGGAGGGAGTGAATTTAGGGCTATGATGCTTGAGGGGCCACATTATTACCTAAGAGCCAGAAAAACAGTGGTCGGGGGACAAAGGTGCAGAATGGGGGGCTACGTGCTCAGGAAGGAATGGTTTATGCCCCAGGCAGGGCCGGCCCACAGACCCAGACTCACTCGGTACATACTCCCACACACACCATTCCTTCTGCACGTGCGTGATTAAAACACACAGCCGCGCACACTGAGCTTCCCATGGTGTGCCCGGCAGGCACGCGCCCCATAGGCCCTTCACACCCCAGAGAATCCTCTTCGCCAACATCCCACCCCTGCTCCCTTTCCCCTTTCTCTAGCCCCCTGTGAGCTCTGGGTCCTGACAGACCTGGGCCCCAGTCCCAGCTCTGCCACTTAACTAGCTGGGTGACTTAGTAGAGTTCCTTAAACTCTTGGAGCCTCAGCGTTCCTTTTCTGTCAAATAGGAATCATAAGAGTCCTGACCTCACAAGGTTGCTGTGAGGATGAGATGAGCTGGGGCGGGTCCGGTCCTTAATGCTGGCCCTGGTACATATCAAGGCTCACTCCCCCGCCCCCGCCACCGCACGGACAACATGTCCCTCCATGGAACCTGTGTCTGCTACCGGTCACACAGCACACACGGCACACACCGTCCTGGGCATCACAGCATCCAGCCTGGAAGACCATCCCACCAGGCCGGGAAACCACTACACACACCACCCCAAAGACCCCGAGTCTGGCCTCCCTTCTCTTGGGGACCCTCTGGAAGGCCTGGCAGAGGCAGATTTGCCAGGAGTGCCCATGGAGCCTGAGTCACCAGACACGACCCAGGAGCAGCTCTGCAGATGGGAGCTGGGCCGGGTGGCCTCGGACCCAGAGGTGCCTCCCTCCCCTCCAGCCCATCCCTACGGGACTCATTCAAGGCTCCAGTCTTGCAGCTGCCTCCCCACCTTCCCCCATCGCTCTCCAGCAGCCTTCGTTATCTCAACTACTTTAAGAGAGTTCTCTTTTCTCCCCCTCGACTCCTCTGATGCTAATCTCTCTCCATAAATCATACCCTCTAATCTTTTCATCACCTTTCTCTGATTAAAGCAGCTTGGGGGTTGGGAGCCACAATCCTCTACTAAAACGCTTTGATGTCCAAACTCAGCCCGAGGCAGGGCGGCACTGGCTGGCAGTCCCCCACCCCGTGTGGCAAGCCTGGCATACACACCGGCCACGCGGCCACGTTCCTGACTTGTCCTGGGCTGCCGGCGCGGCCCGGCACCTCGAGGATTTCACAGATCTCTTCATGAATATTTCTCACTACATACTGGATGTCATTATTCTATTGAGAATCAATTAGCCCAAATGTTGTTATGACAGCTACAGAAAAATGATATTTTTAGCTTTGCTTCTGCTGCTCTGTCTCTTCACAGAATTATTGAAAACCTTAAAACTGATCTAGTGGCGACAGGGGCCTCTGTGGCAAGCCGGGAGCGATTGATCTGGGACTGGGGAATTATGGGGAGTGCTAGGCTTTTCTCAATGAAGTAGGAGCTCGTCAGAAACAACTACCAGGATGCAAGGCAGAGCGTGACCTCGGGCAAGATACTTACCCTGTCTGAACCTCAGTTTCTGCATCTGTGAAATGGGAATAATAATCATCCTTGCCTTTGGTGTTGGGAAGAAGATAAAATGTGACAATGCATAAAAAGAATTTAGCGAGGCCTGTGATAGCACCACAGCAGGTGTTCAATACATGAGTGGCCCTACTGCTTTGTGGCTGCAGGAAGGCTGCCTAGGTTCAAGTCCCAGCTCTGACGCTTCATAGCTGCGTGACCTTACATAGGTCACTTAACCTCTCTGTGCCTCAGGTTCATCATCCACAAAAAGGGATTCATCGTACCTACTTGATAATGTTGTAAGGAGTAGGTGAACTAATACAAGTAAAGCACTTAAAAACCCCACCCGGCTAAAAAAGTGTCAGATCTTTTTAATGCAGGATGGCTGCCGCTGTCATCTGCTTCCCACCTTTGTTCAGCTGACCCCTTAGCTCAGAATCTTTCTCTTCCTATCCTTGTATGTTCACGTCCTCTCAATGTTAAAATCTAGCTCAATTGTTACCTCAACTGCTATGCCTGATAGATGGGGATCAGGACACTGGTTCCAATAATCTCTAGGTGACCATGGACAAGGCAGTTAACTTCTTTGTCTTAGTTTCCGGTTGGTAGAAAAGGGATAATTATAATAGTTTCCTTACCCCTGAGATGAGGGGTTAGCCCTGTCCAGTTCCGAAGCTGGGTGGGCAATTCTGCATTCAAACACCAGTCCTCCCTGGATAGCGTCTAAAGATCACCTGCACACTTCTTCCCCCACCAGGAGCAGTATTACAGATTTACAGTAAACAAGGAGGCTGTTTTATGGCAAAAAGAAAAAAAACAGTCATCTTTGGCCAGGAGGCCCCGGAGTGGAGTAGAAGGAGGAGGCAGTTCCAGGATACCCCCTGCAGCCACACGCTCTGCCAAGACTGGTGTCAGGAAAAAGGGTGAACCCATCTGAGCACCTTTGCTTGCAGCCAAGTCACACCCCACTCTACTGACCAGCGGATTTTGTCCAGCTGGAATTTAACAGCATCTGATGGCTGACATCTTTTGGCAGAGAAAGGGCCAGAGGAGCAGGCTGGTAGGTTCCCTCAGGGACCCCCAGTGCACCCTGTATCCTGTGCTTGCCACGCCTGGTTCTCTGCCTGAATGAATCCTTGCTCTGTTCTAAGGCTCAGGGCGAATCAACTGGTATTCATACAGCCTCCACAATTCCTTCATTTGGGATTACCTACTCCCTCTTTCCCATGTCCCCCATTGCACTCTTTCTGGCCACTGCTGTAGCCTTTGTCATAGCCACCACCACTGACCCCAGTTCTTTGTGCGCAGGGCTGTCTCCCCTGCTGGACTGTTAGTAAACAGAGAACCAAGACTTGGCTCTTATGTGCTGAGTGTATTTGCTCTGTCTTCCTTGCCTCAACACTGCTCTGCTTCCCAGTCACAGGAGTCCTCTCTGGAGACTTCCCACATCCACTGTTAACCCCTCTTTGGCCTCTGCCCAACCTTGTGTCCATGATCACCTTGTACAGTTGTGCAGGCTGTGCACTGCACAGCTCTATGGTGCCATTCACGTAGATCATACAAATAACGCTCCTGTGCACCACAGCAGCCCCGCCTATGCCGGGGGATCTTTTAAAGACTTTGATTTTGGATACTCTGACTTTTGAAGGCCCCACCTCACATAAAAACACACCCATAGACTTTGATGAATATAGTTTCTTGCTGTGAAAATATTTTGAAAAAATTTTTTACAATTTGACTTTTGAAATTATTTGGCTATGAGCAGCTGATTTATATTTGGCTATGATTTTTCAGCAGTCATTCTTGAGGATTCTGGAGAAAAGAGAGAATTGAAGCTGTAAATGGGTTTCAGAGGTAAAGCAGCTTTTATGTAAAGCAGTTAACAAATAACAAAGTTGACCTGATGTTTTATAGACTTTTAATTTTTATAGACAATTTTTTCTCTTGCTGTTCTCTTTTCACATTTTGGGGTCAAAAAGCATTGTGGTGTGCTACAAGGACAAAGAACAAGATGAACTCAAAGGGCCAATGTTGCCGGAACACAAAGTTACAGGACTCCTATCGCTCTGTCACAATGTGACCATTGCAACGTCCCAGCACCCTCCCAAGGAGCGTGCCCTGTTCCTTTCCCATCCCATATAAGGAAAGACATTTGCCCCGTTTTTCTCCCGCTCAGCACACTGAAAGTATACGTACTCTGCCCAGTCAGCAGATGACTTGCAGGTTCCCTGGCTCTAAAAACAGACAGGAAACCCATGCTCATGGTCGGCTCTCCCTGGTCTATCAGGAAGTCGCCCGCTGTATTTGCTGCGCCCCTCACTAACTCTGCTCTTTGTTATATACTCACTCTTTTCTAAAATACTTCATGTCTGGAAATTCTTCTTCCAACCGGCACTCGGACCACGACAGTCATTTCTTTTAGGATTCAGACATTTGCATAGGCCTCAAGCATGAGCACAGGCCCTTCCCTATAACTCCGCACATGACAGACTAGTCTATAACTTTGAAAGACACTTTACTGAAGGATTAATGATAAACAGGTGGTTCCATGCTCCCATTTATTCTTGCAGCTTAAGCATAATTATTAATAGCTCCCCTTTCACTCTCGATGGTGCCAGTGTGGGCTATCAATTGTGTGGTCCCCTTGTTATAGGGAAGAAAATACCATAGACAGGAAGTCAGCAGAGACCCAGACCTTCCCCAGACTCCCTTTTGAGACAGTCTGGAGGCCTTTCTCTTGGCCGCTCCCATGGGGTCCAGGGAAGCTCACCTTCCACCCTCAAACCCACCCCACCACCTCTGTGAATGTTCTAGGGATTGCCACTGCTCGCACCACAGACAGAAAGTCTTTTCCTCGTCCCCACCTGATGCCCGCTTGCCAAAGTCCTCATTTTCTGCAGCACGAATGACATCTTTCTTAGAAGACTGACAATGGACATTTTCATTTCCTTTTGTGAAAACCCCACTCCCATCCACAAGGAGATGCTCTGGCCCTATGACCCCAACAATACAATCGCAAAATAGTTCCACATTGATATACATCCCAGAGTCTTGAATCTACATATCTTTAAATCTTAACTCTCTCACAGAATAAGGCAGAATATCAACGAATCAGTCCATCAAGTTCTCTTTTAGCACCAATCAGATTGGATTATGATTGTATCCATGGGTCCCCCTCCCTGGTCTGTGAGTTCTTAGAGAGAGACGTGGGCGCCTCATTCATCTCTGCCTCCCCAATGCCAGTCCTATCCTAGCTCACTGAAACGCTTACTGAAGGGTGAGGGAATGAATACATATGACAGCAATTTTCTGTTCGACTATGAGCTCCTTGAGAGCAAGGACTGTGCTTGTCCATTTCTGTCTCCACCATAGTATGTGACAGCTCACGGCAGAGGCTCGCCAGAGGGCAGAAACTCATGCAACATTTGATTAGATGAGGGATGGCTGGATGGATCGTGGAATAGATGGCTGGGTAGATGGATGGGTTGGATGTATGCTTAGGTGGGTGGATCTTTAGCCTGAAGGGTTGGTATCCAGGGAGAAGATAGAGCTGCTTTGGCCTCTAGTAGATTTTCAGGTCTCAGCTCCAATTCCCAGGAGTCTTGACTATCATATGGTTCCCATCCTTGGATTTCCAAGAGAATTCTACATATCTTTACAATAAACTCCCTTCTATTTGAGACAGTTTAAGTGAATCTCTGTTTCTTCTAACCAATAGAGCCTGACTCAGATAGAAACCCTCCTCCTGGGTTGGGGGATGGGCAGGAATTAATACTTTCCTCTTGATTGTGCATCTTAGGAAGCATGGCATATTCATTCCCTCTCATGGTCATCCCCAAAACAGTGCTAGAAGGCTGGGCTGGTTATCAGAACCATGGTAGCTCAGTGTAGTTTAATGAACCTGTCCTGGGGGGTTCCTGTGCAAGTCTGTGCCAAGCACTGGGTGAACTTTTGTGAACAACCTGGACCTTGAACTTGAAGTAGTCCACCAGCTCCTAGTATCAATTCCAACAGTTACTGTGTCATTTCAGGTAAGTCACCTTCTGTTCTGGGCCTCAATTCTCTATCTATTAAATGCAAAGTTGGAAGGAGGTCATAGAGCCTTTCCTGCTTTAACCTTTTGAGGTTATATGACTTACTCAAGGTCACTGATATAACCCCGCTGTAAATGCTCCCCATCCTTTGGTGAGATAACAGGTTTGGGCTTGCCAATCCTGATGCAAAAGCCCACCTTCTTTACGAGCTTCCACAAAAGCACAGAGAACATGTGATTTTATCATTTTTCTGAAGATGCGTGAGTTCACGCACTCCCGTAACTCATGTTCTTCTTGCCACCCAGAATTCCTTCACATTTTCACATGTCTAAATACAGATCACCCTTCTAGGCCAGTCCTCTCCTGCATGATACTTTCTCTGCTCCCTCTTTTGGAAATGTCCTCTCCCTCCTGAAGAGTTAAATGCCTCCTGTCTTGTATTTCAGCAGGTCCTGTCTCCCTGGGGTGATCTGGTTTCCTCTGCAGGATGATGAGTTCCCAGAGGGCAGACAAGAATGGCTCTACTCATCCCCCTCTCCCAACAAGGAGCTCACTCAGGGCTTTGCACACAGTAGGCACCACTGAAAGTTTAATGTTATGGACAGCTAGCCAGTGATCTTTATGACGCTGTAGAAAGATAGTTTATGACCTAGTAAATGTTCGCAAACCATTATCAGATTTTTTTTCAAGCCAATCACAGGACAGCAAGGATTATATGATATAACATTTTCCTAAAAATGTATTTGAAAGAGTGTAGGGAGATGTATGTGTGCCCAAGACATTCATTCAGGCAGCAGGATTTGGGGTAACTTATTTTCTTCTTTCAGCATATCTGTCTTTCTAAGTGTTCTAGAATAAGCATGTATTACTTTCAGAATGGGAAAAAAGAGAAAAGCTATTTAAAAATAAATAATCAATGTTTGCTTAGTGAATGAAAGAACTGGGCTGTAGTGTGTTACCAGAGACTAATTTGAGCTGAATCTTGGGGCAGAAGTCATCCCCTGCCGGCCAAGTCCCCATAACCACCCAACCATTGCCACTGGAACCCCAGAGAAGCTTCTAACTGTAGAATTGCTCCTAAGGAGTTTGTTATGACCATCCTGCTTCAGTAGGAGTCATAGTGGTACTGCTTTTGTTGACAGCAATGATGACAACCCTTCCATGTATACAGCACTTTACAAAGCAATTTTGCATATACTTCTTCATTTTCTCCTTACAGTCCCACAAGGCAAGTATTAACACCTCCTAGTAACAGATGAATAAACTGGGGCCTAGAGAGAAAAAGGAGGTCGAGGTCAAGGTCAAGCAGCTAGCACCCACCCCCCCATCCCCGTGCATAAAAATTCCCTGGCTAACGGATCAGACCGGACGTCTGGGGTGACAAGGCACCCACGTTTCTTTGTGCCTCAGAGCGGTTCGATCCCCAGGAAAGCAGGTTTTGGGGACAGGATTTTCCTGCCTGGAGTCTGCAATGCTCAGGAGGGCTCCAAGGAAGGTCCTCCCAGGAGAAAACCCTGCGTGAGGGGGTGTGTCTGCCACGGCCCCGTGTCAACCACTGTCTTGCAGCAGCAGCGCTGGCGGAAGGCAGGTGCATTTCTGCCGGAGACGCAGGCAGCGTCTGGAACTGGGGTGGGAATCCAGACTCTTGGAGCAGAATCAGGGAATACATTCTCTTGGGCTGTATTCTGGGAAGGAGAAGAACAGAGATGGCCCCCCAAGCTGAGGTTGCTCACGACCAGAAACGACTTCCTGTCCCGGAAAAAACCCTCTGACCTCGATGCCACAGCATCCTCAGAAATTCCCCATATGCTGCCACCATCCCAAAAGAAGTCCAATTCTCTGCTCCTCTGCAAATCTCATGCAGAATTGGGAGGCATCTAAAATGAACTACATTTTCTTTATAAAATATAATTATGATAAGAAAAAATAAAATACAAAGTACTAAGGAAGATAGTAAATATTGAGTTTGTATATAATTTCCAAATTAAATCCTTTCAAATGTCTTAATGAGAAATCTGAGTTTGCTCCCAGAAACAAATTTTTTCAATATCATGTATAAAACTGGAAATGATTACACACAACTGATCAAATGACTCCACACAAATAATCAAGACTTTTAATGAGGATCTTTTCAAATTCTTGACAGTTACCATCAACAAGAAAGTTTGTTCTCACATGTGAGTGATGAAATATTTAAAACCACTTTAAACAAGTATTCAACACAGTGACTGAAATTATATTTACAGAATCATATAGGTCTTTTCTTTATTGACAAAAGTAATGTTGGAATTTCTTGTGCTCAAGCAAACGGGTGCAGGATCTAGTTGAACTTTTTCACACCAAGTATTTCAAAATGATGCAGCTCTATTCTGCAGACCAGCCGTGCACTGTGAGAGCAGTCAGGTTGCAGAGAGTGGGGATGCCTCTAGAAGGACAAAGCAGTCAAGGGAGGACAGAAACATCCACATATATTTGAAACAGAGAACCAGGGTCACCAATGGGGCTTCACCACCCCTCTGACCCCACCTTGACCGCACCCTGGGCTGGAGACACCCTGGGCACCTGGAACATGAACTCCAGCTACCCCACAGGGCCCCTTGTCCACCATGGACGGGGGCCACTCCAAAATCGATGGATATAGTAGATGTCCAGCTGGAGAGCGCCTCCTTGACCACACCCAGCCCATCCCAGCCTGCCTGCCACTTGCAGGAACCTCAGGGTCCCATCGCTCAAACCCCTCCAAGGAACCCCAGCCCAGACTGCTCCCTGCCAGAAACCACCAGCTCACGAATTCCAGATGTTCCAGGACCACCTGGCTACTCTGAGGGTGGGCGGGGATGGTATTTCTTGGCAGATCAAGTGAGCAGCTCTGGCTTAGAGTTTCCACCTGCTAATAGCGACTGGAAGATCTAGGATTTTCCAGGAGGAATTTTCAGCCCGCTTTGGATCAGCGGTGGAGCACTAAGACTGGGAGAAGGAAGCCCAGCGGAGCCACGGAGAGCAAAAAGCAAACTGGACTCGTGCCCAGAGCTAACGCCATTGGAATGTTCAGCCTGCCCCGGTTGTCCCAAAAGCCACAGGGATGATGGGGGCTTGGTCCAGGTGGGATCCAAGAGCCCTTCCCCTCCCCTAGGGCCCCAAGGACCCTCTGAAGGGACCTGAAAGTACACTGGGGCAAAGAATCAGGTTCAAACCACCATGGAGGCGTCAGTCATGGGAATGTGAGGCATGGGCTGAGACCTGCATCCTTATCGTTTCTGCTGAAGGAGAGGAGGTGGGAGAGACAGGGAGGGAAAACCGAGGTGGGGAGGGGTAGGAGAAGACCTAGTGGAGAGGAAGAGAGCAAGATTCGAGGGAAGAAACAGATGGGGAGAAAGAGATGCAGAGCTGGACTCGGGAGAGAGATGGATGGCGAGAGGCAGAAATTGACGGAGATAAAGGGACGAAAGAGATGGAGTGAACTGGAAGAAGACAGATGCAAAGAACCTAGAGGGAGAGAGGATCGGGATGGAGAGAGAGCCGGAGAGGAGGAGGGAGGCGGTGAGAGCCAGCCTGGACCAGAGAAACCGGAAGCCGGGAGACGGAGAGAGGGAGAGTTAGTAACAGCCTCGGTTCCTCAAAAACAGGATGCGAGCGCCCTTTGGAGAAGTCCGCTCGGCGGAAACGCTAACTCCACCAGCAAGTGCAAATGTAAAGAGGCCCTGAGAGCACTTTGTGCAAATAGCAGGCCGGGAAGTGCTGCGCCGCGGTGCTGCCGGGCACCTCGGCGCCCCTGCGCCCTGGGCTGCGCGCTAATTCACTTTGCAGTCACCTCCCGGGCGGGGGCGGGCAGGCGCGGGGCAGCCGGAGTGAGCCAAGGGCACCGAGGCCTGCGAGGGCCGGGGCCGTGGCCCTGCCTAATGGAGCAAAAGACAGATCAGCAGAAGCAAGGCAGGTGGGGCAGAAGGGGGGAGCGCGGGCACCGGCATGAAGTCAGAGGAAAAGTCGCAGAGGCGCGGAGGAAAGGATGCTGGGCTGGGCTCTGGGTCCTGCGCTTCCGCCTGCTGGGTGGGAGACTAAGACCTCCTGATCTTCAGTTTTCTCGCCTATAAAATAGGAAAATAAAGCTTTTCCTGGTTACCGCAAAGGGTTTTTGTGAGGCCAAAATGGGAAGTGGTTTGGAAAGCAATAAGGTTCATAAATGCTAACTAATGACGCTGATGATAATCGTAGCTAACCCTTTGACAACTGTGTGAGTGCCTGGCATCGTTCTAAAAACTTTATGTACATTTGCTAGTGTGATCCTCTCAACATCTCCACTTATGCCCATTTTACAGACTATAAAATTCAGGGGAATTCCACGGTGGACCAGTGGTTAGGACTCCAGGCTCTCACTGCCGAAGGCCCGGTTTCGATCCCTGGCCTGGAAAAAGATCCCACAGGCCCCTCGGTGCGGGAAAAAAAAAAAAAAAAATCAGGCACAGAGCAGTTGAGTTACTCATCCAGGGTCACAGAGATTGTAGCTGGTTGGTGAACCTTGATAATTTGGCTCCAGAGTCCAAGCTAAACTATAGAGGCATATTTTATTAATTCCCACATTTTACCGATGAAGGAAAGGAAGTTCAAAGAGCTAGGGCCTTACCCTATGTCCCATAGGTGGTAAGTAGCAAAACCAGTACTTGGGTCTTCGGGTGCAGAGGCAACTGTGGAAAGAAGTGAACAGTGGGGTCAGGTAGATTTGGGTTCAATGTCTTGTTCTGCCACTGTGTGATGTTGAGAGAGTTGCTTTAGTTCTCTGTGATAGGGAACGTCGACCAACTCCACGACATGACTGTAAAGATTAAATGAAAAAAGTGTATGAGGAGCCTGACACGTAGTTGGCACTCAGTAAATTCATTTGGTCAGTATTTACCGAGCACTGTGCTGGGTCTTGAGGATGCAGTGATGACTAAGACCAGGAGGATCCCTGCTCTAGAGGAATTTGCCTTTTCGTAGGGAGACAGATAACAAGTAAACAACTCCTAGATTGTGACTAGGAAAGTTAGAAAGAAAATGAAGAGAGTGCTGTAATAGACTCATATAGGGAAACCAGCTCTGAGAGGAGATCTGGGAAAGCCTCTCAGAGGACGTGATATTGAAACTGAAAGGTGAGATGGAGCTAACCTGGACAGGAGCTGGGAATCGTGTCCCAAGAGGGAAGACAGCCAGTGCAAAGGCCCTGAGGCAGAAAAGAATTTGGCACATTCTAGGACTTGGTAGCAGAAGCATAGGGAATGAGGAGGACAGTGGAAAAAGAGAGGTTCAGAGAGGCAGGCAGGACCCTGATGCTGCAGGGCCGTGTAAGCCATGAATTTTATCCTAAGCTCAATCGGAAGTCACAGAAGGCTTTTAAGCAGAAAAGCAGAGGTGACGTGATCCAATTTACACTCTCAAAAATCACTCTGGCTACCATACCAGGTAGCGATTGGAGAGGAGCGAGGGTGAAAGCAGGAAGTTGTTAGGAGGTGAGTGTCTATCCAGGCTTAAACAAAGAGGTGTCAGGGGAGATGGAAAGACACAGATGGATGCAAAACTATTTTATCATAATAGAAATGCAAACTGCTGCTCACCTTTTCATCGCTGATCAGTGCTATCTGGCCTCAGACTCAGTTTCCGGGTCTAGTAGAATGGGCTTCACCAGTTTCGCTGGGATTGAGGGGCAGCGGTTCCCAGATATCTTCAGCTGACCTCCCTGCCCAGTTGTTTCCTAAGCTGAGCTGGGGGTCAGGCTGCCCATCGCACTGTCAAAGGCTACAGATCAACTGGCAGATCTTGGGACTCTGAGCACTGACCCCAGGACCAGAGACCAGCTTAGCTGTCATCCATCCTCCTCCCGTCGGCCGTGTTAGGCCCGTGAGGCTGCAAGAAGTGATCAGCCAGGGTCCCTGCCTTCAAGGTGGAGTTTTCTGAGGGTGCAGGTCACTCTGGAGGAGATCTCAGGAGAACACACCAGGGATTATCCTGTTGTGTTCCTTTAAGCATTTGTTGTTGAAATGGAAGTTACGATCCATGCTAATTTGAATAACAGAATCCAGGAAAAACACCCTCTAACCACAAAAATGAATATTCAACATTCCCACCTTATCTTCCTTGCTTTGTAGGGCTGTTTCTCAGCTGCATATTAAATGGGCCCTTCATGTGAAGCTGGCAGAGTGGTAGTTTTGCAAGACAGAATGCTGCTGGGCTAAGGTGCTAAATTCAGAACATAAGTCATTCTGGGCCCCCAGAATTTCAAGGATCTTACAGGGACAGGCCTAGCACCACAGGGAAGGTGCAAGGACTGGGGAAAGTCTGGATCAAGACCATGGAGGGTGTTGGGTGAGAACTGAGTGGTCCTGACCAGCTCCCACCAGCCCAGAGGTCAAGCCAGTCCTGGCCTTGCTGGGACTCACAGGGGAACCACCCCCGGAGAGGAACACCTGATCTGTGGTGGTCTCACAGGGTGGCCCTGCTAAATGAGTACTGTGTGCCCACAAGAGCCCCTGCAGAAGTCCCACAGGGTGTGTTTCCACTGAAAACTTTAGCATCCCCTGGATTCCGCTGGCCCTTGGGAAACACTCAAGACATGGAGGCTCTGTTTACCTACTTGTTCCAGCCAGACGGAGCGTCTGTGTACTCAGCTATGTGCATTAGATGCCCCATGCCACAGGGTTCTGTGAACACAGCACTAATTTTCCTGTCTCCTTGACCTCGTATTTGCTGTGCCTTCTTCCTGGAATGCCTTTCCTCCCAGTTGGACTCCTGACAAGTACTTGCTCCATGTAACCTCCACTGGCATTTCCCAACTCCCACCCCTACCAGGTTCCCACAGAACCTACACACTGATCTGTAATTACCTGTTTTCACATCCTCCACCAAACTCAGTTGTAGGTTCCCCAAGGGAATCTCTGCATCTGCAGTACCTCGCCAGAACCCTGCACAGAGGGCTTGGGGTGAGACTTGTGGGTGACACAAGTAAAAATAGAGTAAATCTGTTGGGTGATGGAATCAGGATCTCAAAAGTTCTTACTTGTTGGATCTGTGGGCTTAATCCAACAAGAGGACATTTAACAGAAGTAAATGTCATGTCCTGCACCTGTATTTCAAACCAGTGACCTCAGCATAGGAGAGGAGCCAAAGGGAGAACAGCGTCTTCCATAAAAGAAAAGCCTGGTGTGGTGGGCACCGACAGGTGTGCAATAGGCTGCCATAAACACCAAAGTCATCTCAGGCAGAATTAAGAGAGGTATTGTGCCTAGAACAAGGGGGGGAAGTGTCCTGATGAATTCCAAAGAGACTCCAAATGATATCCTATGAGGAACATCTCAAGGGAATAAGATTAAGATCTTCAGATCTCCAAGGAGTTGGCCAAGAAAGACAAGGGCAGACGGGTTCTGTGGGGCTTCAAGAGGCAAAATAAGGCTGATGGTTGGAAGTTCACTGTAAAGAAGAAACACTGAAAGTCAAGCCAGTCCTAATATGGGTGGAAGTAAGCTCCCCATCCCTTGAGGTGTGCAAGTGAAGACAGGAATGACCACTTGGCAGGGATGCTGTAGAGTCTTGCTACTTCTCTGGCCTCCTTTCCCACTATTCTCCTCCCTGCTTCCTGTGATCCAGCCACACTCGACCTCAGGGCCTTTGCACTTGCTGTCCCTCTTGCCTGGAAAGCTCCTCCCCTAGATATGGGCATGTCTCCCTCCCTCACTTCAATCATTTCTGCCCATCTGTCATCCCCAGAGAGGCACATTCCCTGACTACCCCATTTAAACCTAATATCTGTCTACTTGTTTATTACCTGCCTCTCCTACTACAATGTAAACTCCTTGTGATCAGGACCTTGGTCTTACTCACTGCTGCATTTCCAGTGCCTAGAAAGGCCTGGCACTTATTAGGTGCTCATTAAATATTTGCCAAATGAAGAAATGAATGATCTCATTTATTCTCCACAATAACTCTTGCTCAGTTTAATTCCTACAAAAGCTTCTCATGAAATGATATGGTGGAGGAAATCCTCCACCAATGGCATGTCCAATGGACAAGGCATGGAGACATGCAAGGAGAGGGAATTCACCTTGACTGGGCACCTGCCCTGCCAGGCACTGGGCCAGGGGCTTCATGCACATTGTTTCATTTCATCTCTATAACAGTGCTGTGAGGTGGGATTATTCCTCCCAAATTTCAAAGTTCAAAGGGCCATATAACATTAGGATGCATCAGTTGCAAGCAACAGAAACAATGCTTGCTAATGGAAGCAAAAAAAAAATTCAATGAAAGGAATGGGATCGTGTACAGGATTGAAGGAAAGGGTGGAGAACCAGGCTTCAGAGAAGAGGGGGAGCAGAGATGAGCCCCCTCGGTCAGGGGAGGTGAGGAGAACTGACTGCCAAGCTCACGAACAGTGTCCGTGATGGCCCGAGGGAATGGACACACCGTTACCAGACAAATGGACAATGGGTGCTGGACAGGCACAAACAAGATCAGACCCTCACAAATCATGGGTCCAATCCCCTGGTTTTGCAGAAGCTCTGAGAGGTCAAGTGTGGTCACATGGGAACAGACACAGGCCTCCTAGCTCCAGATTTGCTGTGACTGTCAAGTCTCATCAGGGTTTGGAATCCAGATCCACTTTTTTTTTTTTTTTCCTCCAAACAAGCCCTTAAGGAACAACTCTTGCTCTCATCGTATTTGGAGGTCTTAGCATCACCATGGACTTTCTACCACAGTCTCTGATTCCAGGCCCTAAAATATACCCACGTAAAGGCTTTCAGAAACTTCTTTCACTGCAACTCTGATGGCCACCGGATCTCCAGTGAGAACAAGCATTGCCGACTTCAGGAAGTGACTGTCATAACTCATTTATTTTTATGTCTATTATGAAGCCCTCCCGGGGTGATATAATCCACAAATACAAGCCCGCTTCACCTCTACTAGGAGGGTTTAAAAAATGAAATTAGACATGTTTTTGAGGCAAAATCTCTCACAGTTAACTCCCTGGTTTGGCACAAATTCTCTTAGCATTCGTGACCAAAGGAGACTCCTCCAAACCATTTCCTGTCATCTCCTCTGAGCTGTCAACTTTGATTATTCCTTTCCTGGTGCTGTGCCTTGTCTTATACTAAAGGAATAATAAATACCTCCTTCCCCCTTTCTGAATCTAGGACTCCGGCACTTTTTCTTTCCTGCTTTCCACAAAACTTTTCAGAAAAAGCACAGAGGCAGTAAGAGCAGTTTCAATAAATCACCGGGGAAGGAGATTGGGACTATTTCTAGGCAGTGACCCAGAAACTGGCTGGTTGGTCCAACGTTTGGTGAGGACTACTATGTGCCAGGCTCCCCCCTATCTCTGCCCTGGGCCCCTGAGCTGGGCCATCTGCCACCAGGTTTGGCAAGCATGCATCCCCCAGAACGGCTCTCTGTGGTCCGACATGGAAGGCAGATTGAATAGCCTCTTTGCAACTCTCATCCCGATTAACCTCTTTGGCAACATTTCTTCACCTTTTTTCCCTGTGTCTTCCTCACGCAAGCTAGGGGACTGGTTTGATGACTACTGACCCCAGTATCCAGAACAGTATCTGACACATAATAGACACTCGATAAATAGCTGGAATGGATGAATGAGGGAATGAACAGATCTCTTGTTTCCTCAACTCACACCGGCATCTCTGAATTCCAGCACGGTGCCTGGCACAGAGTCAGTGCTTTAAAATATATGATACGTTTGAATGAAATCCTCCTCCTGACCCCCTCACGGCTCCTTGCCCTTCTCCCCGATGGAATGTCATCCTCTCCTGCCTCTCTTTTGCCCATCACTCTTTGTTTGCATTCCTTGGTGTCCTGTCCTTGCTATTCTACTCCCCCTCTCTGCAGAGAGAATGCTCTGTGAGTGATCCCATCCACTTCCACACTTTGGACTTGCATCCCCACACGGATGCATGAAGCTGAAAGTGGGAAGAAAAAAGGAAGAAAAGTGAAATTTTGGAGTTGGAAGTCCTCAGGCATCTCAGAGCTTGGCAGGTTGAAGTTGTGGCAGAATAATGGACTGAAAATTTAATTTACATTTTGTTTTCCTGATGTAGGAGAATCAGAGAACTATGAGTATTTTATTCCCTGTAATTTTTCCTCACCAATTCTAAGAAAATACCTAGGACGTCTTGCCTTGGAGACATGGCATTGGCTGGGCTGAAAGCAAAAGTAGCCCGGAGCTTGGCACTTGCCTTTGGAAAAAAAAAAACTCGGTGAGAAGATGATTCTAGATCACAGTTTTTCAACCTCAGCACTGTTGACATTTTAGGATAGATAGTTCTTTGTTGTACGGGGGGTCTCCTGTGCCTTGTAGGATGTTTAGCAGCATCCGTGGCCCATAGATGCACTACCCACCCCTCCCACCCCCACTAGTGTGACAACTAAATGTCTCCAGACATTGTCAAATGTCCCCTGGGGGGACAAAACTGCCCCCGGTTGAGAACCACTGTTCCAGATTATCCAAAAAAGGAAAAGAAAAGAAAAGATAGAGGAGGGGCCTTGTGGAAATTGCCCAACTTGGGGATTGGATAGTTTCCCCTGGAGTGGGAAGGGGGATGCTCGAGGTTCCAGGAATCACAGGGAGCCCTTGTCTCCTCCTTTGTGTTATGGGATAAGCTACTACCAGTAAAGACCATGAGTCTCTTTTCTTAGCATCCTCCTGACACAGCATCACCCCCAGGCCTTCCAAGGTGGCATCATTGTGTAGAAGGAAGGCAATCTTAGAGTCCCCAAAGGCACTTGGGGTGTTGCCTCCTCAGTTCCACTCTGTCCAGATGTCTGCTTACATGCTTCCACATCTTTCGACACCTGGGTTCATGGACCAGTGATCCCTTTCTGCCCTCTGTGTCCTGAGCTGCTCTTGGCTGCCCCTTTCGATCAGGAGGCCAGATACCCTTGGATCAAATCTGTGGGAAGTTTGGCAGTTAATATTAGGATAACTTTTGACAAACTGCCTAAAGCATCCCCTGAATCCCCTAAATGTCTTTCGTCCTCCAAGACTGACTCTTCTGACAAAGACTGACACCTTTGCTGGATCTCTGCTCCAGCCTTGTCAGAAAGTAGTCCTCTACTGAATAGAAGAGAATGAACACTGTTCTGTAACTGATAATTCAACCCAACCTCCTCAAGATGATCCAGCACTTTATGGAATCTCCTGCTCCCCTGAGTCCTCAGCGAGTGACATTGTCCAAATACATCGGCACTTCCCACCCGCATCACTCACACATTTTGCCCTGATCCCTCCCACTGGTAGGCCCTGGGGAACTGCCTGGCTGGGTACCAGGAGCCCCACCCACCCCTCCCACCAGTGGATAGACGATGCAAGGAGTTGTGCGGTTCTCAGCATGGCCTGTGGCAGGCTCCCAGGGGCCCAGTGAGCTGCCCTCTCCCTCCAGGTCCCTGGGATGGAGCCCCATCTTGAGTTTCTGCCTGCTGGACTCTTCCCAATCTCTACATGTTCTTCTCCACTTACATAGATGACCCTAAACCTTGCTCTGCAAACTCTTTTATGATAGGAAAGACTCTGGCCCAGAAACCTAACTGGCCATGGGCCAAACCCCAAATCAGAGCTCTTAGAAGGCTCTGCTGGTCACACCAAACCTGCTTTCCCTCTGGCCTGTGTGTTATGATTCCTGTAGGGCATGTCCAGAAGGGAGTTAATTTCCCCACCCTTGGACAGGCCTTGTTCAGGTTTTCTCCCCTGTTTCCACACCCTCCATCCCCCCATCCCCCAACACAGAGGTTCTAGATGCCCAAGGCTGATGCTACACAGATGCCTGGTTGGTAATGTAATCCCATAGGTTTGAAAATAATCCACCGTTCATATTGATTAAAGGGTTAGTGCCAACCTGCAGAACAGTTTAAACACTTCTCTTAATGTCTGTTTTTCATGTCCTAAATCAGCACACACTTTTTTGGGGCAGCCTCTGTGCTGGGTGCTGTGCACAGCACTTTCACAGATTCCATCTTTCTATGACCTGGATAAAGGCATCCAGGGCTGACAGAGCAAGAGCCTAGGAGCCAGAAGCAGAACACGAAAAAAACTCACTGGAAGGAGCAACCAGACAAGATGCCACGTCCTGGGGTCCCACTGTGGGCCCTGGACTTCCAGCAATGCAGTGAACAAAGCTGACACAAAAGGGCCTCCTACCTCCCAAGCCACATAGAGATGCTAACCAAAGCACAAGGTCAAGATTACAAATGCTAGTCAAGCTTAAAAGAAAGAATTGGAATTCCCAGAAGTCAGATAAAACAAGGGACCTCAAAGCCGAAGCTGGAAGCAGAAACTGATACTATGGTGGCCCACAGGGGTCTTGAACCTAATGACTTGGGGGCTGGGATTTTAATACTCACAGGGCAATACCGTGGCCTCCAGTCTGTGCAGGTAGAGAGCATAAAGCTCTCACAAAGTGTCAAGAAAAACTTTTTCCATCAGCCCAAGGAAGCATCAGGCAAATTGCTAGGGCTATGGATGGAAAAAATTTCAAGTTGTCTGCAAGAATTCAAAATCCCAGGTGACTGTCACGGATAGGTCTGAATTTATATTCCCTAGGTGGTGCAGGAGGCTGAAGGCCCAAGCTGCCTCTCT
The DNA here is from genome assembly GCF_028564815.1 of Eubalaena glacialis. Classification (NCBI taxonomy): domain Eukaryota; kingdom Metazoa; phylum Chordata; class Mammalia; order Artiodactyla; family Balaenidae; genus Eubalaena; species Eubalaena glacialis. Next base: position 163,996,683 of record NC_083718.1, on the reverse strand, counting down.
CTCTCTCTCTCTCTCACACACACACACACACACACACACACACACACACACAGTGACACAGTCACACACAAACACAGAGGATGATCTGAGCCATTAAGGACGTTCCACAACCCAGGAAACAAACTGAATATCCATCAACAGGAAAACTAATAAATTATAGTGTCTTCCTACAACAGAAAAGTATTATGCAACATTTAGAATGAATGATGTATAACTATATGTATCAACATGGATACATTTTTTAAGAAACATAATTTTGAGTAAAAAGGAACAAATTGCAGAAAGATTATGCTTGTTTATTTTCCCATATGAGTTTTATAAACACCTTGTCTAGTTCCCAGTCCCCCCATTTTCCCCCCAAAAGAACTGTTGGCATTTTTATTGGGATCATGTTAAGCTTATATGTTAACTTAGAAAAAAATTAACTTAGGAGAAATGAAATGTTTATGAGGTCAAGTCTTCCCATCCAAAAATGTAGACAGACTTCCCATTTGTTCAAGATTCTTTCAGTATCTTTTGGGGGTGTTAAAAAATTTTTCTTGTTTCTTTCATGTATGCCTTGAACATTTCTTGTTAAATTTATTACTAGGTATTTTATCTTTTTGTTGATATTGTAAATAAGCTTGTGTCTTAAGTTATATCCTCCAACTAGTTGTATCTCTCTGTCCATCCATCCATGTGGTTCTGTATGTGTATATATGTGTGTATATATATATATATATATATATATATATATATATATACCTATATATATGTTAATGATTTCTTTTATATTTATCTTGTACACCACTACATTATTGAATTTTCTTATTCTTGGGAGTAGTTCCAAAATGTATCTTTCTAGGTTTTCCAGATATATAATAATATCATCTGAGAATTGTAATTTTACTTACCCTTTTACAATTTTTTCATACTTCTAACTTCTTCCTCTTATCTAATTTCATTGACTGCTGCCTCCAGTACAATATTAAATAATAGTGCTGAAAGTGGGACCTCTTCTCCTGTTCCTAACTTTAATAGGAAATCTTCCAGCATTTTCCCATTATTTATGATGCAGAGATAGATTTTTTTCATCTTAAGAAAATATCCGGAGGACCTTCAATATGGTGGAGGAGTAAGACATGGAGATCACCTTCCTCCCCACAAATACATCAAAAATACATCTGCATGTGGAACAACTCCTACAGAACACGTACTGGACGCTGGCAGAAAACCTCAGACTTCCCAAAAGGCAAGAAAATCCCCACGTACCTGGCTGTGTGGCTGACAGTGTCTTGGTGGTCCGGCCTGGTGTCAGGCCTGAGCCTCTGAGGTGGGAGAGCCAAATTCAGGACATTGGACCACCAGAGACCTCCCAGCCCCATGTAATATCAATTGGTGAGAGCTCTCCCAGAGATCTCCATCTCAACGCTAAGACCCAGCTCCACTCAACCACCAGGAAGCTACAGTGCTGGACACCCCATGCCAAACAACTAGCAAGATAGGAACGCAACCCCACCCATTAGCAGAGAGGCTGCCTAAAATCATAATAAGTTCACAGACACCCCAAAACACACCACTGGACGTGGTCCTGCTCACCAAAAAGACAAGATCCAGCCTCATCCACCAAAACACAGGCACCAGTCCCCTCCACCAGGAAGCCTACACAACCCACTGAACCAACCTTACCCACTTGGGGCAGACACCAAAAACAATGGGAACTACGAACCTGCAGCCTGTGAAAAGGAGACCCCAAACACAGTAAGTTAAGCAGAATGAGAAGACGGCGAAATACACAGCAGATGAAGGAGCAAAGTAAAAACCCACCCCAGACCAAACAAATGAAGAGGAAATAGGCAGTCTACCTGAAAAAGAATTCAGAGTAATGATAGTAAAGCTGATCCAAAATCTTGGAAATAGAATGGAGAAAATACAAGAAACGCTTAACAAGGACCTAGAAGAACAAAAGAGCAAACAAACAATGATGAACAACACAATAAATGAAATTAAAAATTCTCTAGAAGGAATCAATAGCAGAATAACTGAGGCAGAAAAATGGATAATTGACATGGAAGATAAAATAGTGGAAATAACTACTGCAGAGCAGAATATAGAAAAAAGAATGAAAGAATTGAGGACGGTCTCAGAGACCTCTGGGACAACATTAAATGCACCAACATTTGAATTATGGGGGTCCCAGAAGAAGAAGAGAAAAAGAAAGGAACTGAGAAAATATTTGAAGAAATTATTGTTGAAAACTTCCTTAATATGGGAAAGGAAATAGTTAATCAATTCCAGGAAGCGCAGAGAGTCCCATACTGCATAAATCCAAGGAGAAACACACCAAGACACATATTAATCAAACTATCAAAAATTAAATACAAAGAAAAAATACTAAAAACAGCAAGGGAAAAGCAACAAATAACATACAAGGGAATCCCTATAAGGTTAACAGCTGATCTTTTAGCAGAAACTCTGCAAGTCAGAAGGGAGTGGCAGGACATATTTAAAGTGATAAAAGGGCAAAACCTACAAACAAGATTACTCTATCCGTCAAGGATCTCATTCAGATTCGATGGAGAAGTTAAAACCTTTACAGACAAGCAAAAGCTAAGAGAATTCAGCACCAACAAACCAGCTTTACAACAAATGCTAAAGGAACTTCTTTAGGCAGGAAACACAAGAGATAGAAAAGACTTACAAAAACAAACCCAAAACAATTAAGAAAATGGAAATAGGAGCATACATATCAATAATTACTTTAAATGTAAATGGATTAAATGCTCCAACCAAAAGACATAGACTGGCTGAATGGATACAAAAACAAGACCCATATACATGCTGTCTACAAGAGACCCACTTCAGACCTAGGGACACATACAGACTGAAAGTGAGGGGATGGAAAAAGATATTCCATGAAAATGGAAATCAGAAGAAAGCTGGAGTAGCAATTCTCATAACAGACAAAATAGACTTTAAAATAAAGACTATTACAAGAGCCAAAGAAGGGCACTACATAATGATCAAGGGATCAATCCAAGAAGAAGATATAACAATTGTAAATATTTATTCACCCAAAATAGGAGCACCTCAATACATAAGGCAAATGCTAACAGCCATAAAAGGAGAAATTGACAGTAACACAATCATAGTAGGGGAACTTCAACATCCCCACTTTCACCAATGGACAGATCATCCAAAATGAAAATAAATAAGGAAACACAAGCTTTAAATGATACATTAAACAAGATGGACTTAATTGATATTTATAGGACATTCCATCCAAAATCAACAGAATACACTTTCTTCTCAAGTGCTCATGGAACATTCTCCAGGATAGATCATATCTTGGGTCACAAATCAAGCCTTGGTAAATTTAAGAAAATTGAAATCGTATCACGTAACTTTTCTGACCCCAACGCTGAGATTTGGTGTCAATTACAGGAAAAAAACTGCAAAAAATACAAACACATGGTGGCTAAACAATACACTACTAAATAACCAAGAGATCACTGAAGAAATTAAAAAATACCTAGAAACAAATGACAATGAAAACACGATGACCCAAAACCTATGGGATGCAGCAAAAGCAGTTCTAAGAGGGAAGTTTATAGCAATAAAATCCTAACTCAAGAAACAATAAAAATCTCAAATAAACAACCTAACCTTACACCTAAAGCAATTAGAGAAAGAAGAACAAAAAAAACCCCCAAAGGTAGCCAAAGGAAAGAAATCATAAAAATCAGATCAGAAATAAATGAAAAAGAAATGAAGGAAATAATAGCAAAGATCAATAAATCTAAAAGCTGGTTCTTTGGGAAGACAAACAAAATTAGCCAGACTCACCAAGAAAGAAAGGGAAAAGGCTGAAATCAACAGAATTAGAAATGAAAAAGGAGAAGTAACAACTGACGCTGCAGAAATACAAAAGATCATGAGAGATTACTGCAAGCAACTATATGCCAATAAAATGGACAACCTGGAAGAAATGGGCAAATTCTTAGAAAAGCACAACCTTCCGAGACTGAACCAGGAAGAAATACAAAATATAAACAGACCAATCACAAGCACTGAAATTGAAACTGTGATTAAAAATCTTCCAACAAACAAAAGCCCAGAACCAGATGGCTTCACAGGTGAATTCTATCAAACATTTGGAGAAGAGCTAACACCTATTCGTCTCAAACTCTTCCAAAGTATAGCAGAGGGAGGAACACTCCCAAACTCTTTCTATGAGGCCACCATCACCCTGATACCAAAACCAGACAAAGATGTCACAAAAAAAGAAAACTATAGGCCAATATCACTGATGAACATAGATGCAAAATTCCTCAACAAAATACTAGCAAAGTATAGTAATCCAACAGCACATTAAAAAGATCATACACCATGATCAAGTGGGGTTTTCTCCAGGAATGCAAGGATTCTTCAGTATACACAAATCAACGTGATACACCACATTAACAAATTGAAGGATAAAACCAATATGATCATCTCAATAGATGCAGAAAAAGCTTTCGACAGAATTCAACACCCATTTACGATAAAAATCCTGCAGAAAGTAGGCATAGAGGGAACTTACCTCAACATAATAAAGGCCATATATGACAAACCCACAGCCAACATCGTTCTCAATGGTGCAGAACTGAAACCATTTCCTCTAAGATCAGGAACAAGACAAGGTTGCCCACTCTCATCACTATTATTCAACATAGTTTTGGAAGTTTTAGCCATAGTAATCAGAGAAGAAAAAGAAAGAAAAGGAATCCAAATTGGAAAAGAAGAAGTAAAACTGTCACTGTTTGCAGATGGCATGATACTATACATAGAGAATCCTAAAGATGCTACCAGAAAACTACTAGAGCTAATCAATGAATTTGGTAAAGTAGCAGGATACAAAATTAATGCACAGAAATCTCTTGCATTCCGATCCACTAATGATGAAAAACCTGAAAGAGAAATTAAGGAAACACTCCCATTTACCACTGCAACAAAAAGAATAAAATACCTAGGAATAAACCTACCTAAGGAGACAAAAGACCTGTATGCAGAAAACTATAAGACACTGATGAAAGAAATTAAAGAGGATACAAACAGATGGAGAGATATACCATGTTCTTGGATTGGAAGAATCAACATTGTGAAAATGACTACACTACACATAGCAATCTACAGATTCAGTGCAATCCCTATCTAAATACCAATGGCATTTTTCACAGAACTAGAACAAAAAATTTCACTATTTGTATGGAAACACAAAAGACCCCAAATAGCCAAAGCAATCTTGAGAAAGAAAAACAGAGCTGGAGGAATCAGCCTCCTGGACTTGAGACTATATTACAAAGCTACAATAATCAAGACAGTATGGTACTGGCACAAAAACAGAAATATAGCTCAGTGGAACAGGATAGAAAGCCCAGAAATAAACCCACGCACATATGGTCACCTTATTTTTGATAAAGGAGGCAAGAGTATACAATGGAGAAAGACAGCCTCTTCAATTAGTGGTGCTGAGAAAACTGGACAGCTACATGTAAAAGAATGATATTAGAACACTCCCTAACACCATATACAGCAATAAACTCAAAATGGATTAAAGACCTAAATGTAAGGCCAGACACTATAAAACTCTTAGAGGAAAAAATAGGCATAACACCCTCTGACATATATCACAGCAAGATCTTTTTTGACCCACCTGCTAGAGAAATGGAAATAAAAACAAAAATAAATAAATGGGACCTAGTGAAACTTCAAAGCTTTTGCACAGCAAAGGAAACCATAAACAAGATGAAAAGACAACCCTCAGAATGGGAGAAAATATTTGCAAACGAAGCAACTGCCAAAGGATTAATCTCCAAAATATACAAGCAGCTTATGCAGTTCAAGATCAAAAAAACAAACAACCCAATCCAAAAATGGGCAGAAGACCTAAATAGACATTTCTCCAAAGAAGATATACAGATAGCCAACAAACACATGAAAGAATGCTCAACATCACTAACCATTAGAGAAATGCAAATCAAAACTACAATGAGGTATCACCTCACACCCAGCAGAATGGCCATCATCAAAAAACCCACAAACAATAAATGCTGGAGAGAGTGTGGAGAAAAGGGAACCCTCTTGCACTGTTGGTGGGAATGTAAATTGATACAGCCACTATGGAGAACAGTATGGAGGTTCCTTAAAAATCTAAAAATAGAACTGGGTCTGACGACCCAGTAATCCCACTACTGAGCATATGCCCTGAGAAGACCATAATTCATAAAGAGACATGTATCTCAATGTTCATTGCAGCACTATTTACAATAGCCAAGACATGGAAGCAACCTAAGTGTCCATCGACAGATGATTGGATAAAGAAGATGTGGCACATATATACAATGGAATATTACTTAGCCATAAAAAGAAATGAAACTGAACGATTTGTAGTGAGGTGGATGGACCTAGAGTCTGTCATACAGAGTGAAGTAAGTCAGAAAGAGAAAAACAAATACCGTATGCTAACACATATATATGGAATCTAAAACAACAGCAACAACAAAACGTTCTGACGAACTCAGGGGCAGGACAGGAATAAAGACGCAGATGTACAGAATGGACTTGAGGGCACAAGGAGGGGGGAGGATAAGCTGGGACGAAGTGAGAGAGTGGCATTGACATATATACACTACCAAATGTAAAATAGATAGCTAGTGGGAAGCAACCACATAGTACAGGGAGACCAGCTTGGTGCTTTGTGACCACCTAGAGGGCTGGGATAGGGAGGGTAGGAGGGAGATGCAAGAGGGATGGTATATGGGGATGTATGTATACGAATAGCTGATTCACTTTGTTATACAGCAGAAACTGACACAACATTGTAAAGCAATTATAGTCCAATAAATATGTTAAAAAAAATAATAAAATAATAATAATAAAAGAAAATATCCATCTATTTCTATTTTGTTTAGTATTTTTAAAATCAAGAATTGATCTTTCCTTCTCATAGATGAATCATTTCAATATGATGAATCATTTAATTGATTTTTTTAATGTTAAGCCATCCTTGCATTCCTAGAATAAATTCCACTTGGATACACTTTACTTTTAAGTGTTGCTAATTCTGTTTACTAATATTTTATTTAGGATTTTAAAATTGATATTCATAAGTGAAATTAGTTTGGCATTTTCTTTTTATGTTCAATTTTCACTGAGATTTAGTCTCAATGGATTTCCTGATTCATTTAAATAATTGGGGTTTTTTCCTTTTTTCAATTTCTAGAACAGAGTAATTTATATTGGAATTATTTGTTTTTGAAGCAGATAAAATTCTTCTGTGAAACCATTTGGCCTAGTGCGTTTGGGGATATAATTCTTTGATGACTTGCTCCATTTTTCCATGGATTATCATTACATTGAGAATGTTTTTTGTCTTCTGGAATTAGAAAATTCTATAGCCATTCTGGCTTTCAAATTTTTCTTCATAGAGTTAAGCAAATGGTTTTAATGTTTAACCTTGTCTCTGTGTCAGTTCCTCTTTATTATTTCCTATTCTGTATATATTTGCCTTCTAAATGTGTTCCTTATTGGAGCTATCAATGTATCTGTCTTACTGTTGTCTTTTAAACCTTTTTTGGATCTTAATTATCTACTGTTATTCTATTTTCTAAATCATTAAATTATTCTTTCAAATTACTTTGCTACCTTTTCCTTCTGCTTTCCTTAAGTTTATTTTGTTATCCTATTCTAACTTTGTGGGTTAGGTGCTGTGTTCTCATTCTTGTTTATTGAATTTAAGGTGGAGCATTTAAGGCTATACACTTTTCCTCCGGCACTTCTAGGCTGCTCCCACTGCCCCTCTACCCCCATACAGCAGGGGAGTTTTGTTTTCTAATTTTGTTGTTATTTTCTACCTCACTGTACTAATGATCTGAAAATCATGTCTGGGGCTCATTTCAGCAGCACACATACTAAAAATGATGTCTGTACTTTGTCTTTTGAGGGGGAGATTTATTGAGGTTTAATGTATAGCATTACACATGGTCAATTTTTGGAAAGGTCTCACGGGCACCTAAAGGAAAACTGTAGCAGAGGAGTTGTCTCTCTGTCTCTTTTTGTCATAGGTATGTCAACTTTGTTAACGATATTATTTAGGTCTAATTTATTCATATTTACCTTTTTTAAAAATTATTTATTTATTTATTTATTTATTTATGGCTGTGTTGGGTCTTCGTTTCTGTGCGAGGGCTTTCTCCAGCTGTGGCAAGCAGGGGCCACTCTTCATCGCGGTGCGCGGGCCTCTCACTATCGCGGCCTCTCTTGTTGTGGAGCACAGGCTCCAGACGCGCAGGCTCAGTAATTGTGGCTCACGGGTCTAGCTGTTCCGCGGCATGTGGGATCTTCCCAGACGAGGGCTCGAACCCGTGTCCCCTGCATTAGCAGGTCGACTCTCAGCCACTGCACCACCAGGGAAGCCCCATATTCACCTTTTATCTACTTACTCTGCCAAACGGAAAATAAAGTAAAATCTTCTACTACTAGTGTGTTTCTTTCTCCTTGTATTTCTCATACATTTTGTTGTTTTGCATTTGCCTGCTACCTTATTAATTAATTAAGGATCTAGAGTTGAGATCATCCTGGATTATCTGGGTGGGCCTTAACCTCAGTAACAAGTGTTCTTAAGAGAAAAGACGACACACGGAAGAGAAGGCAACGTGAAGACAGAGGCAGAGATTGGAATGATGCGTCTGCAAGTCAAGGAATGTTGTCAGTCACCAGAAGCTGGAAAAGGTAAAATACTGATTCTTTCCTAGGATCTCTAGAAGGAACCAACCTGCCAACACCTCGATCTCAGAGTTCTGGTTTCCAGAACTGTAAGAGAATACATTCCTTTGTTTCCAGCCCCCCAGTTTACAGTCATTTGTTACAGCAGTCACAGGAAACTAATACAGCCAGTGTAAATCCTGCCTCCAGGGGTATGTGACCTTGAACTAGTCTCTGAGATGCAGTGGAAGGAACTGAGCTGGAAGAAAGTGTGACAGGATTCAAATCTTTGCAGAGTTGTTGTAAAACACTATGTTGTGTGTGGCCACAGAGGACAGGGCTAAGATTGAGAGGGCAAGTTTGGGCCTCAGGGAAGAAAAAGCCTTTCTGAAAGTCAGAACAATCCAGACCTGGAAAGGTGCCTGGCTTGAGTGGTTGCAGGGGCCCTGCTGCTGAAGATGTGGAAGGAAAGGCAAGGACCCCCTGCATCGTGAATAGGAAGAACACAAGGCTGGAGTCAGAAAGACCTATTCCTGCTGCTTACTGCTGGTGACATCTGGCAAATGACTTAAACTTTCTGAACCTCGGGGATCTCACCCATAGTATAGGGCTAATACAGCAGCGAAGGTTGTTGTGAGGATGAAGTGAGAATTAGAGTTCTGGGAGCACTTACTAAGTGCCAGGCAATCCGCTAAGCACCTCCACTTGTGTTAACTCATTTAGAGATGCTGAGTGTAGCGACTGGTACCTAAGTGTTCAACAAATGACACCTATCATGATTTTGTTGTGGTGTTTTTAATGTCATGCTAAAGTATTCTTGACCTGAAGGTGTCCTATGGATTGAATTTAGGGAATCCACACTCCCACCCCTCTTCAAGGTACGTGTACAAGTTGGGGTGTGCTTTTCTGGAGCATGGATCCACAGCTGTCTTCTGAGTCTCAAGGGGAGCAGTGACCCAGAAAAGCACAGAATATCTGCAGTAGAGGGAATTGGCCTCTCGGCCTAAGAGATCCCTTCCATCCTGGAACTGAATGAGATGGAGCAAAGCCTGTTGCATTCAAATGTGTGTCCAGCACCAAATGAGCCTGGTCTGATGCAGGGACCCTGCTGCCTCCCATGAGATCCTCCTCTCTGCTCACTGTGGCCTGGGAGCGACAGGCAAATTTTGGTGGGGGAAGCAGTATGAGAGGACAAAAAGAAAATGTGTGATTTTGATGCACAAGGGGCAATGTCTACAGACAATCCATGGTGCGCACAAACGCCCACCTCCTCCGGCGGCTCCACCTGAAGCCCAAGGAGCATCGCTTTCCATTCTCATCTCTGAGATAATAAGTTGGAGAGACGCTTCATATTTCAAATCAAAACTATCTTCCAACTAGAGGAAAGTGGAAACTTTTCAGGCAAATTTCATATGCAGTAACACAATTTCCTCCTGTTCCGCTTCTTTTTTCACCTAATACATGATAAATATTCAAGATCTCCTTGAGGAAGCGCGAGCAGAGAGCTGGAGGGGGTGGGGGGGATTGGGGGTGGATCGTCACGGTTGCTGGGTGGAGGCAGCCAGCAGTCCTACAAAAGTCCTTCTCCTTCAACCCCTGCCCAGTACTGGCCTCAGCTCTGCTGGGTACCGCCGCTGTCCCTGGGAGAGCCCTCACTCCTATAGGAATTAGCCCTGGCAGGGCTTGGGGCAATAACTGAAAACTAGTATTATCTTAATGGCTGTCCCCAGAATTCTTCTCAGGCAAAAACTATGTTCACTGGGAAGATGCCTGGAAGAGGTACTTGGTATAGAAGGTGAGACCCAACACAGATATTAGTAGGAGGTTTAGTCATTTGGAGGCTTCCTTTTTCAGGGGTTAGAGGTCAGAGGACAGGTATAAGGGGACACAAGAGAAAGAAGCCTCACCAAGGGGGATCTGTGGGCCCCAGCAGCATGGTAGAAGGTTGATGACAAAAGAAAGGTGGTTACGTTTGGGAACAGAGAGAACATCCCTTCTGCCAAGAGATAACGTAGCTAGCTCTTCTCCACTGAGCACTGGCCACTTGCCCAGTACTCAGCTAATGCTTTACCTACAGCATCACATTTAATCCTCACAGCATCACTATGAGGTGGGAACTATTATTATTCCCATTTTACAGACACAGAAACCAAAGTTCAGAGAACTTAAGTACGTTGCCTGAGATCACGCTGCTAGCAAAGTAAAACGTGAGATACCATTACACACCCACGGAATGGGACGATTAAAAAGATTCACCATACCAAGTGTTGGTGGGGGGGAGGCTTTGGCACTCTCACACACTGTTGGTGAAAGTGTATAATGGCACAACCGCTTTGGAAGGCTGGCCGTTTCTAATAAATTGAAACATACACTTACCCTATGATCCACAATTCCACTCTTAGTTTTTTACCCAAGAGAAATGAACACATATGTCCACAACAAGTGGATAAGAATGTTCATAGCAGCTTTCTTCATTAGAGCCCCAAACTAGAAAACTCCAAATGTCATCAACAGGTGGATGGATGAATACCTTGGGTATAAACAAGGGAAAACTGCTCCGCAATAAAAAGGAGCAAAATACGAATACACGCAGTGTGCATGAATACGCTGAGCAAAAGAAGTCAGACACAAGTGCGCATAGTGTGAGATGATGGTGACAGAAAGCAGATAAGTGGCTGCTCACTGGGGGCGGGTGGGCAGGGATTGATGGCAAAGGGGAACGAGGGTGTTGGAAATGTCCTGTATCTTGATGGTGGTGGTAGTTCCATGGGTGTAGACATTTGTCAAAACCCACCAAACAAACACTGAAAATGGGTGAATTTTATTGCATGTAAATTAAATCTCAGTAAGGTTTCTTTAAAAAAAATCCAAAGTGCTCATCATGCCTGTATGATCTGACCCCAATTCTCTCCCCCACCTCTCCCACACCTCTCCCCCTTACCCCTTCCTTCTGGTCATACCAGCCTCCCTGCTATTCTTCACATCATTCAAGTACATTCCCACCTTTAGGGCTTTGCCCTTGATGTCCCCACCGCCTGCAATGCCCTCCCTGCAGACGTCCACATGACTCACTCCCTCACCTCCTTCAGATCTCTGTTCAAAAGTTACCTACCATCATGGCCGGCTCTGGACCAGCACCACACCCACACACCACACATGAGCGCACGCACGCGCACACACACACAAGCGCGCACGCACACACACACGCGCGCACGCACACACACAAAATAACACCCACCCCATAATTCCCTAGCCCTTTATCCTCTTTCTTTTCCATAGCGCGTATCACATCCTGATACATTATACTCGTGTTGGTTTACTGTCTGTCTCTCCTAATAGAGTAACCCTCCATGACACCTGGGACTCCATCATGACTGACAGTTCTCGGAGGGTTAGAACAGTGCTTGGTGTGTAGTAAACAATCATTCCTTACTGAATGAATGAATTAGACCCTTCTATCAAGCTTTCCACACTGTTCTTCCCCTAAAAAAAAAAAGAAAAAAAATCTATTAGTACCCAAAATTTCTCTCTCAGAGATGTACCCACTCTACCACGAAACAGTCTTTTCCTCTGAAAATTAATAATAGTAATAGAATATTTTACTTCTGAGTTTTATCAATTGCCTTTGGGTATTTCCCCCATACTCAGTATTACACCCACCCAACCCCTCCAAGACCACTGAATGGATATTTGTCCTACATTTGTGTAACTAAGGAACCTCCATTATGGTTTATCACAGGATATTGAATATAGTTCCCTGTGCTATAAAGTAGGACTTTGTTGTTTATCCATTCAACATCCTGTGATAAACCATAATGGAAAAGAATGTAAAAAAGAATGTATGTATATGTATAACTGAATCTCTTTGCTGTAGAGCAGAAATTAACACAACATTGTAAATAAACTATACTTCAATTAAAAAAAAAAAACAGAAAAAGAAAAGAACCTCCAAAACCAAGAATAATTTTTCCAAGGTGACTTCTGTCTTTGACACCAGAGACTGGTAGGAACTTTTAAAACCTGCAGAATCTCTCTACAGTATTTTTGTTCTGCCTCACTGATCACCCTTCTATATGTATATTATGTATATTTAGTTATTTACATGATCTGGATTATACAGCACGATGACATATAGTTCAGTATCCTGCTTTTTCTCATTTAACATTAGAGAGTAAGTATTTTTCCATGTTATTAAAAATTGTTGGAAAATATAATTATTAATGGTTAGGGAATGTTGTGCCGTATAAATGTACCACAGTTTATTTAACCACTCTCTTACTGTGGAATATTTAGGTTGTCTCTTTGAAAAAAAAAAAATTCTATTATAAATAATGAATGTCATTGTGTAAGACTTTTGGCCTGAATTTCTGAGTATTTCCTAGAGGCAGAATCCTAGCCCTGAAGGACATGGGTTTGTTTTTTTTTTAAGGTTTTAATACATAGTCCCAACTTGTATTTTAAGGTTTCAATACCTAGTCCCAACTTGTTTTTCAGAAAAGTGATGCCAATTTAAATGACCTACAATAGAATATGAGAGTGCTATGTAGCTTCATCCTTGCTGGCATTGAGCATTACCATTTCTTAAATCTTTGCTGATTTGGTGGATAAAATGTTATTTTTGTCTTAATTTATATTTCCTTGATTACTGGTAAAGTGGAACATCTTTTTACATGTTTATTGACTATTTGTATTTTAATCTTCTGTGAATTGTCTATGCTATTTTCCCATTTTGTAATTGAAGTGGTAGAGTTAATGAATTGTCAAGAGCCCTCGGTAGAAAATAGTGATATTAACTTTTTAAGTTATACTTGTTGAAAATCTTTGTTTGCCTTTATTTATTTATTTATTTAAGCCATGGCTTGTGGCTTGCAGGATCTTAGTTCCCCAACCTGAGATTGAGCCAAGGCCCCGGCAGTGAAAGCGCCAAGTCTTAACCACTGAACCACCAGGGAATTCCCCACTGCTTCTTGAACTATATACACCTTTAACTCTCTTTACTGTTGTAGATGTTGCTTTGTTTTGGAAGACCTTCCCCGTCCCAGGATGGCTTCAAACCCTGCTGAGTACCAGGAACATTGCATAAACTATCTCCTGCCACCCTCACTTTGTTACTTTTTATTATGTAAAATTTTGAACATATACAGGAGAAGAGAAAATAAGTATATTGATTTTAAGATTTGCTTCAAGATAATCTGGATGGGGGGACACAGGGGAGGTCATAGATACAATGAGAGGGGCCATGAGCTGATGACCATTGTCATTGGAGGTTCTTTCTACTTTTGTAAGATGGATGTGACCTGGTTGACACCTTAGGGGGCCAAAGGACAGCCATTTCCTGGCCCCTTTCCTATGACAGGCACTGCCCTGGGAGCCTTGCATCATCCCTTTGATCCCTACATTCACGCTTGGAGGAAGGACTCATTAGTCCCATTTTACAGGTGAAGACATTGAGACAAATGGATGAATCATCCAAGGTCACATGAGTGGGAAGTGCAGAACCAGGATCTGAAAACTCAGATCATCCTGACCCAAGTTTTGTGTTTTGCCCACTGGGCCGTACTATGTCCTTGGAGGCAGGAAATTAAATGGAAGGGAAGATAGACTTCTCTGATAGAGCTTGGCTTACTCCCAGGTTCCTCCCAGGCATACTTCCAGGAGAAGGGCTCTGATTAGAAATTAATCTGATTTTTAAAAAAATAAGAAATGTATGCAGCATGGTCACTTTATTAACTAATACTCTATTGCATATTTGAAAGTTGCTAAGAGAATAGATCCAAAAAGTTCTCATCACTAGAAAAATATTTCTGTAACTATGTATGATGGATGTTAACTAGACTTATTGTGTGATCATTTTGCAGTATATACAAATATCGAATCATTATGTTGTATAACTGAAACTAATAGAATGTGTATGTTAATTATGCCTCAATTTTTTAAAAAGAAAGAAATGTAATACTTCTTGTTCAGCTGACTTTAGGGACCACGGTTCAGGCCCGCTACTCATTCATTTCATCAGTCCTTATTTCAGCAATCATTTTTAAGCACCAACAGTATGCCAGGACCTATGCTAGGATGAGAACTTAATTAAAAATTAAAAGGACAGACAAATTAGAAGAGTCCAACACCAGCAATACCATCAGAGTCACCCCACCCAAAATGGTCCCCTGGACCTTACATCACAGACATTTGGTCAAGAACTTTCTTCCTAACACAACACTTAGATTCACATACCCAGTGTACTAGTCAGCTAGTGCTGTAATGATGATGCTGCATAATAAGCCCCAAATTTCAGTGGCTTACAACAGCAAGCACGTATTTCTCCCTCATGTCTGCAGGTTGGTTTCTGGGGTCACTGCTCCACCTCCTACACCTGGGATCCTCATCTTTCTATCTTCCCAAATATATAAGTTCACCTGTATACAACAGTCTGGCACGCAGACCCAGATTTTGATGATACCACAAGTGTTTTCAAGACACTGAAGCACTATATTAGTTTGAATCCTTATTAATAGTACTTAAGTGGCTATTAGGTCTGGAAAGCTGAGGTAGGGATGGGACTGGGGACACAATTCCCAGTTCCCTGGTTGTGACTCCTCCTTTGTCTCTTTCACTCAGAAACCATGTTGGAATTTGAAAAAGCGAGAGTGTTATCAGGATGGTGAGGACCTTGAACCTGCTCTGCTTTATCTTTTTTTTTTTTTTAATAAATCACCCACAGCCATGGTACTATATTCTTCACCGCAAATCCCTCATGGTACATCCTACCACTGAGAACTGCTAAATTACACAGCAGTGGGTAAGAATGGTAAGTCTGCTAGCTATTTGGACAGCATGTATTAGTTGAGCATCTACTATGTGCCAGGCACTGGGAAGATCCTGCTCTCAAAGGTCCATGTTCTAGGGTGGGAGGAGGGGGAGACAGGAAACAAATAAATATATTTTTAAAAGATAAGTGCACTACATTCAAGGGAAATAAAGCATTACCACGGGCAGAGTGAGAGCAGGCACATCAGGGCAGACCTGTTTGAGGAGGATGATTAGAGCTGAGTCTTGAAAGGCGAGGAGTCAGCTGTGCACGTCTAGAAGAGCGTTCCAGGCAGAGACCTGCAGGGACAAAACCTGAAACAGAAGCAGGTTTGGAACAGAAAGAAGGCCGCCTGGCTAGAGCAAAATGAATGAGGGAGGTGAGGTGGAAAGAGGGCCTTGGAGGCCTGGAGGAGGGGTTGGGAGTTTCCTCTAAGGCCAATGGGAGACCCTAAATGTTCCTCAGGGGATGTCATGATTTGACATTCTCTCTCTGCCGGCCCCAGGGACCGCCCCATAGCGCTGGCTCACCTGGCTGACTGCATTTTCCATGGCTCCTCCCCCAATTGCACCTCCAAAGAGGAGGATGAGCCCCAGTGGTCCAAGGGAGCCAGCAGCTGTGCTTTCCTGCTAGAATTTCCAAGCTTCCATGTGCGATGGAAGCCACGGTAGTTTACCTTCCAAGCAGCACATCAGCACACACAACAATCCAAATCCACGTGGGTGACCCGAATGGTGAGAACACCACCAGGTACTGGGGCTCCGGCTCACGTGTCGACTGCCCCTAAGCCATCACCAGGCTCCGGTGGAGTCTCCTGGGTCCTGTGGTTCTCCACCAGATGAAATTCTCTCAAGCATCACCACCACTTGACAGCTCCCGAAGGGCTGCCTCTCACCTGAGCCCCAGGAGGCAGCCAGGCCAAGGCTGCCCATCCCCAGTCACAAGGGAGGAAACCGAGGCACAGAGAATTGAAGTTTGAGGGCAGAGTCACAGAGGCCTAAAGGACAAGGCCAGGAATCGGACCCGAGACTTCTGGCCCCAAACCCTGTGCTCTCTGACCTCTTCCTCAGCTCCTGTAGTGGAGACAACCCCAAGGGAGCTTACCCCATGCTAGGCACTGTCCTGAGAGCTTTATACATATTAACATAAGAATCCCACGAGGTAGGTACTATCATTATCCCCATTTTACAGATGAAGACACTGATACCTGGAGACAGTAAATAACTTGCTCAAGGTCAGACAGAGCTAGAAAGTGGCAGGCCCTAGAATTGGACCAGATAGTCTTCACCACTCTGGTGTGCTGCATCTGACACTCATTTGTAGAAAGGAGAGAGGGAAGGAGGGAGGAAGAGGTGGATGAACACAGCACACTGCGTGCATATTAGTGGATACAGCTGCACGTAGGTGTGTACACGCAGGTGCACCAGAGCGCATGTATGCAGGTGGGTGTGTGTGCGGGTCTGCCTTTGCGTGAGGTTTTTGCTGAGTGCCTGTGTACCTGCTCTTTGTGAACATAAGCACATGTGAGCCTCTAGCTGTGTCTTTTTGTGTGTGTGTCCTCTCATAAGTGCAGGCATGCACACAGGCACTGGTGTATTTACATGTGTCCGTGCATATGGATGGGCTGGTTAGCGTAGCTGTGCCCACCCACACCCGTGTGTCAGGGGTGCAGGTATACTTTCTCATTGTGTGTGTGAGCTTGAGCATGTGCCCTTGCAGCTGGAAGTGGTTCTGAAAGCAGGCACACTGGCTTATTTACACACTGGTGTCTGCAGCTGTGTTGGTGCCCAGGAGTGCACGTCCCCCCCCCCCCCGGGGTCTGTTCTGCTCAGCCCACCTCCAGCCAGGGTTCCACGTGGGAAATCTAGGGAGCCCCGAAGTTATCAGAGCTGCCCTGCAGGGTCCAGTTCTGCACCAGCCTCCTCAGAAACTCAGCAGAAAAGCAGTTTCGAAAGTGGAAAAATTGATACGTTCGTTCCCTAAACCCTGAATTATTTCTCCCTTTGTTTTGGTGGGTTTGGAAGCTGCCTGCAGCAGTTTGGAAAGATGCTGCGTGCAACCCAGTGCAGCCTGCATGTGATCCGGTGCCCAAGGTCAGGGAAAGGTCAATTCCAGGTGAGCCTCTCAGAGATGCCGCTGCGAGCAGGCTGGGAAGTAGGGGCTGCTTCCACCCCGCCTCAACCCTGGCCCTGCTCAGCCTGCACCCACCTCTGCTGGCAGGTTCCGGGGAAAAGGGAGGGAGGAACAGCAGAGTGAGGGTCCTGGGAAGAGGGGACAGAGCGCTTGGCCAGGGCTGTGGTCAGGGCCAGAGTGGGGACACTGAACCCTCCTGCTTTGTTTCAATGGGGCTTTGGTTTATAATTCCACACCTGAATTGAGTATCTCCAAATAGGAAATCCAGGATGGTACTGTCTTCTGAAGAGGTGGCTGGTTAGACCATGTTCCACTGGTTGTTCTGCCTCGGTTTGCATAAATTCAGGGGTGGGCAACTCACCACCTTCTGAAGCCCCTGGTTCCTATTGGACAGCTGTTAAGAAGTGAGGGCATTCAGTATTTTCTGACCTACTGTGTGCCCAGCACAAGGCCAGGTCCCGGGGTACAGAGGAATGTGGGGCAAGACCCGCATCCTCCTGGACTCACAGCACAGCAGAGGAGAGGCCCAGCCCTATTTGATCCCTCTCACCATCCTGTTCCCATCTCAGCAGCTGTTCAGGCTCGCGGCTGGCTCCCTCTATCCTGGGACAGCCCTGCAGAAGCGCGCATACCCTTCTTCCTCTAACCAAATACCTCCATTTCTTTTACAGCTCCTCAAAGGCTGGGACAGAGAAATTTGTCTCCAATTCTCTCATCACATCCTTACCCTCACCCCCCCCCTCACCCCCCATTGCCTCCTCTCCATCCCTTTGCTTCCCAAGAGACCCCCATAGGCAGAAGTAGTCGTCCCTACGGGTTTGGCAAGGCTTTGGAATCCAGGCAGTTCTCAGGCTCCAGAGGCCAGATGCTGGGAAGAGAGAAAAGAAAGGAGTCCCTAGACACCTTCTCCAGGTAAGGCAAGGCTCCTGGGGCAGGCTGGGCCTCTCCAACTCAGGAAATCCCTGCACTCTCAGCCAAAGACAGAACATGAAGTTCTGTGTCGATACCAGTGTGAAGGTCATGTTTTACAACAACGACAGGACTAAGTGTCTGGCTAAAATGACGGTGGGAGATGGAGCAAAAAAGCAGAAGATTCATAAGGAGAGAGAGAGACAGAGAGGCCGACAGAGAGTCCAACAGAAATAAAGACAGAAAAATGTGCACAGAACAGAGAGACTGAGAGAGAAATACAGAGGCATAGAGAGAGTCACAGAAACAGAGTCTCTGAGAGAACAAAGATGAGAGGTACAGAGATCAGTACAGATAAACACGATTCTAGAGACAGGGAGAGATGCTCGTGGATTGTGTGAGCAGCTACAGGAGCAGGAAAAGGTGCCCAAGACCCAGAAAGCCAGGAAGACAAGCAGAGAGGCACGACCACATAACACCCATACTTCCTTACTGTTCTCTTGCCTAATTCAAAAAAAAAAGAAAGAAAGAGATTTGATTTGAGGTCACTTGCAGTAAAGATCCATGTGCAATAAATGGTGACCATAGAAGTAAAAATTCAAAGGCAAACTATTATGGAAAAAAAGAAAAATAATGATACCAAAGACCTAGGTGTAAAAACTGTTAGTTGAATGGTCTGTAGTAAACCACTCAGTTTAATGCCCTTGTGAACCTACCTCCTCTTGATTCTGGGTTGGCCCCATGACCTGTTTTTAACCAGTAGGATGTGGTGGAAGTGCCAGTTCGGAACCTAGGCCTTAAGAAGTCCTGGCAGCTTCTGTTTTTGGGTGCTCTGGGGGAAGCCAGCCACTGAGTGAGAGGTCTGACTGCGCTGAGGCCAGCTTGCTGCTGTGAGGACACCCCAGCTGACCATGTGGAGAGGCCACATGGAGAACAGAGGCACTCAGACCGGAGTGAGAACCAAGAAACAGGAGAAAATAATAAAACAGTTGTGTGTTAAGTCATTACATTTTAGGGTAGTTTGTGATTCAGCAATAGATAAATACTGGGTTAATACAGTACCACTAAGTCAATCCAGTGGATTCCATCATTCTCTGACTGATGGATGATGCAGAGACTTAGAGTATCTCTTTCCTCTGAAGACTCACAAATGATACTCTCTGATGGTAAAATCAGCAAAGGTCCACCAACAACAACAAACTTGAAAGAATACTGTCACATGCACTCACCTGCTGGAGGATGGCAATGACAAGTCTGCTGCTGAGCGCTGATTGGTTGACTGGTTGATACAGACAATCAGAGCTGTTTTTTATTAGCATTTACCATATGCCAGTTTATCCCATTTTATAGATGAGAAGACTGAGGCTAAGGGATGTGAAATGACTGCCCAAGGTTTTACAGCCAGCACTCATCAGGGCCAAGATTTGAGCCCAGACTCCACATTTGGGCTGTTAGTGTCCAACTAAATCAAGCAGAATAAACTAATCCCCATCCAGGAGCTCTCAATTCAGAGCCACCTTCTGCTTTTCAGAGACTCAGAAGCCTAAATGCTCCCCAGACCCTCTTGTCCAGGGGAAGGGGGAGAGGATGGGAAGTCCTCTCACCCTCCCTTAGGGTGGGCTGACTCTTTGATGGGGTCCTTTATCCAGATCAGACCCCCGGGGGGATGAATCCAGGCGAGCCTCCACACCAGGACCTGCCTCAACCTTGGCCCCGAGCATTTGTCAAGCGCACCAGCAGGCCCACGCCTGCTGGCTCCCCTGCAGGGCCCGGAGGAATCGCTTGACTCTGAAACTGGTTCCAGGAATACTTTTGCTCCCATTATTCTACTGCCTTCCCTGACACCCCCTCCCCTCCCCCAGCACTTTTTTTTTTTTTTACACTAAACTTTCTCTGAATTCACCTGATTTTTCCCATCTCCTTTACATTCTTTATGGCAATGGAGAAATAATCACCGCTTCTCCGGCAGGGTGACGGGAGTGTGCAGTATTAACTGTAAATCAGGCAGAAATTGGTGGACGGGGAAGGGTTTGATGAGGTGCAGAGACATTATATCATTTTAAAGCGCTTTTCTGGTCTCCAGTGATCCCCATGTAAATGAAAAGGAGATGACGTGCTCTCTCTCCGAGGCTGCCTTGAGGAACGCAGAGAAAATGCTCCTGGCAGGACACAGGGCAGACCAAGGCTGGCTGGGGCCTGACGGTGGGGAGGCAGACATGCCCGGGGCTGTGCCCCCAGCCCCTCCAAGCCAGGCTGGGCACACACCTCAGACCTGAATAATCCTGGCAGTACTGTGACTTCTTGGAAGTTGAGTACATGAGGCTACAGAGCAGGGAGGATGGAGCTGTGCCAACAGGCAGCAGGCCTGCATCCAACCCTCCACATCCTGTAGCCCAGTGGACTCAGCCAGGAGTGGTACTGGCCCCAAGGGGCGTCTGGAATGTATGGGGACTTTGGAGATTTTGTCTGTTGCTGTCATGACTGGAGATACTAGAGAACTTGGTAGAAGCCAAAGATGCCAACATCCTGTAATGCACAGAACTCTCCCACATAATGAAGAAAGGCCCCTTCCAAAATGACACTAGCTCCCCCCAACCCAGGCAGCCATCATATAAAGAGCATGATTTTCCTGAAAAATGACTGTCTATAAAGACCCATCACCACAGAGGCCATCTCACCAGGGAAAGGTTCATGACCTCCTGGGTTCCTTTAAATTTAAGTCAATTAGTCTAGGTTTACTGACTGCTGGCTTAACTGAATTCAACTACCTGTATTTCATCCAATCTAAGATGTTGCTGATCGTAAAGGGAATCATTGTTTCATATATTCATGAGAAAGGGAAAATACTGTGACACAATGCTTTCTCATCACTTAGATGTTTACTTTCTACTGTTGAAAGTATTATTTAATACTTCTTTAATTGTTAATATATATCAAGGAATACGATAAGTGCAAAGAACATTCTAAGTGCAATGAACTGTTCCGGTATTTCTAACCTTCCTATTCAGGGTCCAACTCTCTGGATCATGTTTTCACTCAGAGTCATCAATGTCCATGTTTTCCCACCCAGTATTGCCCTCTGAGACATCAAGAATGTAGATGATGCTGGGTTTCTTCAAGGAGTGCTCCACTAGAATCTCTGGATTTTCTTCTCAGCTGGATACCCATTTTGCATTTGTGATGCTGACTCTTTCTTGATCTTTCCGGAAGGTGTCAACAGACGGTTTTTAGACAATAAACTTATTTCCTTCCTCAGATGGTTGCAGAACGTTTTGTTGACTGACCCACCGAGGGGCAGCTAGTGTCCCGTCGGGCTTCCCAGCATAACCACAAAGACTGCACTTGCTGAGCGAGTGATGGCTACATCGCCACCCATGCCCAAGGATGGGTCCCGATTACAGAGACACTAAAAGGGGAAAAAGTGGGAATCTTAGATGCCATCTATGAAATGTATGATATTAGAGAATTAGTTGGCCTGTATGGATACATGCCCAGAGCTAGCATGCATAGACACACCCGGGGAAGCTGCCTCAGAGACCAATGTCTGCAGACGTGCCTGGGATGCCTGTCCAGGGCAGCGTGTATAGATGTGCCTGTGTCATAGGGCTGGCAGAGTCAGCAAATAAAAATACAGGACACCCAGTTAAATTTGGATTTCAGATCAAAACCAAATAATTTTTAGTATAAGTCCCAAATATTTCATGGGAACATTCTTATACTAAAAAAAAGTGGGGAGGGGAGAAAGTATCTGAGATTTATCCTATATTTTATCTGGCAGACCTACCGTGGTGCCTAACACAAAGCTCATATGTGCAGGACTTGGGTTCCTGCAGGACTCTGGCTGTCCTGCTGGCTCTCCCCTCGAGCATATGACCTCAGGGTGTGAGGAAGGCAGGGATCAGGTGGTCTCACCTAATCCCTCCTGGCATGTTTATAACAGCCTAGAATCAGCCTCAGTTTGATTCATTTATTGCTCGTACTGCACTTGGTCAATGATAAGGTTGGGATAACAAGGAGGAGATGGGTCAGGCCCGGGGACCTGGGGGTCACAGCCCAATGCAAAGACAGACCTTCACAACCCAGGATCAGGCTCCAACAGAGACACCCAGCATGAAGCAGTGACTGCCCAAGGGGCTTGGGGAGGCTTCCCAGACCAGGATATATTTTGGACAAGCAGCGAAGTGGAAAGAGGTTTCCAGACAAGGGAATGATTTGTGCAAAGCAGCATCAATATGAAGGTGCCCGGGATCTCTAGGAAAAGAGGGAAGTTCAGTGTGCCTGGACTAGGAGGTACCTTGGGAGGAAGTGTAGAGGGAACCAGGTTGGCCTTCTGGCTTTGTAACTTCATATCTGAGTGACCTTGGACGCTTAGGTACCACTCTGAGCCTCAGCTTTCCTAAACATCAAACAGATAAGTACTCAGCCTCAGAACTCCTAGGGCACCAAACAGTATGTATGAAAACCACTTCTGAGGGCAGGAGGATTCATGAGGGGTTTCAGACATGAGATGCACATGATCAGATCTGTTTTAATAATCATAATAACAATAATAGTTCTACCTACTGATGGAATACTTACTATATGCTAAGCACTTTGCTATTATTAAAAGTAATGAAAACAGAAGCTACCGTATAGGTACCACATACCATAATATCACGGCATTTGGTGCCAGACGTGGTGATAAGCATTTACTTGCATTATCTCATTTGGTCTCCACAGCATCCCTTCAAGCCTGGTTTTTATAATCCCCATGTCTCAGAAAATGAAACTGACACGCAACGCAATGACCAGTCTTGCCCAAAGTGGCACAGACATTGGTGGCAGAGCCAGGACCGAAACCAAGACTGCTGACATTTAGGCCCCGTTGCCATTTCTCCCCGAGTAATTGAAACTCCTGAAAAGCCAAGGTTCCCTTGTGTAGCATATTCTGCAGCCTTCCCTGGGAGAAGGCAGAAGCCTTGCCTCTCCAAGCACAAAGAGATGCGAGAATTAAAATCCCATGCGCATCCTAATTTCTGTGCATATTTTAAATGACAAATCAGGCTGTAATTAGAAAGCCCCTCACCCAAATTCAAGCCACATGCAGACAGACTGTGATCAACATCCACAGAGGGGTCGGCTCAGCTCAGGGAACCAAGTCGCTGAACTGGAGGTCCCCAGGGGATGCAGCCTAAGGGACCAGAAGCAGGCACCTGATTTCTCTGCCAAGTGCCTGCAATGACAGCAATTCTCTCAGTGCCACAGACTCCCAGGAAAGAGTCATCTGTCGTCCCGTTAAACTGACTAGGAATCATTTTCCCTGTTTCAGCGTCATTCCTGAATCTCAGCAGCGAGTAAATTTGCTGGCCAGCCTTCCAAATCAACACAGACCTTAGCTCTTCCAGGATCATCCCAGATACTCCTGGCAGTCCTGGGGTTTTTGTTTCTGCCCTCTTCCCCTCTGACCACGTTTGTTCATAGCGTATTACGTGGATACAGTAGCGTCCACTACTTTCAGGCCTCACCTTAGGGATGTTCTGAAAAAAACAGTTCAGGACATTTAGGGTCGTGAGGTCCCTCTGAAGCTTGGGTTGGCCTGGATGGTGGAAGAAGGCAGCCCCTGGGGTACCCATGATTGGCCTGCCATGAGACAGGGCATCCTGCTGCCCCTGGCCTTGACGGTGTGATGGGTTCTCTATCACACCCAGCCCCTGGACACCTGCAGGGTGCTCATTCTTGGCCCTTTCCTGGCGGTTTCTCACCTTCGTTGGTATATTAGTCGGTTCTTTGTCACAAGCAACCTCAAAATCACAGTGGTTTACCACACACACATTTCTTTGCAAATTCGTGGGTCTACAGGTCAACCTAGGTTTGGCTGATCTAGAGTGAGCTCACGCAGGCTGGACCCAGGCCCGGGGCTGGGTTCAAGTCTCCTGGGCATGTTGCATTCTGGGGCCCAGGCTGAAGGGGCAGCAGCTGCACAGAGCATGCTCTTTCCATAGCAGATGACAGGGGCACAAGAAGGGCTGAGGAGAAACAGGGATGTGATCTAGGTCTCAGCTCCAAGCTGGCATATGATCACTGCTCTCCATATTCCAATGGCCAAAGCAAGTCATCTGACCCTGTTCATTGACCACCAATGGGGCGGAGAAATATACACTGCCCGCTGTGGTTGCAGAAACAGCAAAGTCCCATGACAAAGGGCGGGGATGTGTCATTCTAACCTGGGGAGGGACTAGGGAATTGGAGCAACAAAGACAGCGGCATTCAAGTTCCCGCCAGGACACCCATTCCTACGTTTGCAGCGGGACAGCCTGGCGCACCTGAGATGAGCAGTGAGCCCAACACCGAGGCTGTGACTCTGTGCACATCTGGAGCTGCCGTGGGAATGGGGGGTGGGGCTGCGGTTCCTTCCAGAGAGCACATGTGACCCTGTGACCTCCCTGGAATCATTGAAACAATAGAACAACTTGGGCATCTGGATTTGCAGGCCCAGTTATCTGTGCCCCAGGTATCCTGACTTGTCCTGGAGAGCCCAGTCTTCAAGGGGACAGGCTCAGGCCCTCACCCTCCAGATCCAGAGCCTCACTGGGCTCCAAAAGGACTCAGATGTCTCAGCATCCCAAGCCGCTCACAGCCCACCTCACAGACGGAATCTGCCAGACACCCCAGAGTCCTGGTCCAGAGACTCCACACCAGGCTGGGAAGGGTGCCTACGGGGCCTCTCACTGGACCCCTTATGTGCAGATGGGGAAACTGAGGCCCAAGAAAGAAAAAGCACCACAGAGGGTCAGTGGCAGGGCTCCCGGCCTCCCACCTCAGTGCTTTCCCGACACCCCAGGGAACCCAATGGCCCCAAGGCCATCCCTCTACTGACCTTGACTCTGTCCTGACTTGGACTCTTCAAGAATCCTGGCAGAAGCTGCTGGGCCAGCTCGTCTGTTTCTATTGAGAGGAATGGCATTTTCCCAGAGAGGATGAGTTGGTGACGGAACCAGGGACAGGAGTTCGGCCAAGAAAGCCCAGGCCTGTACAAGGGTTGATGGAGAAGCGTCTGAGTCTCAGCATCCAATTAGCACCCTCTGTTCCCGGAGCTGCCGGCTGAGCTGGCTGCTGAGCAGCTGGGAGGGAGCAGGCTGGCCGGTCAGCTGGTGAATTAGCACTAATTGGGTGTCAAGCACGCCAGGGCCCACCAGCTCCCCACCAAACTCTCGGAGACCACTGCAGAGAGCCGAGGGCCGGAAGGCAGCTAATTGGTCCAGCCTGCCCGACAATCCCTTTCTCCACATTCTGATGCCCTGTCAGTCAGCTGCCTTTGTCTTCCATTTCAAGGGCTTGGAGAAAATTGCCCACATCTGCTGAGAAGTTTCCCGTAAACCCTGGGGTGGGAGGGGAGCTTATTTTAAAAGAGGCTCTGAGCAGGGACACGTTGGTGTGTTTCCCACAAGTGGTCCCAGTTGTCCTGACTGTGGAGAACCATGGGGACAGCCGTCCTACACACTCCTTCACACTCCTGCTTGTCCGTATTTTTAGACAAGAGTTTCCAAGTCACCCGAAAGCTAGTGAAATGTTTTTGTTGCCTTTTGCCTGGCAGCACCACTGTTCATTTAGGGCGGAAAGAAAAACTATTAATAATACTTCATTTTTTCCACCCTTTAACCAGAAGAAACGAGACTTACGTTAGGGGAAGCAGGCATGGATCTGAACAATGGTGTGGGCACACATGCACAGCTGTCCCGTGACCTTCGTTTCAAGTACATGTGACACACAAAACGTTGAACTTGGAGATGTGATGAAGGAAGGCTGGAATTTGTTTAACAGGTGTGGCTGAGATGATATTTTGAGATACAAATCTATCCAGTCTGTGGCTTTGCTCCCCTGTATTTTCCCAGCTCACTTCCACCCCCAAGCAAGTAGACAGCACTATGCTTGTTGCCTCAGGGGAGAGATACAATCAGGCAAAAACAGATAACCTGCAAATGTCTCTGTCCTTTGTGTTTCACAGGGGAAGAGGATTTCTCAGGGCCTGGAAAGCGTCCTGGACAGAAGCAGGAGGAGAGCTGAGCTTTACTCTCTAGCCCATCCTCAGAGGACCAGGTAGAAACCACCTCGCCCCCTTCTCCCCCACCAGGGCAGGAAAGAGAGACAGACAGAAGGAGAAGGAACACCTGTTCTCATCAGCCCCTCCAGGAGGGTCACCCAGGCAGATAGAACTGTGAACGGCCCATAAATCATTCCCCACCTCAAGCATGACCCGGAAACTGCAGAAAGCCACTGGACCATATAGGAAGCCATAGAAGAGTGTTGTAGGGACAAATGACCAGGAGCAAGAGGCCTATTCCTTCACTCTCCACCCCAATGCTTAGGCTCTGCCTAAGAGCCCAGGCAACTCTTCCTTGGGAGAGGAAATCCCAAAGGAAGACTGAGGTTGATTTCTACCCCCTCAAGCTCTATGAAGTAAGGGTTCGGAGGCAAAAATTCAGTTTAGGGACTTCCCTGGTGGTCCAGTGATTAAGACTCCGCAATTCCACCACGGGGACACGGGTTTGATCCCTGGTCGGGGAACTAAGATACCACACAGCAGCGGCCAAAAAAATAAAATAAAATAGTTAATCGTAAAAAAAAAAATTTTGATTTAGTAATAGAAAAAAAAACTTTTAAGGCAATATGCCTTACCCACGTGAATGGCTAGGCATGCCAACTATGACCTTAAGCTTTTTTATATCACCTTCTCAGAGGCCTTCCTTTGCCACCCTATCTAAAATAGCTGTCACCCCCTATTCAGCCTCTATCCTCTTAGCCAGCCCTTTCTCACTAGCATTCATCATTGTCTGACATTGCATTATATATCTAAGTGTTTAGTCATTGTCCTTATTCATGAGGGCAGGGATGTTGTCTGTTTTGTTCACTATTGAACCTGTAATGCCTAGAAGGGGGCCTCGTACACAGCAGTCTCAATAAACATGTTGAATGAACGAACACATTGTGTGCTCAATGGTGACACCTGCTGGTAACTGGGATATTGCAGCCCAACTCTATTAAACCTTATCACTGCTTAAACAAAAGGAGGAGGAGGTGCTTTTCCAGGTACTGTAAGCAATAGAACTGGGATTTTTTTTTTTTTTTTTTTGGCTTAAAACAACAAATTTATTCTCTCATAGTTGTGGAGGCCAGAAACTTGAAATCAAGGCATCAACAGGCCACACTCTGTGAAGGCTCTAGAGAAGAATCCTTCCTTGCCTCTTCCAGCTTCTGGTGGCTCCAGGCATTCCTTGGCTTGTGGCTGCATCACTCCAACCTCTGCTTCCGTCTCTGTCTGACCTTCCACTGTGTGTGCTCTCCGGTTCCGTCTATGTCTTCTCTTCTTAAAAGAATACTTGTCATTGCATTTAGGGCTCACCTGGATAATCCAGGATGATCTCATCTTGAGAGCCTTAGCTTAATTGCAGCTGTAAGACTCTTTATTCAAATAGGATCACATTCACAGGTTCTGGGTCACATGTCTTTTGGGAGCCACCATTCAACCAACAACAGGTGCATAGGAGAAATTTTTCTGGACCTATGATACATACTTAAAAAGGAGCCTGGGGCTGGAGGTAGAAGAGAGGTGGGAGTGGAGCATGGGTCTAGTGAAGAAAGAGGGAACATGAGGTGGAGCTTTTGACCCTCAGACTGTAGCCACCAAGCCTCACATTCTGCAGGGCAGTCACCTGCCTTCAGTTTAATTCTCCTATTCTCCCTCTTTTATTTCAATTCCTTTCCCTGAATTTTTTATTGAATTTAAGCACCAGATGGGGAGAGAGAAAGTGAGGAGAGGGGACAGTTGCAAGAGAAGTATGAGGCCACCCCAGAGGAGCTTAAGACCAAGGTAAGGAGATAGAATGAGTTTGTCTTGACCTCCTCCAGCATCTACTGAGGACTTTGAGGCTTGCAAAGCACTTTCCCAGTTATTTCTTTATTGGATCTCCCCATGATCTGTCCTGGCAGGCAGGACAGTCATTCACAAGCCCCATTTTATAGATGATGGAAGTTGAGCTCAGTGAAGGAAGTGGTTTGTCCAAAGCCCCTCCATCCCCCCAAGGAATCCTGGCAGGCCCAGGCCTCACACCCAGGTCTTCTCTAATCTTAGACCTTCCGGTGTTTCAGTTTAGTGGTCTCCCGCTGGAGAGATGAGACACGCAGCTACAAAACAAGCAGTAGACCACATCAGAGCACCAGAATCTACAGGACTCTGGGACCCCAGGGGCAGAAGGGCTAACCCCACCCCCTATAAAAGTTTTCAATACAATTACATTCCCATAAATGATATCACTTTATGGCTGGAAATTTGATAAAATGGGAGCCTTGAGTTTCTCCAGCTGGTGTCAGAAAGCCAGGTCCTTCCCATCAGGGCATCCACACCCTGGTCCTTGTAAGAGGAAACCGCTGACTGCACCCCTGGGAATGTTTGCCCCCATTCATTATCAAACCACATGCAATTATCAAACTGTGCTCCCTCGAGCTGACCTTTAGCTGGGGAACAGCTATATTTAGAGAAAACCAGCCCTTTGTAATTACCCCCACTCAGATTGCTTAAAGGTCGGTTGCAGATGTGACAGTTTGATGCGTGGAAAGGGCTGTTTCCAGGATCCCTGGATAATTATTCAAACCAGACAATTAGCAAATGTTTTCTGCATATGAATCCATCCCTGTTGTTCAGCCCCAGAAGTGAGCCCAGGAGGCTCACCAGGCCAAAGTTGGCCCCTATGGATGTAATAACAACAGTTCTCTCGTGCACATCCTTTACAGTTTACAGAGAATTCTTTTTTTTTTTTTACAGAGAACTTTTTATCTTACCTCATTTACTCTTTACATCAGCCTTATATGAAATACATATTCCTACTTTACAGATGAGGAAACTGAGGCTCAGAGGTTAAGTGGAGTTGCCCAGTGTCACACAGATGAGCCAAGACTTAAATACAGGTCTTCTGACTCTCTCTTTTCCCTAAGAAAATCTCTCATTCAGCAAATATTTATTGAGTGCTTACTTTACGCCTGACCTTGTAGCGGGCTGAAAAAAGGAAAGAAGACCTTAGCTTTGTCCCTCGTGTTTGAAACTCCAGATGCTGGAGTGGGTGGGGGTGTATATGAACCATTGGAGCCCTAGAGGTAGCAGCATCTCTACTGAGTGTCCATAAATCTCCCTGCAGGAAGAACTTTGGACATCAGAAATTATGAATCAATCTCTCTGAAGAGGTTAAGAGGGGGGTTGGGTGTAAATCAATGAAAGACAACGGATGAAGCCTCCAGACTGAGAGGGAGAAGAAGCATGAAAATGAAGGCAACCGATATCGTCAACCAGCACATTTAAAGGAACGAAGTAATGAAATGACACATGTTGCCTGATCGCAGTGTGAAGAAGAATTCAGGATGTGAATGACATTCCTTCAAGCATAATTTTCTTGGTTTTAAAGGATGCTCCCAGAGCCCAGGCCTTCCAAAAAACCCATGGAAGGACAGCTTGGGCAGGGAGGGTCTTTATACCACACTTTCCCTTCACCCAGAGAAACTCCATTTATATCTGTTGTACATTTTGAGCTTCCATTAAATAAAGAAGTCCATGATTTTCATTCTTTTTTTTTTAAACAACTTTACTGGAGTATAATTGCTTCACAATGGTGTGTTAGTTTCTGCTTTATAACAAAGTGAATCAGCTATACATATACATATATCCCCATATCGTCTCCCTCTTACATCTCCCTCCCCCCTCCCTATCACACTCCTCTAGGTGGTCACAAAACACCAAGCTGATCTCCCTGTGCAAAGCGGCTGCTTCCCACTAGCTATCTATTTTACATTTGGTAGTATATATTAGTCCATGCCACTCTCTCACTTTGTCCCAGCTTACCCTGTCCCCCACCCCGTGTCCTCAAGTCCATTCTCTACATCTCCATCTTTATTCCTGTCCTGTCCCTAGGTTCTTCATAACCTTTTTTTTTTTTAGATTCCATATATATGTGTTAGCATACCGTATTTGTTTTTCTCTTCTGACTTACTTCACTCTATATGACAGACTCTAGGTCCATCTACCTCACTACAAATAACAATTTCATTTCTTTTTATGGCTGAGTGCTATTCCATTGTATATATGTGCCACACCTTCTTTATCCATTCATCCGTCGATGGACACTTACGTTGCTTCCATGTCCTGGCTATTGTAAATAGAGCTGCAATGAACATTGTGGTACATGACTCTTTGAATTATGGTTTTCTCAGGGTATATGCCCAGTAGTGGGATTGCTGGGTCATATGGTAGTTCTATTTTTAGTTTTTTAAGAAACCTCCATACTGTTCTCCATAGTGGCTGTATCAATTTACATTCCCACCAACAGTGCAAGAGGTTTCCCTTGTCTCCACACCCTCTCCAGCATTTATTGTTTGTAGATTCTTTTGATGATGGCCATTCTGAGTGCTGTGAGGTGATACCTCATTGTAGTTTTGATTTGCATTTCTCTAATGATTAGTGATGTTGAGCATTCTTTCATGTGTTTGTTGGCTATCTGTATATCTTCTTTGGAGAAATGTCTATTTAGGTCTTCTGCCCATTTTTGGATTGGGTTGTTTGTTTTTTTGATATTGAGCTGCATGAGCTGCTTGTATATTTTGGAGATTAATCCTTGGTCAGTTGCTTTGTTAGCAAATATTTTCTCCCATTCTGAGGGTTGTCTTTTCATCTTGTTTATGGTATCCTTTGCTGTGCAGAAGCTTTTAAGATTTCATTAGGTCCCATTTGTTTATTTTTGTTTTTATTTCCATTTCTCTAGGAGGTGGTTCAAAAGGGATCTTGCTTTGATTTATGTCAGAGAGTGTTATGCCTATGTTTTCCTCTAAGAGTTTTATAGTGTCTGGCCTTACATTTAGGTCTTTAATCCATTTTGAGTTTATTGCTGTATAAGGTGTTAGGGAGTGTTCTAATTTCATTCTTTTACATGTAGCTGTCCAGTTTTCCCAACACCACTTATTGAAGAGGCTGTCTTTTCTCCATTGTATATTCTTGCCTCCTTTATCAAAAATAAGGTGACCATATGTGCATGGGTCTATCTCTGGGCTTTCTATCCTGTTCCATTGAGCTATATTTCTGTTTTTGTGCCAGTACCATACTGTCTTGATTACTGTAGCTTTGTAGTATAGTCTGAAGTCCAGGAGCCTGATTCCTCCAGCTCCATTTTTCTTTCTCAAGATTGCTTTGGCTATTTGGGGTCTTTTGTGTTTCCATACAAATTGTGAAATTTTTTGTTCTAGTTCTATGAAAAATGCCATTGGTAATTTGATAGGGATTGCATTGAATCTGTAGATTGCTTTTGGTAGTATAGTCATTTTCACAATGTTGGTTCTTCCAGTCCAAGACATAGGTATATCTCTCCATCTGTTTGTAGCATCTTTAATTTCTTTCATCAGTGTCTTATAGTTTTCTGCATACAGGTCTTTTGTCTCCTTAGGTAGGTTTACTCCTAGGTATTTTATTCTTTTCATTGCAATAGTAAATGGGAGTGTTTCCTTAATTTCTCTTTCAGATTTTTCATCATTAGTGTATAGGAATGGAAGAGATTTCTGTGCATTAATTTTGTATTGTGCTACTTTACCAAATTCATTGATTAGCTCTAGTAGTTTTCTGGTAGCATCTTTAGGATTCTCTATGTATAGTATCATGTCATCTGCAAACAGTGACAGCTTTACTTCTTCTTTTCCGATTTGGATTCCTTTTCTTTCTTTTTCATCTCTGATTGCTGTGGCTAAAACTTCCAAAACTATGTTGAATAATAGTGATGAGAGTGGGCAACCTTGTCTTGTTCCTGATCTTAGAGGAAATGGTTTCAGTTTTTCACCATTGAGAATGATGTTGGCTGTGGGTTTGTCATATACGGTCTTTATTATGTTGAGGTAAGTTCCCTCTATGCCTACTTTCTGGAGGGTTTTTATCATAAATGGGTGTTGAATTTTGTCAAAAGCTTTTTCTGCATCTATTGAGATCATCATATGGTTTTTATCCTTCAATTTGTTAATATGGGCTACCACATTGATTGATTTGCATATATTGAAGAATCCTTGCATTCCTGGGATAACCCCACTTGATCATGGTGTATGATCCTTTTAATGTGCTGTTGGATTCTGTTTGTTAGTATTTTGTTGAGGATTTTTGCATCTATGTTCATCAGTGATATTGGCCTGTAGTTGTCTTTCTTTGTGACATCTTTGTCTGGTTTCGGTATCAGGGTGATGGTAGCCTTGTAGAATGAGTTTGGGAGTGTTCCTCCCTTGGCTATGTTTTGGAAGAGTTGGCGAAGGATAGGTGTTAGCTCTTCTCTAAATGTTTGATAGAATTCGCCTGTGAAGCCATCTGGTCCTGAGCTTTTGTTTGTTGGAAGATTTTTTAATCACAGTCTCAATTTCAGTGCTTGTGATTGGTCTGTTTATATTTTGTATTTCTTCCTGGTTCAGTCTCGGAAGGTTGTGCTTTTCTAAGAATGTGTCCATTTCTTCCAGTTTGTCCATTTTATTGGCATCTGGTTGCTTGCAGTAATCTCTCATGATCCTTTGTATTTCTGCAGTGTCAGTTGTTACTTCTCCTTTTTCATTTCTAATTCTATTGATTTGAGTCTTCTCCCTCTTTTTCTTGATGAGTCTGGCTAATGGTTTATCAATTTTGTTTATCTTCTCAAAGAACCAGCTTTTAGTTTTATTGACCTTTGCTATCATTTCCTTCATTTCTTTCTCATTTATTTCTGATCGGATCTGTATGATTTCTTTCCTTCTGCTAACTTTAGGGGTTTTTTGTTCTTCTTTCTCTAATTGCTTTAGGTGTAAGGTTAGGTTGTTTATTTGAGATGTTTCTTGTTTCTTGAGGTAGGATTGTATTGCTATAAACTTTCCTCTTAGAACTGCTTTTGCTGCATCCCATAGGTTTTGGGTCATCGTGTTTTCATTGTCATTTGTTTCTAGGTATTTTTTGATTTCCTCTTTGATTTCTTCAGTGATCTCTTGGTTATTTAGTAGTGTATTGTTTAGCCACCATGTATTTGTATTTTTTACAGATATTTTCCTGTAATTAATATCTAGTCTTATAGCATTGTGGTCAGAAAAGATACTTGATACAATTTCAATACCAAGGCTTGATTTGTGACCCAAGATATGATCTATTCTAGAGAATGTTCCATGAGCGCTTGAGAAGAAAGTGTATTCTGTGGTTTTTGGATGGAATGTCTTATAAATATCAATTAAGTCCACCTTGTTTAACGTGTCATTTAAAGCTTGTGTTTCCTTATTTATTTTCATTTTGGATGATCTGTATACTGCTGAAAGTGGGGTGTTAAAGTCCCCTA
This sequence comes from Eubalaena glacialis, assembly GCF_028564815.1. Taxonomy (NCBI): domain Eukaryota; kingdom Metazoa; phylum Chordata; class Mammalia; order Artiodactyla; family Balaenidae; genus Eubalaena; species Eubalaena glacialis. The sequence goes on along the minus strand of NC_083718.1, from coordinate 163,962,774 downwards.
CTATAACTGTGTTACTGTCGATTTCTCCTTTTATGGCTGTTAGCATTTGCCTTATGTATTGAGGTGCTCGTATGTTGGGTGCTTAAATATTTAAAATTGTTATATCTTCTTCTTGGATTGATCCCTTGATCATTATGTAGTGCCCTTCTTTGTCTCTTGTAATAGTCTTTATTTTAAAGTCCATTTTGTCTGTTATGAGAATTGCTACTCCAGCTTTCTTTTGATTTCCATTTGCATGGAATATCTTTTTCCATCCCCTCACTTTCAGTCTGTATGTGTCCCTAGGTCTGAAGTGGGTCTCTTGTAGACAGCATATATACGGGTCTTGTTTTTGTATCCATTCAGCCAGTCTATGTCTTTTGATTGGAGCATTTAATCCATTTACATTTAAGGTAATTATCGATATGTATGTTCCTATTACCATTTTCTTAATTGTTTTGGGTTTGTTATTGTAAGTCTTTTCCTTCCCTTGTGTTTCCTGCCTAGAGAAGTTCCTTTAGCATTTGTTGTAAAGCTGGTTTGGTGGTGCTGAATTCATGATTTTTAAAAACATTAAAACTATTAGTTTATAGCCTTAAGCATAGGTATGGTATATAAAGATATTCATAAAGTGCCATAGGTATCGACTTCACAATTTTTTATTTAAAGAAAAGATAGTCATCAATAATATCTTCAATTAAACAACTCAGCTCAACTGACTGCTCAATCATCATTCTAAAAAGATGAAATAATCACTTAAAATAACAATGCTAATATTGATCATTTACATCTGTTTAGAGTTTACTGCATGTCTAAGTACTTCACAGGCATTTGCTTGTGTCCACAACCCTGTGAAGCGGGTACAATGGGTCCTAATATCATCCCCATTTTATAGGTGAAGTCACTGAGGCACAGAGAGTTCACAGGAGGTGATTCGCATGGGGTCATGCACTTACTTTGAGCAACACTAACTGCCTTAAGATTGGTTAGTGGTTCTTCTGAGGAACAGCAGCCAACGTGAAAGAGGTGAAAGAGGTCTGGTAAACTTCCTGCTCCACCTCAGACACCAGATCAATAGGAATGTGGACACCTCCCCTACCAACTGTGACCCACTGGTGAGATGAGCTTGAGAAAGGTGGGCTGCAAGGATTAGATGGAGTGGCTGCTGAGTCCCCTTCCAATTCAGAGATTCTGTCATTTCCATGATGTGCATTTGGAGATGGAGGGTCTTTTGAACAACCCAGGCATTGAGATAGCAAGCTCACAAGGGCACACAAAGGTGGGGGGAGGGTAGTAACAGTAGCTCCATTATATCACCAATTAAACCTCCATTGGGGAGAAATTAATCCCTTGTGCAAGCATGAGTTTGAGATTTGCTTGTGCTAGGCTGGAGGACGGCAGGGGTGGAGAGAAGACAAATTGGCAGTTTTCATAAAATTTTAGGATAAACTCCATCATAGATCTACTGTGTAATTCTCCAGGGAAGATATTTATCCAACCCTTCAGAACCATTCATTTATTTACAAACAATATTTATTTTTCCATTTATTATATCCGGTTTCCATCATTCTATTCAGTAATGCAAATCCCCCAAGACCTGCCCTGGCCGAAGGCCCTTCTGTCAGCTGATGTTTGCTCAGCAGCATCCCAGGGTCAGGCCCTAGGCTAGGCTCTGGGGATGCAGTGGGGAAAGAACAGTGTGGAACTCACAGTCTAGATCTGCACTCTCCAGTACCTGTGGCTATTTAAATTTAAAGTCAAATTAATGAAACGTAATTAAAATTAAAAATTCAGTTCTTCAGTCATAGCGGCCACATTTCAAGTGTTGAACATGTGGGTAGCATTGAGTCCTGCAAAACAAGGGCAGGCACAGGACATTTCCACCATCTCGGAAGGTTCTATGGGCAGCCCTGGGAGATGAAGCAATGCCCATATGGGGTGGGAGGTAAGCTTGCTTTCATTATTAGCTATTCTGTAGAGTAATGGTTGCCTATCTTTCTAAATATTCAACAATTCTGGGTTTTTAACCAATTCACTCTGGCTCAGCTCAGATTAGTCTGAATGAGTGAGGTAGAATAGTTCTCAGATACATTTGGACACAAGGAGCTTAGCAGCAAGAGAATTTGGGGAGGGGACATAAAGCATGGTCACAACCAGACGGCAGCGTGCAGTGCACCTGCTTGTCTGAGCACATGCGTGTGTATGTGGACTCACACACATACACACACACACACACACACACACTCCTGCATATATCTGCTCACTTAGAAATACACACATAGACAAACACACAAACACTGGCGTGCACAACCATTCACACACACACTCAGACATGCACACTCTTACACACGCACAATTTTACATGCAATCACATCCAACTCTGGCAGATACACTCACATACACACACGCGCACACGCAGTGTTGTACACAAACGCATCCTGCGTTACTGCTAGGTTGTCACACATGATTGAGTTGGCTACGGTTAAGTTCTGTGGCTTTTTGCTATCCTGATATAATACAGAAACAGATGGACCAATTTTTCTTGCATTTTCCAGATTCAAGATAAATGCTTGGGAGCTCCACAGTAACCCTGTCCTTGGGCTCCATCCATTCATTCACCGTTCAGCAAACACTGATTAAGGGCCTAGAAATCGACAGAATCACAGAGGAGGGTTGGCAACTAAACCACAAAAATTCCACCGTGAGTATCAGACTCAGCCCGGGGAGGGAGAGGGTGTCATCTGACGGAATGCAGGGTCCCCGGTCCCTACCCTGGGACCAAAAATGCAAGGGTTGATCCTATTACCTCCCCACGTGTCCCTGCCAAGGATAACAGGCTGTTGCTGAATCAGGGATTAAATCTCTAGTTGGTGTGGATTCAAGAAATGCAAAGGTAGAGAAATCTGCCAGCTTTGGTCAAACCTGCTCCTTTCTCTTGCCTGCACCTTCAAGCTCGCCCTCACACCCAGCACTTGCCATCAGCCCATGTGTTCCCTTCTTAAAAAGACCTCACTTTATTCCACAGCCCCACTTCCCAACCGCCAGCTATTGTCTAAATTGTCTTAGTCACAACGAAACTCCCCCAAAGAAGTGTCGACCCTTACCTCCTTCTCTTCCTGGTGCTCACTGATTCTTGAACCCACAGCACCACGACTTCTGACTCTGCCTGCACAAAACTGCTCTCCCCAGATCGCCAGTGGCCACCACCCTATCAAGTCTGATAGTCACCTTTTCATTCCTTCTCGTGCCACTGTGCTGTACTTTATGTGGCTGGTCAATTTCTTGAGAGTTCCTTGCAGTTACCAAGTTCTGCCATGTGCAACATGGTGGACACGGGAGAAGCTTGAGTCTCAGGTCCCACTATCCAGGGACTCAGGGTTTAGTTTGCCTCTCTGGGGAGGCTCCGTTATGATGCTTTATGATGCCATAAGCACCTGTGGTTTGGAAGGAAATTATGTTCTCCAGCAAGGAAGGGTCCAGCATGATGCCATTTACCCTGTAGCTGAACCCCAAAGTGTAGCCTTGCTTTCTTGGCAGCTTGAACCAAGGGCAGTAAAGGAATTAACTGATGGATTTGGACAAGGTACCTAGGAGCTAAGGTTTTATAAGCCCTTGTTCTGGTTTGAATTGTGTCCCCCAAAAGATGTGTTAAAGTCCTAGAATACCAATACCTCAGAATGGGACCTTATTTGCAAATAAGGTGGTTGCAGACATAATTATTAAGATGAGGTCGTATCGGAGGAGGGCAGGTCCTCAATCCGATATGACTGATGTCCTTATAAGAAGATGGCCGTGTGAAGACCAATAGTGAGGCTACTGTATGATGGCAGAGGATTGAAGTGATGCAAATAAGCCAAGGAACACCTGGGGCCACACGAAGCAGGAGAGGCGTGGAACAGATTCTCCTTCAGAGCTTTCAGAAGGACCCAACCTTGCTGCCCATTGCTTTTGGACTTCTAGCTTCCAGAACGGTGAAACAATAAGTTTCTGCTGTTTTTAAGCCACTCAGTTTTTGTATGTTGTTAGGGCAGTGCTAGGAAAAAAATACAGTCCTGCTCTTCAGTTTCTGAAATGGAGCAAATCACAGTGAGGCTTCACCAGGGGCAACTTTGCCTGAGGCCACCAGCTCCCTGCACCAATGAGACAGGCAGCAGAACACACAGAAATGAGTGAGCTTCAATATCTGCCAGACCCAGGTTCAAGTCTTGCATCCAAGCACCTGAGTTGCTTCACCCTCGGGGACTCGGTCTTCTCATCTATAAAATGGGTTTCATGTGTGGGATTAATAGATCCCATATTTGTGATCTCACCAGCCTTTGACGAGACAACAAGGTCACATTGACTTCTCATGACCAAACGATTGTGGCTCCAGGCCTTACCAGGTCGACAAATGGAAATTAGTCTCCCCAAAGTGTCCCCCATTTTTTTTCTCGAAATCGCCAAAGGGAATCTCACACAGTCTCACAAAACCAGACAGCTGCCCTCACCATTTGGTACCAGCCCTGTTCCTCCTCTCCCACCTCAGTTCCACCATCCCCCCTCCCCACCCCCCATCACCGTGAAGCTACCTGGGGAATCCCAGCCACAGGGAGTGCGGTCAGCAGCTGCCTCAGCTCCTTCGGAGGCTGCCTCAGAAGCTTCACCTTTGTCACCCTTCCTGCGGCAGCTTGCGCCTGGTGACCGAGTGACATGGGGATGCGAGGGTGACCATTTCTACTGGATATGGACACTCAGCTGAAAACACTCGTCTCAAAGCCCCTCCTCAGGGTGGCCAAGGCCTGGCTGGGCTTGCACCAGAGCTGAGCTTCTTCCTCACCCTATCCTGCTTGCCCTCTCCTCCAGAGATGCCGAGCCCTCAAAACATCTCATTATCAGCATCTGCCTCTGGAGGCTTCGACCCTCGACAAGAGCCTTATCACCACACTGTCCATCATAAGGTGGCCATTGTCTGTGCCCACAGGGCTGCTTCTGGCTGTTTCCAAAGCTGTTTCCAAAGCCTGGATCTTTGGGGTCCAGGCAGAGATGGGGAGAGGTTCGCCCTCCAAAGCAGCTTTGCTTTGCCCAGAGCATAAGTCTCCCTGGATTTCTGTCCATTTCTGTCCAGTATCTCTGGCCCAGAATCTTCTCAGGTATCTCATGAGAAAAGAGTCTGTCTATCCCTGGCCTTCTCCTCCTGGCCAAAATGCTCAAGCCCAGACCACACAAGGGACCGGATGAGAAATAATGCATGTTATCTTCTCCCACCTGGTGCCCAGAACAGCCCTCCCCTGCTCTGAACAAAAGCTGCCCTGTAAATCAATGGTTATTTTCCAGACCTAGGGTGGGGGGAGGTGGCTGGAGAGAATGAGGGGAGGAGCAGGAGTAGGTCCTATTCTGCATGTAAAACACCTATAGCCCCGGAGCCGGGTCCACAGCGAGTGTCCAATAAATGACAGCTATTAGCATCATGATTATTATTATGAACCACGAAACTATCACCAGTAGTCGGTCTGCTGGCAGCAGGAGGCCACGCGGGCTGGGCTGCTCCCTGCTCCAGATCACTAACCCAGGCTAAGTGGTGGTAATTATGACTTTGAGGAATACTAGTAACAGTGCCAAGTTCCAGAAGAGCTACAGCAATGAGTGGAGAGGACTCTGGTTCAGCTCCGGGCTGCAAGGCTGAGCAACGATTTGCACAGTTGGCCACGTGGCATGATGGCTGCAGTACAGAGACACCATGGGAAGACTCTCCCCACTGGCATCCAGGAGAGGAGAGCCCCCTGTAGACACACAGCGGAAAGGGGCCCAGCACCCTCGTGCAGCAGGACCACAGTGTCCCAAGCCTGTTGCCACGACCCCTGTCCCAGGTACCTGGTTCATTAAGGGTCTCTGCCAGGGCCTTGCTTCACAGGGAGCCACAGATCACACAGCCTGGTCCAGCTCTGGCCTGCACGCTGCTGCCAATTATTTTGCCATGAAGGCACCACTGCCAGATGAGGCCTCACGGGAATCACTCAGGCTGCCTGCACAGGGGCGCCAGAAGCCCCGTTACGCAGGAAGCTCTGGCCCAAGGTGTCACTGCCTTCCTTTTTAGAAAAGTGATTCCTTCCTCTCTCTCTCACTGAAAATTTGCCCCTGCCTTACCCTGAATAACCAATGGGCAAATAGGCCCAGTGAATCTCAGCTGCTGAGTGAGTAACTAAAAGCTGTCTTTCCTGCAATTCCCCTTGCCTCCCTTCCTCCCCACAGCTGACGGTCCGGTGAGACAGGCTGGGACCTGGGACCCTTTGCCACAATGCCTGCACCTGGACAAATCTCTCCTCAAGCAACAAAATACAAAGAAACTATAAGGGACTAAAAATAACTGCACGCATGTGCAGTTGGTGCAAATTCTGGACAAAAGATACAAAAAGACCAAAAAAAGACCAACTGCCACTTCTGACGAGCCAGGAGCAAAAGCAGGGCACTGCGCATGCCCCCTGCACACAATATCACAAAGGCGTGGGCAGAACACACCTAAGCCACCCCTCTGGCCTGACCCCTGGACACACCCCTACCCTCACCCCATATAAGGAACCAGCTCGCACCCCCGTCGGGGAGCGAGCAAGCAAGGGAATCCGTTACTTGTTCTTGCATCCCCCCTGCTGTAGCAGGGACCCCGATAAGGCCTTGCCTGGATTTCTTGTCTGGTTCCTGATCAATTTCTATTGATTAAGGAGGCCAAGAACCCTGGTCGGTAACACCGGGACAGCAGGACAGGACAAGGCAGGGCAGGGCCCAGCAGTGAGCTTCGGGTAGCCCAGCACCCAGCCCCTGTCTCCTGTCTGTTCACGGCTCATAGGCTCCCTCCAACTGGAAAGTGAAGGGGGGAGCCCTTCCCAAATTCCTTCTGGCCAGGGTCTTGAACTTGTGCAGAACGCTTTTGTTCAGAGTGTGGAATGTGTTTCCCCCTCCACGTGATAAAGCAGTGGGGTCTTTATCGCCGGCATCCATTATCTGTTACTTCCCTCCAAGTCCACACCCCTTGAGATCCAGGCTCATTGGACCACCAGGCTCTTCCTGCCTCCAAGCTTCTGGAATATGCTGTTCCTTCTCCTGGGAGGCCCTTTTCCCTCATCCACCTGTGAACTCCCAGCCCTTGGTCAATGCCAATCTCAAGTGTCACTTCCTCATTGTAACTCTCCCTGACCCCCCACTCCCACCCCGCACCCCCCCGATACCCACTGATAATGATCACTCCCTCCTCCGTGCTCTCACTGCACCTTAACTTTCCTCCTAACTTGGCAATGCACTTGTCTGTCTCCCCTCCAAGCTGCTCCACAGTGGGGGACACTGACCCTTCCGTCTCTGTTCCTCTGGCCTCTGGCAATTGGAAAGCATGCTTTTTATTCGTTGCAATGATATAAAATGAATACAGGTAGAAGGAAAGGACAGATCAATGGAAAGAGAAAAGAAGGGACTCCGAGAAAGTGGAAAAAAGACAGAGAAAGAGAGAAGGAAGGAGAGAAGGAAGAAAGAAGGAGGGAGAGAAAGAGAAGGAGAGAGAGCTAGAGAGAGGGAGAAATGGCGATAGAAGTGGTCACTCGTGGACCTGGCCCTTTACACCTTCTGTGGGAATTTCCTTGTGCCACGTGCTTCTCCTGAAGACCTGGGAACCCTGCCTTGGGGGACACCCAGGTGGCAGTAGGAGGCACAGGCAGGAGCTCCAGAAAGGATGTACCTGGAGAAGGTGCTGTTGGTGTCAAGCCAAGCCTGAAGTAAACTACATGCCAGATTCTAGCAAAATCCCTGGGTTGAGCACCACTTACCCTTCTTGCTTTATTCTCTCTCCATCTTCCACTCTGCCCACCTTTGGCCCTGACACTGACCCTTGAGCAAGCACTCCTCTGTCCTGCAAGAGGTATCCTGCCTTTCTTTCATCCTCTAGCCTACATTAAAACTAAGAATATTCTCTTAGTGCTGGCTCCCTCTCTTACTCCCCAGTCATGTCTGGCTTAAGATATTAAAATTGTAAATTTGGTGACAGTGTAAGTGATTTCAAACTGATTCCTAATTAATTGTTCCCATGCACTAAAGTGAGACTCATACCTTGTTTTCAGATAGCAGCACAGGCAAATGTGACCTGAGCCTGGATCCTCATTATCAAATGTGAACTAGATGGAAATCTTGAGTGCTTTTTTATTTATTCATTAGTTTTTATGGCCACATTTCTCCAATGAATTGCCTCTCTAGGATGGGAGAGCAGGGCTAAAGGATTTATAACATGTGCTCAGACCTCGCCCCGCAGTTCACAGTTCTGGTCCTCTAGCTGGATGCTGGGAGCAGTCCCCACTCTCACAGACTCCACACACTTTGGAAATCTGCAGGCTGTTTCATAGTCAGTAACTTAAGTCTGAGTATATACCTGGCAGAACATCCCAGAGATGGATCCTGTTTCCCTGTCCTGCACGTAAACCATCGGGGGCCTAGCAAATGCCTACTGAATGAACAAATGAATGAAACAAATAAATGGAGGATTGAATGAATGGATCAGTGAATGAAAGCATGAACGAATGCATAAGTGAATCAGGAAATGGGGAGACCCATCGAGCCCTTGAGGATTCTCCAGACATCCAGGAGGCATGCCTGCAAGATCAGCCCCTGGGAAGCTGCATCACAATCTTTATAAACACTTCCTTTTTTATTACAAGCACGATCTGCCCTTTAGAAAGACATTTAAGCTTATAATGGGAGATAAGAGCATTGTTCCTTTCATTTTAATGTAAACCAGCCAAGACTTCATGATCAATTTCTATCTCAGACCTTCAAAGACAACCTCACATTTGAAGTCGGGACTGTTTGGGACCAAGGGGTCCAATGAAGACACCACGTCCTGCAGCAGGAAGTGAACTCCCCTTTGATGGGGTTTATAAGCAAACACTAGATATGGTGAAGATGCTGCTCTCCTCTGATAGGCGTGGTCCCTTCCAAGTCTGAGTTTCTCTGTGCTCCATGCAGATGGAAAATTGTCACCCAGGTCTTTCCCTTTAGCTTTTCCCTTTGGGTGACACTCTGTACCTGGTAAAAAGAAAGCATTCAGTAAACAGTAACTATATGTCATTCATCTGTGAAATGACAGACTGGATTCCCCAGCATAAAAATTCCATAGCACACCTTAATGATACTTATCATAGTTGCACTTATCATGTATATATAGGAGTGTTTGATTAAAGCCTGGTTCCCCAACTAGGAGATTGATATTTCTCATCTTATTTTAGGAAGAAGTGTCATGTGGTGGTTAAATGCATGAGCCGCGTTCATAATCTGTCCCTTCTACCTATGCTGTGTGATCTTGGGCAAGTTACTTAACCTCTCTGTGCCTCAATTTCCTCATCTGTAAAAAGGATGATGGTACCTCCTTTATGGAGTTGCTGAGAGTGTTAAGTGAAATAATTCAACAAATGCACTTTGAACAGTGCCAGACACATAGTAAGTAACCAAACTGTTATTATTTTAATGGGAAAACTATAGGGTCACAATTATTTTTCCTCAGAATTATATAAATATTTTCCATTATATTTGAGTATCATTTGAAGATAAATCAGACAACAATCTGATCCTCTTTTCTCGTTGCTTTTTCTGTCTGATACTTGTAGGATAAGCTCTTAAGTTTTGAATTTCCTTCAGCGTTTCTTCCCAACCCTTGGTGCATATTTTTATTTGAAGATGTGTTTATGCTTTTCAACTCAAAGACATTTTCTTCTAGTGTTTCTTCGATCATACTTTCATTTCTATAAAGCTCTCTGCTGCTGGGATTTCCCATAAATAGATGGTGAATTTCTTGTATCTGACTCTCTGTGCCTATTTTTGGTTAAATTTCCCCATTCTTTCTAAAGTTCTTTCCTTTTCCTTTAACATTTCTGTTCCTCCTCCTCATAATCTTCATTTGAGTTTTGGAAGAATTTCTCAAGCTGGTTTTCTAATTAATTCGGTTGGTTTCTGAAGTTTCCATTCAGCTATGCACAGCCTTGATGGGGCAGAAAGAAATGGAAATCATGCCTTTCCTTTTTAAGAACTCTGTATTATTTTCAGATTGATCTTTTTAAATCAACATAACAGCATCTCAGCTCTCACTGAAAATACAAGTATCAATAAAAGGTCTTTTTAAAGTTCCTCCCTTCTTCCTGAAAGTATTTCTTTTGCTGGGTGTTATTTGTGCTGAATGTTCAGATTGGTCCCTCAGTCCCTCTCTTTGAATCACTAAGTCTTTGCACAAAACCAGCAGCTTTTCACCATTTACCCATACTTGTTGATGATGTTTATGGTTGGTTTGCTTTGGATAGTCCATTGGTGATCAGTAAGTCACTATACCTTCTTCCGAAAATGAATGAGCACAATCAACACTAGAGTTTATAAATCAGAATTAGCTTCAGCTACAAGGGAAAGAAAGTTGAAAATAACAGTGGTTTAAATAAGATACAAGTTTATTTCTCTCTCAGGTGAGGGAAATCCAGAAGTTGTCAGCCTAGGTTTGCTATGGTTTCTACAGTGTCAGGGGCTCTGGTTCATTCAACCTTGCTGATCCTCCTTTCTCAGCATATGATCTCTATTTCATAGTCCAAAATGGATGCTTTGGGACTTCCCTGGTGGTCCAGTGGTTAAGACTTCACCTTCCAATGCAGGGGGGATGGGTTCGATCCCTGGTTGGGGAGCTAAGATCCCACATGCCTCGCGGCCAAAAAACCGAAACATAAAACAGAAGCAATATTGTAACAAATTCAATAAAGACTTTAAAAATGGCCACATCAAAATGGATGCTTCTCAAGGTATATGCCCAATAGCGGGATTGCTGGGTCATACGGTAGTTCTATTTTTAGTTTTTTAAGGAACCTCCATACTGTTCTCCATAGTGGCTGTATCAATTTACATTCCCACCAACAGTGCAAGAGGGTTCCCTTTTCTCCACACCCTCTCCAGCATTTATTGTTTGTACATTTTTTGATGATGGCCATTCTGACCAGTGTGAGATGATACCTCATTGTAGTTTTGATTTGCATTTCTCTAATGATTAGTGATGTTGAGCATCCTTTCATGTGTTTGTTGGCAATCTGTATATCTTCTTTGGAGAAATGTCTATTTAGGTCTCCTGTCCATTTTTGGATTGGGTTGTTTGTTTTTTTGATATTGAGCTGCATGAGCTGCTTGCATATTTTGGAGATTAATCCTTTGTCAGTTGCTTCGTTTGCAAATATTTTCTTGCACTGTTGGTGGGAATGTAAATTGATACAGCCACTACGGAGAACAGTATGGAGGCTCCTTAAAAAACTAAAAATAGAACTACCATATGACCCAGCAATCTCACTACTGGGCATATGCCCTGAAAAAACCATAATTCAAAAAGAGTCATGTACCACAATGTTCATTGCAGCTCTATTTACAATAGCCAGGACATGGAACCAACCTAAGTGTCCATCGACAGATGAATGGATAAAGAAGATGTGGCACATGTGTATAATGGAATATTACTCAGCCATAAAAAGAAATGAAACTGAACTATTTGTAGTGAGGTGGATGGACCTAGAGTCTGTCATACAGTAAGTCAGAAAGAGAAAAACAAATACCGTATGCTAACACATATATATGGAATCTAAAAAAAAAAAAAAAAAAAGGTTATGAAGAACCTAGGGGCAGGACAGAAATAAAGACGCAGATGTAGAGAATGGACTTGAGGACATGGGGAGGGGGAAGGGTAAGCTGGGACGAAGTGAGAGAGTGGCATTGACATATATACACTACCAAACGTAAAATAGATAGCTAGTGGGAAGCAGTCGCATCGCATAGCACAGGGAGATCAGCTCAGTGCTTTGTGACCACCTAGAGGGGTGGGATAGGGAGGGTGGGAGGGAGATGCAAGAGGGAGGGTATATGGGGATGTATGTATACGAATAGCTGATTCATTTTGTTATACAGCAGAAACTGACACAACATTGTAAAGCAATTATATTCCAATAAAGATGTTAAAAAAAAAAACTGGATGCTTCAACTCCAGCCATCAAGTCCATAATCCAGCCAGCAGTAGGAAGGTGAGGAAAAATAAAGAACATTTCCTGAAAATGACCCTCAGCACTTCTACTCACATTCCAGTGGCTAGAACGCAATCATATGGCCATATCTAGTTGCAAGGGAGGATAGGAAATGTAATTTTTATTCTAGGTGGCTACTTGACCAGCTAAAATCTCCATTGCTATAAAAGAAGGGGAGAATAGGTAATAGGGTACAAATGGAAGTTTCTTTCTTTCTTTATTATCCTTTTTTTTTCTTTTGCAATCGTGGGGTGGCTGCAGGAGGATTGAGCCCTGCTCTTTCTTCTCTTGCCAAAAGATCCTGACATAGAATTGTTCCCTTCTTTAATTCCATCTGAACTAGGAAGAATCAAAGGGCTGAAGCAGAGTGGATTTGCTTCATTCACTCCACCAACCACTGAATAGCAGAGTGAGCCATCAGCACCTGCCTCTGTGGGCACTCTCCTCCTCCATTTTTATTTTTTTTAATTTTTTGCAAAAACTGTCGGATGTTGCAGATAAGTGGCTAAGATCAATTTGTGGTTTTCAGAAATCCTGTAGAATGTCCCTGTTACATTGGTTGCAGCACTTCAGCGGAATGATGAGAAGAAATACATCTGAGAACATGGTTGGCATCTTGGTTCACGAATTTGATCCTATGATTCCACTGCTTACAATCCTGCCCTCTATAAGCTCACAAAAGATGTCTATATCATTAGTCCTTAGGGAGACACAAATTAAAACACCATGAGATACCACTACAAACCTACCAGCATGGCTCAAATTTAAAAGATGTAGAGCTCCTGGTAGGAAAACAAAACGTTACTACTTTGGAAGACAGTTTGCTAGAAATTAAACCTACGCTTATCATCTGACCCAACAATTCTGCTTCTAGGTATCTACCCAAGAGAAATGAAAACACGTGTCCACACAAAGATTCGCACATGAATGTTCATAACAGCTTTGTTTGTAAAACTAGAAACTAGAACACAATCCAAATGTGCATCAACAGACAAATAGATAAAGAAATGGTGGAAATTGATACACCGGACTACCTATTCAGCAATGAAAATGAGCCAAGTACTGATACATACAACAACATGGATCAAAAACACAGGGCAAAATTCTAAAATAAGCTTAGCGAACCTACAAGGTGACAGACATTAGATCAGTGGTTGCCTGGGCAAGGGGTGGGAGAGGGGATTGAGTGTAAAAGGCACACGGGAACTTTGGGGAGTGATGAAAACATTCTGTATCTTGACTATGGTGGTGTTTGCTTGAGCGAATACATTTGTTAAAATTCATCAAACTGTACACTTACAATGGGTACGTGGGTACATTTTACTGTGTGTAACATAACTCAGTAAAGTTGATTTAAACAGAAGAAAAACTTGCCCTGCTTCCTACGTCCTAAAGGATAAAGCGCAAACTTTCTTTAAAAACTCACAAAGTCTTTCATGATCTAGCCCCTGCCTCCTTCTCCAGGCTTCAGAGATCCATGGGATCACTGTGAGAAGTTACTGCTCAAAACTCTAACCAGCTATGTCTTTGATGAAGAGAGTACCGTGGGAGGAGAAATCCATTCTTGCTTAATAAATGCAGTATTCTTGGCAGACACTGTCTTTCAGGTCCTGGGATGTAGAAAAATAATAAAAGGAGACCTAACTGGCAAGGAAGCTGGGAAGTGCTGAAAGGATGCTCTCTAAGCGCCCCCAGGTTTAACACCTTAGACATCAGCCCATAGCTGTCCAGCGGAGGTTACCCACTGCAGTAATACGCTCCTTTAAAAAGTATTTTTGCCAGGACAGCCCTGTTCTTTTCCTTCTTGAGAACAAATTTTAAATTTAGAAGAGAAAAAACTCCCTCAGATACTTTCAGTCACTCATTCCACACTGCTCATAATTTGTCACCCTGTCTTGAAATCTTCCCTTGCATGGCTTGGCTTTAACGGGTTCAGCATTTAGTGAGCTAGGCAGTGGATTATGTGCGAAATGCATTAACCTCTCACATGATTGTAAAAATCGCCTTAATAAAATAGAGCTAAATCCTACTTAATAGCAATAAAACAGAAGCCACTATGTTCCAGGGATGCTAATGACCTGTGAGTCATTCCTTTTGATTTTAGAAGGTTGAACATTTGGAATTTGTCCCTTTTTATGAAAACTTTTAAGTGTGGATAACTTAAGTGTTAAGTGTGGAAAATCACACAAGTGAAAATAAGTTTCCAGCACCACAGATAAACAGAGCACCAAGAAGTTTTCATCATCTTCTTAAAGCTCCATCATCCCGAGACAGCCTGAGATGCTGAGGGCACAGATGCAAATGACAAAAAGGAAAGGACTAAGACCTAATAATTGCCTAGTGCTTTCTTGCTTACAAAACTCTTTTTTACCTATATCTATTGATTTAATTCATATAACAGGCTTGTGAAGTAGGTACTATTATCTCCATTTTATAGATGAAGAAATTGAGATTCGGAGAGGTAATGAATTTGCCCAAATTTTCACAGCTGATAAGAGGAAGAACTAGTAATTGGATCCAGGTCCTCTGAATTTAAGTCCCACACCCTCCCACAAGGCTGTTTTCATATATATCTTTAACAATAGTCACCTCCTTCTGAAATAGAAGACAAGGATGATGCTTGCTCAATAATAGTTGAGTTTACTGGGTATTGAAAAATGGCAATGCTTTGGCCTCCTCCCTTTCCCAGCAAAGAGGTTTCCCATGCCAGCATCTGTCATCTCTCATCAGGACCATGGTTTTCTGCCAGTCCTTTTCATAGCTATAATAATAGGACCAATTATTATGTAATAAAAATGATAACAACAACAGTAATAATAGTAACTGCCGATCTTACTGAGCACTGCAACTGCTGTCCTTTTGGAGCACCCTGTCAGGCACTGCTCAGTGTTTTGCATGTCTTATCTCATTTAATTCTCACCACAATGTCGTATTATTACTATTCCCCATTTTCCAGATGAGGAAACTAGGAATCAGAGAAATTAAGAAAACTGACCAGTCATGAAGTCAAGCCATAGGGTAGATTACTTATACAATTGGCCCCAATTTTCCACCCCTCCCTGTAACGATGTGACTTTGTAGGTCCTCCCATAAAGAAGTGGGGACATTTCTTTTTTTTTTTAATAAATTTATTTATTTATTTGATTTTGTTTTTGGCTGTGTTGGGTCTTCGTTGTTGCGCGCGGGCTTTCTATAGTTGCTGCGAGCGGGGGCTACTCTTCGTTGCGGTGCGTGGACTTCTCATCGTCGTGGCTTCTCTTGTTGCGGAGCACGGGCTCTAGGCGCGCGGGCTTCAGTAGTTGTGGCACGTGGGCTCAGTAGTTGTGGCTCGCGGGCTCTAGAGCGCAGGCTCAGTAGTTGTGGCGCACGGGCTTAGTTGCTCCGTGGCATGTGGGATCTTCCCCGGCCAGGGCTTGAACCCGTGTCCCCTGTATTGGCAGGTGGATTCCTAGCCACTGTGCCACCAGGGAAGCCCGGGACATTTCTTTAATCCAGTCTCCAACCTGATTTGGTCAAGAGGATGCATCAAAAGTGATGATGTGACAGTTCAAAGTTTGTGCACTTCTACTCTCGCTCAGAACCCTGCCATCACCATGACGACAAGCCCAGGCTTACCCACTGGTGGATAAGAGACTACATGGAGCCAAGCTGATGTGGCCCAGCTCGGGCCATTCTCAACCAGCCAGCCCCCAGCTGACCCACCAGGTGACCACAGACACGTGAGCAAACACAGCCAAGATCAGCCAAGTTGGGCCTAGATCAACAGAACCCTCCACCAACCTATAGACTAATGAGAAATTATAAATTATGTTGTTTTACCCCACTAGATTATGGGGTGGTTCATTACACAGGAATAGCTAACTGATACAAGATGGAAGCAGGATTGAAACCTAGGTCTTATACGTTCTGTAGCTTGGACTCCTTCTTATACTCTGTATGGATAAGTCATGTCTTTCTAAACAATCCCAGCTTGCAGTGTGGGGAGAAATGTCAGTGTCATCCCAGGGGAATAGGTTAAAAATATCTTGGGCACTGAGACTTTGGGCCATTGTCTATTTAGGTGGGAAAGTGGAAAGACTCAGATGACCTGAGTTCTGAATACAGCTCTGCCACTAGATCTGCATAACCTTGAACAAGCCACTCATCTCTCTAGGCTTCAGTGATCTTATCCATAAGGTGAAGAGGTCAGGGTGTCTTTGCTCAAAAAACTACTGTTTGCCAACAGCTGCTGTGTTTAAGCAATGTGACACATGCCAAGGATACAAACATAAAAATCCCATCCTCAAGAAGCTCACAGTCTAATGGAGACACAGACATTGCAAACAAAAATTTGCAACGTGTAGGTATTGTGGAAGACAGGACAATGGTCCCACAAAGAGGTCCACATCTTAGTCCCGTGTCTGGGAAGTTGTGAATATGTTACCTTACGTGGCAAAGAGCACTTTGCGGATATGATTTAGTTAAAGATCTTGAGATGAGGAGATAATCCCAGATTATCCAGGTTATTGTAATCACAATGTGGGTCCTTAGAAGAGGGAGGCAGGAAGGTCAGAGTCAAAGAGAAAGATTTGAAGATGCTACACTGCAGGCTTTGAAGATGAAGAAAGAGGCCATAAGCTGAGAAATACTGGCCACCCCTTGAAGCTGGAAAAGACAGGGAAGTGGATTCTCCTGAAGAGCCTCCAGAGGAATGCAACCCTGCCAACACCTTGATTTTAGAGAAATAAAACCCATTTTGGACTATTGGCCTCCAGAATAGGAAGAGAATAAATTTTTATTGTCACTAAATTTTTATTAAGTCACTAAATTCGTGGTCATTCACTACAGCAGCAATAGGAAACCAACACAGCGCCTGGCTGCGTATCTGGTTCCTATGACATCCCCTGGCATGTAAGAGGTGCTTACAGGTGATTCTCTGGTGATGCTGCCTGTGTCAGGCTCTGGGGAGCATCTCCAGAAGGTCTCTTTGGGGTGTTAAGTGCCCTGGCCTCTTGCAGGCAGGCCTGGGGTTAGAATGTGATGAGATGTTTCTGGCTGACCACAAACTCCACCTCCTCTTGGCTTCTGCTTGCCCCTGTCCAGCAGCCTGGTTGTTCCAGGCTGAGGCTGAGGGCCAAAGAGAGGACCATGGCATGGTCCCTGCCCTTCAGAAGGGGAGGCACCTGACAGCACGGAGCATCTGAGCATGTCCCGTAGCCTGGGGCACTGGGTGGAAATGACTCCACCTTCTCCCTTCTAGGTTTTTGATGAAGATCCACCCAAATACATTTCATACCACCACCCAGTTCACACGAGTGTATGTGTGTAGAACTAAAGTCTTTGCAAGATAGCACTTAATACGTGTGATGTATTCTGATTATGTTTTACTTTACCATGGTTTGCTGTAAAAATGTTGATCCCAACTCATTAAGTGATTTCTCAACCCACTGCTTTTAAAGCATTGCGTCAGCACCCCCTTATTGGTCTCTCTGCCTCTAGACAGTGGTTCTCAGGTAGGTATTACAGTTGCCCAGGAACTTTTAAAAACATGCCAACATCCAGGTCCTTCTTCCAGAGATTCTGCTGTCAGTGGTCTGGGGAAGAGCCCAGGCACCAGTATTTCTGCAGAGCTTCTCAGGTGAGTCACCCACACAAGCAGGGCTGAGAACCATAGCTCTAGAGCCACACCCACCATCGTTTGAACCTGCTGAAAGCCGATTCGGGCCAGGACATGTACCTGCTCAGAATATTTCACTGCAACACACACACACACACACACACACACACACACACACACACACACACTCTTTTGGATAGGATCAGTTCCAGACTCCTTGTCAGAGCCTCCAAGGCCTTTCATGAAGGGGCCCCATCAGACCTTTGCAGCCTTGTCCTCTGGACACCACACCCCACTTCCTCTTGCCCCAAAGCGTTCTGATGATTCTTTCCATCTGCTGCTCCTCGGCTGGAAAAGCCCTTCCCTGGGCCCTCCTTCAAGCCCCAGTTTGGGTCACAGCCCCCTCTCAGGAGCCTCCTGCCATGTCCCCATTTCCCTGAGTCCAGTACCAGGATACAGTCCTCACCACTGTGCTCGGGAATCACCCATTTACCTACGTGCCTTCTTCACTTGTGCATTAACTATGCTTTCCTATTTTCTGTATTCTTGATGCTCTGGCATCTAGGGCCTCGCTTACCAGGGAGAAACTGCCTCTCCCAGGACTTGCCAGTTCCTAGAGACAGCAAACGACTCCCCTGCAAGTGAGCCTTTCAGATCAAACCAACCAATGCAAACCCACTCCCAACCACCTTCTTTATCAGGCTCTCTTGGGGCTCTTACACTCGGGGCTAGAATCACCCCAGGGCCAGGTACCAGACAACTCAGGACAGCCCCTGCACTCCCGAGCCCACTGATATTATTCAAATTAGCCATTCTGAAGCCTGTTTACTCTGCCTTGCCCATTCCTCCCCTTCTCCCCTCCAGCCTCCTGAGTGACCCGTGCTTCCCCATTTGTCCCTGGGAACTGTAACACACTATCTTCTTATTGGCAATTGTGTGCTGATCTGTTGGCCTCACTATGCCTGAATAACAATAAAGTCTACATTTTATAAAAGCTCCTCTGTGAACTCCCCCAGCGCATTCTGCTAACCTTACCTTTCAGTGAGCACTCCCTGGGTCACAGGTGCTGCACTTGGCCTTTTCCCTGCACTATCTCATTGACCCTCAGCAGCCCAGTGAGGCAGGTACTGACCACTCCCAATTCACACAGGAGGCAGCAAAGCCAGCCACTGACAGAGCCAGGATTCAAACACAGGTTTATCTGGCTCCCAGGTCAGCTCCAGGTTACCCCCTAAAGGAGTGGTCTCACACTCAAAGGCCCCAAACTCAACCACAGGACCCTTGCAAACAGGGCTGCTAGGCATGGGTGTGCAGTTTTCACAAAGGCACCCGGCAGCGAGCAAAGGGACAAGAGAAATCTGCCTCTCCCTGTTGCCATGCGGGGCACATTTGAGCTGCTTCCTTCCAGAAGGGGCTCCATTTTCTAGTTCCCACCAAGGTGCCATTTAGACAAGACTTATCTAAGAACTGTAGTCCATTAATGCCCCCAATGATGCCTACTAATCTCATTTCTCCATTGCATTGTGCGGAGAAAACACAATGTGAAGGGCATCCCAGCATAAACATCAGGCTGTCACAGATGTGTCAAACCAAGGCTCAAGGC
This sequence comes from Eubalaena glacialis, assembly GCF_028564815.1. NCBI lineage: Eukaryota > Metazoa > Chordata > Mammalia > Artiodactyla > Balaenidae > Eubalaena > Eubalaena glacialis. Next base: position 163,943,555 of record NC_083718.1, on the reverse strand, counting down.
TTCAAGCACTGAGATCATTCCTGCCCCTTCCCTTTAATTAATTCTCTCATCCCCTTTGTGCTTAACATAGACTGAGCCTGTTTCTCAAATGAGTTCATTTGTCTCTCTGAGAGAGGATTCCCCGGAGATGCATGTTTCTGAACAAGTCTTAACTTTTTTTGTCAGTGTAATGTGTGTGATGATAGCTTTCCACTTGAGCTCTGTTATAATACCAAGTGGTCCTTGTCCCTTGAAATTGGCTTTAAGAATTACAAATGACCCCCCGGTGAGCACTCAAGGAGCAGCCTGACCCTACCTACAGTGAGACCACCCAACCCCTCCTGCCTTATGAGCAGTTCACTTACTTATTGCGCTAATAGGGAGACGGGGTCCACCCAAAGCAAAGTTCAGAGCTCTAGCTTTATTTATTTATTTTATTTTTTAAACATCTTTACTGGAATATAAGAGCTCTTGTTTTTTAAAAGCCATCTCTTAGCTCTTCCACAAGGATGTCATTCTTACAAATGATATATGCATGCAGTATCACTACCATGGACAACCTCAGAGAGACTGTGGGCATTTAGTAGGGACCCAAAGATGGCACCAAAGCAAGCATCCTTGTTGCTCCAAATCCTTGCCCACGAGAACCCCTGAAGTCACCAAATGAGGGCCTCTGTGTCCTGGAACCACAGTGTAACACTTCCCCCAACAGAGTGAGAGAGCCACGCAACCTGGCCTGGGAGCTCCAAGGCTGGTGGCCCCTGTGCAGAAGTTCTGCGGACCCTGCCACTGGACCAGAGCCCCAGCTGCCCTTCCTGTATCCATCTGGCTTAAGAGAGGGCTGAGGAGCAGTGCACTGAAAGTCAGTCCAACCAGGAATTGTTGGGTACAAAGGAACGAAAATGTATTTTAGCAATCATGGTGCACCACATAAACGGTCAACAAACATGATATTCCATTGCGAGCATAACCCTTGCCATGCACCTCTCCACCCTGCTTCACACCCGCCCCCATCCTACTCTCATCCCTGTAACTAGCTCTTGCTCTGGGATTGGGTACAGCGTGTTTTTCATCTCAACTCCTCCACTTACTGACTGTGTGAACTTAGCCACATTGTTCACCCTCCCTAGGCCTCAGTTTCCTAATTTGTAAATTGGAGGTAAAAGTAGTTCTTACCTTGTAAGATTATGAAGCGTTTATGAATGTAAAGCGCTTAACTCAGTGCCTGACACAGAGTGATAAATGCACAACCCAGCTTCATACTTCCTGTCCTTCTTATGTGCTGTTCCCTCTGCCCAAAATTCCCTTCCCTCTTCTTAGCCTAGAGAATTCCTACTTACCTTTCAAGGTTCACCCCTGATGCTACTTCTTTTAGGAAGTGTTCCCCATCCTCTCCAAGCTTCCTCCATGGCCTCCTCCAGGCTCCCACACAACAGTGCTTCCTCACCTACTACAGCATTAACCGCACTCGGGTACCATCATCTTTTCACAGTTCTCACTGAACTGTGACATCCTGAGGGCAGGAATTATGTCATCCATCTTTGGATCCCCAAATTATGGTTCCATGCCTCTTATAAAGCAGACACTCAGTAAAGACTGGCTGACTTAATTTAAGTAATGAATTAGTTATGTTCGTTAATGAGGGAGAAGCAAGGAAAACACACAGAGGAATCCGACAGCCACACAAGGCATAGTCGGATTAAGCATCCTTTTGAGCAGTGTAAGTAATAAACCCTACAGCTGTGATTCTCTACCTTACTGATTTAATTCATCTGCAGTAGGACCTGGGAATCCTATTGTTTTTAGTGTTTCACATGTGATTCTTCAGTGTAGCCAGATTTGAGAACTACTACTCTCCCATCCTGTCCTAGGAGTTCAAAGGAGGGGCAATTCCTAGGGCTTCCCATATCCACACAGCCCAGCCACATCCCCCGAGGAGTGGTGTCTACCCACAGGGGCTGGTCCTTCGGCTCTGATCTGGCAGCTGAGTATCATGTGAAGGGTAGAGCAGGTTAAGAAAAGGGGGCTGGACAGACAGGTGGGGTGCAGAGGACAGGTGAGAGGGGTGTGAGCTGAGGAACAAGTCCCAAATCAGGCCAAACTCATCATCTTTCAAGACCCAAGTCAACCCTCACTTTTCCTGAGACACCTTCTCTTGGGCACCTCCATGCCCTGAAGCTCTCTGCAGTTCTCCCCAGCTCAGCACTCTCCTGTGTGCATCATTCCTGAATCTTCGGGAGCCTCAAATGATGGGTGAATGCCAAGGTAAAGTGAAAAGTCTGAATTACAGAGTATTTTAAAAGAAAAGCAGGTTAACTGCCTTCACATGTAAAAGGTTCTCCCACTGAAACCTAACAGAGTGGACCCAAAGCTGCACTGAGGGAAAGGGAAGTCATCTGCAATTAACACAGTGTTATATGTAAACAGCAGCCTCAGAGTAATAGTTTGAAAATAGTTTGTTTGCTTGTGCGAATTAACATTCCCTTGCAATATTATGATAAAAATGGCCTACCTTAGTTTCCCTGCACTCTCCACCTAATCTTGTTTACACTCTTATTAATAGTGAAAAGGAAGCCCGTTTTTTACTGGCTTCAAATCATCCTAGACTGAAAACTACTGAAGTCTGAATTAATGGGCTTGAACTGTAGGCATTTGCATCCTGAAGTTGTCTCAGCTTCCCCTACACAGGCTTTCCTTCAAAGACCATCTCTCAGATGACAGAGCCTCCTTCCTCTTGGCAAATTCTATTATGATCCTGTTTACAGATGGGAAGGTGGAGGCACAGAAAGCTGATGCAAATTGTCTGAGTTGCACAGCATTCAAGCTCAGGGAAGCTGCCCCAGCACCTGAGTTCTTAATCATGAAATTTCCGTTCCTGGAGAGAAGATTCAAATTCCAGCTCTGCCATCAGCTGTGTTCTCTTCCACAAGACAGCATGCCTGACCAGCCCTGGTGCTTCCCCATGTGGCCCTGCATGGCATGGCGTGCCCCCGTCTCTTGGGAACTCTGAGTAACAAACTACCTTTGCCATGGCAATTATTCCCTGATCTGTTGTCTCACCTTACCTGAACCTGGTTCCACATCTGTGAAATAGGGACAATATCACTGACCTCTCAGGTTTGTTATGAGGATGAAATGAGATGATGCATGTAAAGCACTTAACACAGCATCTGCTACACAGTAAAAACCTAAGGAAAGGCAATATTATCACTGGCCTTCTTCCCACTGATTATACTCTTTGCTCCTAACTCCCACACTTTACAGGTAAGGAAACCAAGATTCAGAGATGTGTGACATAGGCATCCTGCCCAGTGTCACATGGCAAGTGGATGATGGGGCAGCACTGGAACTTGTGTCTCCTCCTCCAACGGCCGCTTTCCAGCTGCCAAATTCTCATGCTGGGGTCCTGCCATCCCCTCTACAGATGCTGTGAATCATCAGGACCAGTCTTTACACACACACACACACACACCATAACTCTGTTTTCTCCCACTAAGGAGGTCTTGCTTTTGAGGCACACATGCAGAGGAAACCATCAAGGTTTTCCTTTACCTTTGCTCTCCAGTTTACCTAACATTCTTTTCAACATGTGACACCCGTAACAGCATATGGTGTGAGTACACATGGCTGCCCCTTTAAATCCTGTAATCAAAACCATTCAGGGGAGCAGAGCGGGCTGCATCCAGGTCCGCTTTTCTTTAGCTCTCTAGTTTTTTTCTAATACTTCAAGGGTGGTGAGTAGGGGTGGAGGGTGCCTCCACTTCTCTCACTTCCCCAAAAAGTCATCAGCAGCAGCTGCCAGGGACCCTACTGCAGCTCAGAGCACAGATGGAGTGGAGGCCTCCCATCCCTCCTCCTACACCAAACTCCATCTCTGGGGTGTGATGCTCTTTCCTGGGGCAAGACCATCTGATATCCAAGTCTTTCTGAAATCAAAAGACCTTGGATACAATTTGAGCAACACAATAATTTAACTAGCATTGGATTATAACCCAAAGTATAAAACAAATATCGAGTCCATACAGAGATAAATAAAGGAGTGCATGAATAAATAAATGGGGAGAAGAGACCAGTCTCCCGTGTAGAAGAATTCCAAATAATTTATGCAGATGCTCTGCCCTCAAGGAGGTAGAGCATAACTCCCCACGCTTACATGTGGGTTGTGCCTGGTGACATCCTTCCAAAGAAGACAGTACAGAAAAGGGGAATAAAGAGTAACTTCTCAGTAGAGAAACCTGACCAGCACAACTTCAGCCAGGTGATCAAGGTTCACATCAACGTGATAAGTCATGTGGATTGTATGTACCCTTGATATGATGGGATGAAAATGGCACCTCACCTCAGGGGTCTTCCTCCCCAGAACCCAGAACCCCAGGCTAATCATGAGAAAGATATCAGACAAAGCCAAAATGAGGGACATTCTACAAAATACCTGACCAGTACTCCCCACAACTGTCAAGGTCGTCAAAAAAAAGGAAATCTAAGAAACTATCACAGCCAAGAGGAGCCTAAGGAGACATGGTGACCAAGTATAATATGGGATCCCAGGTGGGCTCCAGGAACAGAAAAGGGCATTAGGGAAAAACTAAGGAAGTCTGAATGAAGTGTGGACTTCAGTTAATAAAAAGGTATCAATATTGGTTCGTTAATTATGATAAATGTACCATACTAATGTAAGATGTTAATGATAGGGAAACTGGGTATGGGTTATATGGGAACTCTCTGCACTATCTGCAGACTTTTTCTCTAAATCTAAACTATTTAAAATAAAAATTTATTTTAAAAACAAAACCAAAAACAAGAAAGCCTCCTTAGATAGTCCAGGACAGACCTGCTTCTGTTGCATGACCTCAGAATCATCAATAATGCTGGAGGGCCCTTTGTTCACCAGTCTCAGAATTCTTGAGGGGTAGGGAGAGTGGGGGAGGGAGGTCGGGGACTGAGTATGCAGGCAGAGCCTGCCTCCCATCCCCACCAGCCTCCTTTTCATCTTCTTTATACCCTCACCTTCCACACAGTATTTTCCCTGAATCAAAGGATTCCTCTGCTCGAAAGAGTGAAAACTTCTGACATAGTCCAGATCCATCATAAAAGGTCCAGAGAGAGGAAGGAGCATCTTCTGGGAATTCACCAAGGTCATGACAGAGCTGGAGCTGGAACCCCACATGGTGGGCACTTGAGACCATCCTACAGGTGTTGCGCAGGCTCTCACCTGTGAGCCTGGAGCTCCTTGAGGCAGGGAAGGGCCTGGTTCATCTGTGTCTCTGGAACCCAGAAGAGAACTTGGGACAGGGACCCAACAAGTCCTCTGGAATGAATGAATGACACTGTTCCCATCACATGATCATTCTAAAATGCCGGGGCCATGTATAACTGAATCACTTTGCTGGACACCTGAAACTAACACAACATTGTAAATTAACTATACTCCAATATAAAATAAAATTTTTTTTAAAAAGAGGTAAACCCTCCAAAAAAACCCAAAAAACAGAAAACGAAATGCCAGTGCCATTCAAACCTAGAAAATTCTGACATTTCAGATAACTGCAAAGTAGAGGTCTCCCTGGTCCGTGTCCATATATTTGCTTTTATTAAAACAGCCTCTTCTTTATCTTCCAGTGAGTCTGTGTACTGGAGACTGGCTTTAGACATTCATGCATCCAACCATTCACTCATTTTAAAAGCTTTATTGAGTACCTCCTACACATTATGAACAATAGCAACAATAATAACTCATACAATAACCATTCACTGAGCACCTGCTGTGTGTCAGGCTCAGTCCAGGCATGACAGATACAGCCCTGAACAAGAAAGACACCACATTCCTCCCCTAAGAGGGATCCCTAATTGCTATTCAGTGCTTCCTGAGTGCCAGGCATCTGTGCTCAGAATCTCTCATTTAATCCTCACAACAGCCTTAAGAGATCAATACTATTGATGTTCCCATTTCCTTTCTTTTTCTTTAAAAGTTTTTTTTTATTATTTTTATACAATTTTTAAAGGTTAATATGCCACTTACAGTTATTACAAAATATTGGCTGTTTTCCCCATGTTGTATAATACATCCTTGTAGCCTATCATCTTACACCCGATAGTTTATACCTCCAAATCTCCCAACCCTAAATTGCCCCCCACACACTGGTTACCACTAGTTTGTTCTCTATATCTGCAAGTCCACTTCTTTTCTTTTGTTATATTCACTAGTTTGTTGTATTTTTTCCACGTATAAGTGATATCATACAGTATTTGTCTTTCTCTGTCTGACTTATTTCACTTAGCATAATGCCCTCCAAGTCCATCCATGTTGCTGCAAATGGCAAAATTTCATTCTTTCTTATAGCTGAGTAGTATTCCATTGTGTATATATACCACATCTTCTTTATCCATTCATCTGTTGATGGACACTTAGGTTGCTTCCATATGTTGTCAATTGTAAATAATGCTGCTATGAACGTTGGGGTGCATATATCTTTTCGAATTAGTGTCTCTGGTTTGTTTTGTTTTTTGATCTATACCCAGGAGTGGAATTGCTAGGTTATATGGTAGTTCTATTTTTAGTTTTAGGAGAAACTTCCATACTGTCTTCCACAGTGGCTGCTCCAATTTACATTCCCACCAACAGTGTACAGGGGTTCCCTTTTCTCCACATTCTTGCCAACATTTGTTATTTGTGTTCTTTTTGATGATAGCCATTCTGACAGGTGTGAGGTGATATCTCACTGTGATTTTGATTTGCATTTCCCTGATGATTAGTGATGGTGAGCATCTTTCCATGTGCCTGTTGGCCATCAGCATTTCCTCTTTGGAAAAATGTCTATTCAGTTCTTCTGCCCGCTTTTTAATAAGGTTGTTTGATTTTTTGATGTTGAGTTGTATGAGGTGTTCATATACATTGGGTATGAATCCCTTATCGGTCACATCATTTGCAAACATTTTCTCCCATTCAGTAGGTCGTCTATTCATTTTGTCGATGGTTTCCTTTGCTGCGCAACAATGTTTAAGTTTAATCAGGTCCTATTTGTTGTCCCCATTTTTTAGATGAGGAAGTGGAGGCCTAGTTACTTGTCCAAAGTCACTCAGTCAGTAAGTAGTCGAGCTGGGATTTGAACCTGGGCACTGCTTATCGAGAATACTTGTTCTCATTGTCCACACAAGGGAGTCAGCGTGGGCCTCGGGGGCCTGGCTGGTGCAGCACACACAGGGCACCACAGTCAAATGAAAAAGGAAGCAGCCCTTTATTCCCAGCAGCTGGCCACGGGTCCAGCATCCCTTCCTCACCCCCTCACATGCAGGACTGTGTGGGGATGCTGAGGCGGGGAGGAAAGCTCTGCCAGGGGACCTAAGCAAGGCTTCCCTCCCCAGCACTCCTGAAGCTGAGCCGGGAGCCCCTCCGAGCCGCCCCGCGTGACTTCCTCCCGGGCTCAGACACAGAAGCTGCAAAAGAGAGGAGGGTAGCGGGGCGGGTGTCTAACGGGATTAACAGGCGGCGGAGGTGCAGAGACTCTGTTCCTGCCTCGAAGACGCAGACACCCCACCCACTAGTACAATTTGTTCTAGAGGATGTCCTTACTCTGACCAGATTATCAATAGGCACAGGAGGTGCGCAGTTAGGCAGGGACTAGAGGGGGGCCCTTCCCCAGGCGTGAAGGGAGAAGCACAGTGCTGTCTTATCTAGGAGCAGGGAGGAAATACAGGGGGAGGGGGAGAAACGTATCCTCATGGCACTGTGGCCCAGACCCTGCAATGGGCACAGGTGACACGAGGAGAATAAGACGAGGTTCCTGCCCCACCGTGATTCACACGAGGGTGAAATTGACTACAACTTATACATGAATAACAACCCAGCAGCGCTGGACGAGCTGGTCAAAGGATGGGAGGGGCTTCCCGGAGGAGGGGGCAGGCCTTGGTTCCTCCATCCCAGCTGGGTTTTGAAGGGTGTATTGAAGTTCTCCACCCAGCGAAGGGGAAAGAAGAATCTAGCAATAAGGGCACGGAAGCGCCAGTCAGGAGTCTCTCAAGAGGCGGGTGTGCCTGGGGCGCGGAGAGTCCAGCCGGAGCGTGAAGAAACGTGGCTGGGAAGATGGGCTGGAGCCAGACTGTATCAGGCTTCACGCGTTGCTGGCGAGCTTGGCCTTTTTCTCCGTAAGCAGTGAGCCCAGGGATAAGTTTTGAGTTTCTTGGTTTTGTCAGGGGAGGGGAGCATTGTGGATTGGTGGCTTATGTGAGCAGATTTGTGATTCAGAAATTTATTCTGACAGTCGCTCTGAAGAATTCATTGTCATTCAAGTAATTATTTGGCACCTACCCTGTCCCTGACACTCCTCAAAGGGCTGGAGATGGAATGGTGAATGGAATATATACGATCCTGGCCATCACGGAGCCTGCGGACTGGGAGAAGAGATAGACGTTATACAATTTCATCCCAATCATGACAGACCAATAGAGGGAAAGCCCCGAGGCTGATGAGTACATATATCTAGGAAATATATAATCTACTAGGGATACGAGAAGGCTGCCCTGAACTAACAGCATTGAAGGTAAGACCTGAAAACTGAGAAGTACCTGCTCAGGAAGCAGGAGTAAAGTGTTCCAAGTGAAGGAATAGCATGTGCAGAGGCCACGAGGCAGGAAGGAGGATGGCACAACAGAAAACCACAGCAGTGGCCAGGTGCCTGGAATACAGCAAACACAGCAGAGGGTGGCTTGAGATGAGATTGAAAAGGGAGACAGAACAGGGCCTTGAAAGCCATGGTAAGGCTTTGGGACTTTATCTCACTGTCAGGGTCAAACCCTTAAAGGGTTTTAAGAAAGATTGTGACAAGATCCCATCAGCATTCTGGAAAGACTTTTCTTCCTGTTACATAAAAAACATATTGGAAGGATGCTCAGTGAAAGCGGCGGGGGGGGGGGGGGGGGGTCCAGAGGAGGTAGAATGAGGAGGATTTGATGATTGTCTCTTTCAAGGTGAAGAGGAAAAGGGAGGATGTGATTCTGAGGATCTGAGCTTGGAGGGAGGGACAGATGCCAACTTAAGATCAAGAGGGAGCCCATAGGAGAAAGAGCAGATGTCCACAGAGACCAGGAATGTCTACTCGAGAATTCCTACCACCCTCACTATCATAGAGCAAGAAAGCAAAGGTGAAGCTTTCCAAGAGGAGGTAGGAACTGGGCTGGAAAAAAGACCCAGAGAGGCAGTAGGCACCCTGGCACCTCTGAAATCCACTCCAGGGGAGCTGGCAGGGAGGCATCAGGAGCCTTATGAGCCGCCGTCCTGACCCCAGAGGGACACAAATGTCCTCCCATCTGGCTACATGGAAGCAGAATCAAAGGCACAAAAGTTCCCCACTGGCTGACATTTTGGGGAGCTCACAGAATGGCGAGTTTCTCCTAACCAACCCCGGCACCAATGAGGAGCTGAAACATATTGTACCCATTAGAAAAGAAATGCAAATCCGAAAGTCAGGCATTTGTGTCCATGACAACAGGGGGAACGTATTTTGGCAAATCTGAGTTCATTTATATTCAAATAAATATTTCAGTCTATGACTCTGGCACTTTTTTGCATGAGATATTTCAGAACCATATTGAATGTTGCTCTCATGCTAAGAACTTGAGAATTAAAATGAGGGCCAATTTCAGAGTCTGTCAGACTCCAAGATTTGGGGTTGGTTTTACCTCAAGGAATGAAAAGGAATGATAAACTGGGGGTGGGGGGGGTGATTCAGCACATTTGTATATAAACTTTTTCAACTGGAAAGGCCAGTTCAGTCTTGTCCCACGCAGCCCCTTCTTTGTACAAATGGGAGAATAGACCCAAGAGCAAAACATTCTAGAACTCAGGACTCCTGATTCTTGGGCCAATGTTGTCTTCTGCCCACCCAAACCAGTAGTTAGAATAAGAAGAGTAGCAAGGATAAGATTTCAGTACATCATCAATTGTTTCTCTTTCAAGGGATGTTGTTTTCCCCTAACTATAAAAACAATATATGCCTTTTGTGGAAAATCTGTATACTACTAAAAACTCCAAGATATTATTTCTAGTAAATCCTGTAATTTCCCATAAAATCACCAGTAATATTTTAACATTCCCTTTCAGGTTTTTGTTGAAGTGTTAGCATACATACAATTTTGCATCAGAAGCATTAATTACCCTGAGTCATTAAAAACTTTGCATATACAAAAAAACTTAACAGATGAAGAATATTCCACCCCATAAATATACGGTAAATTTACTAAATCATTTATTTAATTCACTGTTGGGCATTTCGGTAGTCTCCAATTTTTTTATCTTCTAAATAACACTGTGTTGGATACCTTTGTGTTTAAATCTTTATTTATACATCAGATTATTTCTTTGGACTAGATTTCTAGACATGGAATTATGGATCTAAAGAATATAAGCATTTTAAAGGCTCCTGGCGTATGCTGTGTTCCAGAAAAGCTTGTATGGTTTGCTAGTAGAATGGGAAACGCTAATCTCACCATAATCTCACCCGCAGGTTACACACCACTCCAGACATCAAGGAACACAGGGCCCAGGGAGGGTGAGATGAGAGAGGCCCCAGTAAATAATCTGCCACCACGATTTACAGGAGTAAGGAGAGGTGTGTCTGTCCTCACAGTGGGGAAATTTCCTTCATTAGATGCTGACTCTGCTCTCTGGGCGAATCTCCCACATTTGTTCCTTTTGGTGGCTCCTGACTCTGGGCTCTCAGAGATTCTTCCTCATCCATTATCTTCTGTGGCCCGATGTGAAGTGGGTGTTGAAGCCTATGCCCTCCTTTAAGCCTATGCAGCTTTTGCAGCTGCTTTCTTCCTGTGCAGGATCAGGGACTCAGGAGTTGATTTAAGGCTAATCAGCCAAATCTCTCTTGAGCTCATCTCTTTCTTGTAATATCTTGACAAAAGCAGGGAGTAAATCCAGCACACTGTCACTTTGGCTCTCTCCAACTGTGTCCCCTAGAGCAACAGGCTCAGTAGACATGTGGTCTGCCTTCCAAGTTATCACAGGTGACAGTTTTACCAAAGGTTTTGCTCCTGTATACCATGGTCCATATTTGCAGCCTCCAAGATCAGTTTCCTTGCTGCATGCCACCTGATTACCAAGACAATGTCGCATATTTAAAATTTTTATGACAGCCGTATCCCACTTCCAGTACCAAATTCTGTATTAGTTAAGGTAATGCCAGCTGCTGGAGCATAAAACCCTCAGAACCTTAGTGGGTCAACAGCTATACTGACCCACATTAGTATTAGTATATAATACTAAAATTTTTTTAAATTTCCTTGAAGTCCAAAAAAAGGGTCTTGATCTGACCCTCAGTGGGCTGCTCTCCTCCACTAATGACTCCATTTCCCAGGTTCTTTTTATCTGATTGTTCTGTCATTTTCAATCCTTGCCTTCTAAGGTCACCCTGCTCATTGGCATCAAGCCGGGAGAGGGAAAGAGCCTGGAGAATTGAATGCTGGAGATTCTTATGGCAGGTCTGGAGTGGCTCACATCAATTCCACTGATGTTCCATTGGCTAGAACTTAGCCACAGGGCCACACTAAACTGCAAAAGGAAATGAGACATGAGCCATCTCTAAGCCAAGGAGGAAGGCAAATGGCTTTTGGTGAATTCATAGCAGTGTTTTCCATACATTTCAAGGTCCAACCCCACACCTGGACAGTTCATCTTGTTCACCTCTCCCTAATCCTGGCCCTGTCAACAGACCCCATCTTTAACTAACATGCTGATATTTTGTTCATCATAGAATTTTTAAATTAATTTTGACTTTTTAAAATATTATCTGTCTTGATGTGACTGAGTTTGGGGCATCCCTTAAATTTTGCATCAAGGTGAGTGTCCACTCAGCTCACCTAGATCCCAATCCTGCTCATGTTGCAGAATCAGGAAGAGGAGCCCTGGTTGGCACTAATTTTTCCCCAATTTGTGGGACTCATTTTCCACTTTCCTCTTTTTGAAAGAACAGCTCACCCATGAGGCTCCTCCATCATTTATGATCCCACATGTCATTGTGGAAATAGCATTAGATATGGAATCAAGTCCTAGCTCAGTCACTGACCAGCTAGCTGTGTGGCCTGGCACAAGTTGCTTAACTTCTCTGTGTCTGCTTGCTTATCTGGACAATGGGAATCACAAGTCCTGGATCATGGGGTTCCTGGGCTAAATGAGACAGCACCTGAGAAAGACCTCAGGCCTAGGCTCATGGAGGCATGTAACAAATATAGGAGTCCAAAATGTTTACTGAAAAGCCCAGCCCAGGCTATGTTGTTTATGACGTACAAAATCAAATTTCTGTCCTCGTGGATTTTACACCTTAATGGAATCATGTGTGCAAAGAACCTTGAGAAAGAATCAAACCCTCTGCACATCTACAACCACAGAGAAGCCAGGTTGTGGTCTCACTGTCCTCAATATTTGCGGTTTTAAATAGACAGCTTGGTGGAGCAGGAGAGGGAAGGGAGAGCGGGGAAGCCTGGGGTGCAGTGGCTGGTAACATGGCTTCATTTTAGGTACCATGATCCACCTAGCAACACCACCAACCTGAAACTCCACCATGCCTCCTGCCAGGAGCTCTTTTCCAAAAGGTTCCATGGGTCTTGCCACAAAAAATTTTTAGCACATTTAAACCAGCATTTAGAGCATAGATTAAAGTGGTCCTGTTACATCATGCGTGGAATATATAGAAACCTTCCATGAGCAGAATATTTGATTTAGCCTCCTTGTCAACCACACATCTGTCTGGAGCAGCTGCAGGGAACAAGCACTATTCCGGGCACTGTGGGCAGAAGCGGAGGGAGGGGCGTAGTCTCTGCTCCTGAGAGGCTCACAGTCAAGGTGTGAAGGCAGGATCAACACGTGGAACAAAGACACGCCGTTATTACTCAGAACTCTTTGGGCTGTAAGTGACAGATGCCCAATTCAAACTAGCTTAAGCAAGGAGGCAGTTGATTAGGAGAATGTTGGGATATCTCGAAGAACCTGAGGAATAACCAGAACCCAGGACTTGAGTGCAGCTGGACCTCTCTTTGTCTCCCTTTCTTGTGTGACAACATTTTTTCATCTCCTTGTGGCTTGGCTTTCTCCCCTACACACACACACACACACACACACACAGACACACACAATGGAACACATGTCTGGGCTGCCAATAGCTTCAGAGATTGAGATGTGATGACCTCAGCTGCCCCCAGAGAGAGACAAATCTGACACCCCTGGTTCTGAATCCAAAATTCCTAGGGGAGGCATTGATGGCTTATTCTGAGACGGGTGCAACCCCCGGAACAATCAACTGTGTCCAGGGATAGAATTACAGCACACCAACATGGCTCCCATGATGGTCAAGTGCATGGAGGAGGAGCAGTTCCTGGAAAAAAGGAGCTGCAGAGATCGCCTGCAAACCGCACAGGGTCCTGCACCATCAGAACCAAGAGAGACACTCTAACGGGAGGTCAGAGAAAGAAGCAAAAGACCTCAACATCAGGACTGCCGTAGTCAGGGATGGCTTCTTGGAAGGGGAGGGCCTGCTGAAGCAGTATTACAAGGATAGTACATCAAGACACCTTATACGAAAGAAGACCAAATGCACTTGAGTTTCCTCCCTTCTCCTGCAGAGGGTTAGTGTGAAGGAGAAAGAGGATGAAGCCCTCAGAAGCCAGCCCCAATATTTTCCAGATACTGTGGTAAGCTTTTACCTGCATGATCTCAATTAATCCCCACAAAAAGCCTGTGAGGGAAAAATGAGTATCCCATTTTACAGATGAGGAAACTGAAGGTAGCAGAGAATAAGTAACTTGCCCCAGATCACACACCCGTAAGTGGAAGAGCCAAGTTTTGAATCAAGTACATGTGATGCCACCTGGCCTGGCTTGGTACCCATCCCCTGCTGCACCCACCCTGACAGCACTGGTTCCTGAATAAATTAGTGCCTCAAAAAAACACCTATTCATTTCCTCTGGAACACTCTTTCGAGAAGATGTGTTAGTCCGGGTCCTCTGAGATTAGATGTGCAAAAATTTGCTGGGGAAATCATCTGCAAAAGAAAGTGGGAAAGGTGCCAGGAGAGGCTGGGATGTAGGTCTCACCCTGATTAAAGGAGAGAAGGAAGGAAGTTTTGGAGAAAAACATCTGGGACTACAGTGAGATTTTAGGGAAAATGCAGCAGGATGTCAAGGAGTTCTCAAGCCAAAGTTAACCATCAGAAGGGCCCCATGTCTCCCAGGAACAAGCCTGCCTTGGTATCCCCGCCATGTTCAGTCTTTGGCTGGGGACAGCCTATAGGAGGCATGGCCTCAGGCCAGCGTGCAAAGGATTTCAGAGCCCAGCAAAGGGGCTGCTGATCAGTTACATTCCCAGCCTCCAGAAACCTGAGCGGTGAACTCTCACAGCCACCACAGAAAGGCTGCCTCAAACTAACATCCATTTTTAATCATTATCTGGAAGATATGAATGTCTTATTCCCATTGTAGGGGGATCAATAAATGATTTTAAAAGCAAATGATGAATTCTTTGGTCCCTTTTTTTCTTCCATGATTGGTGAGTGTCACCCTGTTTTCCCATTTATCCTTGGACAGTTCAGCTCTTTTCTAGCCTTTGTCTTCCTCATTGTGTTACTACCCAAAAATGCTATTTCTTTTTCTATTTTTCTTGGGGGCTGGGGCCCTCTGATATTTGTTTTCTTTCCAGGTGTATGTATGATCGCAGATTTGATCCCAGAATGATAGAAACCCCAAATTGTAAGACTTTAAACCTTACAATTTAGTCCCTACTGTGGGCATCCAAAGCACCCAGCTCTTCCTCCCCCATAACAATCCTCACTATAATTTCTTGCAAACATCTCACCTAATAAACTGCAAACTCCATCAGGGTAGGAGCTATGACTAACATACTGTATCTCCAGCTCTTTACTATGGTGCTTAGCTCAACAAATAGTTCTTGAATTAACCAATCCCCCAATCTAGTCTAAACCCATTTGATGATTGATTAATTGGTTTATTTTTACTCAATGACAATCTAATGATATTTCAACATTTCCAGATGATCAATTTCACTTAACAATGTGCTTGATTGCAATTGATCCCCATTGCAAGCAAGCTCAACTCTCTCTGTACTTTCTGGGCGAGGACTACGGGAGTACCTGAGACAGTGTGATCTCTGACATTCCTCATCCTACCACTGCCATCATCAACCCCCCGCCACGACCACCACAAGGTTGCCTTTGGACTTAGTAGAGGAAGCATCTTCTACGCCATGGAGGGCCTTTAGAGGTTTGCACATGGAAGGCTTCTGAGGAGTGTGGCATGATCAGAGTTGAGATTCAGTAGGCTACATCCAAAGTCAGAGAGCAGGATGGATCACAGAGGAAGCAAATGGAAATCTAGAAGCAAGAGACCATGACATCAAACAGGTGAGAAACAACGTAAGGTGAGCGTCTTACGTTCACCTAAGTCACAAAATAATTTAGATCAGTAATTTAAACGTCCTGTCCTATGTAATAATGAAACCACTAAACCTGATTTAAAATGAAAGATTTTCCACTCTGCCCACTCCAAACTATCACAGGTAGGAAGCCTGCCACCCGAGCAGAGGGACATGGTAGACCTCTTCTTTTTCCTCAACTGTGCTTCTACCCCCTTCCCATTTGCTACCCACCCTTCTGACTCCTCCAGGGATGAAACGCAAATTGGGGTAAAAGGAGCCAGAGAGTTCTCTTTTGACTAGTACATGGAGATCTAGCATTGCTGTGCTCTGAACTTAGCAGATGTTTAAAGCTGACTTCTTCCCTTTTGCTTTTGGGTTCTCTGGGGCCCCCGTTCTCTCTCAGCTGCTGTCCTCTTGACAAGGGCAAACATATCTCTGCTTAAGGGAGTCACTTGCCCTTCTTCAGTCCCAAGGCATTGGGTGACACCTGTAGTTTCTCTCTGCTGAGGTCCGGTGCCCAGGTGACCCTCCTGGACAGGACCTCACACTGGCTTTCTCTCTCACACATTCTCAGGAAACCCTCTTGGATTCTTTTTTTTTTTTTTTTTAACATCTTTATTGGAGTATAATTGCTTTATAATGGTGTGTTAGTTTCTGCTTTATAACAAAGTGAATCAGTTATACATATACATATGTCTCCATATCTCTTCCCTCTTGCATCTCCCTCCCTCCCACCCTCCCTATCCCACCCCTCTAGGTGGCCACAAAGCACCGAGCTGATCTCCCTGTGCTATGCGGCTGCTTCCCACTAGCTATCTATTTTACGTTTGGTAGTGTATATATGTCCATGACACTCTCTCACTTTGTCCGAGAACTTTGTCCCAGCTTACCCTTCCCCGTCCCCGTATCCTCAAGTCCATTCTCTAGTAGGTCTGCATCTTTATTCCCATCTTGCCCCTAGGTTCTTCATGACCAATTTTTTTTTTTTTGGATTCCATATATATGTGTTAGCATACGGTATTTGTTTTTCTCTTTCTCACTTCACTCTGTATGACAGTCTCTAGGTCCATCCACCTCACTACAAATAACTCAGTTTCGTTCCTTTTTATGGCTGACTAATTCCATTGTATATATGTGCCACATCTTCTTTATCCATTCATCTGTCGATGGACACTTAGGTTGCTTCCATGTCCTGGCTATTGTAAATAGAGCTGCAATGAATATTTTGGTACATGACTCTTTTTGAATTATGGTTTTCACAGGGTATATGCCCAGTAGTGGGATTGCTGGGTCGTATGGTAGTTCTATTTTTAGTTTTTTAAGGAACCTCCATACTGTTCTCCATAGTGGCTCTATCAATTTACATTCCCACCAACAGTGCAAGAGGGTTCCCTTTTCTCCACACCTTCTCCAGCATTTATTGTTTGTGGATTTTTTGATGATGGCCACTCTGACAGGTGTGAGGTGATACCTCATTGTAGTTTTGATTTGCATTTCTCTAATGATTAGTGATGTTGAGCATCCTTTCATGTGTTTGCTGGCAATCTGTATATCTTCTTTGGAGAAATGTCTGTTTAGGTCTTCTGCCCATTTTGGGATTGGGTTGTTTGTTTTTTTGATATTGAGCTGCATGAGCTGCTTGTAAATTTTGGAGATTAATCCTTTGTCAGTTGCTTCATTTGCAAATATTTTCTCCCATTCTGAGGGTTGTCTTTTCATCTTGTTTATGGTTTCCTTTGCTGTGCAAAAGCTTTGAAGTTTCATTAGGTCCCATTTGTTTATTTTTGGTTTTATTTCCATTTTTCTAGGAGGTGGGTCAAAAAGGATCTTGCTGTGATTTATGTCATAGAGTGTTCTGCCTGTGTTTTCCTCTAAGAGTTTGATGGTGTCTGACCTTACATTTAGGTCTTTAATCCATTTTGAGTTTATTTTTGTGTATGGTGTTAGGGAGTGTTCTAATTTCATTCTTTTACATGTAGCTGTCCAATTTTCCCAGCACCACTTATTGAAGAGGCTGTCTTTTCTCCACTGTATATTTTTGCCTCCTTTATCAAAGATAAGGTGACCATATGTGCATGGGTTTATCTCTGGGCTTTCTATCCTGTTCCATTGAGCTATATTTCTGTTTCTGTGCCAGTACCATACTGTCTTGATTACTGTAGCTTTGTAGTATAGTCTGAAGTCAGGGAGCCTGATTCCTCCAGCTCCATTTTTCTTTCTCAAGATTGCTTTGGCTATTCGGGGTCTTTTGTGTTTGCATACAAATTGTGAAATTTTTTGTTCTAGTTCTCTGAAAAATGCCAATGGTAGTTTGATAGGGATTGCATTGAATCTGTAGATTGCTTTAGGTAGTAGAGTCATTTTCACAATGTTGATTCTTCCAATCCAAGAACATGGTATATCTCTCCATCTATTTGTATCATCTTTAATTTCTTTCATCAGTGTCTTATAGTTTTCTGCATACAGGTCTTTTATCTCCTTAGGTAGGTTTATACCTAGATATTTTATTCTTTTTCTTGCAGTGGTAAATGGGAGTGTTTTCTTAATTTCACTTTCAGATTTTTCATCATTAGTGTATAGGAATGGAAGAGATTTCTGTGCATTAATTTTGTATCCTGCTACTTTACCAAATTCATTGATTAACTCTAGTAGTTTTCTGGTAGCATCTTTAGGATTCTCTATGTATAGCATCACGTCATCTGCAAACAGTGACAGCTTCACTTCTTCTCTTCCAATTTGGATTCCTTTTGTCTCATTTTCTTTTCTGATTGCTGTGGCTAAAACTTCCAAAACTATGTTGAATAATAGTGGTGAGAGTGGGCAACCTTGTCTTGTTCCTGATCTTAGAGGAAATGGTTTCAATTTTTCACCATTGAGGACGATGTTGGCTGTGGGTTTGTCATATATGGCCTTTATTATGTTGAGGAAAGTTCCTTCTATGCCTACTTTCTGGAGGGTTTTTATCATAAATGGGTGTTGAATTTTGTCGAAAGCTTTCTCTGCATCTATTGAGATGATCATACAGTTTTTCTCCTTCAATTTTTTTTTTTTTTTTTAAAGATTGATTGATTGATTGATTGATTGATTGATTGCTATGTTGGGTCTTCGTTTCTGTGCTAGGGCTTTCTATAGTTGCGGCAAGCGGGGGCCGCTCTTCATCGCGGTGCACGGGCCTCTCACTATCGTGGCCTCTCTTGTTGCGGAGCACAGGCTCCAGACGCGCAGGCTCAGTAGTTGTGGCTCACGGGCCTAGTTGCTCCACGGCATGTGGGATCT
This sequence comes from Eubalaena glacialis, assembly GCF_028564815.1. NCBI lineage: Eukaryota > Metazoa > Chordata > Mammalia > Artiodactyla > Balaenidae > Eubalaena > Eubalaena glacialis. Next base: position 163,924,873 of record NC_083718.1, on the reverse strand, counting down.
CCCCAGACCAGGGTGCGAACCCGTGTCCCCTGCACTAGCAGGCAGATTCTCAACCACTGCGCCACCAGGGAAGCCCTCGATTTGTTAATATGGTGTATCACGTTGATTGATTTGTGGATATTGAAAAATCCTTGCATTCCTGGGATAAGCCCCACTTGATCATAGTGTATGATCCTTTTAATGTGCTGTTGGATTCTGTTTGCTAGTGTTTTGTTGAGGATTTTTGCATCTATGTTCATCAGTGATATTGGCCTGTAGTTTTCTTTCTTTGTGACATCTTTGTCTGGTTTTGGTATCAGAGTGATGGTGGCCTCGTAGAATGAGTTTGGGAGTGTTCCTTCCTCGGCTATATTTTGGAAGAGTTTGAGAAGGATAGGTGTTAGCTCTTCTCTAAATGTTTGATAGAATTCGCCTGTGAAGCCATCTGGTCCTGGGCTTTTGTTTGTTGGAAGATTTTTAATCACAGTTTCAATTTCAGTGCTTGTGATTGGTCTGTTCATATTTTCTATTTCTTCCTGGTTCAGTCTCGGAAGGTTGTGCATTTCTAAGAATTTGTCCATTTCTTCCAGGTTGTCCATTTTATTGGATATAGTTGCTTGTAGTAATCTCTGATGATCCTTTCTCTTGGATTCTTTATCCCAGTAGAAGGGAGCACAGAGCTTCCAAATGCAGCCACTTCTACTAGGCTGCCACACGCTGCCTCAGTCAGTCTCTCGACCTTTAGGTCTCTTAGGTGTAAATCAAACGCCAGTTAACTGTATCTCTCAAACTAGAGGGGACGAGTCTCCAAGTGACCCAATAAGCTCTTTCTCAAGACTCGAGGTAAGAGGCAGGTATCCCACAATTCTCCCTTTCTCTTGGGGCTCACAGCACAGCCCCATCCCTTCCCAAAGCTCCTTTCACCCAAATCTTCCTCTCCCTGTGGTCCTTCTCATTTGGTTTATGGTTAAGAGTCAGATCCCCCCTTCTCTAGGGAAGGAAGGTAGAACTCGCAGCATGGCTTCCTCTGAAGTAATTCTTCCCACAAGCCCTCTCCAAATCTCTGATTCCTTTCCATTTTATACCCTCAGTGTAGGTGAGGAGTTCAAGAATTATCAGCCATCACCCTTGAAAACTTTTCACATGGTTCAGCTCTGAGTTTCCCAATACAGTAGTCACTGGCCACAGCACTTGAAATGTGCCCTGTTGGAATTGAGATGGCTTGTAAGTATAAACTATACAATGGATTTTGAAGACTAAGTACAAAAAAAGAAGGTAAAATATCTCCTTAATGATTTTTTAAATGATTAAGTGTTGAAATTACAGTATTTTGGAAATAGTGGGTTAAAGGAAATATATTATTAGAATTAATTTTGCCTGTTTCCTTTTACTTTTTTCAAATAGCTACTAGAAAAATTTAAATACATGGTGCTCTTAAGAAATGACACCAAAAACATGATCCATAAAAGAAAAAACTGATAAACTGGACTTCATAAAAATTTAAAATTGTGCTCTGCCAAATACACTCACAAGAGAATTAACAGGCAAGCTACAGAGTGGTAAGAAATATTTTCAAACCACGTATCTGACATAGGATTTGTAATCCAGTAAATACAAAGAATTCTCAAAATGTAAGAAACTGGCAAAGGAACTTGAATAGACACTTCACCAAAAAGGGTATAACAGGGTCAAATAAGCACAGGAGAAGATGTTCAACATCACTAGTTATTAAGGAAATGCAAATTAAAACCACAATAGATACCACTTCACACCCAGCAGAACGGCTAACATAAAAAAATATTGACAATACCAAGTGCTGGTGAGGATGAGAAGCAACTGGAACTCTCATAAATTGTTGCTGGGAATACAAAATGGTACAGCCACTCTGGAAAAAGTTTTGGCAGTTTCTTATAAAAGGACACATACACTTGCCATATATACCCCAGCAATCCTACCCCTAGGTTTGGATGTTTATCCTAGAGAAATGAAAATTTGTGTTTACACAAAAACTTGTGCGCAAATGTTTATAGCAGCTGTTATGGACTGAACGTTTGTGCCCCCTGCCCCAAATATTTTATGTTGAAATCTAACCCCCAATGTGATGGTATCTGGAGGTGGGGCTTTGGGGGGAAATTAGGTCATAAGGGTGGAACCCTCATGAATGGAATTAGTGCCCTTATAGAAGGAACCCCAGAAAGCTCTCTTGCCTTCTTTTCTGCCACGTGAGGATACAATGAGATGTTGACAGTCTGCAACTTGGAAGAGGGCACTCATTGGAACCCAACCATGCTGGCACCCCAATCTTGGACTTCCAGCCTCCTGAACTGTGAGAAATAAATTTCTGTTGTTTATGAATCACCCAGTCTATGACATTTTAGACAGCAGCTTCATCTCTGATAGCCAAAATCTGGAAATTACTCAAATCCCCTTCAGTGGTTGAATGGATAACCAAATTGTGGTACATCCATACATAGAAAACTACTCACAGTAAAAAGGAACAAACTATTGATAAACACAACTTAGATGAATCTTATAGACATTATGCTGAGTGAAAGAAGCCAATCACAAAAGCTTACATACTGTATGATTCCATTTATTTGATGTGCTTAAAAAGACCAACTGTAGGGATGGAAAACAGATGAGTGTTGTCAGAGATTATGGGTTGGGGGAGGGTGTGATGACAAAGGGATAGTCCAGGAAAATATTTGGGGGTGACAGAACTGTTCTTTAATCTGTAATGGTGGGTACATTCTATTCCATGTGTTAAAATCCTTGGAACTGAACACTATAAGAAAAAGAAACAATTTTACTGTTTTAAAATTTAAAAATTTTAAAATTAGATTGGTGGCTTATATTCCTATTGGACAGTGCTGGTCTAACCCCTCATTTAGAATGTTGTATCTGTTTGCCTTGAGCCAGAGCAGAAACTTTCATCCTGACACCCTGCTCCCCTGATGTCTCTGTACTTCCCGCAGTGGCAATATAATTTCTCATATAGTTGTCTATCTCCACCCCTGGACCATAAGCACCGTGTGGGCAAGGATGTGATCTTTGTGCCCAGTTCCTGGAATAGAGTAGATGCTCAGTAATATTTGTTGAATCAATATCAATCAATCAGCAGACTACATGCTTGAGCTTTTGGAGAATTAAGATAAAATATTAAATGTGGTGCTTTTTTAACTCCTCTCCCATCCTCTATCACAGGGTCCCTGGGCTTGGCCCATGATATGTGAGAGCTGAGACTGGAGGTGAGAGTAGGCCTGATCAGCCTTTAGCCAAGAGCCAAGGAATGGGGAATTGATGCCCAAGTCCTAGGCAAGGGCAGCCGGAAACCTCACCAAGGAGGTGGGAGGGAGATAATGGTGTGGGATCTAGATTCACAGGTGAGCCTCAGAGAGGAGACAAGACAGTTCTGTAGATCTGGAAGGCAGGGTCTGGAAGCAAAAGCCTCAGGCTGGGAAGGAGCCTTGTCAGTCCACAGTATCAGCTCACATTCCTAACACCGTGGCTTATTATTCTTTGGAAGGTTGATATTCTCAAAGTAAGTGGGGGAAATATGATGCGTGCTGTCATAGATACAAAGTGACCATGTTTTCAGCCTGGCGCATTTTCCAAGGCAAATGAAAATTGTTATGAAAACAATTTATACCCAGCAGACATGGATGATTGCCCATGATGACCTTTTGCCGGAGAAAATGGGTCTGATAAAGAAAAAATGTGGGCTCATTAGGACAAATCAGAAAAAGCAAATGATTGCTCTTATTTATGGAAACTCCAAGACTGGTGAATCTCTCTGTCCTTTTAAGACATAAAAACAATAAAACACAAAAAGAAATTGTTTATTCAGAGAAAAGCATTGCAATTTGATAAGGAGAGGTAGTTTTGTTTCTTGGATGGTTTGAAAATGAAGGTTTTCTGTAAACTAAATGAAATTTAATTGACTTATTAACTCTGCTATGAATTCTCCTTCCATAAATCTAGCCACGACTAAAACTAGAAGAGAAAAACAGCATTGAGAGTGAGCAAAATTACACTTAACTTTGTATAAACGCTATCCAAGGGATATTTCCATCAGTGCAACATGATAGAATTGGGGGCACAACATGGGTGCTTCCACTAGAAGAATGTGGATGCCCAGAATTGCAGGACAACAGTGGGAGTGGAGACCTCACTCAGGAAAGTTTGAACATCCTCCTACTCCCCTGATAATCAGCCACAGGCATATTGCCCTTTGCAGTTTATAAAGTGCCTTCATATACATTAACTCATCAAATGCTCACAGCAGTTCTTCTCATTCATATACACCCATTCCACAACAGAGGAAACCAAGATTGGACAAAATCGATTTATCAGCTCGTAAAAGCCACCGGCAGGAAGAGAATGTAAGACTCTCCATGCTCTCTCCCAAGTGGTCCCTTGCTCTCACCCTACTTAGGTACCTTTGATGCACCTGAACCAGAATTTACTGATTCATATATCTCTCTGTTGGGACAAAGCAGAGGGAAGGCCAGGAAAGGAAGGATGGGGAAAGAAGAAGCCTTTTCCATACAAATCCAAGCAGAGCTCCGGAAACAGTACTCAGAGAAGAAATATGTATCAGAAAGGATAACCTAATTCCCCCATCAGACAACCCCCAAACTCAGTGTTTAAGCACAAGAAATGTTTATTTCCTGTTCAAGTTGTAGTTCAGTGCAGTCAGTGAGTGGGGCTCTGCTCCATGCAGTCATTCAGGGACTCGAGCTCCTTCCATCCGGTTGCTCCATCACCTCTTAGGAACTAAGCATTCTTCACTGGATCACTGCAAAAGCCAGAAAACCGGACAGAAGGAGAATGTGGAGGGTCTCAGGAGGGGCCGAGCTTGGTAGCAGTCTAATCACTTCAGTCCATGTTCCACCGACCAAAATGAGTCACATGATCCCACCTCCATGCCAGGGAAATGTAAGTCACGGAGGAAGGGGAAAACACAGATGTGGATGGAGCACCAACAGTCTCTGCCACAAATCTTTGTGTCTCTTTGAGTATAAGATATTTTCCCTGGTGCCCATGGAAGATCCTCTCTATGAGCCCCCAGCCAGACCCTCACACCTCTGGGTGATTTCGCCAGTGGGACCACCTGACCACACAAGGCCAGACACAGGACTTTTATTTTTTCAGGTTGAAGAAAGTGGACCTTTCAGGCTTATACAGCAAAATCTCTCCATATATTTTCTTTCAACATAGCTGAGTGAAAGGGCAAACAGAAATTTGAAAGCGATGATTGCTTCCTTTGTGGGGGAGAAGGATACCCACTGAGTTGGGAACATATATGAATTCTGATTTGCAATCATTTCCACTATTTATGAGGTCACTGGACTTACTCCTGCTGAGTCCAATTTACAAAGAGCTTTGGTTGGATCAGGGAAAGGAATATTAGAATCCCATTGACTTGGTGATGGCCAGAGGACGGTGGATACCAAATGCAAGGAATGTATCAATGAACTGCAAGGGAGCAGACCCCTCCACATCAGCTCCCACATGCTGCATCCAGATGGATGGGAAGATAGATCTGTCTAGGGAAACTATCGTTGTTGGGTGCACCAACTTTGCGATTTGACTACACACCCCAAAAACAGACGGGGAATATTCCAAATTATAAAAACTTGTAAAAAAAAAAAGATTCAGCATGCCTAAGATAAGCGAAAGGGTTTTTCTTACACCACATCTCACTCCCAGGGCAGCTGTAGGATGCTGTCTGAGCACTGGTCTCTCTAATTCTGACCCCTCTCTGGTGCTCTATTGCCAAATCCCCAACATTCTCCTAAATATCCCACAGGCATATCTATTTCAGCATGTTCAAATCTGAACTCATCTCTCCATCCTGGCCCAGCCCCCGTGCCTGCTTCTCCACCTCCATCACCATCTCAGTAAACAGTGCCACCCCATACAGCCACCCAAGCCGCTGACCTAAGAGTGAAGGATGCCTCCCACTCCTTCACCCACAGCTCCACTCGATCCTCAAGTTCAGCCAGTTTTACCTCCCAAACGACCCTCAAATCCTTCTCTCATCCATCCTGGAATAGAACAACTGCTTCTCCACTGGATTTTCTGACAGTGAAAATTGCCACTCCACCCCACTGCCACCATAAGAAATCAGCCCCGCTGCAACACTCCCCTGCTTAAACCCTTCCAAGGAATTCCTTCACTTGCTAGTAAGGCTCCTTCTCGGTCTGTCCCTGGAGGCCCTCTCCAGTATGATCTCTGGTCATTCTGCCCGTAGCCCACTCACCCGTGCTTTTGTGATACCAGGTGACTTGCAGTTCTCCTGACTTTCCTCCTGACTCTGATACCTGCTATGTCTCTTCTTCAAATGCTGCCCACCTCCCACCCGTTCTCTATGGAGCTAACACCCACCTGTCCTTAACATGACGACCAACTCATTTGAAAGCTTTTTTAGAACCCCTGTCTAATGTACTCGCTGCTCTTCTGGAGTCTCATCACCCCGGTGCTTACCTCTGTGGTATCACTTGGGATGCTGTGGGGTCATCAGCAACCTTCTTCCTTCCCACCTTCCTCTCCACACCCCATCCTGTGGGATCCTTGAAGTAGGGACACTGTCACTCAATCTCTCTCACTTCCGGAACAAGGTCTAGGGAAGAATAGATGCTCGGTACATGCCTGACTGCTGAATGAGCACGTGAATTAGTAAACAAGTTATGTAGAAAGTGTAAAAAGCCCTATTCAAATGGATTCATCCCCCAAGGGGGTGGAGAAAGGGTGGTAAGAGGCTGAGCTCGGGGCACGGACTGCTCAGACGAATCAAATAATCTGGACAGTTCAGTCACCACGTGCCCAAGAGATGTGCGTTATCAGAGAAATAAAACATATTTGCCCACCCCCAAAACTCAGTCATGCTGCAAGTACACGCTTTGAAAAAGATTCTGTAAAAATACAAAGCAGATGTTCTCACTGATACCATAGTCAAACAGAGTAAACCCAGAGGGGAAAACAAAATCCTTTGTGAAAACTTCTGTTCTTGTCGCAATTGCCTAGTGCCGAGGATCAGACACTTACACAAACCAGCGTGAATCAAAAGGTGGCTTGGGGGGTTTTGATTATTTGTTTGTCGATGTTGTTTCTAATGGTCCCAAAGTAAGGTTGTATAGAGCTGAGAAGCACAGCTCTGGACAGAGACCCCATGGATCCAAAGCCAGTTCAGTCACTTTCCGACAGTGAGACAGAGGCAGGCAGTTCCTTCTCTGAGCCTGTGTCCTCACCCTCAAATGGGGTGAGAATAGAATGGAGCATAAGGTTGTCAGGGAGGTGATCTGAGATCATGTATGTAAAGACCGAGCACAGCCAAGGCTTACGGAAGGTGATGTGAGATGATGTTATGAGAAGGTTTACTCGCCAACACAAATAAATGCCTGCTCACCAATTAATGTTCTAATTTTTATTCAGGAGAATGTTCCAGAACCCTCCTGGAGAAAGGAGGGTGAATGAGGATCCCAGCAGTCGGCATCTCCATTTTGCCTTCTCAACTGATCTACCCCATTTATCTCCCTCCTCAGGCTGACTCCCGCCATTGACAGCCTCTGTTCCCCATCCTCCAGCCTGGCCGGGTCTCCAGCCTGCCGTGACCCTGACCTTCCCAGGGTTCCTAGTGAAGCAGCCCCAGGAAGAGTCAGTCTCCCTGAGCACCAGCACGTCATTCCTGGGAGAAAGACAATGCTTGGAACAGTGGGAGATCAAGTGTACAAACCTGGACCAGCTATGTGTGGGGGGCAGGGAGGAGGGCAGGAGAAAGGGCGGAGAAAGGACAGGGTTACCTCTCATCACCACGAGTTTTAGGAATCCCAGCCTCACCACTTACAAACTGTGTGAGTTGGGCACGCAACTTAATCTCTTTGAGTCTCCAGTGCCTTATTAAGTGAAGTGAAGTGAAGATAATCCTGTATTTTTTAGCATCCTGAAATTGAGATGTGCCTTACAACTGATGTTTGTGTTTAATGTGACAGCGGCCCTGACCCCCTCCCCAATTAATAAATGGATGTTGTGTCTTAGAATCAAGGAATTACGAACGAAGACCTATTACACAAGATTATGCTGCAGATTGCATGAGCCAATGCCGGTAAGGGCTTAGCAAAGTGTGTAGCATATGGGGAGATGCCAATAAAGGGCCGCCATGTTATCACAAACACGGCACTGAGACTCTCTCCCTGTGACCAGGAGCCTTAGTAGAAGCGGCTACTTTTGGAAGGGCATATGTCTGGGAAAGGCATGACTGACAGGTCAGACAGTTCCAACCAGGTAGAAAGCTGGCAGTGTGAGAATTTGCTGAGAAATAACCACAAGTTCAAGAGTGGAGTCTTATTTGAAACAGGGCTTGCTAAGAACAGAGGGGCTGGGCAGTGCAGCGCATGGAACCTGGTCTGAGAGTAGGAGAACTGGGTCCCAGTCCCTTCCCCACCACTGCCTCATTGTGTGACCTTGGGTAAATGCATTGGTTGGGTTCTCCCAGAATTAGAGCCAGCGAAAGGGGCCTGAGTGCAAGTGGTTTGTTTGGAAGGTGAGGGAAACACTGGCAGGGATGTGGGGAAGTGACACAGGGAAGGGAAGGCAAACAATAAAGGGTGCATTATTACACCAGTTACTGCAGTGGGCAATGGAGCTTCATCCCACTAAGGAAACACTGGTGTTCAGGGTAGACATGCAGCCAGCGTTATCCCATCCTCAGGGAGCAAGGAGACTGAGTATTTATGTACCAACTCCGGTCAGTCATTGGTTAAGGACTGCTCCGGAAGATCACTTAACTCCCTGGGCAGTTTTGTGAGGTGCAGAGGTGGGAAAAGTGAGCTTTGACAACCAGGGAAACCCTCAGGCACAGAAATGCGTGTTCTGGCAGATGTGAGTTAACGTAAGTGGGCTGAAATGGTAATGACAAGGGGAAATGGGCAAGGTACTAACAGCAACCGCTGCAGAAAATGTATCTCCGTTAGTCTCAGTTCCCCATCTGTGAAATGGGAATAACACAACCTAACTTGAAATTTTATATTTCTATTCTTTGCTGTAACCCTATGTCTTCAACCTGGGTATATTAATCTAGATACAATCAGGAGAGAAAAAACACATAGTAATTTAAACAGGGAAAGTTTAATATAAGAAATAGTAACTATAGCAAGTGGGAGTACATCAAACTAAAAAGCTTTTGCAAAGCAAAGGAAATCATCAAAAAAATGAAAAGGCAGCCTACTGAATGGGAGAAAATATCTGCAAATCATATATGTCATACGGAATTAGTATCCTGAATATATAAAGAATTCATAAAACTCAATATTAAAAAAAATCTCAGTAAAAAATGGACAGAGGATCTGAATAGACATTTTTCTAAAGAAGACATACAGACAGCCAACAGGTACATGGAAAGATGCTCAACATCACTAGTCATCAGGGAAATGAAAATCAAAACCACAATGACAGGGACTTCCCTGGTGGCGCAGTGGTTAAGAATCCACCTGCCAATGCAAGGGACACAGGTTCAATCCCTGGTCCGGGAAGATCACACATGCCGCGGAGCAACAAAGCTCGTGAGCCACAACTACTGAGTCCGTGTGCCGCAACTACTGAAGCCCAGGCGCTCTAGGGCCCGTGCTCTGCAACGAGAGTCCACAGCAATGAGAAGCCTGCATACCGCGACGAAGAGTAGCCCCCACTCGCCGCAACTAGAGAAAGCCCTCGTGCAACAACCAAGACCCAACACAGCCAAAAAAATAAAAAATAAAATATAATTAAGAGATCAGCGATGCTTGACCACCTGGAATCACACATGCTAGTGACCTAGGCTAGAGCTTTAAAAAAAAAACCACAATGACATATCAGCTCACACCTGTTAGAATGGCTGTTATCAAAAAGACAAGAGGTAACAAGAGTTGGCGAGGATGTGGAGAAAAGGGAGCCCTTCTACGTTGTTGATGGGAATGTAAATTGGTGCAGCCACTGTGGAAAACAGTATGGATGTTCCTCAAAAAATTAAAAATAGAACTGCCAGATGATCCAGCAATCCCACTCCTGGGTATTTATCCAAAGAAAACAAAAACACTAATTCAAAAAGATATACACACCCCCATGCTCACTGCAGCATTATTTACATTAGCCAAGATATAGAAACAAGTGTCTATCAACAGATGAATGATAGAAACAAGTGTCTATCAACAGATGAGTGGAAAAAGATGCGGTATACATATACAATGGAAAATATTGTCGATTCAGCTATAAAAAAGAATGAAATTTTGCAGTTTGTGACAACATGGGTGGACCTTGAGGGCATTATGCTAAGTGAAGTAAGTCAGCCAGAGAAAGACAAATACTGTCTGATCTTAGATGCGGAATCTAAAAAGCAAACAAACAAACCCAAGCACATAAAGAGAACAGAGTGGTGGTTGCCAGAGATGGGAGGCGGAGGGTGGGCAAAATGGGTGAAGAGGTCAAAAGGTACAAATCTCCAGTAATAAAATAAGTAAATCCTGGGTATGTAATATAGTGAGCAGCATGGTGACTAGAGCTAGTGATACTGTATTGCATATTTGAAAGTTGCTAAGAGAGTAGATTTTTAAAGTCTTCATCACACACACACAAAATTTTTTGTAACTATGCATGGGGACAGACGTTACCTAGACTTATTATGGTCATCTTTTAGCAATACATATATCAAATCATTGTTATACACCTGAAACTAATATATTATAGGTTAATTATAGCTCAATAAAAATATTTTTTAAATTTTAATAAAATTAGAATACAAAACAAAAAAACCAGTAACTATAACAGGAGTAACAAGTTATTTTTATAGGAACAACAAAGGGTAAGTAAAGAGAAGCCTAAAGTATATCAGAGTAGCAGCTGTAAGAAGCAGCCAGGACCACCCAAGGGCTGAGATACAGCCCCCAAGGAAGAGCCCCAAACCCTCATCCCTTGTGCTGAGATCCAGAACTTGTTGGAGAGGGTCTGGGTGAGTTCCATGCAGAGGCAGAAGAAACGGCCCTCTTTCCAGCTCTGTGTCACATCTGGACCTAAAGCCTAAAAATGTGTAACAACAATTTTCTTAAAATTCTGTTCCTGATTATCTTATCTTGGGACAAATTAAAAATCAAATAGTGGGCATGTTCATGTTCTCCAAGAGCTGAGATGAGAAAGCAAAAGGAACTTTATGTTCATGGGCAAATGCTGAGGTAAACACGTGTTTGTTTCCGGCAGGACTATATTTTGATGTACTAAGAAAGATAGAAGTGGCTGACCAATGGGCAGCTGGACCCTCACTTCTGCTAGACAACGTTGGGAGTGTGAGAGCCAATGGGAAGCAAGTCTCCCCCCCTAATGTAGGGGAAGATGGACCAAGGAGGAGCCAGGGCCCTCATTTCACGTCAGAGCAGGAGAACACTAAAGGCAACAAGATCCGGACCTAGGCCAGGGCTGCTGCATGTGTCCTGCTGGTTTAGGTGACATTCTGAGACCCCACTTAATTTACCAGTACTGGGGGAATTCTCTCTTTGCCTCACATTTCCAACTCAGGTCATAAAAGGGGCTACATCTAACAACACCCCACCTCCTCTGGACATCCCTGCACTGAATTCTCTTGATGGGAGAGGGATGGCTACCCTGATTGGTCAGGTCTAGACATTCATTGGACCGTATTTTACGAGTGGACAAAGTTTCTGTGGTTGATGGCAAGAAATAGGACATCCCCTTCCTCCTGCACACGGGATTTTTACGCTTCCTGGGCAAGCCTAGCTCTTCCCTAAGCTCACTCTGTTCTACACATGACTGAGGGAGTGAAGCAGAGCCCCCATTCTCCCTATCGGTTTCAGAAACAGACCCACCTGCATGTTTGTTTCTGAGATTCAGCCTCATTTTTGTCTTTGGATTTCATAAAACACTCCAACATCCTTGTAATTACCTCCCATTTTTTGCCAACTCCAACTGAGTTTATAACATTTGAAAGCATTGGTTTTAATTTGTATGGAGAAAATTACACATAAGCAACTTTGGGAGAGAGAGACCAATGATAGGCAGACCCTGCTTCTGAAGAAAGTAAAGGGGGGAAGGACAATGACAGAGTTCCAGTCACAGCCCCAGACAGCTGGAACGCACATCTTACTTGTCTGGATAGCACTGAGACCTGGCTGAATTTCTTGGCTTCCTGCATTAACAAGCTCCTGATGCCAGGCGCCAAGAAGTAATTTAGCCGTGGTCCAAAAGCAGCCACCTCCATCTCAGCGGAAGGAAGCCAGATCTGAAAGGAGCTCCCCTGAGCTCAGGAAGGGAAATTGGAAAAGAGAGGATCTCAGTCCTGTCTTCCCATCACACCCCAAATCAGTAGGTTTCTGCCCCAAGTTTGTGCAGGCGTAGTGCTAAATCCCATCAGCGCATTTGGGTGTTTCTCCAGCTGCCCTTAGACTCTTGCTAAGTCTGGGGCTATCTGCTAACATGAAGTCTCCTGTGAAAAGAGTGCTGTCATCTTCTCTCTCTAACCCTTCTTGTCCTAGAGGCCTGTACCCTCCCCCCTGCACTGTCCTGGTCCCCCTCTGTTTTATACCCACCTTCCTCAACGTAAAAATGAAATCCTCGAGCTAGTTAATGCTCACTCAGCTTTCACCTCGAATGTCACCTCCTGTGAAGCTTTCCGTGATTCTCCCAACCTAGGTAGTGTCCCCAACATATGTTCTTGTAGCATCCTACATCTTTCCTCTACAGCCTTACCACCATTTGTGATTTTAATATTTGGGTGAGTGACAGGTGCTTGCCTTCCCCACTGGACTGTTAGCTCCATAATGGCAGAGACTGTATCTGTTTTGCCCACTACTTATTTCACATACCTGAATATAGTAGACACATAATAAATAGTCGAATGGATGCAGAGTGGTCAAGGCTCTGAAGTCAGCCCAGCTGGGTTTGAACCCCAGATCCAGGGGAATAATGTGGAATAATAACAGTATTCCTAGGGGCTGTAAGGAGGATGAGATAAAGTGCTAACAGCAGTGCCTAACACACCGTAGGTGCTCAGTAAATATTTGCTAATATTAGTATGATTGCCATTAGTCTGAATGTGTAGGCGGGTGAAGTGAGAGGGCTGTGGACTCTGTTTAGCTGGGGTCACTGGTGTATGTGTGCGTACTGGGGTGTTGGAATGGGCACTGGCCTCCATCAGTGCCACTCAGACAGAAGGCTCATATTTCTGGGAAGGGTCAGCTTATCAGCCCTGCAGCTGGCCAGATCATGCTCTCTCCAGAGCTGGGTGACCTTGGAATTACCTCTCATTGATATTTCACGGCCAATTAAGTGGCTGGGGATGAATTGGCATCATCAGAACAATGTCATCAAATTGTCACTTTAAAGTAATCCATGTTGCTGAACAATGAAGTGAGAACACCAAAATGGAAGAATCTATGGTACCCAAAATAATAGAGCAAGGTGAAATGTTGACGCCTGTCAGTGAGGACCACAGTGGTTCCCAAACATTTTTACAGTAACAGAGGCTTTTTACCAGGAGGCCATCTTACAAAAGATCCAATCCATAAAACCAAGAGTGGAACAGACTTAGTTGAACTGGGTGTCCTGATGGCCCAGCTTAGCTGTTTCTGAGCTGACCTGTGCTTTGGTGGGGAATGAAAGCATATCCATAGCAGCCATGAAAATTACTTCTGTGTTGCCAGGGTCAACTTCATGGTCACGTGACCTGTGCAATCACCCAGGGCCCCATACTTAGAAGGGCCCATGCTAGGTTTAATGCTCTGTTATCATTATCTTGAAAGTCTTACAAGGAGCCCAATGTTTTCACTGGGCTCTGAGCCCTGCCAATTATGCGGCCAGCTCTGGCACTCTGTAGGCATGATCCTTCTCTCTGAGCTTCCCGCCTTTGGGGCTGGTCTGGGGAGCTGGAGATGGAGCAGGGAAGCTCATAGTGGTCATCCAGCAGGTCTAAGCTGAGTAGACTCCTGGGCCTTGGGGTCAGACAGATTTGGTTTTTAGATCCTATGCTACCTACCACTGTATGACCATAGACAAGTCAATTTTCCTCTCTGGGACTCAGTTTTCTAACCTATCAGATAAGGACAACATTCCCTTCTCCCCAAGATTACAGTGGGATCCAGTGCTATACCAGACGGCTCCCAACATTTGTTGCCACCACCAATTTCCTTTCCTTGAGCCTCATCCTCAAAGGTCCCTTTTAAAGATCCTCAGAGCCATCTATCATGTTGGCTGACCACAGGCTCTGCTCACCAACATACAGATGTACCTGGCCAAGCACTGGGAAAGGAGGCTGCTTTCAGAAGGACTTCCTTCTCCCTGCTAGCCTTCCCATCTACCACAAGGCCGGGGTGACCTCTCAAAACCACCATGAGTTTCCTACTCCCTCCAGGTTCAAGGTTAATTCTCTCAATCATCATATTCCAGAGCTGAGGAGTTGGGTCTCACCTACATCCCCAACCTCCTTCCCTTCCTCTCAGCACCTGCACACAGCCCACTGAACTTCTCAGGGACCTTAACTCACTTTTACATCCCTCCGGACTTTTGTTCATGCTGATGCTTTTCCTAAGGTACCTTCCCTGAAACTCCACCCTCAAAAACACTCCCCTTGAAGATGCAGTCCCCTCTGAAACACTTCCTGCCTCTCCCCCCACTTCCCACTTGGCCCCCTATCCTCCCACAGGTTCTTGTACAGTCACCATGAGTCTTACTGGACTGTTTATGTATCTATTGCCATGAAACCATGGTTAAGGGCATCGGCTTGAGGACAGACCACCCAGGTTCAACTCCCAGCTCCATCACTTCACAGCTACATGATTACAGCAAGTTCCTTAACCTCTAATGCATCAATTTCCTCATCTATAAGATGAAGATAATAGTAGCACAATTTCCCAGTGTTGCTGTGGAGACAAAATGAGTTCATGAACTCCAAAACACTCAGTAAAATTCTAGTTATTGTTATTATCCTTAAATCAATATTCACACACCACTTCCTACATACCTGTCACTGTGCGGGGCACTGGGGATATAGTGGTGTACAAGACACGCACCATCACTGCCTGAATCTCCTGTCTTGTGGGTGTGGTGGTTTTAAAACAAATACCCACAAATTCCTTGCCTTCTTCCCATTGAGAGGTGGGGGCAATGTTCCCTCCCCTTGAATCTAAGAGGGCTTGTGAATATTTCAACCAATAGAGTATCATGAAAGCATTGCTATATAACTTCTGAGACTAGGTCATAAAAGGTCAAGCAGCCTCCACCTGATTCTCTCAGTACGTTCGTCCATGCTAGCCACCACGGAAGAAGTCCACCTGCTCAGAGAGGCCACATCTTGCTGTTCCAGTAGACAGCCAGCATCAATTGCAAGCCACATAAGGAGGCCATCTTGGTGTCTGCCTCATCTGAGCCTTCAGATGACTGTTGCCCCCATTGCAAACATTCAGGTGACCCCAAGTGAAAACTGCCCAGTAAAGCCTGCTCCAAATTCCTGACCCTCAAAGTCATGAGCAAAATAAAATGGTTGTACTTTTACACCACTACAATTTGAGGTCATTGTTGTGCAGCAATTTCTACTGCAACATGGGCTCGCTTGGTTTTGGGCTCCTCAAGGACAGAAGTCATGTTTTATGCACCTGTACCCCTCGTGTATATATTGTCCTGCCACCCATGTGCTGATAATTCTCCTATGTAGGTGTTATGATTGAGGAACCCTGGAAGGCTGTTCTAAGCAAATCTGTGAGTTGGAAACAAATAGATCATTTAGAGACGTTCTGAGATACTTCTTAGAACTGAGCTCAGTTCTTCTAGGAAAAGCTGCTTAGTCAGGAAATTTGGTTATGGTAAATTGCCATGTATGCCATTTGTGGTATGCAGAATAATGGCCCCCAAAGATGTCCATGCTCTAATCCCCAGAATCTGTAAATATGTTATGTTAAAAGGACAAAGAAGAATTAAGGTAGCAGATGGAATTAAGGTTGCTAATCAGTAGATAAGGAGATAATCCTGGATTATACTGGTGGGCCCCATATAATCTGAAGGATTTGTAAAAGTTTGAAAGGTTTCAAGCAGGAGGCAGGAAAGTCAGAAAGAAATATGATTATGGAAGGATGGTCAAATAGGTACAATGTTGCTGGCTTTGAAGATGGAGGAAGGGGCCATGATGAGCCAAGGAATATGGGTGACCTCTAAAAGAGAAAGCAAGAAAATGGATTTTCCCCTAGAGCCTCCAGATAGACACGCAGTGCTCTCAACATCTTGGTTTTAGCCCAGTGAGATCCATGTCTGATTTCTAACCTACAGAAATATAAGACAATAAATGTGTATTGTTTAAAGCCACTAAATTTGTGGTAATTTGTTACCGCGGCAATAAAAAAGTAATACACCAGCTTTACAGGAATGTCTTGATTCGCCTTTCTCCATCCAACTCTATAAGGGTCTTGATTCTTTAAAAACAAGGCCTCTTTCCTCTTTGCTTCTGCCTGCTCCCCCCAACCCCATACACACTAATTCTGTGCTTTGCAATGAGTAGGCAAGAGGAAATATTGCTGAATCAATGAATACCCTTATTAGCCAAGATTTTGGAATACTCTTGATTGCAGATTCTAGAATGTATCAATAGTTAACAGCAAAATGATTCAGAACATTCTGGGGTATTTCTCTGATGATTCAGAAGATCTTTTCTCTTATTTGCAGCTCAGAGGTCGTAATCATGGGAACCAGTGTGTAAACATACAAAGGCACTAGTTAATCCCTTCTGCTCTTGAGGATTCTGAATGTTCTCAGGTATCTAAAAACAGCAGGACATTGTTGCTGGGCCACAGGAGGCAGCATCCCAGTGAGCTGAGGAGTTGAGCCCTTGTAGTCCCAGCTCCACCATTTCCTGGCTCTGTGGCCTTGAGTAAGTTTCTAGGCTGCTCTAGACCACAATGACCTCCTAAATAAAATGAGTAGCTTGGACAATGTTATCCCCCAAAGTCCTATCTGATGTCAGCTTTTCTGGCAACTCCTTTCCAGCATTTGTCAGGAATTTCTGGCATTTATAAACGCTCAAGAAATTGGACCACAAACTGGCCCTTTTGCTGATGACTGACATATCTGGTATTTGGGTTTCAAGGTTGTCTCCTACTGATGGACTGAAGGAAAATACACAGCCCTGATTAGAAATATCACCTCATAACTTAGCTTCTTGTCCCATGGGGGAGGCCTACACATTGGAAGAAGGAGTCATAGGGCCCAGGGAGCACAGAGATGCAATGGAGAGGGAGAGCCACAATCAAGAGAAGGCTGAGGGTTACCTTTAAATGCTTCTGAAAGAGACACCAGGCTGAAGACCATGATTTAAATCCTTGCTCTAATTCTTACTCTGAGCAAGTCACTTCTCACCTCTGAGCTTGTTTCTTTCTTTATTTTCCATTATAAAATATGTCATACAAAAGAGAGTTTAAAACACCTATGTACTGTTTGAAGAATCATAGTGAAATGAAAATCCATGTACACACAGCCCTGGTTAAGAAATAGAATAGTGTCAATATCTTAGAAGCCCCCTATATACTCCTTCTCTGACTTATACCCTTTCCCATGGGTCCCACCCCACCCTAAGATAACAACTATCCTCAATTTGTTTTAGTCATCCCTTAGGTTTACTTAAACTGTTTATGAGTTGTCTATAAATAGAATCATACTATAGGTGTTCTCCTATGACTTCCTTCTATCACTCAACATTTATTTGTAAGTTCATCCTACTTAATGCATATGGTAGTAATATATTTATTTTTATTTTAGAATACTATTCCATTGTTTAAGTTTGAAACAGTTTCATTATCTGTTATACTAAAGATAGGCATGTTCATAGCATCATGAACACTTTTGTACACATCTCTGGTACACATATACAAGAGTTTCTTTAGGGTATACTCTGGAAATGGATTTGTTGAGTCACAGCATGTGTGTGTTCAGCTTTGCTAGATAATTCCAGTTTCCCGAAGTGGTTGCCCAAATTTACATTCCCAGCAGTAGTAGATAGAGTTTCTGTTACTCCACATCCTTACCAAGTCTTGGTACTGCCAGTCTTTATTTTCTTCTTTTTTTTTTTTGGCAATCTGATGGACATAATACCACTGTGGTTGTATTTTGCAATTTCCTGATTGTCAGTGAAGTTGAGCAACATTTCATATGTTTATTGCCCATTCATGTTTCCTCTTGTGGAAAGTATCTGCATATGCCTTTTGCCTACTAGTCTATTACAAATGTATTATTCTTACACATTACAATCATTCTCTGTATGTTCTTTATATTAATCCTTTGTTGGTTATGTGTGTTACAAATTTCTTTTCCCAGGGTGTGGCTTGTCCTTTCACTCTGTTGTGTCTTGTGATGAATACATTCTCAATTCTAATATAGTCAAATTTATTAATCTTTGTCTTTATAAAGTGCATGTTTCATGACCTCAAGGTTATGAAGATATTCTCCTATGCTGTGTTTTAAACATTTTCTAGTTTTTCCCTCTATTTTCAGTGATTTAATCCACACAGAATTTATCTCTTTGTAGATTATGGGGCAAAACCCAACTTCCTTTTTTTTTTTTCAGTAAGAATTACCAATATTTCCAGCACTGTGAACTGAATATTCCATTCTTTTCCCACTGATCTGCAATGTTCACTCTATCAAGAGTCAAGATTCCATGTATGCAGGACTTTTTTTCTGGGCTCTTTCTTCTGTTGTATTGTCCTACTTACCTATCACTTCCTTGATTACTACAGCTTTATGATAAATCTTGCTATCCAGTACAGAAAAATCTCGCCCCCCCCCCCCCCCCGCCTATTCTTCTTCTTTAGAAAGATCTTTCTTGGCCCTTTACTATACTATATAAATGTAAGAATTAGCTTGTCAAGTCCCTACCCCGTTGTAAATCTAACTGGAATTGCACTGAATCAAAAGAGCAGTTTGGGAAATTTACATCTTTATAATATTGGGTATTTTGTCCAAGAACATGATATATCTATTTATATCATGGTCTTAATTTAACATATTTCAATAAGATTTTATAATTTTCTCCATAAAAAACATTCATAGCTTTTTTTTAAACATTTATTCTTCTTATCTCCATTTCTTATATAAGAAGTAATATCTTACACAGCATGGTGTTACATCATAGTTTTTGTTATATTTACTCCTAGGTATTTTTCTATTTTTGTTGCTAATGTGAATGGTTTATTTTAAATTAATTTTTCCAACTCATTGCTATTGGTGTATAAAAATTCAATTGACTTTTTTAAAAATAGATTTATTTATTTATTTTTGGCTGCATTAGGTCTTCGTTGCTGCATGTGGGCTTTCTCTAGTTGCAGCAAGCGGGGGCTGCTCTTTGTTGCAGTGCACGGGCTTCTCATTGCAGTGGCTTCTCTTGTTGCGGAGCACAGGCTCTAGGCGCATGGGCTTCAGTAGTTGTGGTATGCGGGCTCAGTAGTTGTGGCTCACAGGCTCTAGAGTGCAGGCTCAGTAGTTGTGGTGCACGGGCTTAGCTGCTCCGCGGCATGTGGGATCTTCCCGGACCAGGGATCGAACCGGTGTCCCCTGCATTGGCAGGCGGATTCTTAACCACTGCGCCACCAGGGAAGTCCCTCAATTGACTTTTGTATATTGATTTTGTATCCAGCAACGCTGCTAAAGTCTCATTTTGATTCTAATTATTTATCTATACTTTCTTCTGGGTTTTCTACGTAGTCAATCACAGATCTGCAAATAATAACTATTTTTGCTTCTTCCCTCTTATTCTTATACTCTGTATTTAATGTTTTACATCTATATCTTTGCATGAACCTAGCAAATGGGATAAGTTTTACCATTATTCCTATTTTTACAAATGAGGAAACTGAGTCTGAGAGAGGTTAAATAACTTGCCTAAGGTGTCACAGCTAGAAATATGCAAAGTCAGGACTCAAAACCTAGTCTAGCCATTCCAAAATCCATATTTTTATCCCCTATGCTATGGATTTCTTTTCCCTTCCCCATCACACAAATATATTTGAGGTTTGTAAAAGAAAATCTTGGCATATAAAAACATTGATCTGCCATTGAAGAGAAGGATTTTTGTTACTTTGTTTCTTTTAAAGAAAAAAAAAGTTTATTTTGAATTGGTCAATACATCTGCACCACCTTGGAGCCAGAAAAAGAACTATAGGGGGAAGGGAGATAACACATTGTTTCCCATATGTTTGCTCATTCCATCCTAATGGCAACCAGAAAGTTGAGTGTTAGTGGCCTAGTTCTGCAGCTGAGGAAACTGAGGCTCAGAGAAATGAATATAAAAATGGAATGACCCAAAAAAGGAGTTTCCATGGCAAGCAGAACAGCAATATGTGTATATTGCATTAGAAAAAAATTGCAAAAGCCTCCAAGCATAATTTGCAACTTAGTTTTACAGCCCCAGGTAAATACAAAAAGATGAGGTCTGGGAAAGGTCCCTTGTGTGTTCCCTGCAGGTCCATGGAGATGAAGAACCAACCACTCCGTCGAGTTCTTCATGGAGACTGGAAAAGAAAAGAACTGGGAAGTCATGTGTTCTTTTGCATGCATGCATGCATTCATTCATTTAATAAGTACAGTATCTATTAAGGGTCACACATCTGAGTCCTGGAGTTAATGTTGGGAATACAGCTGGGAAGCCAGGCACAGTTCCTGCCCTCATGAAGCTTTCAATCCAGCAGAAGAGTCAGGCATTAAACCAGTAATCACTGGTTTGCATCCATGGTACCCAACTCCAGACCCCACCATCAGGCAAACAGGAAATCTGTTTGAAGCTCATGCAGACTGTGCTATGCTCCCAAGCATCTCCAGGTCCCCTTGTGGAAGCTGCCACAGCCCTACGGCAGGCAGGTGACCCCCCTTTCTCCCCCCTGCTTGGTTTCCTGCAGCCAGGATGTTGCTGAGATCCTGTCCATCAGAGTGCCAATCGCAGGGGAAATTGAATCCAGAGGCTCTTTCTAGTCGTGTTTGCTCACTTTTTTCTTAGCATGATCTTTGGTTTCATTATATTTAGGTATTTCTTTGATTTATCCATGCGTGCACCAGGAAAAAAAAAAAAAAAGGAAGGTGCCTTTTTAAACCAAGCGTGAAATGTATTAGGAACTTAAAGTTGAGAATAATGGGCTTTTTTTTTTTCCCCTCCTGGAAAGCTAGCTTACAGGATAAAAAAAAAATCCATTCAAATAATTTCGTTTAGTCCTAAGTATAAAATAACCGAAGTCAAGGTGTCTCTGCTGTTATTATTTTTTCTGATGTTTTTGACACCCGCGTATGGAGTTCTCCGTCATTCACAGCTTCCAGAGCTGTGAGCTCCCACTTGGTATATTCGTAATACTCCTTAATATTTTCATTTTGATGTAATTTGCGGCCCCAGCTTTTTAAATATCCGCTCTGTAATAATGTTTAATTTCAGGGGTCACTCCGCCAAGGAGTATATTAAAGCTTATAAAACTCATTTCCAAAGCTCAAATATCAAGCTGTGATCAGGTTAGGAGGGCAGCGTCTGTGAATATTTCATCTTTTATCATGCTGATAATAAGGAGATGACAGAGGCACATTATTACAATGAGAGAATTGCTCATTTCAGGCCTGGTGCTGGAAGCTGGGGTCTGCAGTGTGTATTACTCAATAAGAGCAATTCTGATATGAAAAGCAAGTTTACTGAGGCACCACTGTGTCTTATTTGATTGGAATGAATAATATATGGAACTGCCGTTCGGGCGGCTGCCGGCCGGGGGAGGGGAGACTAGCACGGAGAGGTGCACTTGGGGATAGATGGCGAAATAATTTATCAAAGGATGTGTTTTACGGCCTGAAAATAAAGTTAAGATAACCACTGTTTATTAGAATCATTATTTCGGAAATCTGTATTCTGGAAATCTTCAACATGTGCCGGCTTACGCACGAGAAAAATCTTGATCCGTTGTGTTCGGCTGGTGCAGAGGCCTCGTAATTATCTATCTGCACACAGGAACTGAGTGAATTTGACACCCGGGCCGATTCCTGCCACATTCTCCATTGGCAACTTTCATTACTGCTTTGCGTCAAGCCAACTTCATCAAGCGGGAACCTTAAAACTCTGGTCTTTCTGGGTACTGAGACGATGAAACGCCATCGAGAGAGAGCATCTTTTGGCTCCCGGAGAAAATCAGGAATGGACCACCTCTAATTATTGCCCCCCACCCTACCGCCGCCACTGCACCCACATCCATTCTCTCCTCCATCATTGTGGAAGAGGGGTGCCCCCTCCGTTAGGACTAATCCTCTCAGAGGTAGATCACGCCCCTTCCCACCTGTTCTGACCCCCCACCCCCGGTTGTACCATTCTCCCATCTCCAGTGTCTTTAAGGGCTCCCCTTCAGCTGGTTCCTTCCCTTCAGCCCATGAATGTGATCAAATCCCTCCCATCCTAGTAAAAAATATCTTTCTTGACCTTCCATCTCCCTCCAGCTATCACCTTAGGTCTTGTCTTACCCTCTCATCCAAGTGTCTCATTAGAATTGAATACACTTACTGCCCCACCACTCCAGTGAGACCACTCCCACCAAGGTCATGGATGACCTGCTAATTACCAGATCTGCTGGGCACTTTTCATCCTGCACCTAGTTTGACCTCTCAGCGGCATCTGTCTCCCCGTTTCAGGACACCACTCTCTGCTGGTTCTCCTCCTTCCTGACTCCCTATTCCTCCTCTGGTTCCTCTCCTGGAAACCCTTCCTGCCCTCCTTGAAAATAACAGTGTTCTGCAGGATTGCCCCCTTGCCCCCTTCTCACTCTGCCCTCTCTGTTGGGCAGCAGCGTTCACAGCTGTAACTGTAACTAACACACATTGGCTGCTGACTCATGACATGATCAATAGTAATTGGTTTGTGATCCAACCTCTTTCTTGGAGCTCCAGATCCATATATCTAACAGGGTACCCCATTGGCACTGCAAACACAATAGGTGGAAATTTTAACAAACAACACAAACACACACACATACCCTCCTTCTCCTGATTTCCCTGTCTGAAATGCAGACAGAACCCTGAAGGCAGTCACCCAAACCAAAATACAGGCCGTCATCCTCAGCACCTTCATTATCCCCATGCCCCACTTACCATCAATCAAGTCCTATTGATTCTTTTATTTTCTAGAAAACAAATAGATCTTTTGCCATTTCTGATTATAAAAGTAATACATGTCTGTTAAAAGTTGTTCAAATTGTACAGAAATAGCAAAGAACGTAAAAATCACCTAATACCCTCCATCCGTAGATATTCATTGTTAACATTTGATATACTATACACACATCTAGACTTTTCTTTTTAATTTGGACATTCAGCCAGTCAACATTTATTGAGCACCTATCATTGTGTTGGGTATATATATATATATATATATATATATATGTATTTCCTTTCTTAATTAAAAGATGGAATCTTAATATACACAAGCCATCTTTAATTTAACTAGGCACATCTTTCCATTTCAATTAATATAAATCCACATAATCCATTTAAATAGTTTCATTGTATTCCATTGAATGGCTATAGCATAAATTGCTTACTTAATTGGGTTCCTGCTGATGGACATTTAGGTTGTATCCAAAATATGAAATTATCACTTATATGTGGAATCTAAAATATGACACACATGAACATATCTATGAAACAAAAATGAATTCACAAATATAGAAAACAGACTTGTGGTTTCCAGCAGTGGGAGTGTGGAGGGAAGGATTGGGAGCTTGGGATTAACAGATGCAAACTATTATATATAGGATAGATAAACAACAAGGTCCTACTGTATAGCACAGGGAACTATATTCAATATCCTGTGATAAACCATAATGGAAAAGAATATGAAAAAGAATATAGATATATGTGTAACTGAGTCACTTTGCTGTAAGGAAAAATTAAACAAAACATTGTAAATCAACCATACTTCAATAAAATTTTAAAAAAACAAAATTTGATGTTATCAATAATTTGCAATAAACATCTTTATACATAAATCTTTTCTCATTTGTTTAATTATTGCTTTAGAATAAACTCCTGGAAGTAGAATTGTGGGATCCAGGGATATGTACATTTTTAAGACTTCTGATAAATATTAGAAAATGTCCTCCAATGATATTACAACAATTTGCTCTCCCATCAACAATATGAAAACTTCCTTACAACCTCTTTGACACTAAATGTTATCAATCTGTTAACCTTTGCCAATCTGCCAAATAACATCTGTTATTATTTGATTTGGATTTAGTTTATTACTCCTGAGATGGAACATCTTTTTATACTTTTCTTGGATATTTCTATTTCTTTGGTAAACTGCTTGTTCATGCCCTTTGCCCATTTATGAGATAGTTCTAAATTTTCCTCTTTATGTGTATTAACTCTTTATATATAAGAAATAACAGCCCTTCATCTATCATGTATGTTGCATATATTTTTAACCAGGTGGTAATTAGCCTTCAATATTTGTTTATGACATCCTTAGAACAGCAATTAACACTTTCTATATAGTCTAATCTAGTAACTTTTTTTTCATGGTTTCTTCTTTTGGGGTCATGCTTAGAGAGGACATTCACACCAGTAAATTTGAAAAGATAGAAAGGTCTTTGCTTATGCTTCCTTTCAGTTATCCTTAAGCTTTAACTTTTACATTTTAATATTTTTCCTTCTAAAATTTCTCTTGGTGTAATATTTATTAATTTTCACATACAGGAAAGTACTTAAATCAAAATGAATGTGGGATTATACTGCAAAAATTTATGACCAAAACAGAAACTCTCAGCAAACTAAGAATAGAAGGACATTTCTCAACCTGATAAAGGGCATCTATGCAAAAACAAACAAACAATCAAAAATACAGCTAACATCATACCTAATGCTTTTCTTCTAGTATCAGGAAAAAGGTAAGGATGTCCACTCTTACCATTTCTGTACAGCATGTGTTACAAGTCCTGGCCTGTACAACAAGAAAAAAAGAGAGAGAATTAGAAATAGAAAGCATAAGTATTTGAAGGGTAGAAGTTAAATAATCTTTTCTTGCCAATGACATAATTGTAGAAAATTCTAAGGAATCTACCAAAAAACACCTAATGGATACATAAGAAAAATTAGCAGTATCACAGAAAAAAAGACCAATACATAAAAAGCAATTGTATTTGTAGGCCCTAGCAATAAACAATAGGAAAATGAACATTTTTTAAATGATATAATTTGCAATAGTGTTAAATTTTAAAATGTTTAGAATAAATTGAAAAAAGATTGTAATATCTCTACATTGAAAACTATAAAATAGTACTGGGAAAAATCAAACAAATCTAAATAAATGGGGAGATTTACCACAGTCATAAATTAGAAGAGTCAATATTGTTAAGTTGTTCATTCTCCCCAAAATGATCTATAAATTCAGTACAATCCCAATCAAAATACTAGAGATTTTTTTTTTGGTACAAATTGACGAAGTGATTCTAAAACTAAGTGGAAATACAAAGGATCTGGACTAGAATAGCTGAAACAAAATCGGGGAAAAGGAGTAAAATTGGAGGATTTACACTAGCTGATTTCAAGATTTATATTATAAAGCTCCAGTTATGAAGATAGAATGATATTGGTATAAATGTAAACATATACATCAATAGAACAGACTAGAGAGTCCAGAAATAGGCCAATGTATATACGACCAGTTGATTTTCAGCGACATAGGCACCAACATAACTCAGTGGAGAAAAGACAGTGTTTTAAACAAATGGTGTTAGAACAGCTGGATTAGAAAAATCCTGAAACCCTCTGAAAGAAAAGGGAACTCAACCTCTACCTCATCCCATACACAAAAATTAATTTGAAATGGATCATAGACATAAACCTAAAACCATAAGGTGTTTAGAAGAAGTCATAGGAGGAAAATCTTTGCAATTTGAGGTTAGGCAATGATTTCTGAGACAGAAAGACAAAGCATTAGTCATAAAAGAAAAAGAAGGATAAATTAAGCCTCATCAAAATAAAACACTTCTGCTCTCTAAAAGACACTATGAGGAAAAGGCAAACCACAGGCTGGGAGAAAATATTTGCATCACATATATTTGTCAAAGAACTTGTATCCAGAATACATAAAAAACACTTATGGCTCGATAACAAGAAGATAAACTACTCAATTTTTTTTAATGGGCAAAATTTGAACAAACACTACACAAAAGGAGATATAAAAAAGGCCAATAAACACATGAAAAGATATTAAATATTAGTCAACAGAGAAATGTAAATTAAAACCACAGTGAGCTACCACTTCACACCCACTGGAATGGCTAAAATTTAAAAGACGGACAATTCCAAGATCACATGATGGGTCTGCGGAGGAACTGGAATTGT
The DNA here is from genome assembly GCF_028564815.1 of Eubalaena glacialis. Classification (NCBI taxonomy): domain Eukaryota; kingdom Metazoa; phylum Chordata; class Mammalia; order Artiodactyla; family Balaenidae; genus Eubalaena; species Eubalaena glacialis. Next base: position 163,898,515 of record NC_083718.1, on the reverse strand, counting down.
CATAGCCTCCTGATGAGAATATATAATGGTACAACCACTTTGCAAAAAGTTTGTGAGTTTCCTACAAAGTTAAACATATATAGCCTAGAAATTCCACTCCTATATATTTATCTAAGAGAAATATATATATATATGTATATATAATATATATCAATATATAAACTATATATATAATGTACATATTTATAATACATATATACTTGTATATAAATGTACATATAAGTTACATATACAAGAGAAATTACATATATACATATGTATATAAAATAGAGAGACTTGTACATAAATGTTCGTAACAATTGTATTCATAATAGCCCCAAACTCTGGAAACAACCCAAATAGTCATCCACAGGTGAATGGTTAAACAAATTGTGCTATATGTAGAAAATAGACCACTACTCTGCAATAAAAATGAACTACTGATACATTCAACAACATAGTGATTCTCAAAATAATTATGCTGAGTTAAAGAAGCCGGATAAAAAGGGCTATGTATGGTATGATTTACGGGCCTCAGTTTATGTGACTGAAGAGGCAAAACTAATCAACAGTGATAGAAATGACAGCTGTGGTTACCTGGCAGCAACTTGGCAATAGGGACACCAGGAAACTTTTTGGGAAGACGGAAATGTTCTGTATCTTAATTGGGGTGGCAGTTACATGGGTATACACCTATATCAAAAATCATCAAGCTGTACGCTTAAAACATGAATTTTATTGTATGTAAGTTACACCTCAATAGAGTTGATTTTTTTTTAAAGCATTAGAACAGGATTTTGACAGCTTCTCGAGGCTTGTATCGTTTCCTTATATTGAAATTCTTTCTGGCTTTTTTTTCTCCCACATTGCTTAGTGAGAAAAGTATGGGCAATATATGACAGACTACATGGATCAAGATTCCTTCGGTTTTAAGTAACAGAACTCCAATTCAAAGTAGTTTAAGAACAGAAGTTGAGTGACTAGCATGAGGACCTCGGGGAGACCTGGCAGTGACACTGTTCATCGGGCCTCTGGTGCCCTCTGTTCCAAGAGTATTGAACCCCTGGGCCCTCCAGCGCCCTTGTTATGGGCAGTGGTGAGTAGAGAGGAGTGATGCACAGCTGCAAACAGGAAGCTGGGTAACAGCTTGCCACCGGGGCAGGCTGGGAGTGTTTCTATTCAAACCATTTTTTCCATTTGTCCTTTTCAGAAAATGATGTCCATGAAAGACATGGAGAAGAACTTCTGGTGTCAGACCTTGGCAGAAGCCACTGGAATTGCTTCCCCTAATCATGAGGGTTCTAACACCTCTCTTCCCATATGAAGAGAAAGCAGGGCAAAGAAGGAACATGATTCTTCTTTGACCATTTGAGTTCCCAGAGGAGATAAATTATTCTGTTTTGCAACTGAAATTCAACTAGATGGATTTACAGTGGCCAAATAATATGCCCTTCAACGCCCATGAGATGTGGGCTCTACTGGACTTTCATTGTTGGCAGCATGTCTGAACCCATGTGAGAAGGGCATCAGGGTCCACCTCTTGGCATTCATACAGACACCCAAATACTAAGGTACTGTGTGCTCACTACGGGGCCAAGCTCTTGGCAGTGCTGGGAGGAAAGATGAAGGAAGGGGAGCAGGCGAGGGGGTGATACATGAAGTCACACAGTTATTCTCCAGCCAAACAGCTCACTGGAATTGCACACTGCCTGTTCCACATCTTTGCCACACTTGCTATGCCTTGGAGAACTCTCTCTTGTCCCCTCCACCTCTCTCAGCATCTCCACGTGTCCAAATAGCACCCATCCTTCCAGACGCAGCTGTGGGGCTGGTCCCAGGGCAGGGTGAGATAAGGCCACCCTCCATCACATCCTCCAGGAGCTCCCCTCACCCACTCAGCCACTCCATTAAAAACCGGCCCACCCTTATTAGCAAGTCTATAGCCTCAGAAGCAGAAAAAGTGCTACCCATCTCATTTATTGGGCATATTATTCTCGTCAAAGGCTTTTAGAGAATTTTGCTAATGGCTCCGGGACTATACACACCATCACAATTAAGACATAGCTAAGAAATTAAGTTTTATGGACATAAATCAGCAGGTATGCTTATTCAGCTGTTACACCTCACTTAGAATTGGGCTTCGCACCTTAAGATGAAGCATGATTTCCATTCAGGAGTTGTAATGGCCTTGTTAATGGAATATTAATTACCTCGCTTGTTGGACAGCAAGATGTCTGCTCCTGCTCTCCTGCCAACAGTGTTCTTAGAGAAACACATTTTTCCAACTTTGTGTCACTATGGCTGACAGATCTCACTAAACCCACTCCGTCATCCCCAGAATGACAGAATAATGAAGACAGAAAGACAGAATGAAGTTCACCAGCCCGTGAAGAGGCAGATAAACAAAACCTTAGGTGATCATAGTGATGGTATGCGGTCTACCTTCCCCAAAAGACACTGTGGTGGAGAAGGGACTTTGGGCTAAGGGTCAGAAGGAATGGCTTCTCACCTGCCATCATAGTGAGTTCAGATTGCCATACACTGGCTTAAACAACAAACATTTAATTCTCACAGTTCTGGAATCTGGGAAGTCTAAGATCAAGGCACCAGTAGATTAGGTGTCTGGGAGAGCCCACCTCCTGGCTTATAGAAGGCTACCTTCTCCCTGTGTGCTCACATGGCATTTCTTCTTCCTATAAGGGCTCTAATCCCATCATGAGGGCATCACCCATCTGACCTCATCTAAACCTAATCACCTCCCAAAGGCCCCACCTCCTAATACCATCACATTTGGGGATAGGGCTTCCACCTATGAATTCTTGGCAGGGGACACAAACATTCAGCCCATAATACCTCCACCCCAACAATAACTAGCATTATGACTTCAGGCAAGGCACTTACACTCTCCGGGCCACAGTTTCTCATTTATTACATGATATAATAAAGTGACCATGGATAAAACTGAGTGAAAAACACAACCCTTAGAAAGATATCAATATTGGACCAGTTTGTGATAATCTTGCCAAGACTATAAAGGGTGGGCCCAAGAGAGCAGTGCAGGCAGCCTCCACATTTTATCAGCAGCATCAGGGGCCAAAGCAGCCCAGGTACCAGCAGTGTGGGAAGGCAGTCAGGTTCAGTGTAGTTAACTGGGGGGGGGGGGGGGGGGGGGGGGGGGGGGCAGGGCGGAGGGGACAGGTGCCTAGCCTTATCATCAACAGTGTGAGCTACCATCAGGGACACTTCGGACACAGGAAAGCAGGACTACACCATGAGAATACCTTGAAGAGCAGTATTTTCCAGCAAGAAGATAAGTGACAATTGAACTACATGGGGGTGGTGAACCTGCCCTGGCTTTGGACCAAGTTGGTTCTAAAGACCTGCTCAGCAAAGGAAGGGCTCAATCAGGACCTAGCACACCTGGGCCCAGACCTGCTGTGCCCCCAAGTGTCTGTGCCATATTAGACAAGTTCATACCCTTCTCTGGCCCTAGTTTCTTTCTTTCAACCCAAAGATCTCAAGGTCAAACAGCCTCTTCCTCTAAGAAATATCAGTTAAAATTGCTTCAGAGCAGCCACCACCTTTCTTTACTTCATCTAGGGGAAAATTCTCAGACCCAGGACCTGCTGGAAGAATTTCTTTGCATTCATTTAGCATATCAATTCTCACATTTTCTGCTTGAACTTGAGAGCAAATAACTCAGAGAGCTGCGCTTTTGTCTCTTCAATGCAGAGTTTTGCATATTCTCCTGGACTCTTTGTCCTTGAGTTACCCACCACAGACCAGCCCTGCTCCCTGGCTGAGGCCAAGGCAGGCCTCCACAGCTAACTGGGGCAGCTGCCCTTCCCATACATCCTCCCTCCTTCTGCAGAGAGTGAAGGTCCAGCCCAAAGTGGGATGCAGAGAAGGAGTATGGAATGGGGAATAGGCAGTAAGAACCCCAGAATGGGGGGAAGGGTGTTGCAGGTGCAGGGTGGTTGGGTAAAAGCAACGGTTTGCAAGGCTCATGAGACAAAATCAAAGCAACTGATGTTCTGCTTTGAGCTGCTGGACTGCAAGAGGCCTTGGAGCCAGGTCTCGGGGTGAGAGGCTCTCACACAAGCTGTTGCACATTTCAATGTCAATAGCATCCAGGAGGCCCTAGGCTCCTCACAAAAGTGGAAGAGGGAAGGAAGCCCAGTCTGTGATAAGACGCCCTTCCTACCCTGTGGCACATTGTCCTTTACTCACTCCGCTTTACTCACTCCGCAATGAAACTGCAACCCCAGAGAGAGAAAGCTGCTTCTTACCAGTAATGGCCTTTGACGGTGCCTCCGTCAGTTGTTGCTGCATAACAAACAATCCCAGTCACATACCACGATAAGCATTCATTTAGCTCAGGCATCTGCAGGTCAGTTGGGGGTCAGCTGATACAGGCTGGGCTCAGCTGGGCAGCAATAAGCTGTAGGTTGGGTCTGAGCCCTTTCCCCATTTCTCTCATAGTCCTTGGTCCAGTGGACTAGCTGGGGCATGTTTTTCTCATGACAACAACAGAGGCACAAGAGAGCAAATGGAAACATGCCATGCCCCTTGAGGCCTAGCCCAAGCTGGCACCCTATGGTTTCTGCTCATTTCCATTGGCCAAATCAAGTCACATTCCCAAGTTCAAAGTAGAGGGCCAGAGAAATATACTTTGCCTTATAGAAGGAACTGCAGAATCATATGGCAAAGGAATAGATACAGGGAAAGGTAAAGAATTGGGGCCTATAATGCAGTCCACAAAAGGAATGAGTCCCACAATGCCTCATGGTCGATGGGACATTTTTCACACTTTCCTTAATTTACTCTTTATAACAACCCTAAGAGACAACGATTATATCTCCACGTTATAGATGAAGAAACTGAAACTCAGAAAGAGAAGACATGCCTGAGATCACACCATCATTAAGCATAAGAATGGGTACACCGGGACTTCCCTGGTGGTGCAGTGGTTAAGAATCTGCCTGCCAATGCAGGAGACATGGGTTCGAGCCCTGGGCCGGGAAGATCCCACATGTCGCGGAGCAACTAAGCCCGTGCGCCACAACTACTGAGCCTGAGCTCTAGAGCCCGCAAGCCACAACTACTGAGCCCACACACTGCAACTACTGAGCCCATGTGCCACAAATACTGAAGCCCGTGCGCCTAGAGCCTGTGCTCTGCAACAAGAGAAGCCACCCTAATGAGAAGCCTGTGCACCACAACAAAGAGTAGCCCCTGCTCACCGCAACTAGAGAAAGCCTGCGCACAGCAACAAAGATCCAACACAGCCAAAAATAAAAATAAATAAATAAAATTAAAAAAAAAAAAAAAAGAATGTGTACACCAGTCTCTTCATCCAACTTCAAGTCCAGAAATTTTGCCATAACCTCAATGCTGGCCTTCTTTAAGGAGACCTTAGAGCACCTGGGATTTGTGGAAAGATCCCTCATTATTTATATGTCTCCCACTGTTATATAATTTTATGGACAGCCAAAGGGACCTTGATTTTCTTAACCATAAAGTAAAGAATTTAGATGAAATCAGGAACAGCAAATATCTGACATGCATGCTGCCACTAACCATTCCTACATCCGTGGCCGACATCACTAATCAATGATGGCGCTCTTTCCTCATGAGCCTCAGACTTTTTCTCCACACAGCATTGTGGACAGTCGCTGCTACTGAATTGGAGAGGACACAGAAGATAAAGACTGTTTTTAAATGCTGTATAAACCTTTTCTGAGGCTCATCCAGCCCCAAAAGGCTATGATTCTGAAACCAACAACAACAGCATGGAAACAACAGCATAGAAAGGCCACATGTCTGGGATCAGAAGAACTGATTCTAGCAGCAGCTCGGCTATAGCTCGCTCTGTGTGGGAAAGAGAGCTAAATTTACCTGAGCATTTGTTGCATCAGTTTTGTGACCTTTTAAATCATTTATTTCAATTCCATAAACATTAATCGAGGATCCACTGAATGCCAAGCACTGCTGTCAAGGAAATAAAGAAATGAAAGGAACAGCATCCCAATCCTGGAAGGAAGGTAGGGGGGTAGGAGAGGCTCTGATTTCTGAGGTCCCGTCCAACATTAATACTCGACTAATATGTCACTAAAAAGTACAAGACATTGTCATGGGACTCATAATCCTGCAGACTCCCCAAGCTTGAAGATCTCCCAGGCAGGAGTGGGCATTATAGATGAGAGGATCTGACCTCAGAGTGAGGGTTACCATGTTCCACTGTTCTCCATGCTCCCAGAGTAGAAGGCAAATCCCACTTTGGGGCCAAACCTTTCCAGGCTCATCTTCCAGATTTTAGGTTGTGAGTCCCAGCTGTGCCACTTACTAGCCTCAGAACCTTGAGCCATCCACTCACTCACTGAGGGACTGGTTTCCTTATCTGAAAAACAGGGTTCATCACCACCGCCGCTGTGGTGGGTATCTGTATGTTATTCAACAAGTAAACGCCTGCAGCACAGATGCCCGGAATGAGCTCACATCCCTTTCCTTCCTCTCCTTCACACACCCCATGCCCCAGATCAGAACTTCTCCACTTCTCCTAGCTGCACAAGGGAGTCCCTGGAGCTTTTGAAAAATAGAGATGCCCAGGCCTGACCCCAGATCAATAGAATCAGAGCCTTTGGGGACGGAGCCCAGGGAGTCATCCTTCTTAAGTCTCCCAGGTGACACTGATGTGCAGACACCGGTGAGAACCACCACTCTGGTTGTGTTAGTCAGGGTTTTCTAGAGAAGCAGAGCCAATAGGACATAGAGACAGAAATAGGGATAGAGATATAGATGATAGAGATAGAGAGCGAGAGAGGTAGTAGGTAGGCAGGCAGATAGATAGATGGACAATAGATAGATAGATACATAGGTAGATGATAGATGATAGATATAAATAGACAGATAGATAGACAGATAGATAGATGATAGATACATAGATACATAGAAAGAGATTTATTATAAAGAATTTGCTTGAGATTATGGAGGCTGAACAGCTCCAGGATCTGCAGTCAGCAAGCTGGAGACCCAGGAGAGCCAATGGTGTAATTTTAATCTTAGTCCAAAGGCCTGGGAACCAGGAGAGCCAAAGTATAAGTTCCAGGCCTAGTCCAAGTTCAAAGGCTGGAGACCAGTATCCCAGGTCAGTAGTCAAGCAACAGAAATTCCTACCTCCCCAGGCTCTTTGGTCTATTCAGGCCTTCAATGGATTGGATGAGGCCCCCTTTCTGCTTCACTCAGTCTACCAGTTCAAATGTTAATCTCACCCAGAAACACCCTCACAGAATAATGTTTAACCAAATATCTGGGCACCCCATGGCCCAGTCAAGTTGACACATAAAATTCACCACCACACTGACCTCAGCCAACTTCTCCAGGCTTCCCAGATTCCCCATCTCCCTGGCTTTGCTCGTGCAGTCTCTTCTGCCTGGAATGCCATCTCCCCAGCCCCAGCATTTTGCTAATCCAGCTCCGCTCACCAAACTCAATGGTCAAACTCCCTCTTCCAGGGAGCCTCCCATGAGCCACTCCTGGGTTTCTGAGAGCAGAGCAGCTCCCAAATAACTGGGATGGCCCAGAGACTTCCCTCAGCTCTGCCCCTGTGTAAACCTTGCCCCACCCTATGAGGCAGGGAGAGCAAAAGGGGCAAACCCTTGGGAGAACCAGAGCGAAGGGTCCACCGGAAAGTGGGGTTTGGGTCACCTGCTGCTATTGATCAGGGACCGATTTGTTTGGAGATAAAGACAAAAAAACCTGGATGCCCCAGCAGCAGCAGGCCTGTGGGCATCACTGAGGTCACGCAACAGAATTCTCCAGTTTCTCCAGCCCACATGCACATCCCTCCACCTGCCCACAGCACACTCCAGCCCCCTCAAACGTCACCCTTTTTCTGCAGAGAGATGTCCAAGGATAACGCAGACTCACCTGCGCTCACAAGCAGCGCTCTCGTGGTTCTGTCTCTGCGCCTTCAGGGCCGTCTGGGGTGGCCCTCACCTGCCGTCCCTCCTAACATGAGGCCATGTCGCGTTCCCAGTAAAGGCAGGAAGGGACTTGTCCCCAGTACCACCTGTGCCTTCTGCCCCGGGTTGAAAACAGCTCTCCCCGAAGGCTCTAATGCCGGCTCCCCGGGCCCCACGGGCCAGACCCCAGGCTGCCCTCTCCATCCCCTGCCTCTGACTCCAGACCCGCAAGCGGGAACCTCGCCCTGGCCAATCAACTCACGCGCATGGATGGACAAGCAGAGATGTGACCTGCCCAGGCTCACAATTAACCGAATTTTCCTTTACGCTTCTTGGCAGCACAATAAGCATTTTTCAGAATCGAGGCTGGGAGAAGCACTTTGGACAAATCGCTGGAAGAAACTTGGAGTCTGATCCCCACTATCCCTCAGTTGGTTCCTCAGTAACACCCCACCCCCAGCTCTGTGAATTCTCATCTCAACGGAGAGACAAGCGGTTTCTCATCTTTGGGAATTTTCTTCTCCTGTTCATGCTTTGCTTTATTCAGATATCTAAAATTTGTCCTATTCACATTTTCTCTATTCCTCCACAATTATAATCCTCATTTGCTTCCTTCCCCAGAGGCGTCCAGGGGTCCCTTGACCCACCAGCCCCTTTTTTTCTCAGTGTATCAGCCATATCACCAAGATCTCTCTCCAACAAACACAACATCGTCAATTTCTAGCGGGATCTGGGGCCCTTGTTTGCCCATGGCGGATCTAGGGCCTGTTTAGTTCACTCTGCTCCATCTCCTCCTCCTTTTCTTTCACACACACCTGTGAATTTGTTGGGGCACCTGGAAGGTCGGGCTAGTGCAAGGAGATTGTTTCCCTACTTGGAGTACCCATCACACCAAATGACCATCCAACTGCAGTGGGAGAGGGTGGAAGGGGGTGGGCAGTGTAGGTCAGTCCTGTGAGTGGGTGTGAAGTTTAACAGGTATGTGTGTGCCAGGTATGCTGAATGATGTGTGTGGTGTGTGACTTCCTGTGGGGGGAGGGTGTGGGTGCCCGTGTACACGTGTGGAGCATATCCTGCATGTGTGTGAAAAACAACGGCTCACCTGTGTACGTAGGATGCAGGTCTCTGGTATATACAGATGGTCCCAGATTTACGATGCTCCCATTTATAATTTTTGTACTTTACCATGGTGTAAAATGATACACATTCAATAGAAACCATACTTCAACATGAATTTTGATCTTTTCCCGAGCTAGTGATATGCAGTACATACTCTCTCATGATGCTGGGCAGTGGCAGAAGCTGTAGCTCGCATTCAGCTATGAGATCACAAGGGTGAAAATCCGATACCCTTACAACTGTCCTGTACCCAGACAACCATTCTGTTTTTCACTTTCAGTACAGTATTCAATTACATGAGATATTCAACACTTTATTATAAAATGGGCATTGTGTTAGATGTTTTTGCCCAATTACAGGCTAATGGAAGTATTCTGAGTATGTTTAAGGTAGGCTGGGCTAAGCGATGATATTCGGTAGGTTAGGTGTATCAAATGTATTTTTGACGAAATATTTTCCATTTATGATGGGTCTATCAGGACATAACGTCACCCTAAGTTGAGGAAGATCTACAGTATATCCGGTGCTTGAACGCCTGTGCATGTAGGAGGTGTCTGCGGTTTGGGGAGGTGACAGGTACATGTAAGGAGAGGGTGGGTGTGTGGGTTTGAGGGGAGGAGGGATGAGATCAATGAGGGAACACATAGTAGCCTGGTAGGAGGTAGTTCAGCCCTTTGTCAGACAAGGCTGTCAGGCCTGTCCCAGTGCAGAGAAACAGGAAGAGTGTGAGCTCTTTAGAAAGGGGACCCCAGGTGATGAATATGCTGATCCCAAGAAGAAAAACATTATGAGTCAGGGTTGGGCCCCAGAGACCTGCAGGATGGAGTTTGGGGCTCAGAGTGGGGCTCGGGGCCCCCACTGGGATAGATGAAGGGAGGGGCAGCTCCAAACAGGCAGACAAGGCAGGTGCTGGCCTACCACAGCCTTCGGGAAGTGTGGCACAGAAAGACCTGGGTTCGAATCCTGATCTATGCCACTCCCTAACTGTGTGGCCCCAGGCAAGTGACTTAACTTCTGTCAGCCTCAGTTTCTTCATCCACAAAATAGAGTGCTCTAAAAATTAAAATAGAGGAACATACAAAAGGACTTAGCGCAATGCCTGGTACACAGTGACCAATGAGGAGGTGGCCATTGTGTTGTTCTTACTGTTATTTTCCTCCACAGCCCCACCCCTGCTAGCATCACGGGAGCCTCTGACGGAAGACTGAGCCTTTCCAGGCCAGGAGGACACGGAGGGTTTGCAGCACCTCCTCCACCGGATGTGCTGCCTTAGCCCTGGGATGCATTCCCTTGGGAGCATCTGCAGTGCCCCTCCTGCTCCCCTGTCAGAGCTGGGGTCTGCCTGGGAGCGCAGCAGTTGTTTGCGGAGGTGGCATGTGGAGTGTGTATGTGTGTTTGAGGGCAGCTGACTACCCTGGGGTTGGACCTCCACCCAGCCCGTTCCTACAGCCAAATCCTAGCAAGCATCTGTTTATTCATCTGCTCATTTCATGGATGAGAACCTGTCGGGCGCTGTCCTAGGTGCTGGGGACTTGATGGTGATTGCAGTATAGGCTGAAGGTATTCAGGCATTCCAGAATAACATGCCAGCTTTAAGTATCAAAATATTAATATTTTTGTTGGTGTAATACAATTATTTCAGTATTTTTAAAAATTTGAAATCTGAATTATTTACATCTGGAGAGATACCCAGAAAATTTTATGCTATATCAAAATTTCTAATTGGCCCAAGAAACACTCCTTTAAAAATCCATCTGTCTATATTCCTCCCCTGTTATTGTGAAAATCCCATGACCAGGATCACTGGCTGGTTGGCCATTGTTTGCTTTTTCCTTCAGTTGGTTGGTTTGAGTGATATTAGTCATTTATACTCCTCCTAAAGCCAGTCTGGGTTCTGCTGTTCTTCGGAGAGGCTTGAAGGGGTCTCCTTAGAATGGGGATGAGAGGACACATTAAGGCAAACAAGAAGAGGATATGGCAGCAGAATTGGGGGATGGGGGAGGGACAAAGAAAGAATGAGGTTCCCAGGTCTTCCCAGCTTCCTTTCCCTGGGATGAGATTCACTCTGCTCCCCTCCCAGAAAAGGGCCAGATCCCTTGTTGGTGCCTCATTCCTCCTCCTGCAGGATAATTTATTTCAGTTTGTTTTGATCGTAATTCTCCTGAAAGAATAAAGTTTCCTCAGTCCTCTATCCTGGCTTTCCCTTAGGCAGAACTTAGGACAAAGTATAGACGACTTTGGTGGCCATATCTCACCTTTTTAATGAAACGCCAATAGTTGGGTCTTTCTTAAAATACCATATTGTTATACTATCATTTTGATCCAATGCTACAGCTATAACTACTACAATATGATGATGAGCAAAACTCCCTACCCTCAAGGAATTTTTACTTTAGTGGGGGAGACACAATAAAGAAGTGTTAGACGATGCCCACCTGACCTACTGAGCATTTGAAATGGGACTGTTCTAAATTGAGGCATGCTACAAATGTAAAATATACCCTCAAAAGACTTTATGCAAGAAAAAAGAATGTAAATAATTTTTGTATAGCGTACACACTGAAATAATACTATTCTGATATTTTGGGTTAAATAATACATATTCTTAAATAAAACATACTATTAAAATTTTTTTAAAACATTACAAAAATAAAGAAGTGAGCATATATGTAACATAATTTCAAATAGTGTTATGATTGGATCGGTTTTTTGCTGCATGACCAACCATGCTAATATTTTATGATTTTTTTAAAATGACTTTATTTTTGCTCATGAGATTACAGGTCAGCTCAGCAGTTCTACCAGTCTGGTCTGGGTTCCTTCATGCATATGCAATTGGCTCCAGGGAAGCCCGGTGGTTCTGCTTCTGGGAAAGGCTGGCTATTGGCTGGGGTGCCTCAGTTTTCCTCCACAAGTTCTCTCATCCTCCACCAAACTAGCTCAGTCTTTTTTTCTCCAGGCAGTTGTTGGCATCCAAGAGTAAGAGCAGAAGACGACAAGGCTCAGAGCTGGCACACCTTTACTTCCAAAACATTCTATTGGCCAGGGCAAGTCATAAGTCCAGTCCAGATTTGAGGACTGGGGAAATAGACTCCACATCTCAATGGAAGGTGTTGCAAAGTCATATTGCAAAGGGGTGTTGATGGAGGGATGGATAATTGTGGCCATTGTTGCAATAAATGACATGGGTAATAAAGAAAATAAAAGGAAGTAATGGGATAAGAAAGTGACAGGGTGAGAAGCTTCTTTATATTAGGTCAGAGAAGAACTCTCTGAAGAGAAAAATTTGAGGTGAGACCTGAGTGATAAGAAAGAGCAGCTATGCTTCACAGATTAGGTAGAGGAGCACAGCATGTGCAAAGGCCCTGAGTACATAAAAATCTTAATTGTGCTCAGGATTCAGAAAGAAGCTGGGTCTACCTGCGATAAATAAATAGATGGGGGAAATGCTAAGAGACCAAATTAAAGAAATAGGGGGCAATCATGTCTGGCCTTATAGGTATGGTAAGATATTTGCATTTTATTTTAAATGTGATAGGAAGCCATTGGAGGGTTTGAAACAGAAAAGTGAAATGATCTGATTAAAATTTGGGCTGCTGTGGGGACAATAGGCTAAATTGGGAACAGGCCAGAGTGGAAGCAGGTAGGAGAATATTGTAATAGTCCAGGCAAGAAATATCAAGACAGAGACCAAAGTGGTAGCAGTGAAGTTGTAAGAGTTGGGATGCTCTGGAATATATGTCTGAAGCAGAGTCTGCAGGACTTTCTAATGGATTAGATGTTAGAGGAGAAGAAAAAAGAAGTGAAGATGACTCAAAGTGTTTTCCTTAAGTTTCTGGGTGGATGATGCACTAGTGAATGAACCTCATCACTAAGATACAAAGACTATGAAAGAAACACGTTTGGGAGAGGAGTAAGTTGAGAATTTTACTGTGGGCTTGTTAAGTGTAAAAGGCCTGGTAGAACAGGGAAACATACTCAATATTTTGTAATCACCTGTAAGGGAAAAGAAACTGAAGAGGTATATATATATATATATATATATATATATATATATATATATATATACCTGAAACTAACATGATATTGTAAATAAACTCTACTTCAATAAAAACAAACTAATGAGTAATTTTAAAAAGAGGCCTGGTAGACATCACAGAGGTGTCAAATAAGCTAATCAGATAGGTGAGTCTCGAATTCAGAGGGGAGATTGCGCTGGAGATATCCATTTTATAGTCAACAGCATATCTAGCATGAGGCTAGATAAATCTACCAATGGAGATAATAAATAGAAAAGAGAAGGGGACCTATGCCAATATTCAGAAGTAGATCAGAAAGAGGAAATAGAAGAAAAGGAGATTAAGAAGTGACCATTAAAGCAGGAAAACAAAAAAGAAAATAAAGTGTTTCAAAAAGGAGGGAGTGATCACTTCTGCTTCCAGCCAAGATGGAGTAACAGGGACCAGATACCCTTACATCTTAAACTACTAGGAAACCAAAGCATTGTTTCATAATAACAAGTTTTAAGCATTGTGCAAAAAAGCAGCACAGAAATTTGATCTCTGAAAGAAGACAAACAAGCAAGGTTGTTTGTCGATTGTACCAGCTCACCACCTAGAGGCATTTTCCAGGCCTTAGCAAAGGGAGTGGAGACCATAACAGAACCCAGCAGTCTGACTGAGTAGAGAAGCCAGAGATGAAAGTTCAGGGAAGCCAAGGCAGCTAGAATTTGCAAGGATGAGTACCAGAAGGATGGGACCTTCACAAAGAGAGCGTTTCAGAGATCTGCACAGGTGTCCCCTCAAGTCTGTGGCTGCATGTGCATAAGCAAAAACTATCCAAAGATGGAAAAAGAACCATCAGGAAAAACATAAGCAGAACAATTCCCAGAGTTCACACAGGATCGAGGACAAACTTCATAACACATGGGGCTTTGGGTAGAATCCTCAAAAAGGAATTGCTTTAGTATTGGTGCTAAATTATACCTACACTAAAAGTTGCTTTGTACCTGCCATAAAAAAAGCTTAACAAGGGTGAAAAGACCCATAGTTCTGAGTAACTATGTACAGGAAAAAATCCAACACTACTTAAATAAATACAATAATATCCAGCAAGTCCAGGAAAAACTCTGGACCTGCCTAAGAGGCAAGAGACCATTGTTTTGGGGTGCACGAGGAGAGGGGATTCAGAGCACCGCCTAAACAAGCTCCAGAGATGGGCGTGAGCTGCGGCTATCAGCGTGGACTCAGAGACGGGCATGAGATGCTAAGGCTGCTGCTGCAGACACCAAGAAGCCTGTGTGTAAGCACAGGTCACTATCCACACCTCCCCCTCCTGGGAACCTGTGTAGTCCGCCAGGGTCCCGTGATCCAGGGACAACTTCCCTGGAAGAACACACGCCACGCCTCAGGCTGTTGCAACGTCACGCTGGCCTCTGCCACCACAGGCTCACCCCACATTCCATACCGCTCCCTCCCCCTGGCCTAAGTGAGCCAGAGCCGCCTTATCAGCCTCTCCTTTAACCCCGTCCTATCTGGACGGGGAACAGACGCCCTCAGGTGAACTACATGCAGAGGCAGGGCAAAATCCAAAGCTGAACCCCAGGAGCTGTATGAACAAAGAAGAGAAAGGGAAATTTCTCCCAGCAGCCTCAGGAGCAGCGGATTAAATCTCCACAATCAACTTGATGTACCCTGTATCTGTGGAATACCTGAATAGACAACGAATCATCCCAAAACTGAGGTGGTGGACTTTGGGAGCAATTGTAGACTTGGGGTTTGCTTTCTGCATCTGACTTGTTTCTGGCTTTATGTTTATCTTAGTTTAGTATTTAGAACTTATTATCATTGGTAGATTTGTTTATTGATTTGGTTGCTCTCTTCCTTTTTTATTTTATATATATATATTTTTTTCCCTTTTTCTCTTTTTGTGAGTGTGTATGTGTATGCTTCTTTGTGTGATTTTCTCTGTATAGCTTTGCTTTTGCCATTTCTCCTAGGGCTCTGACTGTCCGTTTTGGGGTTTTTTTTGTTTGTTTCTTTGGGTTTTTTTAGTATAGTTTTTAGCGCTTGTTATCATTGGTGGATTTGTTTTTGGTTTGGGTGTGCTCTTCTTTCTTTCTCTCTCTTTTCAATTAATTTTTTATTTTTAATAATTTTTTTCTATTTTAACAACTTTATTTTATTTTATATATTTATTTTTTCTTTCTTTCTTTCTTTCTTTCTTTTTCTCCCTTTTTTTCTGAGCCGTGTGGCTGACAGGGTCTTGGTACTCTGGCTGGGTGTCGGGCCTGAGCCTCTGAGGTGGGAGAGCCGAGTTCAGGACATTGGTCCACCAGATACCTCCCAGCCCCACGTAATATGAAACAGTGAAAGCTCTCCCAGAGATCTCCATCTCAACGCTAAGACCCAGCTCCACTCAACGACCAGCAAACTACAGTGCTGGACACCCTATGCCAAACAACTAGCAAGACAGGAACACAAACCCACCCATTAGCAGAGAGGCTGCCTAAAATCATAATAAGTTCACAGCCACACCAAAACACACCACAGGACATAGTCCTGCCCACCAGAAAGACAAGATCCAGCCTCATCGCCAGAACACAGGTACCAGTCCCCTCCACTAGGAAACCTACACAACCCACTGAACCAACCTTAGCCACTGGAGACAGACACCAAAAACAACGGGAACTACAAACCTGCAGCCTGCAAAACAGAGACCCCAAACACAGTAAGTTAAGCAAAATGAGAAGACAGAGAAATATGCAGCAGATGAAGGAGAAAGGTAAAAACCCACCAGACCAAACAAATGAAGAGGAAATAGGCAGTCTACTTGAAAAAGAATTCAGAGTAATGATAGTAAACATGATCCAAAATCTTGGAAATAGAATGGAGGAAATACAAGAAACGTTTAACAAGGACCTAGAAGAACTAAAGAACAGACAAACAATGATGAACAACACAATAAGTGAAATTAAAAATTCTCTAGAAGGAATCAATAGCAGAATAACTGAGGCAGAAGAACAGATAAGTGACCTGGAAGATAAAATAGTGGAAATAACTACCACAGAGCAGAATAAAGAAAAAAGAATGAAAAGAATTGAGGAAATCTCAGAGACCTCTGGCACAACATTAAATGCACCAATATTCGAATTATAGGAGTCCCAGAAGAAGAAGAGAAAAAAAAAGGGGGACTGAAAAAATATTTGAAGAGATTATAGTTGAAAACTTCCCTAATATGGGTAAGGAAATAGTCAATCAAGTCCAGGAAACGCAGAGAGGCCCATACAAGATAAATCCAAAGAGAAACACGCCAAGACATATTAATCAAACTATCAAAAATTAAATACAAAGAAAAAATATTAAAAAGCAGCAAGGGAAAAGCAACAATTAAGATACAAGGGAATCCCCATAAGGTTAACAGCTGATCTTTCAGCAGAAACTCTGCAAGTTTCAGCAGAAACTCTGGCAGGACATATTTAAACTGATGAAAGGGAAAAAGCTACAACCAAGATTACTCTACCCAGCAAGGATCTCATTCAGATTCAACAGAGAAATTAAAACATTTACAGACAAGCAAAAGCTAAGAGAATTCAGCACCAACAAACCAGCTTTACAACAAATGCTAAAGGAATTTCTCTAGGCAGGAACCACAAGAGAAGGAAAAGACTTACAATAACAAACCAAAACAATTAAGAAAATGGTAATAGGAACATACATATTGATAACTACCTTAAATGTAAATGGATTAAGTGCTCCAACCAAAAGAATGGATACAAAAATAAGACCCACATATATGCTGTCTACAAGAGACCCACTTCAGACCTAGGGACACATACATACTGAAAGTGAGGGGATGGAAAAAGATATTCCATGCAAATGGAAATCAAAAGAAAGCTGGAGTAGCAATTCTCATATCAGACAAAATAGATTTTAAAATAAAGACTATTACAAGAGAAAAAGAAGGGCACTACATAATGATCAAAGGATCAATCCAAGAAGAAGATATAACAATTTTAAATATTTAAACACCCAACATAGGAGCACCTCAATACATAAGGCACAGGCTAACATCCATAAAAGGGGAAATCGACAGTAACACAATCATAGTAGGGGACTTCAACACCGCACTTTCACCAGTGGACAGATCATCCAAAATGAAAATAAACAAGGAAACACAAGCTTTAAATGATACATTAAACAAGGTGGACTTAATTGATATTTATAGGACATTCCATACAAAATCAACAGAATACACTTTCTTCTCAAGTGCTCATGGAACATTCTCCAGGATAGATCATATCTTGGGTCACAAATCAAGCCTTGGTAAATTTAAGAAAACTGAAATCGTATCACGTAACTTTTCTGACCACAATGCTATGAGATTTGGTATCAATTACAGAAAAAATACTGCAAAAAATACAAACACATGGTGGCTAAACAATACACTACTAAATAACCAAGAGATCACTGAAGAAATTAAAAAATACCTAGAAACAAATGACAATGAAAACACGATGACCCAAAACCTATGGGATGCAGCAGAAGCAGTTCTAAGAGGGAAGTTTATAGCAATACAATCCTACCTCAGGAAACAATAAAAATCTCAAATAAACAACCTAACCTTACACCTAAAGCAATTAGAGAAAGAAGAACGAACAAAAAAAAAACCCCAAAGTTAGTCGAAGGAAAGAAATCATAAAAATCAGATCAGAAATAAATGAAAAAGAAATGAAGGAAATAATAGCAAAGATCAATAAATCTAAAAGCTGGTTCTTTGAGAAGATAAACAATATCAGCCAGATTCATCAAGAAAAAGAGGGAGAAGGCTCAAATCAATAGAATTAGAAATGAAAAAGGAGAAGTAACAACTGACACTGCAGAAATACAAAGGATCATGAGAGATTACTACAAGCAACTATATGCCGATAAAATGGACAAACTGGAAGGAACACACAAATTCTTAGAAAAGCACAACCTTCTGAGACTGAACCAGGAAGAAATAGAAAATATGAACAGACGAATCACAAGCAATGAAATTGAGACTGTGATTTAAAAATCTTCCAACAAACAAAAGCTCAGGACCAGATGGCTTCACAGGTAAATTCTATCAAACACTTAGAGAAGAGCTAACACCTATGCTTCTCAAACTCTTCCAAAATATAACCAAGAGAGGAACACTCCCAAACTCTTTCTATGAAGCCATCATCACCCTGATACCAAAACCAGAAAAAGATGTCACAAAGAAAGAAAACTATAGGCCAATATCTCTGATGAACATAGATGCAAAAATCCTCAACAAAATACTAGAAAACAGAATCCAACAGCACATTAAAAGGATCATACATCATGATCAAGTGGGGTTTATCCCAGGAATGCAAGGATTCTTCAATATATGAAAATCAATCAATGTGATACACCATATTAACAAGTTGAAAGATAAAAATCATATGATCATCTCAACAGATGCAGAGAAAGCTTTCGACAAAATTCAACACCCATTTACGATAAAAACCCTCCAGAAAGTAGGCATAGAGGGAACTTACTTCAACATAATAAAGGCCATATATGACAAACCCACAGACAACACCGTTCTCAATGGTGAAAAACTGATACCATTTCCACTAAGATCAGGAACAAGACAAGGTTGTCCACTCTCACCACTATTATTCAAAATAGTTTTGGAAGTTTTAGCCACAGCAATCAGAGAAGAAAAAGAAAGAAAAGGAATCCAAATCAGAAAGAAGAATTAAAACTGTCACTGTTTGCAGATGACATGATACTATACATAGAGAATCCTAAAGATGCTACCAGGAAATGACTAGAGCTAATCAACGAATTTAGTAAAGTAGCAGGATATAAAATTAATGCACAGAAATCTCTTGCATTCCTATACACTAATGATGAAAAATCTGAAAGAGAAGTTAAGGAAACACTCCCATTTACCATTGCAATAAAAAGAATAAAATATCTAGGAATAAACCTACCTAAGGAGACAAAAGACCTATATACAGAAAACTATAAGACACTGATGAAAGAAATTAAAGATGCTACAAACAGATGGAGAGATATACCAAGTTCTTGGATTGGAAGAATCAACATTGTGAAAATGACAGTACTACCAAAAGCAATCTACAGATTCAATGCAATCCCTATCAAACTACCAATGGCATTTTTCACATAACTAGAACAAAAATTTCACAATTTGTATGCAAACACAAAAGAACCTGAATAGCCAAAGCAATATTGAGAAAGAAAAATGAAGCTGGAGGAATCAGGCTCCCTGGCTTCAGACTATACTACAAAGCTACAGTAATCAAGACGGTATGGTACTGGCACCAAAACAGAAATATAGATCAATGGAACAGGATAGAAAGCCCAGAGATAAACCCACACACATATAGTCACCTTATCTTTGATAAAGGAGGCAAGAACATACAATGGAGAAAAGACTGCCTCTTCAATAAGTGATGCTGGGAAAACTGGACAGCTACCTGTAAAAGAATGAAATTAGAACACTCCCTAACATCATACACAAAAATAAACTCAAAATGGATTAAAGAACTAAATGTAAGGCCAGACACTATAAAACTCTTAGAGGACAACAGGCAGAACACTCCATGATATAAATCACAGCAAGATCCTTTTTGACTCACCTCCTAGAGAAATGGAAATAAAAACAAAAATAAACAAATGGGACCTAATGAAACTTAAAAGCTTTGGCACAGCAAAGGAAACCATAAACAAGACAAAAAGACAACCCTCAGAATAGGAGAAATATTTGCAAATGAAGCAACTGACAAAGGATTAATCTCCAAAATATACAAGCAGCTCATACAGCTCAATATCAAAAAAACAAACAACCCAATCCCAAAATGGGCAGAAGACCTAAATAGACATTTCTCCAAAGAAGATATACAGATTGCCAACAAACACATGAAAGAATGCTCAACATCACTAATCATTAGAGAAATGCAAATCAAAACTACAATGGGGTATCACCTCCCACCAGTCAGAATGGTCATCATCAAAAAATCTACAAACCATAAATGCTGGAGAGGGTGTGGAGAAAAGGGAACCCTCTTGCACTGTTGGTGGGAATGTAAATTGATACAGCCAGTATGGAGAACAGTATGGAGGTTCCTCAAAAAACTAAAAATAGAACTGCCATACGACCCAGCAATACCACTACTGGGCACATACCCTGAGAAAAACAATATTTCAAAAAGTGTCAGGTACCACAATGTTCATTGCAGCTCTATTTACAATAGCCAGGACATGGAAGCAACCTAAGTGTCCATCATCGGATGAATGGATAAAGAAAATGTGGCACATATATACAATGGAATATTACTCAGCCATAAAAAGAAATGAAATGGAGGTATTTGTAGTGAGGTGGATGGAGTTAGAGTCTGTCATACAGAGTGAAGTAAGTCAGAAAGAGAAAAACAAATACAGTATGCTAACACATATATATGGAATCTAAGGAAAAAAAAAAAAAAAGGTCATGAAGAACCTAGTGGCAAGACAGGAATAAAGACACAGACCTACTAGAGAATGGAGTTGAGGATATGGGGAGGGGGAGGGGTAAGATGTGACAGGGTGAGAGAGTGGCATGGACATATATACACTACCAAATGTAAAATAGATAGCTAGTGGGAAGCAGCCGCATAGCACAGGGAGATCAGCTCGGTGCTTTGTGACCACCTAGAGGGGTGGGATAGGGAGGATGGGAGGGAGGGAGACACAAGAGGGAAGAGATATGGGAACACATGTATATGTATAACTGATTCACTTTGTTATAAAGCAGAAACTAACACACCATTGTAAAGCAATTATACCCCAATAAAGATGTTAAAAAAAAAAAAAGAAGATGTGGCACATATGTACAATGGAATATTACTCAGCCATAAAAAGAAAGGAAACTGAACTATTTGTAGTGAGGTGGATGGACCTAGAGTCTGTCATACAGAGTGAAGTAAGTCAGAAAAAGAAAAACAAATACCATATGCTAACACATATATATAGAATCTAAAAAAAAAAAAAATGTTCTGAAGAACCTAGGGGCAGGACAGCAATAAAGACGCAGACGTAAAGAATGGACTTGAGGACATGGGGAGGGCGAAGCGTAAGCTGGGACGAAGTGAGAGAGTGGCATGGACTTATATATACTACCAAATGTAAAATAGATAGCTGTGGGAAGCAGCCGCCTAGCACAGGGAGACCAGCTCAGTGCTTTGTGACCACCTAGATGGGTGGGATAGGGAGGGTGGGAGGGAGACGCAAGAGGGAGGAGATATGGGGATATATGTATATGTATAGCTGATTCACTTTGTTATAAAGCAGAAACTAACACACCATTGTAAAGCAATTATATTCCAATAAAGATGCTAATAAATAAATAAATAAATAAAAATTTTCTATCAAAAAATGCAAAAAAATTGGGAATTAATTAATTAATTTAAAAATTAAAATAAATAAAATACCACCTCCAGTCTCTCTCTATCCCCTGGGATTTCTTGGTTATTGTTCATAGTGTTTAGCATTAAATGATATTAAATTATCAGTTTTCTTTTTTGTTAATTAGCTTATTGTCTGTCTCCTCAGCCAGAATATAATTTCCATGAGAGCCAGGATTTGCTGTCCTGTTAACAACCATATCCTCAGTTCCTAAACACTCCATAAACACTTGTTGAATAAATGAATGTTATACAAGTCTTACTTACTTTTTGTTCATAGCATTTAGCACTGTTCACAATTATAATCTTATGCACATATTTTACTCATGTTTGCCTCCCAGATAGACTTAAAGCCCTTAGAGGGCAGGAATCACATCAGTTTTGCCCCCAGTTGAAACTTAAGTATTCAGCACAGTGCCTGATACAGAGTGGGCTTAAAAGTATTTGTTGATTGGACTTCCCTGGTGGCGAAGTGGTTGGGAATCCACCTGCCAATGCAGGGGACATGGGTTCAAGCCCTGGTCTGGGACCACATGCCACAGAGCAACTAAGCCCGTGCGCCAAAACTACTGAGCCTATGTTCTAGAGCCCGCGAGCCACAATTACTGAGCCCATGTGCCATAACTACTGAAACCCACGCGCCTAGAGCCTGTGCTCTGCAACAAGAGAGGCCACAACAATGAGAAGCCCACGTGCAGCAAAGAGTAGCCCCCACTCGCCACAACTAGAGAAAGCCCGCACACAGCAACGAAGATCCAACGCAGCCAAATAAATAAATTTATTTAAAAAAAAAAAAAGTATTTGTTGACTGAAATGAGTGAATGCAGGATTGAATAAATGAAGGCATGAACAGAAAAAAAATAATAATAATACCCAGCAACCCACAATGTACAATTAATAACATCTACTATCTAATCAGAAATTACCAGACATGCAAAAAAATAGAAAAAAAGAATTTTCTCCATAAGAAGAACAATCAGTCAGTAGAAACAGACCCACAGCTGGTGGAACAAGCCGACAAGGACAGCAAAATAGCCATTGTAAATATACTCCATTTTTCAGAAGGTAGAAAAAAACATGACCATAATAAGAAAAAATATAGAAGAAATAAAAAAGAAGCAAATGCAAATTCTAGAGATTAAAAACATACAATATATGAAATGAAAAATACACTAGATGGGATTACCAGGATGTTTGACACTGCAGAAAAAAGATCAGTGACCTTGAAAAGATAGCAGTAGAAACTGTCCAAAATGAAGCATTGAGAGAAAAGAGACTGGGAAAAAATTGGATCATTAAATCCAGATCATCAATAGAGAACAAAATCAAGCAGTCTAACATATGTGAAACTGAAGTTCCATAAAAAGAGGGAGGGGACTAGCAGATACAACATTTGAAGAAAAAGACCATGTATTTTTTTCAAATATGGTGAAAATTATAACCCCACAAATTCAAGAATTTCAATGAACTCTAGGCTGAATAAATCTCAAAAAAAATTCAAGGTATATCATAATAATAATCCTCAAATACATGATTAAAAAAAGAAAAATTTTAAGGCAGCCAGACACATTATATACAGAAAAACAAAGACAAAAATGACAGCAAGGGACTTCTCTGGTGGCACAGTGGTTAAGAATCCACCTGCCAATGCAGGGGACACAGGTTCAATACCTGGTCTGGGAAGATCCCACATGCTGTGGAGCAACTAAGCCCATGTGCCACAACTACTGAGCCCGCGAGCCACAACTACTGAGGCCAGGAGCCACAACTACTGAAACCTGCGTGCCTAGAGCCCATGCTCCACAACAAGAGAAGCCACCGCAAGGAGAAGCCCACGCACCACAATGAAGAGTAGCCCCCACTCACCGCAACTAGAGAAAGCCCGTGTGCAACAACCAAGACCCAATGCAGCCAAAAAATAAATAAATAAATAAAATTTATTTTTTAAAAAAATGACAGCAAACTTCATATCAGAAGCTATGCAAGTCAGAAGAAAATAGAAAGACACCATTGAGACACTAAAGAGAAAAAAACTGTCAACCAAGAATTCTTTAACCCAGCAAAAACATCCTTCAAATCTGAAGATGAAATGCAGGCTTACCACAGAGATATTGCAGGTTCAGTTCCAGACCACTGCAATAAAGTGAGTACTGAACTAAAGAAAGTCATGTGAATTTTTTGGTTTCCCAGTTTATGTAAAAGTTATGTTTACGCTATATTGTTTATACTATACTGTAGTCCATTAAGTGTGCAATTGTGTTATGTCTAAAAAAGCAATGTATATACCTTAACTTTAAAATCTTTATTGCTAAAAAATGCTAACTGTTATCTGAGCCTTCAATGAGTCATAATCTTTTTTCTGGTGAAGGGTCTTACCTTGGTGTTGACTGCTGACTGATCAGGTGTAGACGGTATCTTTGTGCATGCGGTGACACTCATCCACCCCGATCAGGGAGAGGGTGTTGAGCTCCATGAGCTCCTCTTCCTTCAGTCTGCTCAGCACCTTCTACAGCGGCTCAGCTATACAGACTCAGGTCACGACTCCAGGCCAGGTGGCCAAAGGTGGGTGCTGAAGTTTGGGGTTGCTGCAGCAAAATCGTAAAAGAAGACAATCGATTGGCTCATCCTTTCATGAACAATTTATCTGTAGCTTGCAATGTTTTTTATAGCATTTTACAGTAAAACTTTCAAAATTGGAGTCATCCCTCTCAAATCCTGCCACTGCTTTATCATCTAAGTTTATGTAACATTCTAAATCTTTTGCTGTCATTTCAACAATCTGCACAGCATGTTCACCAGAAGTAGTTCCTATCTCAAGAAACTACTTTCTTTGTTCCATCCTTAAGAAGCAATCCCTCATCCATTAAAGTTTTATCACATGATTGCAGCAATTCAGTCACATCTTCAGGCTCCACTTCTAATTCTAGTTCTCTTGCTATTTTCACCACATCTGTAGTCACTTCCTCCGCTGAAGTCTTGAATCCCTGGAAGTCACTTGTGAGGGTTGGAATCAACTTCTTCCAAATGCCTGTTAATGTTGATGTTTTGACCGCTTCCCATGAATTATGAATGTTCTTAACTGCATCTAGCATGGTAAATTCTTTCCAGAAGATGTTCAATTTACTTTGCCTAGATTCATCAGAGGAATCACTATCCAGGGCAGTGATAGCCTTACAAAATGTATTTCTTAAATAATAAGATTTGAAAGTCAAAATTACTCCTTGATCCATGGGCTGCAGAATGGATGTTGTGTTAGAAGGCATGAAAACAACATTAATCTTGTTGTACATCTCCATCAGAGCTCCTGGGTGACCAGGTGCATTGTCAATGAGCAGTAATATTTAAAGGAATCTTTTTTTCTGAGCCCTATGTGTCAACAGTGGGCTTAAAATATTCAGTCAACCATGCTGTAAATAGATGTGCTGTCGTCCAGGTTTTGTTGTTCTATTTACAGAGCACAGGCAGAGTAGATTTAGCATGATTCTTAAGAACCCTAAGATTTTCAGAATGGTAAATTAACATTGGCTTCAACATAAAGTCACCAGCTGCATTAGCCCTTAACAAGAGAATCAGCCTGTCCTTTGAAGCTTTAAAATCAGACATTGACTTCTCCTCTTTAGCTATGAAAGTCCTAGATGGTATCTTCTTCTAATAGAAGGCTATTTCATCTACATGGAAAATCTGTTGCTTAATGTAACCACCATAATGAATTATCTTAGCTAGATCTTCTGGATAACTTACTGCAGCTTCTACATCAGCACTTGTTGCTTCACCTTGCACTTTCATGTTATGGAGACAGCTTCTTTCTCTAAACCTCATGAATCAACCTCTGCTAACTTCAAACTTTTCTTCCACAGCTTCCTCACCTCTCAGCCTTCTTAGAATTGAAGAGAGTCAGGGCCTTGCTCCGGGCTAGGCTTTGGCTTAAGGGAATGTTGTAGCTGCTTTGATCTTCTATCCAGACCACTAAAACTTTCTCCATATTAGCAATAAGGCTGTTTCACTTTCTTAACATCTGTGTGTTCACTGGAGTAGCACTTTTAATTTCCTCCAAGAACTTTCCATTTGCATTCACAACTTGGCCAACTGTTTGGCACAAGAGGCCTAGCTTTCAGCCTATCTTGGCTTTCTGCATAAGCTTGGCTTCCTCGCTAAGCTGAATCATTTGACTTAAAGTGAGAGACATGCAACTCTTCCTTTCACTGGAACACTTAGAAGCCATTGTAGGGTAATTAATGGGCCTAATTGCAATGTTGTTGTGTCTCAGGCAATAGGGAGGCCCAAGCAGAGGGAGAGAGAAGGGGAAACAGCCAGTCAATGGAGCAGTTAGAACATATACAATATTTATCAATTAAGTTTGCCATCTTATATGGGTGTAATTCATGGCACCTCAAAACAATTACAATAGTAACCTCAAAGATCAATAATCACAGATCACCATAACAAATATAATAATGGAAAAGTCTGAAATATTTCGAGAATTACCAAAATGTGGCACAGAGACACAAAGAGAGCAAATGCTGTTAGAAAAATGGCGCCAATAGACTTAATCAATGCAGGGTTGCCACAAACCTTCTATTTTTATAAAGCACAATATCTGCAAAGAGCAATAAAGTGAAGCACAATAAAGTGGGTGTGGCTATAAAGATGATTTAGACAAACAAATCTCAGGGGGTTTATTGGCAGAAGACCTGCACTACAAGAAATGATCAAGGAAGTTCTTCAGGAAAAGGGAAAATGATACCAGATGGAAATTTTGATCAACACAAAAGAATGAAGCATACCAGGAGTGGTAAATACATGGGTAAATATAAAAGACTCTTTTTTCTCATCTTGAATCCCTTTAGAAAATAATTGACAATTTAAATTAAAAATAATAATAATGCATTTTGGAGTTTATATTACACATACA
Source organism: Eubalaena glacialis (assembly GCF_028564815.1). Taxonomy (NCBI): domain Eukaryota; kingdom Metazoa; phylum Chordata; class Mammalia; order Artiodactyla; family Balaenidae; genus Eubalaena; species Eubalaena glacialis. The sequence goes on along the minus strand of NC_083718.1, from coordinate 163,872,084 downwards.
AGTAAAATTTATGAAAACAATAGCAAAAAGAACAGGAGGCGGAATACTGTTATAAGGTTCTTATACTATATTAAGTGGTACAGTATTGTTTGAAGTTTGACTGTGAGAAGTTAAAGATGCCTATATAAATTCTATATCAAGCATTTTAAAAACATAGGGACTTCCCTGGTGGCTCAGTAGTTAAGAATCTGCCTGCCAATGCAGGGGACATGGGTTTGATCCCTGGTCCGGGAAGATCCCACATGCCATGGAGCAGCTAAGCCCACGAGCCACACTACTGAGCCCATGTGCCACAACTACTGAAGCCCACGCACCTAGAACCCATGCTCCGCAACAAGAGAAGCCACCACAATGAGAAGCCTGTGCACTGCAGCAAAGAGTAGCCCCCACTTGCCGCAACTAGAGAAAGCCTGCAATGAAGACCCAACACAGCCAAAAATAAACTAAATAAAATAAATAAATAAAAATATATCAAAGAGACATAGCGAATAAGCCAATACTGAGGATTAAATGGAATCATTTTTAAAATTCATTTGTTATAAAAGAAAGCAAGGAAAGAGGGAAAAAAGAACAAAGAACATGTGGGCAAACAGAAAAGAAATAGCAAAATAGTAGATTTAAACCCAACCATATCTACAATTTTATTAAATATAAGTGGTCTAAACAATGCAATTAAAAGGCAATAAGGGAGGGCTTCCCTGGTGATGCAGTGGTTGAGGGTCTGCCTGCCAGTGTGGGGGACACGGGTTCGGGCCCTGGTCTGGGAGGATCCCACATGCCACGGAGCGGCTGGGCCCGTGGGCCACAACTGCTGAGCCTGCGCGTCTGGAGCCTGTGCTCCGCAACAAGAGAGACCGCGATAATGAGAGGCCCGCGCACCGCAATGAAGAGTGGCCCCCACTTGCCGCAACTAGAAAAAGCCCTCGCACAGAAACGAAGACCCAACGCAGCTATAAATAAATAAATAAAATAAAATAAATAAACCCAAAGTTTAAAAAAAAAAAAAAAGAAAGCTAAGAAATCTATGTCTTATTTTAAAAAAAAAAGAAAAAGGCAGTAAGTGCCAGATTGGACCCATCTGTATGCTATCTACAAGAGACTCACTTTAAATATAAGGACACATCTAGTTTGAAAGTTAAAGGATATTTATAAAATATGCCAGGCTAACACTAATAAAAAGAAAGCTACATTCATAACAAGTAGATTATCAGAAAAATCACACACTTAGAAAACACACCACTCAAATCAACACATATTTTTTTCAAGTTCACATGAAACATTTACTAAGATAGTATTTGGGCATAAAACAAGTCTCAAATAAATTTAAAATTATTAAAATAATGCAAAGTATGTTCACTGACCACAGTGGATTTAAACTAGGAATCAATAAGAGAAACATATATTTTATCTAAAATCCATCAAATATTTGGCCTCAGCTGAACATCACAGCAGATTCAAAGGTGCAGCCCCTGGAGCCCAGCAGCCAACTGTACTCACAGCAGCTCTTTTGAAGGGAAGGCTCAGTGGTCCACCTCCAATGGCCACCATCACATGGCTGAATTCATCACAAAGGAGCTTTGTTCTCAGAGGATTTTTCAAATGGGTGGTAAAGGGATGATGAGTCTGAAATAGTTGAGAATAAACTAGGAAAGTGTAGATCAAAGCAAAGCTATTATGACTCAAGTAAGAGTTAGAACACTTCTGTTTTCTTTTCTTATGGCGTTGTTTGGTTTTGTCAATTGATAGTTGAGTAAAGCAAGTTGGCTTTTTTTGGTTTATTTCTAATGGTTTAGGAGAAATGCTGATGAGATATTTTCCTGAAATTGATTGTTCAATCCAAGATGCCAGTGAAAATTCAGGTCCAGGCCTCATCTTGGTCTGAGATAGTGGCTGAGGTCAGAAGGAAGGGAAGTCTGAGCCCAGCATAGCTCACAGCCCTCACACTTTGCTCCAGGTGTCTACAAACTCATTACGGGTCCTGAGGAGCTGAATTTATTAGGATCAAGAGCCAGTCGAGAAAAAAACAACAGCATCAGATTCTTCAGGAAAAAAACCCACAAGACTATGGAGCATTGAAACTGAAATATGGAGTCAATATAACATACAAAGATGAGCAAGGAGGGACAACCCTTGAAGAAAGCATCTGTCTGGTGTAGAAGGACATGGTCTAAATCCTCTTGAATTTCCAACCCCTAGAAGGTGCATAAATGTTTGTTGAATGAATTAGTGAATGTGCAGGAGGGCAACCTCCCACCCACTTCAGAGGGGACTTTGGGAGAACAAAACAGAAGCCACCCCCCATCAAGAGGGACCAAAAACAACTTGCAAAGACCCAAAGCCAAGAAGCCAGTGTTGGAGGAAAGGGAAGAGTTGAACAATGAACTGGGCCATGGGATGGGCAGGAGGAAATCATAGAGGTTCCCTGGAAGCAGCAAAAGAGGTCAGCAAGATGAGGTAGGCCAGCAACCCTCAAAGAACACAGGGGAAAGGACTGGGAATAAACCTCTGGTGGAGTCTGAAACAGGAAGACATTGTTTTTTATTATTCCAGGGGTCTTTTATCCCCAGGCTGATGGGACCAGAAGAATCTTGCTTAGTACAGATTGACGCATCTTTCTCACAACAGCAGTGAAGAGTAATAATTATCCCAAGGAGGAGGCGAGGTGAAGGTACAAGAAGGAGAACTTCCAAAAGGAGGGAGTGGGCTGCTGGGACACAATGGGGGAGAGGTGAGAAAGGGCTCTCAAGGACGCAGAGCATGAAGAGAATGGTATCAGAAGAAGAGATGCCAACGTGTGAGAGTCTGTTTTTCCTGGGAGGGGAGGTGGTGAAAGGCAAAGGATTCAGCTTTTATATCTGAATATAAATGATTCAAATTCCAGGACACCCACTTCCTGGGTGTGTGTGCAAGCCGTTTGACGCCTCTGATTCTCAGTTTTCTTGTCTATAAAATGGGCACATATATAACATCTATCTCAAGAGGAGTTAGTAGATATCAAATAAGATAATGCTGGGGCAGGAATTTTACATGACCATCCTCAGGGCTTCCCAAACCCCACCATTGCCCAGCACAGAACCATGTGCATCACTGGTGCTCAAAGACCATTGTTGACCAGGCTTTGCGAGGCAGTGGGACCCTGGCATCAGGCTTCAGAGGGGAGCTAATTGGAGATCTGTGTTCTCACACACTGGCCGAGGCAGATGCCAAAACCAGCCTCTCTCAAGAACAGGCTTCTCCTCAGAGCCCTCTGGTCCCCTCTTGGTGCAATACCCGCAAATAGACTATGTGTTCCCCGGGCCAAGTGCAAGACTGGCAAAGCAGGTGTGAGATTAGTGGCTTTCCTGTACAACAAAGGCTTTGCTGCAGGCAGCAGAATTCAATATGCAAACCCCAGCACCCAGGCCTCAGACCCCACCCTCCCAGCTGGGTGGACAGCGGCCGCTGGAACCTGGTAATGTATGCACGCTCCAGCTGCTGGGCCCAAGTTATTATTCATTATGGTTTTCTATTACGCAGTGATAAATGACGCCCCCAGGCTGGCGTTGCCCCCAGAATGCTTATTACAGCTCACTTAAGTAGGCGTTGATTTAGCTTAAATCGGTTGTTCTGTTCAGCCCAGACACGGGCCTGCCCAGGCTCTGCCTGGAAGACTCCCTTCACCAGGGCTTAATTGAATTCTAACTACTCGTGGCCTCCTATTAGGGAGGGGTGGGGTAGGAGGCCCCATGCAGGGCCACAGGGTGGCCGGAGCCCCAGCGGTCTCTCCAGCCCTATGCAATCCTAATTTGATAAAGGTCTTCCCTTTGACTCTAGACAATAAATTGTGACAAGCAACTCCAATGAGGCCAGAGTCCTCAATGGACTTAGCTCATAAAGAAATGATGAAATCTCAGGTAGAAGCAGCCCATAGGGTGTCAATGTGACTGTCCCTAAATCCTGCCCCTGGATCAGGCCACTCAGGCCATGGTGTCTATCGTCTGCCCTGATCCATCCATCAAATTGTTTGCCACAGTGACAGAGCCAGTGCTGGGCTCTTCATAGGAATTCAACATAGCTGGGCCACACTAAAGACATTGTGGCCACAACAATTAGGCCCATTCCTTCATGTGGCACAGATTTTTTTTTAACATATAGTGTGTTCCAGGGGCTGGTCTAGGCACTAGGTACATAATAATGAACAGAACAGACAGTGCTGTCTGCCATCATGGAGGTCACAGTCTAGAGTCTTGTTTATTATTGTCAATTATGTGCCAGACATTGTTTTATGGGCTATATGTGTCCTACCACATTTGTCACCACAACACTGTACTGTTTTTCCTGATTTACGGAGAAAGAAACTGAGGCTTGGAAACATTCAATGATTTGCCCAATGTCACTGAAGTGATAAAAGATTGAAAGCAATGGAGCAGAATGAACAGACACTTATAACCACAGTGCTGTACTTCTCCTATGTTGCTGTATTGTTATACATTGTTTCACCATTGTCCTTGCCTAGCACATTAGAGGTTAGGATGCACGTTTCACATTCGTTAATAATCCCCAACAACTTCCTAAACAATAGATATTCATGTCACCATCTCATAGCTGCAGTGGTTAAGAACAGGGGCTCATGATAGGATGGATCTAGATTAGAATCCTTGCTCTGCCTCTTCCTAGTAGTATAACTTTGGGAAAGTTATCTATCCTCTCTGAGCCTCCACTTCCTTGACTTTAAAATGGGCGATAATAATAGTACTACGTCAAAGGCTGTAAGAATTAAATTGGAAATTAGATGTATAGCACTTAGCACAGTGCCTTGTGTATAGTAAGCTGTGGTCTTGAGTCCTTGGCAGAAAGGAGGCAGCGCCCAGGAGATCAACCATTCTTGGTGGGAAATAAAGCTGTCTTCAATATGGAGACAGTCCAGGAGGGTGTGAACAGGAAGACAGACCAAAGTCCTAGGAAGACCTAGTGATGTTTGCGAAAGAGAATTCCTGCAGGGAAGGAGGCTGAGACTCAGGAACTTAAAGGGCATTGGAGGTTATTTGGGTTATTCTGTATCGTCTGCTACTGTTGGCTTTTCTTTCTCCTATAGTAAAGTTCTTTTTGAAAAAGCAGGGGAACCAAGGGAAGGGATGTTCATTAAATAGCAATAATAATAATAGCAATAACAATAATAATGAGGGCTGGCACTTATCGAGCACTAAGAATGTGCCAGATCTGCACTCTGCTTGATATACCTCAACCCATTTAACTTCACCACAAACCTCTGAGGCAGGTACCATCTATATCACCCATTTTACAGATAAGAAAACTGAGGCTTGACAAGATGAAGGCATTTGCCCAAATAACGTAGCCACAATTAGTAAGTAGCTAACACTGGATTCAAACCCAACTGTGTCTAATTCCAAAACCCACTATCTTACTTCCTGGGTTTACTTTTCCTCTCACCCCCACCGTCTGAGGAAATCGTTAACAACACAAACCAGATGGGAACCTGAGGCAATTTTAGAAGCCCATCGCCTTCACTTCATGCTTAACTTTTCAGAGCCGCACAAGCTGAGGGAGCACGGAGAATGGCTGAAAGTTGGAAACCACCACCAAGCGCCTTAAAGGTGGTCAGAAACCACAGAGCCATTAACAACTAGCTGGGCAGATAATAAAAACGGTCCAAACCATCAATCACATCCTCAGTGTAGTCTCCCAGCTTTCATTTTTATCATTGATTCTTTCTTTTAATTAACAGCGGAAAGAAATGCTGTATCCAACTGTTTCCTCCCTGAGCTTCCGAACTTGCTACCCGGCTTTGTCTGGAGCCAGAAGGGAGACTCAGCAATGTGTAGAAGCTGGGATGCTGCAGAGGTAAGAGGGAGGTCCGGGTGTCTGTTACCCAGCCAGGTCACCTCCTGGTGTGCAGCGCCTATGGGGCCCTGGAGTCAGTCCCTGGCGGTTTTCCAGTGTAGCAGGACACACACACAGATGTCCACCACCCCCATGCCCCTGGGGCACATGCCACATGCTGCCCAGCCCTCCCTGCATTGATCCAAGGCCCAGAGAACGTCTTCTTGAGACAAGGTCACCTTTGGCTGCTAATAAGGTTCAGCTATGGAATTATTCATCAGCTTTAAAAAAAATACATCATTTTCATCATAAAAAAATAATATAACTACGTTAGAGAAGAACTGAAAAATAGAAGAAAAAAAAAAAGAAACAAAAATAAGCCATAATTCATTTGACCTGACACAACTATTATTAACATTCTTGGTGTGTTTCCTCTCTCCTAAGCTCAGGGTTTTACCTCATTGTAACAGTGGTACTCTTGCAATTGTGTATCCAATTTTTTAGTTACTTAATATTACATCCTTAACATTTTTTGTATTACACCCAATCTCCATAATTGTCATTTTAGTGACTACCTGGTACTCTATGGAGTTGTGCCATCATTTACTAAGTTTTTCTATTTATGAGCTTGTCACTACCATAAGTAATGCTGCAATGAACATCTTTTTTTTAATTGAAGTATAGTTGATACATAATATTATATAAATTATAGGTGTACAATATGGTGATTCTAAACTCTTAAATGCAACGAACATCTTTGAATTTACTGTTTTCTTCCCCAATCTTCGGGATTATTTCTTTAAGATAACTTTTCAACGTAAAAGCAATCTCTGGGTCAAAGGTACCAATTTTTTGACTCAGTGTTAATGCTACAAGCATAGGAGAGTATCTTGTTTACTGCAACATCGTCAACATTGATGTTATCTTTTTATTCTCACTTACTAGTTTAATAAAAAGATGCCTCTTTGCTGTTGCTTTTTTATTGAGGTATAACTGACATATATCACTATATTAGTTTCAGGTGTACAACATAATGATTTGATATTTGTCTATAGTGTGAAATGATCACCACAATAAGTCTAGTTAACATCTGTCACCATTCATAGTCACAGATTATTTTTCCTGTGATGAGAACTTTTAACATTTACTCTCTTAGCAAACTTTCAAATATGCACTACAGCACTATTAACTGTAGTCAGCATGCTGTACGTTACATCCCTAGGACTGACTTATTTTATAACTGGAAGCTTGTACCTTTGACTCCCTTCACCCATTTCACCCACACACCGGACCTGGCAACTACCAACTCTTCTCTGTATCTATGAGCTCGGTTTTGTTTGTTTAGATCCCACATACAAGTGAGATCATATGGCATTTGTCTTCCTCTGCCTGACTTATTTCACTTAGCATAACACCCTCAAGGTCCATCCACATTGTTGTAAATGGCAAGATTTCCTTCTTTTATGGCTGAATAATATCCCGTGTTATATTTAAGAGTTAAAAGCTTTGGTCTCAAATAACCTGGGGTTGAAAATATAGTTCTGCCATTTCATGAGCTATGTATGTTGCCTTGCTTAGTTCTCTCTAGTCCCCTCCAGTCTTCTCATCTGTACAGTGGTGTTGATGGTGTCACCTTCCTACTGGGTTGGCATTAGGATGACATGAAAAGATTCATCTTAGTCCAATTCCTGGCATATGATTAGCAACACACATCTCTGGTTGCAGTTTATCAATAACTTTAAAAAACTAAAAAGTCTGATTATGCAGTCCATAAACATTTATGGAGGCTCTGAGGATGCAAGACTCAACAAACCACAGGTCTGGTCCTTGAGGAGGCCCCAGTCTGGTAGAGGCTAAACAGGAAGAATAAAACAATTGCTTAGTGTTACAATTAAGCTCAGAAACTGCAGGAGCTCAGAGCAGAGCCATACCAAATCTGGGAAGGTGGGCAGCGAAGAGGACATTATAGGAAAGGCATAAGATGGGCATTAAAGAATGGGTAGTGTTCTCATGGGTAGACATCGGAGGGGGCACGTAGGGAGAGGCATTCCAGGTAGTGGGGAGAGCATAAGCAAAGGTCTGGAAGTGAGGAATTTCACCCAGAGTGGATCTAGGGAACAGCAATTAGTCCCACTTGGTTCATGGGCAGCTGATCTGATTCCAGAATGAGCCTGAGCCCCTTGCTAACTCCCTTGCCTTCTCATTAAAGCTAATATTCAACATGGCCCACTGGGGGGGAGGGGCATTTAAATTATAAAGCTTCTCTCTTAGAGCTGACTCTTAACACGCCTTGAGATCAAAGGATGTTAATAAATAAGACCATCCCATCCAGAACCCCAGAGCACTAATCAGCGGCTTGTCAGTTGGAAAGGCCTGACAACTGGGGAGGGAAGAAGGGTTCCAGCGTCTTACCAGGCAGCCTTACTTTTAGAGTCTCTTTCTCAGAGTCCATCTGCTTCCTCTGTCCAGGGTCCCAATAGGGTATTATGGCTGGAAGCAGTAGACATAGCTCAGCTCCAAAAGGGAAGTATGAAAAAAATCCGTCCTCCAAGATCTAATGCCATCTCACCTCCTCAATCAAGCCCTCCACCATCCCCACCCTTAATGGATGACTTCCTCCTCAGTACTAACACATCCCTTCTTCATCCTCTCTTAAGCCCCATCCACACTCATTATTCAGTCAGTTCCAGCCATATCTTATCTCCTATACTCACCTGCTAGATGGCTGTCTTAGTCGGGCTGCTCTAACAAAAATGCCATAGACTGGGTGCTTAAACAACAAGCATTTATTTCTCACAGTTCTGGAGGCCTGGGAAGTCCAAGATCAAGGTGCCACAAGATCTGGTGTCTGGTGAGGGCCCACATCCTGCTTCATAGACAGCTGTCTTCTGGCTGTGTCTTCACATGGAAAAGGGGGCAAGGGAGCTCTCTGGTGTCTCTTTAATAAGGGCGCTAATCCCATTCATGAGGGCCTTGCCCTCGTGACCTAATCACCTCCCACCTCCTAATACCATCACATTGGGGTTCAGGTTTCAACATAGGAATGGGGAGGGGGTCGACACAAAGGTCTATAGCAATAGCAAATTCCCTGAAGGCAAAATGTGATCTGTTTGTCTTTGCCTTTGTTTCTTTCATTCCCAATCAGAAACCCATTCAAAAGTCACTGAAGCAGAAAACAATCAAGCAAATGGGGATTTACCTGGACACAGTTTGAAAACTGACCATGGTGAGCAAGACTGGGACCAGGAACCCAAGCACTTAAGCATCTTTAAGCCTCTCTCCTCTCTCTCCTCCTCCCTTTTTCTCTCCCATTCTCTCAGCCTCTCTTCACCCTCTCTCTCCCTCTCCCTTCCCCAGACCCACCAGACCTCCTGTCTCCTCTCCAGACATTCATTTCCCCTTCCCTCTCTGTAGACTAGCGGCTTCTTCTTGCAGAAGGCCCAGAACAGCCTTCCTAAAACTTCTCAGTCCAGTTCAGCAGCTTTGACTGACCCAGACTCACGGAGAATCATATTGACCCAGCTTGCGTCAGATGTTCACCCTGATCCAAGAGTACTCATAATATCTAGCACCTATGGAGCAGTTTCCTAAGTACCAGGTACTGCTCTAAAGGCTTACATGTATTAACCCATTTAATCCTTACCACAAGGTTTTGAGGTAGATGCTACTGTTAGCCTCATTTTACAGGTAAGGTAAGTACTATAAGAAAAATCTGGTTTCTATGACTGAATTCAGCTGGTAATGGAAGAAGCCATGACGTAAACCCAGGGCATCTGACTCCAGAGCCCAGGCTTTTAACATTATACTATATTGGTCTTGGACATTGTGAATAATGGACAGAGCCCAGTGGGGAACTCATCCTCAGAAGTGGGAAGTTGTCAAAGAAATAGCACCCTTAAAAACTCTTTACTCCTGCTCAAAGTAGTGGATGGATGGATGGATGGATGAATGGATGGATGGATGGATGCCTGGGTGGATGGATGGATGAGTGGATGAGTGGAAATTTGGCATGCTATCTCCTCATTGCTCAGCCCATTCCACAGCAAAAGACTCTATCAGCTAGATTACAACTCTGACTATATCCTTGAAGTTTAAAAGGAAGAAGGAAGAGAGGGACTACAGCTTTGTGTTCCCCTACCTTCAGGGCTTTGATGTGGAAGGGACAAAATTTGAAATTCCTTGGCAGAAAAAATAACCCACTCCTGCTTTTATCCACTGGATTATCTCAAATGAGGAAAGAATGGCAGAGAATGCTTAGAATATAAAGAACAAAAGTAGTTAGGCCACTAAGGAGAGGAAGAAGAGAAAGGCTGGGGTTCTTGGAGGTTTCCAAGTGGGGGAGAGACCAGCTGACACCAGCACCCATGATGGAGAGTTGCTGTGATGAGAAGGTGTGGGGTGTGGGAGAAGGTAACTGAACACTAAGATCTGTGGCCTTTGGACCCACATGAAGAGGCTCCTGTGACCAAGTGTAGCAGAAGTGCTGAGGAGCGCCGCACCTGCTAAACACCAAGCAGGCGTGGACAGAAAGCGAACCCACAGACACCAGAATGGACTGAAAACCAGAGTGGCTTGGCTAAGACCCTCCAGGCTGCTTGTGCTACTCAGCAGTGGAAGGAAGGTAACAAACAGAAACCCAGCTGAAGACTTGACATTGCCTGCCTAGAGGGATGGGTACTCAGAACAGGTTAAGTCTGACTTATGGAATTGAAAAGAATTGCGCTCTCTCTTAAACTCTCGAGTTGTCATTTATGTACCTCTTATGGTAGCACTTCCTGATGCTCAATAAACCAGTGCTTGTCCCCAGGTGGGGACAGGCGGTGTGAAGGCTTCTTCGGCTTCCCCCCGATTCAGCTGTCTTCCCAAGCTGATGTCGCTTTGCCTCCCATGGACTCTAAATACAGAATATATCAATCCTCTACTTAAAACTCTTCAACAACTTTTCTTGTCCTCAGAATAACATCTAAACTCTTTAGCTGGCCTACAAGGTCCTTCACAAGCCGTCATGTCCCCAGCTGACCCCAGCTTCATCTTCCCGCAACCCCCTCCCCCAAAGTCACACTGCCCTTCTTTCCATTTCTTGAGCAAGCCCTCTGCCTCAAGGGCTTTGGGCCTGCTAGTCTCTCCACCTGAATGCTCTTTCCCCCAAACACCCACACCTGCTCAGAAATACCACACACACACACACACACACACACACACACACACACACGCACCCCATCTCTTACTGTCCTTCGGATCTCAATCCCCCTTGAATGCCTTCAACATTGGGTCTGAAAATCCATGTGCACATTGAAAACGGTTGTGGTTTCGTTCCCCTCGCCCTTCCAAAAAGCGTTCTTATTAAGTCAGTAGTTCATGTTCTAATCAATGGTACGTATTAGATTTTTAAAACTACAGTAATTGTGGAATGAATGAAACATAAGCCCTCTGCTCCTTCCCCTACAGCGCATTCTTCTCTGCTTCTGAGACCAGCCCATTCGCTCCCTTGTCCCCTGAGACCACCCTGTCTGTACTGAGTTCTGTTGTAGTCACCTGATCCATAGCCACCCTCAGAAAACTGCAACAGGACTGCCTTCTTTACGAAGCAGAGGGGCAGCATGCCCCACCATTTCATCCTGGAGTGCCTCGGCAGCATAGGTACAAAGGTTCCAATGTCCTGACCCAGGTGACAGTCTCTGATCTCCAACAATCTGAGCAGCCAAGCACACTGGTGGAGTTTTCTACAGAAGAACCAAGTTCTTCCATGTTCTAGACTGAATTATTATAGCCAGAGGGAGCCATTCATCAGGTCTGACACTGCAGGAATCTTCCTAGGCAAACAGCTTTATTGCTGCGTGAGATTAACCCAGACTGTAGTAATTTGTAACAAAGATAAGAAAATTGCACTGGTCTCATAGAAATAAATCTGAATTCCAGAGTGGGCAAAGGGGACTTCAACTTGAAATCTGCTATTTCAGATAGAATCAAATTTATAACAGCCCCTGAAGAGTACAAAACCCAAGTGCAGCTTCTTGTTGGAGGTGTCAATTCAAGACCCAACATTATAAAATCAATTTAGCTGGAATTCCTAACAAGCCACAATCCAAGCCCCTCCTAACTTTTATGGAAGATTATTTGGCCTATTTGAGAATCATTTCCTCATCCATCTTCATGATATGAAATGTCATGGGGTGCCCAGTGAGGGAGGGGATGTGAGGTCAGGGAACCTGCCTCTTACCAACTGTCAGACCTTGATGAGCCAGAGGCCCCTCCCAGAACTGTTGTGAGGATTAAATGGGATAAGAATGTGAAAGTGGAATACAGATGTCAGTTATTAATGAAAGTCTGTTAACTTAACAGATACCATGGGTTGAGATCTTACAACCGCGCTAGACAAGGAGTTAACTTCACCAATAATCCTCCTTCACGTTTAATCCTCCCAATAATCTTATAAAAAGCATCCTGTAAGAGAAAGACAAATATCATATGATATATCTTATATGTGGAATCTAAAAAATGATACAAATGATCTTACAGACAAAACAGAAATAGACTCACAGACATAGAAAACAAACTTATGGTTACCAAAAGGGAAAGGGGAGGGGGAGAGATAAATTAGGAGTTTGGGATTAACATATACACACTACTATATATAAAATAGATGATCATCAAGGACCTACTGTATAGCACAGGGAACTCTACTCAATATTTTGTAATAACCTATAAGGGAAAAGAATCTGAAAAAGAATACATATATATAACATACTTATATACATATATAACTGAATCACTTTGCTGTACACCTGAAATTAACACAACATTGTAAACCAACTATACTTCAATTAAAAAACATATATATACAAAGAAAATTGCTAAAAATAAAAAAATGGGTCCTGTAAGTACACGTCTCCATTTACAAATGAAGAAACTGAAGGCCAGAGAAGTCATGGAACCTACCCGAGGTCACACAGCTGGTAATTGGCAGGACAAGGATCTGAACACCTGCCCTTGGCTACTGTTCAGGGCTCTTTGCTGCGCAGTGATCTCTGTATTAGCCACAGAGATAGACAAGTGATGATCTGGTGGTGCTGAACCCACAGAGCACACAGCCTGGCTGTAACACACCCATAAGTGAGTCTCTTTACTACATTAATAATAAGTAATGTGTATTAAGTGCTTGTGTGTGCCAGACATGGTTCTAGGAGCCTTATACAAATCTCATTTGGTACTTACATGACCAGAGGGGGAGGTGGACACTATTATTACCCCACTGTATTGATATAGAAACAGGCTCAGTGAGGTTAGGGGACTTACCTGAGATCATCCACTGCTAAGTAGTAGAGCCAGGAAATTAACCTGGGCTGCATTCTTACATTTCTATGATAGATGCTATCAGAGAAAAATGCTGGAAGATCCAGGGAAATATGGGCTTGAAAAGGGGTCAAAAGTCTCGCCAGAAGAGGTAAGTCTTGAGCTGGAGGTTGAAAGAGAAGCAGGAGTTTGTCTAGCACACAAAGGGGAAAACCAGGCAAAATCTCAGATTGCCCTGGGACGCTGAACAACCCAAGTCGTGCTGCGCTGGGTACAGTTGCCGCTGTCCAGCTGTATGACACGAACAGGAAGACAGCCAGCTGCACTGAGCTGGCTGTCAGGAGTGTTCATCTAGAGGGCAGCGGCCCATGTTACCCATCTCCACACCTGCCGGGCCCAGAGAAGGCTCTCAAAACCCTTCTGTGGACTTGACCTGAATCCATACAAACTTGGACCTAGAAAAGCTCTTGAAGACTGGGTCATCTAAGGGCCTCATTTTACAGGTAGCAAACTGAGACCCAAAGAGGGAAAGAATGAGGGAGACTCTTCAAATTCCATGTGTACCTGGGCCTAGAGGTTCCTAAGGCAAAGGGGGCAGGAAGGAAGGAGCATGGAATCAGGGCAACTAGCCTTCAGTATGAACTGGGTCTGGCTGGAGGCCTGAGTTAAGGTGATGACTAAGGACAGAAACTGTTAGTAGGAGGCCACATAGCATGGAAGTTGTTGCCAGCTGGACCTCAGGCTGACGTGGGGTTGTGCCTCCTACTGGCTGCATAAGCTTGGACAAATTAACCTCTCTGAGCCTCAGTTTCCACATTTGGAAAATGGAGATACTAGCCTCCATCAGAGGATTATTGTGAAGATTAAGGGGAAGGATGCAAATAAAGAAATCAACACCGTGCCTGGCACATAGTAAGTGCTCAATAAATAGTACTGACTACTAGGGTCCTGCTTACACCTTTTTTGTCAACCCCAATCCGCAGCCTATTGAGCTGATTCCCCTCCCAGGCCCCACCCCATTCATTCATCCCTGCTCTTCCTGCCTCTCAGAGCCTCTCCCTGGAACTCAGAAATTCTATAAAATTGGTGTGATTCAGTGGTGACTCAGCCCCACTAAGATCCCTAAAATGTCATCTCAGAGAAAAGAGGAGGGAGATGTGGATTGATCTGGGTTTGTGAGTTTACTTTCACCAACAGGTGTGGGCAAAAGGCCCACAGGAAAGTGGTCCCATCCCACCCCGCAGCCCTCCCCTCACCCCCTGTGTGAAAGGGTAAAGCCCACTCAGAAGTGGACCCCTCTTAACTGTCCTCAATACACACGGGTCTCTAAAAAACGAGAATACAAGTTCCAGGATTTTGCAGTAGAGCACAGACGCTCTTTCTAGAAGTCTATCAAAAACAAGTTTGGGGAGGGAGTGTTCATTTTTAGAAATTTACACAAGAAAAGTTCCCAAGAATGCTTCCCACGCAGAGTGAGTGTGTCCCTGGGTCATTTGCCAGCAACTGCCTACATGCAGTCACTTCCCCCAAAACCGTTCCTCCTCGAGGGTCCATCAAGACATCTCTTTCATACTTTGCCCGGAAAGAAAGTAAATATTTTTCAATGAAATTCAGCGATCAATTAAACACCGTCTCTCTTTAATATGAACGTTGAACCAACAGCTGCTGCAAATTCCAACAAGAATATTTAAAGCAATTAAACTTTAGCTACTTTTAAAACAAATTCTTTTAAATGCTAATGACCATTGTTTTCGCGCTTGATAAGTAAAATTTTGTGTCGAGCAAGGTTAGATGATTGCAATGATTTAATTGTACTTCTCAAAGAAAGGAAAATGTTAAGAAAAAAGCTAAGATGGACCTCTTACCACATTCCTACCGCAAAATGTCCTGTAACAATAGAGCCGTGATTTGCTGAAATTAAAATGCTATTATGGTGAAATTAGGGCTTCAATATTTTTAGCAGCTTTAATAGGCCTTGCATTTTAAGGGACATCTGATAATAGATAATTACATTTCATCTTAAAGAAACTGAGTTGTTTTCTTAAGGAAAATACTTTTCTTTCTTCCAGAGAGGTTAAAGCCGAGCCATCATTAGAAGCAGCACCCAGCCCGAGATTCCTGCTTCAGCTTGGGAAATAGAGATTAGCATATAAATAGCCTTCGGTGCCTGCTTGATTCCAGCTATTTTGCGTTTCAATGTGGCATCAGAATGCACTTAGCAAGAAATGTTCGAGAGGAGAAAGAGGTTTGTAATATGTCGCTTTTATAGAGGGGGAACTTTAAGTATAAAAGATCATCCACTCCTCTGTGGGCTTTTTTCTTTTTTGTATCCTTTCAATGCCCCAATTACAGACTCCAAGGAGCCAACAGTCCCCCTAGAATGGAGCCTTAGTTTACGCTGCAGCTCTTTCTCTGGACCAGGAAAATAAGTCAAAATGGTGCACGGGAAATAAGACACACGGGCTTCCTCCCGGATTCGGTGGGAGCCCTCGGGGCGCACAGCCGTGCCCTTTCTCCTCAGCCCCATGCTACCCATCAGCAGCGCGGACGGCGGACAGCTCCTGGGACCCGTTTGCTGGAGCAGTGAGGGAGACTCCTGGCTTTCTGCCTGAAGGCTGGCCTCCCTCCTGGGAAATTGCAGGGACTGGGCACAGAGCCCAGGGCTCTTTCTGCCCTCGCCTCCCCAGCCCCACGCCCACCCCTACACACACACACACACACACACACACACACACACACACACACACACACGCACTCGGGCTGACTGCGGGTCAGGCTGAGTCTTGGGCAACAGCAAGATGATTCTTAAAGCCCATACTTCCTCTAGTTTGGCACAGCTGTTTCAAAGGAAACAATTTTTCCTGGATGTGGCAGTATCAGAGGAGCTTGGGCCAAGCACATGGTGGCCTCTAGTCTAGCTTCTGGCACGTCTTGGACCAACCCGACGCCCTGGGTTCTAGTGCCAGCTACCCTGCAAACTTGTGGAGTGATCCTGCCAGCTCTAAGCCTGAGTCCCCCCCATCTATAAAAAGGAGAATCACAAACCCGGCCCCATCCACTCATGGGCCATCATAAGGAAGAAAGGAGAAAGGAGATGTGCCCAAACTACCTAAGCTCCCTCCCATGTGAGCGTTAAGTGCGGAGGGTGCTGGTAAGCCAACAGCTCGCCCTGCTCCCAGGGCTCTGCCCAGCCTCCCGACCGGAAGTGAGAGCGCTAAGGAATAAATTTTTTTTCAGGAAACCAGTGAGGAGGTAACAGCCCTCAGCTGTCAGACCAAATGCACCCATCTGCGTTGTTTGGAGAAGGGTGCGTGAGGACAAGGGGTGGGACTGAAGGTGGGCACGGACCGGGGCATCAAGTTCCTGTCTCCCCCCTGGTCTCACCTTGTCTCATCCACTCCCCTGGGTCTCTTCTTCGCCTTCAAATAGGAAAACCAACAATGGGAGGCATCTTCCAGGGATGTTTTGAGACTCAAAGTAGAAACCTGATGGAAAATCTTCAGGAACTGTAAAGCCTGAGGCATTTGTTTACTTCTTGTCCTTTTGCAAGTGGAAGAAGAAAGCAGCGCCCCCGCCCAAGGCCCAGAGGCAACAGGGCTGGGCTAGGGTACCGGAAGCTCGTTCCCTCCAGCCTCATCCCTCACCACGTGGGCCCGGGGCACTCCCTGGTCTCTACAAAATTGGCCCAGGCTCTGCAGGGCCCTCACAGGCTGTACCATGTCCCACAGACCCCATGGGCACTGCCTGTCTGGAAAGGTCCCCACCACTTCCTCATGGGACCTAGTAAGCAGAGGATTCTGACCCACCTGCCATGGGGGGCCCCTCGCCTGGTCTCCTCAGTGGGAAATGTGCCAACAGGCAGAATCTTTATTTCCTCCTGCTCTGGGCCACAGCTGCAAACACTCAGTGTTGACGGAAGAATGAAGCTGATTTGGGGCTTCACCCGTGAAGACCAGGTTTTCCTCCCAAAACGCTATGTTGGAAAAAAGATGGCTCCTTTCAAGGAAACTGAAGGGGTTATTTGGGTGGCTTGATATTGTGCCGACACAGTGGGATAGAGGGTACAGGGGGCTCAGGCCAGAGGTCCAGGACCTGGTCTGCTCTCTGCTGCTGACCTTGGGTAGATTATTTCCACTGTGTGACATTTCCCCATCTATAAAGTGAGGGTTCTGCATCAGACAGTCTCCAGGGGCCCTTGATGCTCAGACATCCTTTCTTTCCTGTATTACTGTTCTCCTAGATTTTCTCTGGCCTGAGCACTTTTCACTCTAGCCAGGATGCCCAGCATCATCTGTCTTGCCAACCCACGCAACTGTAATATCAGCTTCCACGTAAAGGATCTTTGGGGTACAGAGAAGTTGACTGACTGACCCACAGTCACAGAGCTCTAAGTGAAAAGCCAAGATTCAGCCTCAGGCTTTGACTCAGTTTCAGAGCCCATGTTCCTAATTATCACACATTGAAGCATTTTCCAGGGTGACTGCCTAGTTACTGTTTACAATCAACAGGACTGTAGGACAGTCTGGGTCTCTGGTGCCTCAAATGGTTATCCAAAATTTGATACGAAGAACACTAATTCTACTGAATGTTAATGGTTCTCATTGAAAAGAAAAAATTTCATGATCAAATGAGTTTGACATTGAGTAAAATAAGTAAACCGTTTCTTTTTTAATTGTAGGACTTCTCCAATCCTTTAAGATGTGAATAAGGTACATTTTAAATCTGTAAGAGGGGGACTTCCCTGGTGGCGCAGTGGTTGAGAGTATGCCTGCCAATGCAGGGGACACGGGTTTGATCCCTGGTCTGGGAAGATCCCACATGCCGCAGAGCAACTAAGCCCATGCGACATAATTACTGAGCCTGCACTCTAGAGCCCACGAGCCACAACTACTGAGCCCGCGGACCACAACTACTGAAGCCTGCGCGCCTAGAGCCCGTGCTCCGCAACAGGAGAAGCCACTGCAATGAGAAGCCTGCACACCACGATGAAGAGTAGCCCCCGCTCACAGCAACTAGAGAAAGCCCGCACGCAGCAACGAAGACCCAACGCAGCCAAAAATAAATAAATATATTTATAAATCTATAAGAGGGAATAAGAGTGTAACAGTTTTTCCCGAACCTATTTGTACACAGACATCCCTCCTCCTTTTATTTTTCTTGAGCAACGTGTGTTCCACTAACAGACTAGGGTTCTACAACTTTATTACTCAAAGTGCAATCCCCAGACCAGCAAGACTGGGCATCACCTGGGAGCTAGGTAGAAATGTAAAACTTCAGACCCCACCTAGACCTGCTGGATCAGAGTATGCATTTTAACAAGATGCCCAGGTGGTTCATGTGCACAGGAAAACTCGAGAAGCGTTGGTCTGCAGTACACATGTAGGGAAACATGGCTGATTCATCATGGTCTGTGTCCATGCAGAAGCCATCAAGCCAGAAAATCCAGCAGTGAAAAAAGTATCAGGCATTATTGGCCTCATGTGGACCAAACAGCTGGATTTGGAGTTAAGTTTCAATGCTGTAACATCACACAGCCACAATCCAAGAGAGTTCCCAAGACAGAAAGTCTCTCCCTATTCCTAATGGGATATAAAAATGGATAGAGATGGAGGGATGATCAATACTCTTTGCTAAAGGCCTTCCTAGAATGTGGACTAAAAAGCATTGCATACCTCTTCCTAAAATGTGAAGGTCTTTTTTGTTTTTTAATTTAAGCTTTATGGAGGTAAAATTGACATATAAAATTGTAGGATATTTAAAGTATACATCGTGGGACTTCCCTGGTGGTCCAGTGGGTAAGACTCCGTGCTCCCAAAGCAGGTGGGCTGGTTTCGATCCCTGGTCTGGGAACTAGATCCCGCATGCATGCCACAACTCAGAGTTCGCATGCCGCAACTAAGAGGTCTGTATGCCCCAACTAAAGATCCCGCGTGCCGCAACTAAGCTCCAGCACAGCCAAAAATAATAAATAAATAAATATATATATATATATTTTTAAAAGTCACTTGGAATAGTCCTCTGTGTGGTTATAAAAAAATAATAATAAAAAATAAAGTGTACATCGTGGTGATTTAATGGGCATATACATTGCAAAAGGATTCCCCTTATCTAATTAATTAACACATCTACCATCTCACATACTTATCTTTTTTTTTACAGTTTTTTTTAACATCTTTATTGGAGTATAATTGCTTTACAATGGTGTGTTAGTTTCTGCTGTATAACAAAGTGAATCAGCTATACATATACATATATCCCCATACCTCTTCCCTCTTGCATTTCCCTCCCTCCCACCATCCCTATCCCACCCCCTAGGTGGTCACAAAGCACCAAGCTGATCTCCCTGTGCTATGCGGCTGCTTCCCACTAGCTATCTATTTTACATTTGGTAGTGTATATATGTCCATGCGGCTCTCTCACTTCGTCCCAGCTTACCCTTCCCCCTCTCTGTGTCCTCAAGTCCATTCTCTAGTAGGTCTGCGTTTTTATTCCTGTCCTGCCCCTAGGTTCTTCATGACCATTCTTGGGTTTTTTTTTAGATTCCATATATATGTGTTAGCATACGGTATTTGTTTTTCTCTTTCTTTTTTTCTTTTTTGTCTGTGAGAACATTTAAGTTCTACTCTCTTCAATTATACAACACACTGTTATCAACTATAGTCGCCATGTTTTACATTAGCTCCTCGGACCTCATTCATCTTATGGCTGAAAGCTTGTACCCTTTACCAACATCTCCCTATTTCCCCCACCCCCAGCCCTGGCAACTCCTTTTCTCCTCTCTGTTTCTGCGAGTTTAATTTTTTTTTTTTTTTTTTATTCCACATATAAGTGATACAATGCAGTATTTGCCTTTCTCTATGTGGTTTATTTCACTTAGCATAATGTCCTCAAGGTCCATCCTTGTTGTCTCAAATGGCAGAATTCCCTTCTTTCTCATGGCTGAATAATTTTCCCTTGCATATATATACCACGTCTTCTTTCTCCATCATGTATTGATGGACACCTTAGTTGTTTCCATGTCTTGGCTATTATGAATAATGCTGCAAGGAACATGGGAGTGCAAATAACTCTTTGATATCCTATTTTCATTTCATTTCATGATGTCTTATATACCCAGAAATGGAATTGCTGGATCATATGGTAGTTTTATTTTTTAATTTTTGGAGGAGCCTCCATACAGTTTTCCATAGTGGCTGCACAGTTTACATTCCCACCCACAGGGCATAAGGGTTCCCTTTTCTCCACATCCTTGCCAACACTTGTTATCTCTTGTCTTTTTGATAATAGCCGTTCTAACAGGGGTGAGGTACTATCTCACTGTGATTTTGGTTTGCATTTCCCTGATGATTAGTGATATTGAACACCATTTCATGTACCTGTTATCCATTTGTATGCCTTCTTTGGAAAAATGTCTATTCAGTTCCTCTACAGATTTTTTAATCAGATTGTTTGGGTTTTTTTCTTTTTCTTTTTTTTTTTTTTTTGCTGTTGATTTATGTGAGTTCTTTATATATTTGGGGTATTAACTCCTTAAAAGATTTATGATTTGCAAATATGCTCTCCCATTCTGTAGGTTGTCTTATCATTTTGTTGATGGTTTTCTTTTGCTGTGTAGAAGCTTTTTAGTCTGATGTTATCCCACTTGTTTATTTTTGCCTCTGTTGCCTTTGCTGTGAAGGTCTTTTAATTCTTAGGAGTACACTTCTATTTCCTTTGATTCACTCTCAATCACAGAAGTAGTCAAAGTTACTGGACATCCCTGAGTTTATCACCTGGGATACTCCTGGGAAATGACCCAATAGTCCCCACTCTGGCATCTGAGAAGACAGCCTCAAGGGCACAAAAGCTTGTCTCAAGGTTTTAAAAATCACAGCTGAAATGACCCATTCATGCAAGATAAGGCCTATGCCTGGAGAAAGCTGCCTTTGCTTTTGGCTGCAATTATTTCAATTCACGTGATCACACTCTCTCAAGTTGACCTGACATTTCAAGCTGCAGTTTGATATATCCTTGCTCAACACAAAATGGGGAAACAAATTAGTTTTTAACTTAACAACTTCAGTGTTTGGGGGAGACAACATTTTTTCAAAGTATGTGTGCAGAGACATTCAATAACTGGCCTGAAGACACAGAGCTTGTAAGTGATGGCATCTGGATTAGAACCCAGATCTGTCTGACTCCCAAGTCAGGACTCTCTCCACTATGGAGGCAGCCCAAGGACACGCACGCGTTTCGTCATACTCTTCACCTTTGGCTCCTATGGCGTTAACTCTTCTCCAAACCCCTCCTTGTATAATGCAAAGTACCATGTCTCCCTCCGCACCTCTCCAGAACAGATTCTGTCTTTGGGTTTAGAATCTTTCATACATCTTCACTGAATTCCTTTTTTCTGGTGCTGCCCAGTGTACCAGCTGGCCAAGATTTTTTTCCCATTCTAAAGTCACATGCAAATCATTTTCTAGTGTTCCCCACAGCTAGAATGAGTCTGCCTCCCTTGTCAACGAGGAAAAGGCCTTGTCAAGGACTGAGCTCCCCAGCCCCCGCTGGAGTCCAGGTAACTAGGAACATGTCAATCAACTTGGATGCATCCCACAGCCAAGATGTCCAACATGGAGCTTCTAATTGCTCCCCAATCTTCCCACTTACAGTATGGCATCACCATAAATTCAGGTTGGGGGAAAATGTCTATTCCTCTCTATTCTTCGCCCCCCATATCTTATCTATCAGCAAGTCCTTTCCACTCTACTTCCAAAAGATATGCTACATTCATCACTTCTTGCCTTCACCACTGTCACCACCAGGTCTAAACTATTGTCATCTCTCACCTGAACCACTACAAGAGTCTCCTGACTAGTCTTCTTGCTTGTACTCACTCCCTCCAGTGCCTTTTCTACAAGGCAGTCAGGGTGATCAGCCATCAGAAACAGCACAAGATCACGTCATTCCCCTGCTTAAAATCCTTCCCTAACAAGAGGTAAGCTCCATGAGCTCTGGGACCCAACTTTCATATTCACCTCTGTATTCCCAGTGCCTACGACAGTGCCTGGCACAGAGTAGGTACCCAGTTGAGTATTGCTTGCATGTATGAATCAAGTCATAACCTTAATTGCAAACAATAAGAATTTTCTGTTATTTACATAAAAGTGGCTCTAGTTCTTTTTTGGCTTTTCTTTTCATTCTAACATTGTGGTTGTTCCTCTCTGGTTTCTGATGAGATGTCAACATATCTAGACTCTGAGCAATTTATTCCTCCCCTTCCTTCCAGCCAGCAGAGGCAAAGTAAAAGGAAATTGCGACTTACACGCACAGATGCATCTCACTTCGGTTATGTTGCTTGAGAATAGATGGGAGATTATGCTGATTGAACTGAACATTTTCCATTTTTATTATTTTAATTATAAACATAAACTATTGGGGGTAAAATCAAATGGAAATCTGCCTATCAATTTCACAATTAGCATCTCATTTCAAGAGACCAATCAACTCAAATGAAGGCCAGTGACCTTAATCTTTCCCCAAATACAGTGCTTGATTCCTCTTATTAGTTGAAAATCTCCAAACTATGAAATATTTGGGTTAACCCCATGTTTGCATCAATGACGCTATTACCACATTTAAATAAGTCAAGAGATTTTTGTGACCTTTGTGTTACGGTTGGTATGGACGAAAGCAGAAGACCCAGGCTGTGCAAATCAAGTAGGAAAAATAACAAGGCCACTGAAATAGGACCTCTTTTTTCATTTATTTTTCTAAGACTGTGGAAGGAAATGTGATTTTCAGTAGACTTATTTTGCCACCGATTAGCTAAAATTTAACCCAAGAGGAGAGTAAATCCCAGAAGTCAAAAGCAGCTAATTTTAATTATAAAAGTCTTTTAAAAATCCAACCACAAAAAACCTTCTCTTTGTGATATAGGAGGGAGATTTTTTTTTTTTTTTGGTTTTTAGAAAGGAAACAGAAAAAGACAAATTTGACCTGGCAAACAATGCACCTACAGAACATCAGTATCCCTGCAGGATCTAGAACAAGATCATACTTGGCAAAGCTAACTTCTCCTCCCAAAAAATAGAAGTTTCCACCTAGGTAAACATGGGAGATGTATAAACAGGTACCAACCAACCATTAGAAGTAGACATATTAATGGGCTTGTTAACAGCTATCTGGACAATTTCACTTTGGAGAAGACGTGGGGTGCACAAGATGCCAAAACTACTCATGAAATTTTCCAAGGTCAGCCAAGAAGCTGCCAGTCTTATCCACCTGACTCCATTGAATGATGTGCCTTGAGTGGCTCCATCCAAGTCTTTGCTGAGGTGACGGACTTTTCTTCACCTGGCCTGCATTGATGATTTGCTGGATCTGTACAGCTAGAATTCTTAAGCTGCAAGAAATAGAGACCAACATAAGCTAAGCTGAGGCAGCGAAGGGGAATGCATTCAAAGGATGTAGGACTGTTTCCCAGAACTCAAGAAGGACCTTGTTCTGTGTTTCATTTCTGTTCTCCCCAGCACACCTTCTTCTCAGTTCACAAGGCAGAAGGAAATGGCCATCCCTGGCTCCCAAGTTCCCACCTAGTTTATTCTAGAGACCAATCCAGCCTGTACTAGAATCTTTGGGTCTCAAGTTCTGAGGAGAAATAATGTGAATCACCTAATTTGGATTACGTATCTGTTCTAATACATCCAACTGTGGCTAAGGAGGGTACTGCATGGTACAGACACACTACAGGGGTTTGTAGCCCAGGATGAGGGGGCCAATTCAAGAAGATCACTGTGAACTGGGCAGAATCTCCCAGAAGATACCCAGTAAAGGACTGTATTGTCACAGCCAGAGACAAATGAACCAGCCTAACCCACGGAGCCAAATGGTTCCCATTGTACCTCTGGTCAGACCATCTCCTCTGGGTGAGAGGCTGGCACCCAGTAGGGATTGATACCCTGCAGCTGTACAACATTCTGAGAGAGGAGCCCTGGCTACCCTCTCTGAGAGTGCCCTGCTTTCATCTTCTTCATACTGTTTATCACAATCTATAATCCTACATTTATCTGTAAATTTGTTCAATGAGCATCTCTGTCTACCACTCAGCTTGACACTCTATGAGGTCAGATACCATACTGGTTTTCTATCATATTTCTGGCACCATGCCTGGCATATAATGGATTCTCACTAAAGAGCTGAATGAATAAATGAATGAATGAATGAATGAAATGGAGGAGGCCAGGGAAGTTTTTCCAGATGATTTGGTACATGAGTTGAGGTTTGAGGGATGAACAAGAGTCTTTTGGGAGAACAAGTCAGGAGAGAGTTCCTGGAAGAGAGAATGACAGGTACAAAGTCAAGGAGTCACATAGGACAAGTACCATGGAGATCGTGAGGCAGGTTGGGACAACAGATCTGGCTAAAAGGGGAGGTGGAGGCCATCTCATGGAAGGCCTTGTGTAGAGCTTGGAGGATTTGGAGCGAGGAAGTACACGTCTAGATTTTAGACACGTCTATCTGATGGGAGTGTGGTGGCTGGATTTGGGGCAGGCAGGTGAGTTAGGAAGTTTACGCAGTCGTCCAAACGAGAAAAGAAATGGCAGTGGCAATGGGGAGGAAAAGATTTTAAGAGCTATGAAGTAGAATCCGCAGAAATTCAGAGGGTACCATTTTCTCCATTTTATTATATAGTCATTTATGCACTTCTTATCTCCCCTGCAAGACCATGAGCTTCTGACTCTGTCTTCCTCATCCCTGGGCTACCACGGCTTGCAGAGTGTCCACCTAACACACAGCAGGTGTGTGGAAGAAACAAACTAAAGAATGATTGAATGACAACCACTAACCAATAGTGGCAACAGCAAATTGGAGTGGGATGCCAAGCAGTGTCCTTGGAGGGTTTCCTAGAACCTCCCTACTTGTATGTTTATCCTGCCTCCAAACATATGTAGAGCTCCTAACCTTCTTTTATATCCACCTCAATCCCAGCACAGACCATGGCTCAGGGTAACATCCCTGTTTTGTTATTTAATTTTTTAATTTTAAATTTTTTTGTTTTAGGGAGATAAAGTTGACATACAGCACCATGTAAGTTGAAGGTATACAGCATAATGACATGATTTACATATACTATGAAATGATTACCTCAGTAAGTGTAGCTAACATCCAACATCTCATATAGATACAAAAAAAGACCGAAAAAACCCAGAAAAAGATGGTTTTTTCCTCATGATGAGAATTCTTAGGATCTATTCTCTTAACAACTTTCCTATATATCATACAGCAGTGTTAACTATAGTCATGTACATTACATCCCAGTACTTATTTATATTATAACTGGAAGTCTGTTATCTTTTGACTACCTTCATCTAATTCCCCATTGCCCACCCTCCGCCTCTGGTAAGCACAAATCTGATCTTTTTTTCCATGAGTTTGTTTTGATTTGCTGTTTTGTTATTGTTGTTGTTTTGCTGTTTGTTTTTTAGATTCCACATATAAGTGAGATCATACAGTATTTGTCTTTCTTCGTCTGACTTATTTCACTTGACATAGTGCTGCCAAGCTTCGTTCACGTTGTCTCGAATGGCAGGGTTTCCTTCTTTTTTATAACATTCTTGTTTAATGGGCTAAACTGGAATAGACTGAAATGGAATAGAACAGACCTCCTATTCTTTAGAAACTACCTAATATACAGACCTGAAGGGGTGGTTGGCAGAACTTCCCCTCCTGCAAAGACTGCGGGTAGATGGGCAGAAGTCTCTGCCCAGGGCTCCTGGGAGGATGGCTGAACCTAACTGAGCTGCCTATCTCAGCTAAGCACCAGGAGAAGGGAGAATAAAACCCCTTCAATGAACCAAAAAACTGTGGCACACTTGAGCGAAGACCAGAATCCCAAAGCCTCTAAGACCCAGACTGAGCCTGAACTAATACCAGAAGCTCTGACCTTAGGAAATGATGCAAGTGAATGAAGGGTGTCCCGTCTCTGTTTTCAGTAAACATAAGATGAATGAATGAATGAATGAACTTATAAATGAATCCTTTCTACCTATTCATGGCAATTTTTTAAGAAGAGTTAAGACTAGAAGTATATAATTTTTAATGAATACAGATATTAAATTTTACCTGGGGAATCTCTTCATTATTTTCTTGATCTATATTATTTCAAGCTGGAAAACAGTTCATTTCAAACACTGGTTTCATTTTGATAAAAAGTCATAGAGGGAAATCATAAAGTAACTGGATCATGTCCTACAGCCTGACGTTCTCCAAGCTCGGGGCAAGCCTGGCCTTTCAACCTTCACAGCAAACCATGCTGTCACCTGAACGTCCATCGGTGGCAGCGGCCCCAACAGGAAGCAGAAAGCCCAGGGGGAAGTAATTAGCCCATGACTATTTCACGCCTTATGTTTGGCCTCAAAATTGCCACTGTCCTCTCAGTCAGCATTTCCCTATAACTAGCTCGATGGAAATTCTCTGCACATAACGAACTAGTTTGACTGAATTGAGCATTGTGAAGAGGAAAAAAGGAAAAGAAAGAGGAGAGATCTGCATTTTGTTTAAAAAAAAAACTACACAGCACTATAAATATTTTGGCAGGTTTTCTGATGTCTTTTTGTTTATGTAGATTTCACTTATAAATATTTCCTCATGGTACTGAAAACCTCTGCCCAAACATTACTTTTAGCAGTTGCATAATATTCCTTCAAGTAGCTGAGCCATGGGTTTTTTAATCACTAGGTTGTTTGGGTCAATCAGAGGTGTCTCCACATCATTAAATTACACATGATGCTGTAATGCCTCTCCCTGTGCATAAGGCTGTTTCCATATATCGGTTAACCAGCCGGGAGGAATTCTGGGACAAGCAATTGAGGGAGAGAATGGACACACTTGTGCCCATTTTCTAAAAGAAGACATTGCCTTTGTGCCCTGGACAGATTAGGAGGCGGAACCGTGACTTCTGAGTCCCGTCCAGCTCAAAGAACCACCTAAACCAAAATTCCCCACGATTGGCTGTTTTAGAATCTCAGGGGCAGGGCCCAGGCATCTGTATTTTTTGGTCCCTCCAGGGGAGGAACCACTGTGCCACATCCCACACAGAGAAATCCCTCACAGGGGCACAGCTCACAGAGGACTCTTCACTGAAAATGACTGAAGCCAGTTATAGCTGATTTAAACAGCAAAAGAAGATTATCTGGTAGCTCACAGCACCAATGGGGAGAAGCAGGATCGAAAGCAAGGAGAAACCCAGGAAGCCAGGAATCCGGGTAGAACATACCCTGGCCACTCCTGGAGCTGCCACCTCTACCTGCTGGTCCCACGGCCATCAGGATGCATTCTGATCTGTCCCCTACCTCTGGGCATCACTCACTCCAGAATCAGGGCACTGGGCCAGAGCACTGGGTCGGCTGAGCCTGGACCACATGCCCATGTACAGGGGTACCCGAGCCCCTTCCCTTCCTGTACGGGAGGCAGAGCTTTCTCTCCCACCTGCCCCCCAAATAGGAAAAGTATTTGAATATCAGGCAATCCCAGAAGACAAATATCTTCTGTACACGCCCTTGACCTTTCTTACTTGGCTCGATTTCCACAAGAACCCTGAGAAGGAGGTAGAGCAGCACTTACTCCCCATCTCACCAACAAGGAAACTGAGGCTCAGAGTGAGACTTTTGATATGAGAGCTCTTTCTGCTACTCAGAACTACCTGTTGTTTTTTTAAAATTTATTTATTTTATTTATTTTATTTTTGGCTGCGTTGGGTCTTCGTTGCTGCACGCGGGCTTTCTCTAGCTGTGTCAACAGGCTTCTCATTGCGGTGGCTTCTCTTGTTGCGGAGCACAGGCTCTAGGCACGCAGGCTTCAGTAGCTGTGGAGCGCGGGCTCAGTAGCTGTGGCTCACGGGCCCTAGAGCGCAGGCTCAGTAGTTGTGGCGCACAGGCTTAGTTGCTCCGCGGCATGTGGGATCTTCCTGGACCAGGGCTCAAACCCGTGTCCCCTGCATTGGCAGGTGGATTCTTAACCACTGTGCCACCAGGGAAGCCACAGAACTACCTGTTTGTGGTCTGCTGCTGTGAAATGTTGACAATGAATGTGTCTCACTTGAGCAATGTGTTATCAGCAGAGCTTGAGCCATCACAGTCATTAGGTACTGTACTTCATAAATGTACTGATCTGCACGTCATTTGTCTTATTTTGTTGTTGTGGTTAATACTTTTCTCTCCTGGAGAAAACACTCAGCACAGTGAGCTCATCTGTTCTGCCATTGAATGTATTAAATTAACACCTCAACACGTGGACTAAAACGTAGAGGTGAAAAATCTGGTCCTAGCAGCCAAGACCAAATATCATTTATCTTAACGCATATTAGGAAAACTATTTGAAAATGCGACTTTGAAGTTCATTGGAAACATAAGCGTTTATTGCATTGTTTGGAGGACTGTCTTACCCAGTTCCAGGCGCCATAAGAAAATAACCACAGATGGGGTGACTTATGAACAACAGAAATTCATCTTCTCACTGTTCTGGAGGCTGGAAGTCCAAGATCAAAGCACCAGCGTGGTCGTGTTCCAGTGAGGGCCCTCTTCCTGGTTCCTTGCCAGCATCTTCTCCCTGCGTCCTCACAGGGAGGAAGGGGAGAGGGTCTCTCTCAGGCCTCCTTTTATAAGACACTGATCCCATCAGGAAGGACCTGATCTCACAACCTAATCACCTTCCCAACGGCCCCACCTCTAATACCATCACACTTCGGGTTAGGGTTTCAACATATGAATTAGGGGGAGACATAAACAAACATTCAGACCACATAAACATTCAGCAGAGGATGAAATCTCAAAGAAAAAAGCTGGAACTCATGAATTTGTAGAGCTGTGCTAAATCTCAGAGACACCTTGTTCTTGCTATTTGTCTTTTCCTGGACTTCAGGAGCCAACTGCAAGGGGTGCGGGAAGCGGTGACATTTTGAGACTGGTAGACCTTGAGATTGGAGGCCACAATACACTATATGGAGAAAGAAGCACGGAGTGAGGTTGGTACCCACGGGAAACACAGGGAACCAGCAAGTGATGAGGCATTTCTGACTTGGCCTCTGGACGAAAGGATATTTTGACATGGGCTAAAACACAAGCCATCAGTATTCCATCCCTTTATTACCAGCACTGTGGGTGATGGACAGCCTTTCCTAATCCTCAACCCTAACCCCAGCCCTCAGCCCCAAGAATCCAGTGAAATTAAGTAATCAGAAATGGAGTGTGGATCCAGGATGTCTGTGGCACACATTTTTTTCAACAAAATAATTGTATGTAATTATATATTCTAACTTATGTTTGTATGTGTATAGGAAAAAAATCTAGAGTATAACCCACAGTACTGTCATCTCTAGGAGTGGAAGGATTATAAGGGACCATCATTTTCTACATTATATATTTTTGTAGGTTTGAATTGTCTTCAACAAGCAACAATTTCTTTTGTCATCAGGAAAAACCAAGAAACAGTAAAGATAAATGTCATCTTTAAATGGTAGCTTTCCACCCTGTCAAACCAAGCTGATATGGGCACATTAAAACATCTCTTCCCACAAAATAAGCAATAGCCCTGATTAGGGCCACAGAAGAAATGGAGTAATATCGTGCCTTCCCACCCTCCTGCCAAGCTGTGGTCACTGGCTCACCCCCCTGAACTGTCCCAAGCTCACTAGGACCCCAAGAAGAAGCCTTTTGGCAATATTTTTAGTTGGAAGTTTTCAAATGCCAGTGGATTCAAATGGATCAATGGATGAAGAAAAGACGGTTTCCCAGGCTGTTGTCAGAGGAGAAAGTCCATCCTCTGTGGCCATTTCCCCATTTCCCAGGGACTCAATAGAGAAATGTGTATAATATATAAATAATAGAACATCGAGGTTGGGAGAAGAATCAGGGAGTTCCTAATGACCTGACTAGAAGATGAATGAGGGAAGAAATAAGGTGAATGTGAAGCGATCTCATTCTGGGTGGTTATTAGAATTATGAGCAAACGGCCCCGGGCTTTTAAGTCGAGTCCTATCGCTCCAGAGTTACTATTTAGAGATGCACAATGGGAGGGGAGAAACTTTTCGTGCTCAGGCTTCTCGCCCGAAATGTCAAAAATGTTGTCCGGTTTAAAAACTGACTTAATAACATTAGTGTCTCCTGCCTGAGCCGGGGAGAGACTTGTGTGGGTGCCAGATGTCAGCACACAGTTTCTCTCTCGCCCTGCCAACGCATCTGCGTCTCCGAGTCACAAGGGGCGAGGTGCCTGCCCAGGGAGCCGGGTAACATCTTAAGGTGTGGCAAGCCCCAGACCTCTGCCCCAGGCCCCGGTGAAGGAGTCCAGAGGAAAGGCCAGCTGTCTGAACAATTCAGGGGTCTGCCCCACCCTCCCCTGGCAGAGACAAAGGCCTGGGGATGCAGGGCTGCTGCCTGACCCACCTGGCAGCACGAGACCCACACGTGAGCAAGAAGCTGAGATGCCACAAAGAGGCTCCCAGAGCCAGCAGAACTGGGCACCAGAGCTGAGGGAGCAGATACATGGGGGCCTCCTGCCCTGGATACTGGGGATCCAGCTGTGACTAACCCCGCCATCCCTCCCCCCACCCCACCCACCTCATAGCCTGCGGCTGAAACTGACAAATGACTACAAATAAAGATATGTGATAACAGATCTAAGGAAAAGGGAGGGTGTTCTGAGACGTCACAGCCAGGAGACCCGGGTCAGACGGGGGCTAAGACTTCCTCAGGGAAGTGGCATTAGGTTGGAACCTACAGGCTGGGGAGGAATCAAGTGCTCCAGGCTAAGGAAGAGCATGTGTCAAGGCCCTGGGCTGGAAAGGCCCTTCAGATGATCACTGGGTAGAATAAAAAGTAACATGACTGGAAAGTTGTGAGCAAGGGCAAGAGCGGCACAGACAGGGCTCGGGTGCCAGGGAGATGGTGCAGAAAGCAGCAGTCAAGAGGCTGTGCTTTGGAGCCAGCCAGTCTTGGATTCAAATCGTGACTCTACCAGCTACCAGCTGTGTGATCAGAATAAGTGACTTTACCTCTCTGAGCCTATCTCTTCAAACATACAAAAAACTGGATGATACCTACGCCTCCAGGTCAATGTCAGGGTTGAGTACAACACACACAAAGTGCTTTCTTGGCACAGTAATGGCCCATGGTAAACTTTCATAGTTAACGTTCAATGGATGAAAGTTAGTGTTGATGCTGAGACCATCCAATGGTTTGGGAGGGACCAACTGTGTCTGTCCCTAGTGCCATGTGCCCTGGTGTAACTTTTTAATGCTCGCCCTGACCTCTGACATCCCGACACAAGCCCCGCGTCTTCGAAGCAGTTGCCACTTTCAGTTGTTCTGCAGCTGTCAATCTCCTGTTCACGCCTTCTCCTTCTGCTTCACACCTGGGCCCGCTGGGGCTCCCACTTCCACCTCATCCCCCTCCTGCTTCTGTTGCCTGCAGTATCCTGGCTGGGATGGGTGTTTCAGGCAGCCCCAGGCTCCTCTAGGAGCTAGAGTAAAGCCAGAGCCCCCAGCTCTGGTCCTACTGGCTCAGCCACGATCGCTGGGCTCCACTGCCGCTCAGAGTTCCAAGAGCAAGTCCTGGATCTGTGGAGCCCAGACACCCTCCTGCCCCACCCACCCCAGCCTGGCCCCTCTCAGGTCTCAGAGACCTGACTATTGCCTGACCTAGAACCTGCGAGTTTTCTGCCCCCAGCATTGGGATCACATCCTGGTGGCCTGGACCTGGCCCCTCCTTGAATCCTTCCCATCAGTCTCCTGCCCGTGAGAGGCAATCTTAACCATGGGCCACAGCACAGTCACATCCAGACAGAGCCTCAAGGGCCAACAGCCGCCTATAGGAGTCCCAGGGTCCTCATCAACTGCATTCCTGCCGTCCAACCCAGTGGGCCTCCCAGGACCACAAAGGCCAGTGTCCTATCAAGCAGCCATACTTAGGACCCAGGGCTTTGGGTCACCCTGGCCACTTGGTCTGGACCCAGTTGCCTCCTCACTAGCCCTTTGCCCAAGTCCCATCCCCATGCATCATCCCTGTACCCACCTGAGCTAGAAGACCACGTGGATTTCTATTCTGGCATTCTCCCTTTCTCCCCAGCCCTCCTCCAAATCCAGACTTCACCCTCCAAAGGGCATCATTGTTAAAAACACGATCCCAAGTCTCTAGAAGAGACTCCTGGGAAATATATCTTTTAAAACAATAGGTTTTTTTAAATAGCTAAGTTTGTTGAGCATTTGCTATGCATCAGCTACAGCTTAAATGCTTTATGTGCATTTAATCCTTGTTTAAAAAAGACCCTGTGAAGTAGACACCACTATTACCTGCATTTTACAGATAAGGAATTGCAATTCAGAGAGGTTAAGTAACTTTCCCAAGATCACACAGCTAATAAGTGGGATGCTGAGATTCAAACTCAGAGCTGTCTGACTTCAAAGTAGGCACTCTTGACCACTGCACCACACTGCCTTCCCATCATCAGCAACACCAGGCACCCCAGAGATTATGTCATTTGACCCATCTCTACACATATGAGAAAACTGAGCATCAGAGAGAGAATTGGGCTTGTCGAGGCCACACAGTGAAGTAGGGGCAAAGCCTGGAGGTTTGCAGGCTCACCAGCCCAGGGCTCTGTCATCCACATCAATCATTCCAGTACCTGCAGGGTAAGCAGAGGTTATGTGACCAATGACAGCAGCCTCTAGTCTCTGGAGGATTATTCTAAGACTTTCGACAGAGTAACTGTTGTCCAGTACTATGCTAAGTTGAGAAAAGAGCTAAACTCTGTCTGCTCAGAAATATCCTGGGGAGATGGATATTACTTCAAGAATGTTCCTGCATTGAGAGTACACTGGGGGCCCTTTCTAGGGTCCCGACGGTTTCAGTGAACTAACAAAAGCTGCTGCATGT
This sequence comes from Eubalaena glacialis, assembly GCF_028564815.1. Lineage (NCBI taxonomy): Eukaryota > Metazoa > Chordata > Mammalia > Artiodactyla > Balaenidae > Eubalaena > Eubalaena glacialis. The sequence continues at coordinate 163,839,064 of NC_083718.1, read as the reverse complement.
ACTGACACAGGGCATGGCAGGATCCAGAGGCTCACCTCTCTTGCACTTCATTTTTTTGGAGCCTAGGTCTTGCCTCCCTCACTCCATTTTTCAGAGCCCAGGATTTGGAGTCCAAAGACCTACATTTTGGTCTACACAAGTGATGACAATAATCGGCTCCTCTCCTAAGCATCTGTTTCAACAACTGGCCACATTCATAGAATGTGAATGTGCCTAGAATGGGCAGCCTGAAGTGCCATGTGTCTACCACATCCATAGCTGATTGGCTGCAGATGGACACCTGACCCAAGCTGGGTTGATCAGATGATCTCCTCCTGAGACTCTGGGATGAGGTCCCAGAGCCTGTGGTGGTTAGCTCTGGGGAGCGGAGCTGAGAGGTCAGGAGACTCAAGACTGATGCCCCCACCAGTCTGAAGGAATCACAACGAGCCTTGTGCAAAGAGACATGTGAACAGAAGTCAGGCTGTGGAGAAAGAGGAGAAGGAAGAATCCCTGCAGCGATGAGAGATCGTGAGGCCCCGCTCCTGCGGTGAAGCTGGGCAGAATGGCTCCATCCTCCCCACAAAAGCACCGGACAACACCTCATACCCTTCCCATCCCCAGCACCCATAGCCACTGCAGACATGCCTTCAATTCCAGGGTTCCTGCCCCTCACTTCCAAGCCATTCAACCATCAAAGCAAGTGAGATCCTTTCTCAGTAAACATTCCTTCCATACCGCTAGCCACAAGCAGATAGGGTGAGTCAATTAGATCATGATCCACCACCCCCCGTTACACACCTTCGTTCCTGGCCAGACAGCTTTCCTGGGACCTTGGCAGTAAGGTCTTCTTGACGTATCTGAGCCATTCTAGCTCTCTGGCTCATGTTGGTCCCAGGAACGGCACTTGCACTGGACATTTTCAGCTGCTTAGAATCTTTTCTTTTCCAAAACTGCCCAAACCCCAACAGCTGAGACTGTCAATCATATGGCCCCACCTCCCTAGCCCAGGTTGGCCAGTCAAAATACCCCAATCCCACTAAACTCAGTGATTGGTGGAGGTGTGGGCACGTGCCCCAAGCAGGTGGAGCCTCCCTGAGCAATTGATCAGGAAGAAGCCATGAGTAGGGTTGAAGGAGGACAGACATGTCCAAGGTAAAGGTGAAAGGCACAGTGACAAGTTGGGGGAGGGGTTTTCTCTTTCTTACATGAGCCATGACCAAAACATCTCTCAAGACAAATATGAGATGGCTATTTCCCTTGTGCTGGTAGCATTTGGTGGAGCCATGTCTTAGGAGAGACTATGCTAGGTTGCAGAAAGACCTAAACCATGAAATCTCAGAGACATAACACAATAAAGGTTTATTTCTTACAAAAAGTCAGGTGTGGGTCAGGCTGCCCACTTTTATCTGGAATACTTGGCTCCAAGTTCTCTGTGGCACACCAGCTTTTGACTACCTTAGCCCAGTAGTGACACGTGTCACTTCTGCTCAAAGTCTATTGGCTGAAGTAATCACGTGGCCCCAACCCAGCTGCAACGGAGACTGGGAAATGTAAGAGGGTATACAGATACTGGATGAATACCAACTGCTATGAGCCACGTGAAATTAAAAAAAAAATCTCCAAATATTATTTGAGCCAGAGTTCTCTGCTTTGAATTTTCTCCAGGACCCCACAGAGCCATGGCTTTTAGAGGGGAGGCCAGAACCCGGGAGCCTCGTTTTGTTTATCTTGCCCTAAGGAATAACCACCCAATTTGCCTTTCCAATCAAACCCCAGCTGGGCACCAACCTTGTCCCATCCCAAGACACTGACTCAAGGATAGGGCCCCCTGCCGCCACCCCAGGACAGACAACCAGACCTGTGACCTTCTCCCACCACCCATCTGGGAGACCTGGGGCTCGGGCTGCAGAACTACACCAAATCATCTAGGCTGAAACCTCTGTGAAAAAATGGCCTTCGTGAGCAATTAAGCCAACACAAACAAGTTGGCCCAGAAAAATCAAGGTTCCCACAAGCGCAGGGACTTGATCTTGAAGGAAGACAACATTTCTAGCCTTGTACCTCTTAATCAACACAATTACGCAGAGGCCTTTGCCGACAGTGCCCCTGCTAGTCTCTACCCAAGCCCCAGATATTGCTCAAATGGTAACAGCCTAATTAGAGAAGGAGAGCGGGGAGGGAGCGGGGGCAGTCACAGCGCTCTTTTTCAGGAGGCCGCATACCTGCAGAGGAGCCACTCGGGCAAGTGGAGGGCCCTCCATTGCCCGGAGCTCAAGGTGAGGGCGAAACGGCAGCTCCACAGCTCCACGCTTGGAAATCAGCACCGCCTCCTGTAAACTGTACTCTTCCTGCTTCTGATGAGCCCATTTTCCCCAGCTGGAAGGGGCCAGCAGTGGCAGGGAGGCCTTTGAGGTGATTCACTGGAAGCCTGATGCTGGCACGGAGGCATTCTGTTGCAGGCTGAGTCCTTTCATCTCAGCAAAGAGGGTCACCCCCCTCAATCGCGGGCCCACCTGGAAGACAGGTCTTTTACAGCAGCGATGCTGGAATCAGCTGTCGAAGGAAAGCAGATGGTTTTGCTTTTACTCATCTTGATCAAACTAGCCCGGAAGCTGTGTGGCTTCCTGGAGGATGAGAGGGGTGGGTGTGGGGGGGTCAGGTGTGGGGAGGCAGGGATGTCACCCTGGAATAGATTACGCAAATGTATTCTTTGGTAGAAACATGAATGTTCTTAAGGAAGTCATCTGACTAAATTAGGAAAGATGGGTTTTGATCAACGAGCAGAGTTAGACCAAACTCCCCAAAATAATCTGCAGCGCTTCCCCCAGTCACTGCCAACAATGCGGTTCCCTCTGCTTGTGTAGCCAGGGGGTCAACTGAGGACCACAGAATGGGAGGGGCAGGGAGGTGGGAGCAGGGGAGAGGGCAGCCACCCTAAGGATGGAGAGGGAGGGGCCCTGGAAGAGCCTGGGGCTTCCTCACTCTCCTACCCTCTCCTGGATTAACCACACCTTCCATTTCCCATCCACTCCCCTCTGCTTGGGACTCAGGGCCGCTGGGAGGCAGCTGATGGAGGACAGAACCCTACGATGATTCCATACAGTCCCCCCTTTGACCTCTTACCTCAGCGTCAGCCTCTCTCTTCCTGCCTCCACATTCCTGATTTTGTCCCCAGTCAGATCTTTCCACGCAAAGCTTGTGTTTCACCAGGAAACTTCTGCCCTACAGTGTCCCATTTTCTCCCTGCCACACCCTAAAAAGTCAACAGGGTATCATAAGCCCCCACAAAGACGCGTACACCGTATGTTTTCTGTTCATTTATCTTACACAAGAAGAGACCAAGGCTCAGAGAGGTTATGCAGTTGGCCCAAGTTTACCCAGCTAGTAAGTGCCAGAAAGAATGTAAACAGAGCCTGCCTTAGAGGTGTCAATTAAAACCTGTAAAACCCTTCATCCCCCGGCCTCCCAGCCCACACACCCTCACACCAGCTGTTCACTCAGCATCCCTGAGAAGCCAGGGCAGAGCCAGTGTGTTCATTCACTCAACAGGATGTACCAACAGATCCTAAGCAGAGCCTGGGTGTGTGACTGAGAAATCCTACACACACACACACACACACACACACACACACACACACACACACTCACCTTTCGATCAGCTGATTTACAGAGCAGCTAAGGAAGTTTCTGGAAAAAGAACTCAGAGAACGTCGGCGTCTGGAGCACAGCAGGCTGTAGGCAGGCATGTTCGGGAGCTGGTGCAGAAGTCAGGTGCCAAGGAGGGCCTGTGGGTCCAACGAGAGAATCCACCCAGGGAAGAGTCTGGCGCTCCAAGGCCCTGAGGACCAGAGAGCGGTGCTTCTGGGTGGCTGCTTCTCCCACCTGCACCCCCCCAGCCCACCCCGCCACCCCCAGGAGAGAGAAAGCCTGTGAGGCATAAAACCACAGGCGCTATAGAACCTTGACACCCAAGCACCCCTGCTTTGGACTCCCTCTCAAAAATGCCAAATACAACAAAGGGGACAAAATTCCCCAAAGCAGAGTGACAGGCACAGTCCTGAGGGAGGAGGGATGGTGGTCTCCAGAGAAGAGCAGCGCCCCTGCAGCAGAGGCCCCAGGGCCATGGTGGTCTATCCAGATAGGGGAGGCACTGGCTCAGCCAGAGACATACACTGTGATGCTGGGGGGCAGAAATAGTGGCCGCGCAGCACCACAGTTTAAAAATGCTAAAGGACATCATGGGAATGCAGTGTGACACCCTGATACCTGCCGAAGCCCCAAAGTGTGTTGGAAAAGACAGGGTCTGAGTTCTTGTAGTTCTGCGGTCAGAGGCTCTTGGGCACAGGAGAGCCGGGTCTACACAGTAAGGGAGCCTCATTTGCACCCAAAGGTTGTGAGTCCCAAAGACATTTGAGTTACACAGCTAGTGCTAACCGACCCCCATTGTGGCCCCAGTCTTGTACCCAGGGAATACAGGCATGAGTCCCTTACCATTTCTGCCCTCAAAGTTCCCAGCTCAGTGGAGGTGAAGACAGATGATCCAAAGATTGTAGTAAATGCTCCAGAGTCCTAAAGCACTATGAGGGAGCAGAGAGGGAGCGATACTACCTGGGTGAGTCAAGGAGGGCTTCTGAGAGGAGGTGGCATTTGAGTTGGGTCTTGAAGGTGGGTAGGAGCTCATGAGGTGAAGCTGAGGGAAGAACAAGCCGGGCAATGAGAAGAAGCTGAGTGAAGGCCTGCTGGAGGAGGGCACTTAGGGCTCGGTGCAGCTGGAAGGCCCAGCGTCTCACCTGGGGAAGGGGCAAAAGTGGCAGGGGGGTGGAGGCAAGCTGTGAAGCGTCTGAGGCCATGCCAGGGCATTGACCCACACTCAGAACCCGGACATGTGATGGTGTCGGGGCCTCCTCTTCTCCCTCCTTTTGCAGTGGATACCCTGGAAAGACACCCCAACTCCCAGGGCTGCATCCGGAGCAGGAGAGACACCGCTTATGGCAGGGACTCCAGAGTGACCTGTTGTGAGCCTATTGAGTTTTGAGGAAGATCAGAAGTGAGAGCAGGACAGAGCCACACAGCATTGGGGCTCTTTCCTTCCAAACCTGCCTCGCACCTCAGGGGCACCAGCTCCCCTACCTCTACCCCATCATCATCTCTAACCCCCTAAGAAGAGGGAGGGAACAGGATAAATACGTAGTACACAGCAAAGTGCCAGTACTCAGATGAGGGACCTGAAACCAGACAAGGAAGGAACTTACTAAGTCGCAGAATGGATCTGAGACCAGAACTCGAGGCTCCTGTCCCCTGGTTAATGGTCTGTCTACTAACCCAATCCCCATCCCCTAAGAGCTGTGGGTTTGGAGTCTATCTTTTGACCATTACAAGCTCCTGATACAAAATCTGTTTCTGATACAGGCACTAGAGGAAATGGGTGTGATCCCAGCTCCCCCGCACCAACACACAGACACATGAAACTCAGCGAGAGCATCCACCATTACAACAGCAGAAGTCATAACAGCCTGCTGGGTACCAGCACTGGGCCAGCACTTTGCAGGCACTGCCTCATCCTGTCCTCATGGTAATCCTCAGGGGTGGAACTGTCACTGCTCCCACTTTCCAGATGAGGGAATAAGACTCGAGGTGGCTGAGCTGCCTCGCCACACAGTGAGCGTAACTCAGACAAGGAAAGGGTCACACACCCTGGAATTACCACGGCCTCACGTCAATCTAGTTCAACCTCAGAGGTAAATATGGCCTCTGGGAAGCCATGAACCCCTTCACTCCACAAGGCCTGGGAGACCCTAACCCCGTGAAGGATTTTTCAGGCCTGAAAATTTGCCCAGTGTTGCAAGCTGCAGGCCGAGGACAGGAGGCTATGGAAGTGGTCATGGGGTCTCCAATTCTAGTTCCCCAGTTAGCTGACTGTCCTCACTGTAACTTACCTGAACTCGGGTGACATCTCAGCTGTCCCCATCCTCGGCCACACACCCATCATTTCTCACCCAAACCACTGTAACAGCCACCTGACTTCTCTCCCTTCCTCCCTTATCACCATCCCTCCCTTCCTCTATTCTCCATGAGGCAACCAGGAGAAATCTGTTGAATGCATACCTGACTGTGTTCTTGTTTAAAACCCTTTAAAAGCTCCCCATCACTTGAGAAAATAACTGAATTCCCTCATGAGCCCTCCCTGATTGAGTCTCGCACCTCTCCCATAGAGCCATACAGGATTTCTTTCACTTGGTCTAAACATGCCCGACTCTCTCACCTCTGGACCTTCGCACACGCTGTTCCCTCTGCCTAGAACACTGTTCCCAACTCTCTACTAACTTCCATAATCCTTTAGGGCTCAGTTTAAATATCACTACCCCCTAAGGGGTCTTCCCTAATCATCACTCACTCACCCTGGGTCCCGGATGAGCTCCATGTTTTCCCTTCTATAGTGCCTATGTTTCCTTGCGGAACCCCTATCACCCCTGTTCTTAAATTCTTGTCATATTTGTGTCTTTCTTCCTTGCTAGACTATAAGCCCCAGGATGGCAGAGGCCACATCTGTCTTGTTCTTCTCTGTATTGAATTCCTAACTCCAAGTACAGTGTCTCGTTCATAATAGAGGTCAATAAATATTTGATGAAGAAAGAAAGTAGAAGAAGGTGAGAAGGAGGGAAGGAGGAGGTCTTGCCTTGTAAGAGCTGCCTCCCTTCCCTGACTGAGCCAGCTGAGAAAACTGCCTTCAGTAACACTAAGGAGGAATGGCACCGTATGGTGACTTCATGGTAACTCATTTACTCTTCACAAAAACGCTATGAGGTGAAGACCATCACTGAGCGCATTTGAGGAATCTGAGGATCAGAGAGCTGAAGCAATTTGTCCAAGGTCACACAGCTAATAAGTGACAGCATTGGGAATTGAATTCCGGTCAGAGTCCAGAGCCTGGGCTTTTAACCAGTACAGTACACTCCAGGGAAGATGCAACCCGGTCGTATAGGCCGTAAGGATCTTCTGTGTGCAAGACTGAGTTTACCATGAAATAAAATAGGCATGAAGTTGCCTCTCCAAAGTGAATTACGTGGAAGGAGGAAAAGTTTAATCTTGAAACCCTTAAAATATATTCACATAAAGCCTGAACCAATCGCTCTTAAAGACGCCAACCCCTCACGTATCACCTGTTATCTGAGCCAGAGAAGGGAAGTAAAATCCTCACTTGACAAGTGTGTAAGCCGGAGAGATAAGACAGGTTAGAAACGACTGTGACCTCCAAGACTGTGGGGGAGAGTGAAGAGAAATGAAGTTTTTATTCTTAAGATGTTTGGGCCCAAGAAAGGAAAGTGGCTTTCTCCCTCCATACCCAGGAGGTGTGCTCAGGGGAGTGGCCGCTCAGTCCCCTTAGCCAGGCCAAACCAGGCCTCCCTGGACACAGGAGGAAATCAGGAAAGCTGGTAAAGGTCTCTAACTATAGCAACATTTTCCGTTGTTTCTCAAAGGTCTGAGCCCTCCTAGGGTGCATAGCAGGTCTGGGGATGGTGTGGCATTCTCTGTGGGTTGACTACCTGACGTCATCCCCACCCTCCCTGGTTTACAGAAGACCAATTTTCTTTTTGGTATCAGGAGGTTACAGACTCATGCAAGTGTATTTTGATTGGTCTAAGCCAATTGAAGTTATTCTACTCCTCCAGCCAATGATTGTTTAGGAATGGGGATAGAATGTAATTCTAGCCACTGAGACATAAGAGGTTGGTGGGGGGTAGGTGTCTGCTGGAGGACTTCTGGGATCTTTGATCTTAAAGAGAGATGCCTGGAGCTGCTGCAGCCATCTTGTGACCCTGAGGAAAACAGCTGAGAAGACATGAAAAGAACTTGAGTCTCTGGTGAGGTCAGTGAAGGCAGAAATAACCAACCCTGAAATTGCCCTAACTGCAGGCTTCTTATTATGGAACATTAAACTATCTTGCCTAAACTTTTTTAGGTTGGATCTTCTATTTCTCATAGCTGAAAGAAACCTAATTGATACATGTTGGGGAAAAGCACTGATCTTGGAGTTTGAATAGATTCAAGTTCAAATTCCAATTCTGCAGCGTGACTTTGGGTAAGCCCTCAGACCTCTCTGGCCTCACCTTCCTCATCTCTTCCTGTAGGAATAGAATTAAATTCATTCACTTGACAGATATTTATGGATGCCTAGTCTGGAGGCTACAAGATGAATGGCATGGTCCCTGCCCTGCAGGGGTTCGATTTGGTAAGAGAATCCTGACACTTGCCCAAATAAGTACCATATTTCCATTAATATATAATAGCATTGATTATTAATGCAACATTATTTTTGCACTAATAAGAAAGAAAAATGCTGCAAATGAAACTAATACAATACAATGCTTTTTATCACTGAATTTTTATTTTATTCTCATCTAATGAACTCTATTCAACTTAGACATTTTTATATCATATATCATTCTTGGGCATACACATAAAAAGAAAACTATCAGCAAAATTAATTGGTTAAGGTCTCTAAAGCTTCTTCACAGAGTCCAAATCTCCTGAATCACTTTTCTACCTAGAGTGGTTTATGGCCACATTTTTTTTCATATAACATTGTTCTCTGTGACATCAAGGGCATAAATGATGCTGCATTTCTTCAAAGAGGGGTCCGCTACCATCTCTGGGCTTTTCTTCCAAGCTGCTGACACCCATTTTGCATTCAATTCTAGACCTTCTTGGTCGTATTAGAAGGTGTCAACAGAAGATTTACAAACAAGAACCCAGACTCATATTCCTTCCTCCAATGGGCCCTAATTGGTTTATGACGGGACCATGGAGGGGTTGGTGTTGTCTGCACGAGTAACCAGGAATAGCGGTCCCCTTCTGGCATACGTAGGCAACGGTGACCACATCACGACTGTTACCCCTCCAACAGCAATTGTGACAAGGTCATGCCTGCTGAAAATGCATCCCAATTGCAGAGATGTGAACACGTGGGAAATCTCAGAAGTGATGAACTACAGTAGTTTGGTAATTGTGCTCTAGTGTGACCTGGGCTAACTAAATTTACACCATTCTAGAAGCTGGAGGAAGAACTGACTCTCTCAGCTTTGTGGCGGAGGTGGCCTTTGAGCAAGAGCCTGAAGCAAAAGGAGGAATAAATCATAAAGTCAGGGGAGAGCATTCTCGGACGAAGGACAGCCTATGCCATTCACGGACACATGGAGAATCGTGGTACCTCTGGCAAACAGTCGACACTTTTGCCAGAGGTGAGGCTTAAGTGGGAGGAAATTAACAAACTCTGAGGCTTCAAGGGTACTTTGGGAGATGTTAGGCTGAGGAACTTGGACTTAAGTCTACAGGCAATGGGAGCCACAGAAGGACAGTAAGATAGTTATGTGCTGAGATTTGCATCCTGGAGTAATCCCTCTGGCTAAGGAATACAGTGGAGGAGAAGGGACAGAAGCAGAGGAACTGTTAGGAGGCTGCTGCAGGATGAAGCCAAGCCTGAGGTGGGGGAGGGAAGGGGAGCCAGGCTCCAAATATGGCCACCAACAATTCCTCCCATCCCTCTGTGCACAGCTGCCCTTCACGTCAAGAGGTGGAGACTAGTTCCCCTCCCCCTGAATCTGGGTGGACCTGTGATTTGCTTTGACCACAGAATGCAGGCTTTGTGAGAGTTAACACTTTTCCCTCTGGAAGCCAGCTGCCATGTAGAGAAGCTCAAACTAGACCACCAACCATCTTGGGCACTGGGATGAAGCCACAGGAGTGACCTCTGTTCCAGTGTGGGGATCAGAGCCACTCAGCTGAACCCAGTCAACCCACAGAATCATGAGAAACAACAAATTGTCATTTTAAGCCACTAGGTTTTGGTGCGCTTTGTTACACGGCAATAGCTAACTGATACCTAGAGGGGTAGTGAGGTGGGGAAGGTTGGGAGGGACTAGTATGAGGGTCAGGAGAAAACCATCATGAAGGTCGTGTACACAACATGTACACACAGTGCCAGGCCTGCAGCTGGTGTGTGTGTGTGTGTGTGTGTGTGTGTGTGTGTGTATTGGTGGGGGGGCTCCCTAGAAGCGCTTCTGCAGACTTTGAGCAGAACCTGAGCCCCCCCACCCCCATCTTGGAATGCACGGGGCAACATCAAAAGGCAAAATTCTTTGCTTCTGATGTGATTTGACAAACAGCTGCACAGCCTCTAAGGGCAAGCTGCTGCTGTTGAAGCCAGGGGGAAGGGCTCTGCCAGAGGCTCCCGTGGGGTTCATGGTCCACTTCCATGCAGAAATCAAAGAGATTCGGAGGAAGGAGAGAGCATGTTCAGTTGTAGGGGTCAAGACAGGCTTTGTGGAAGTGGAGAACATTTCAATTGTTCCTTCAAGGACAGAAAATGTCCACAAGGAATGATAGGTAGAGAAGGCATTCTGGGAAGAGAAAAGAGCACCTGCAAAGGCACAGAGGTAGGCGGAGCACAGGGGCACGGGCGGAAACCCGGACAGGCAAGGTTGGGGCTTGCAGTGAGTGTAGGGGCTGCCAGGAGACCCTGATGGCAACCCTCACAGATTCTGAGCAAGAATTGCACTTCTGCTCACTACCATTTCTTTCCCCTCTCACTGGGTTCTGGGGCAGCCTGGCCTTAGAAGTGCCAAGAGCCTGGCCCACCACACTCTGGCAACCTTCCTTCAAACATTTTAAGACATTCAGAATCCATTCAGAGAGGGAAAACTTGGGGTCAGGAGCCAGGCATTGTGACCCATTAGCTGTGTGACTTTGGGCAAATTACTTGTCTGAGCTTCAGTCTTAGTTGTAAAATAGGAACCAGTAACATTACCTACCTCACAGGTTAGCTGTGACAATTAAACAAGGTAAGGTGGAATTCCAAAATTCCAGTGTTTGGAATTTTTTTTTAATACAAATCTTTGTGCATTTATTTATTTATTTATTTATTTATTTATTTATTTATTTATTTATTTATTGGCTGTGTTGGGTCTTCGTTGCTGCGCGCGGGCTTTCTCTAGTTGTGGCGAGCAGGGGCTACTCTTCATTGCGGTGCACGGACTTCTCATTTTGGTGGCCTCTCTCGCTGTGCAGCATGGGCTCTAGGCGCGCAGGCTTCAGTAGTTGTGGCTCGCAGGCTCTAGAGCACAGGCTCAGTAGTTGTGATGCACGGGCCTAGTTGCTCCATGGCATGTGGGATCTTCCCCTACCAGGGCTTGAACCCATGTCCCCTGCATTGGCAGGCAGATTCTTAACCACTGCACCACCAGGGAAGTCCCTGGAACTCTTTTTTACATGGCCTTTTTCTTCCTCACTCCTTTTGGTCTACACGGAGGAAGTGTGTCTAAATACTTCTGGTTCTTTGCTGGGCGCTTTCCCCTCCTCACCCTCACGGGTGAGTTTAGGAGAGGATCCGCCTGGCATAGCCCAGTCTGTCCTCCCTTCCTTATCAGGATCTTCACGTGCGCTCTGCTCTCCTCTCTGCCACACTGGGGCCCACAGTGTTTTAGGGCACAGCAGCCTGTTGATGGGTCCATGCTAAGGATGAAGAGTGGATTTGAGGGCAAACAGAAAATACCTGGCACATCACCAGTAGGAGACTGGCTCACTAAATCACAGAATACTCATACAATTGAAAAACATTTAGCCATTAAAAATCACGTTGAGAAAAAATACTTATTGAAGAGGAACTCATTCCATCTTTCAGTGAAAAACTACCTATAAAACATACAACATAATACAACTTTGGTTAAAAATATATAGACTCGCAAAGAAAAAGCTTAAGGAGGTTATTTCCGGGTGACACAATTGTGGCTAATTTTTTTTCTTCTTTGAATTTTCATCATGTCCATACTGAACATTATTGGGGTTTGAGCAGGCTCAGTAAATACTTCTGGTTTCCCCATCCAGGCTCTGAACTAACTAAAGAGAATACAAAAGAGTAAGACATCAAAGCATGTATATAAGTAGAAATCAAAGCATCAATTTTATTACTGATATTGGCAGGGCTGGAAGGGGGGCTTAGATGTACAGTAACGATGGGATTCCTAAAATTGAACCCCTGATTAGACAGACTTACACAGGCAGCGTGATCAGCTGCCCCTGCAGTGAAGGCAAATGGCCGTGACATCAACAATAACAACGACAACAATAATCATCATCATCACTACTTACTGAATAGTTACTATGTCCTAGAGAAATGTGCTAAGTGTTCTACGTACATTAGCACATTTAATCTGGACAACAACCCCGAGAGATCCGTTTTATTATCCTTTTTCAGGTGAGGAAGTGAGACACATAGGTTAAGTAATTTTCCCAAAGTCGCATAACGGGTGAGCTGGAATTCGAACCCAGGCTCTCTGAGTCTGAAGTCCGAGCTCTTCTTACTTGGATGGACTGTCTCTGAGGACATGTCTACACCAGGATTTGAAACAGGCTCGAAGTCATTCACAAAAGAGATTTCCGATGGAGCAGCCACCCAGACGCTTTGTCCTGGTACAGATCACGGCATTACAGGAAATCAGCTGGCTGTGGATGCAGACAGTCTGGGACCCCATTAAACGGTTATGTGACCCCAGAAAAATCCATCTCCTTTCTGGGCCTCAGCTTCTCCATCTGTAAAGTGAGGGTGATAGGTGAGTTGGATTGGCAGGCCCCTTTCAGCTGTGATACGCAGAGATCCTGGGGGCTCTGAGGCCCCAAGCCTCGGCTGAGTTGTGGTCCTGCTGGGCCTGAGTGGAGCGGAGCCCAGGTCTGCCCAGCAGAGCACACCCTGAGCCCGTGCGAATGGGTCTCGGTCAGAAAAGAGGTCTGGTTCAGAAAACAACATGGTCAGGGCTTCCCTGGTGGCGCAGTGGTTGAGAATCTGCCTGCTAATGCAGGGGACACGGGTTCGAGCCCTGGTCTGGGAAGATCCCGCATGCCGTGGAGCAACTGGGCCCGTGAGCCACAATTACTGAGCCTGCGCGTCTGGAGCCTGTGCTCCGCAACAAGAGAGGCCACAATAGTGAGAGGCCCGCGCACCGTGATGAAGAGTGGCCCCCGCTTGCCGCAATTACAGAAAGCCCTAGCACAGAAACGAAGACCCAACATAGCAATCAATCAATCAATCAATAAATCTAAAAAAAAAAAAAAAGAAAAAAAAAAAGAAAACAACATGGTCAGCCAACAGATGTCTACTGGGCCATGTTCAGCTGAATCCAGGCGAGAGCCAGACAAGGACAAATTAATACATACTCAACTCTTTCCCCAAAATCTCTGAGAGGCCTGAGAGTGAACCCAGGTCAGCCCCACTGGCAGGACCACATTGTAAAGCAGCTGTAGTGGGTATGGAAGTAACTCTGTCCACTTCAAGTGACCACAGGAGGCAGAAGGGGCTGCCACCACCGTAGCCAAAGCAAGAGCTTGAGAAAATGGTGGGACACTTGGTAGCTGATATCATATAAGTGATGCCCCCGTGTAAGAGGAATCCTTTCAGCCCCGCCCCCAGCATCCCCATCACCCCTAAAGGCTGCAAACATGAATGAACACCTGAAACTTCCTGCCCAAATGCCTTCTCTCTGGATGGAAGCAACCCTCAACCAGATCAGAGACCATACCCAGGCTTCCTCAGCCCGCGGGAAAGATAACTCTGAGCCGTGTTCAGGCTGCCTCCCAGAGTTCCCGGGAGATCACGCTCCAGGTGACGACGTGGGCTGGTTCTTCCCTTCCCTGTTCCTCTTCTTCACCACGCCCCACCCCTCAATGTTTCCTGGGATCAGCTCCCAGATAAACCACTGGGACTTGAATCCTTGTTTCGTGATTCTGTAATGAGTCAGCCTGACTAGGTTAATCTATATTTTCCAGAACTCCATTTCCCCAATGTTTCCAGTTAAGGTCGGCCGCAAAGAAACTCCTGTGGGAGGTTTGGAGGGCGGAAGGGAAGCAGCGGCTATTTCGTGTTTCGCACACGCTGTGGCTGAGGGGCTGACTCACCTGCCGGTGGTGTGAGATCCACCTCTGCTCCACTTTCCTCTGGACCTTCCTTCACTTCTCTGATGGCCAGGTCAGGCAGATGTGTTTAGCTTTGTGACAAAGGACTCCCCCCTTACCATCAGAAGCAACAAGAACAGACCCTGATTTCAGAGCGTTCTTGCGGGGGTCCCAGCTCGAGGGTGCGGGCTCCAGCTTGTCCTTGCCCTCCCTCCCTTTCCATCCGTCTTCCCTCCCCGACTGCCTGCCCTCCAGACATCGACCTCCAGTATCAGGCGCTACAACTGCACCTTACAGAGACTCCAACAATGTGTAAAGTCCAATCCTTGTAACAAATCCCTTAAATGTGGATATATAACCTCCCAGAAGAAAACTCAGAGACAAAGTTTAGTATTAAAGTATTACTCAGGGGCTTCCCTGGTGGCGCAGTGGTTAAGAATCCACCTGCCAATGCAGGGGACATGGGTTCGAGCCCTGGTCCAGGAAGATCCCACATGTCGCAGAGCAACTAAGCCCATGCACCACAACTACTGAGCCTGCACTCTAGAGCCCGCGAGCCACAACTACTGAGGCCCACATGCCACAACAACAGAAGCCCGCGCACCTAGAGCCCGTGCTCTGCAGCAAGAGGAGACACTGCAATGAGAAGTCCACGCACCACAACGAAGAGTATCTCCTGCTCGCCACAGCTAGAGAAAGCCTGCAAGCAGCAACAAAGACCCAACGCAGCCAAAAATAAATAAATAAATAATTTTTTTTAAAAAAATATTACTCAGGGTTCGGGCAAACCCTACTAGGAGACGGACATGGTGGTCTTGCTTCTTCCTGGTGGCAGCGGCACTGCCCTGATTGAATCCTCACCAATCCTACACCTTGTTTCTGGGGGAACCCAAACCAAGATAGCCAGGAACTCCCAGGACCTATGGGGATAAATCAGCTCCAGGTTCCCATGGGTAGCCGGAGACAGAGCTAGGGACATAGCATCCTTAGAACAATAATTGGGATGTCATTTTGACCCCTCCCCCTGGCTAATGGGGCCCATATGCTACGCAATCAAGTTGGATACTCACATCTCACACTTCCTCCTGTTCTAAGAAACAACACTGGCGTACTCTCCAGCATCCAACAATAAATATTTCTCTTAAAATATCAACAGCATTAAAAACACTTTGTTTTTAAGTGGTGGCATATTCCCTGGTGCTCAAAATCAAGAACCTCAGTGCAGACTCAGCTGCCTATTTTTCAACATGATTCCCCAGGGTTGACTCAGAGGGGAGGTCCCAAGAGTTAGAAAAGAGCCACACAACCCTTTGTCCAGTTAAAGGAGTTAAACAGTCGGCTGGAATCAGGTGGGATTTTCTGGGGATTCTAGGAGGTTGGAACCCATGAAACTTGGGGAGCCTCCAGCTTCACAATCAGCATCCCTAAGCAAAGCTGTTTGTTCCCTCCTCAGCTTTCCCACAGGGCTCTGAACAAACATGCATTGGCCCATTTACCACCAGCTCATGTGTGTTTCTGCTCCAACCGACCCTGAGCTCCTCAAGGGCAGGATACTGATGGCAAGCCGGCATCCCTGGCCCACGAGGCAATGCGTGGGTGGAGTTTAGTGAATGAGATCAAAGAAAAGGTGCCAGTTATCAAGGTTCTTACGGTGGCAGAGCACTGACCTTGGAAGAGCCCTCCGAGAAACTTCTACTCCAACTTTCCCCCCGACAGATAAGGAAACTGAGGCTCGGGAAGGAGAAAGTCACACACAACTGTGATCTCCCTGAAGAAGAATGATGGCTTGTCTGTCTCTGTTTTCTCAGAACCAGCACAGGACCTGACACAGAGTAGGCGTCAATAGCTGTTGAATAAAGGAAGGAAGGGAGGGAGGGAGGGAGGGAGGGAGGGAGGGTGGGAGGAATTTGGCTAGTAGTGACACACCTAGAACAGAAGTCATACCTCCTGACTGCCAGACCCTTCCTCTTCCTTCATGCCTCCCCAACCCACCCTCAAGCTCACATCTGATCAAAAATACAATTGTCCTTCCACTGTTTAGCCAGAATTCTCTTGGAATATTCACCCAGAATCCCCTGGGGTTGCCCACCCAAAATCCTGGCTCCTCATTCAGAAAGTAGAACTTTTGGGATACCAATCAAAGGCATTTTGAGGGCAAAGGCGTGAAAATCCTAGTGGCTAGGGCAGCTTCTTCTAAGTCCATAGGACAAGGGTCTCCAGCTGTGAAAAGGAGAGTAGAATGAAGACAGCTTTCAGTCCTCACCACCACCTCCAGCCCTGCGTTCCCCACATAATGGTCACTGGGAGATATTAGCATCTAAATTATTTTAAGGAGATATAATAAGATTCACCCAGCAGGCCATTAATGACAAAAGAGATTATTACTGGAAAAAATCCAAGACTGACTTTGAGCAGAGTCGGTTCATCTAAATGACCCTTTCCCTGCACCTCAGATGATCCTGGCCCCCAGAGATGATACAGATTTGAAAAAGTAACTGCTGTGGAACATGCTCACGTTTGTGCAAGGTCTTACAGAAGGAACCTCCAGAGAATTAGGGTCAGGAGTGCATAGCAGTGAGATAAATGAGATGTTCCCTGAATCGTAAGAATCCGCTGTGGCAGAATTTACAGGAAGCATTTCCAGTCTCCATATTTGGCAGGCGTCCAGCCAGAGTTGTCAAGTATTAGATTAATTTTAATTCAATGCAAAAAACCACATTAGTGGAGTGTTGCAATTGAGAGTTGAAACGTACAAAAGCCAAGAGTCCTTGAAGTGAATCATTCCAAAGCCCGAGCATCATTTCAGGCGTCCATCAAAAAAGGCACATTCTTCAGGCATTCCCCAGCTATCTGCCACCTTTCAGTCAGACTACTTAGCCAGGTAAATGAGCCACCTGGCAGTGACCTGAAGGGATGCAGCTGTTGATGAATGTTACTTCACAGGTCCTGGTCACAGGAGTTAAAGTTCAAACTCCTTGATATGGCACTCAAGACCCTCCATGAGCTAGCTCCAAATGCCCTTCACAACCTCGTCTTTCAGTACAATCTTCATGTGTTGCAGACTGTAGCCACACCAGCCCTTTGATTACTGTTGATAATCTTCCTGCACACTTAACTTCCACTCACAGCCCTGGAAGGGAGCAGCCCAGATACCATGTGTTACCAGGGCAACCCTGGTTGTTGAGGGGGAGGGGAGCACCTGACCCAGGGAGGCAGTCCATTGGCTAGCCAACAGCCAATCAGATTTCTCTTGGAAATTTGAACTAAGAGACACAAATGGTAGTTGGTGGGTAATAGTCTTGAGCCCATGGATGGGGAAGACATTTTGAGGTAATGTGGAATGGTGAGCAAGCGAAGAGAGTCACCCCACGGAGAGAACAACACAAGATGCCACAGGATGGAGATGGAGAGAGGATGGGCCTGGGTTCCTACATCCGTCTTGAGACTCCTCACTGGGCTTTCTTCTCTTGGGGCCTGTGAGGTATCCCTATATCCTGATGAGTTCTTTCTCTTACAAAACATTTGGAGTAAGTGGCTTTCATGGGTTGCTTGAAAATACTCTCACTGGGAATACAAAACAGCAGCCCCCTCGATGTAGGCAATGCCTGTCATCCCACTGGTCATCCTGTGCATGTTAACAGGATGGCCCATATGACTGCTTCCCCCGCAAGTCTGCATCCAGGAGTAACCCTCCAGCATCCTTCTGCTGAGATTGCCTCATCCCAGGCAGGAAGCCCTTTGGGTGATGTATTAGTCAGTGTTCTCCAGAAGAACACAACCAATATGATATATATTTATGTATCTCTCATATATAAAGAGATGTATTTTAAGGAATTGGCTCACATGAGTATGGAGGCTGGCAAGTCCAAAGTCTGCAGGATGGGCTGGCAGGCTGGAGACCCAGGAAGAGCCAATGTTGCAGTTCAAGTCCAAAGGCCATATGCTACAGAATTTTCTGGAAGCCAAATTTTGTGCTATTCAGGCCTTCAACTGATTGGATGAGGCCTACCCACATTACGGTGAGCAATCTGCTTTACTCATCGTCCACCAGTTTCAATGCTAATCTCATCCAAAAGCACCTCCCAGAAACATTCAGAATAATATTTGATCAAGTATCTGGTCACCATGGTCCAGACAAGCTGACACATAAAACTGACCATCACAGGTGCTATCTATTTTTAAATGACCCTGGTCCATGGGATGTAGGCTTTTGTTCACACCCCTCTGGCCTGTGGAAGTTCAGTGTGGCCACAGCCACTTCTGCCAGCCTCTCAGGTGCAAACTGTACTCGAGCCCATGCTGGACGCCACTCCACTGTGTGTCTCAAACTCCAGGCGTAACATAGGCCCTCTTTTCAGGCTTAGGATAAGGATCCACTCAGTGGATGAGGCCAGGGAGGGAAATGGCATAGCACTCCAACAACCTGTTCAGAAAGACAAGTTCTCAATTGTCTTAGAGGCTAAGCCAACTCCAAGAGAGAGAGGACCATGTTGACATCTTCTACACTAGCTCCAGTGAGTTTTCATCTGCTGTGAGACCTCCACCATGGGCCATGCCTCTGCCTTTGCTCACACCCATCCGTCGACCAAAAATGCTCTCTCTTCTCCTTTCTCCAACCCCCATGAAGCCAGCTATTATGTGGGAGAAAGACAGAAAAAAGGCAGTGTTCCTCCACCACTCCTCTGTTGGTTGTGAGCAACCCAGCACTGGCCCGAAGCCTGCATTCCCCACTCCACAAAGCCAAAGTCCTCCGGGTGCCCAGGCCAGGGCTCCTTAGAAGGCAGTCTGAAGACCTCGTCTCCTTCCTTCAGCAGGCTTCTTGGGGTCTCAGCCCCCACTGACAAGCAGCTTATCAAAGTATTCCTTTATTGTGTCATCCCAAGAGGATTTCTAGAAAATGCCATCTTCTTTATCAGGTTACAGGTCCAGTGATGCCCCTTATACAGCTGCCATCTGCCCAGCTGCCCCATGCATAATCCAGCTCTGGGTGCCTGGGAGGGTGAGGGCTGGCCTGATCCAGCTGGACCTCATGGCATCCAGGGGAGCTTGGGGTGACCTCCCCTGAGACTTTGGAACACCAGGAGCAGAAGCCACAGGGGAAGTCGAGGCCCAAGTGCCACCAGAGGAGAATCAGGTAAGCTGTGACTCCAAGAGGGGCCGGGGTGGAGGGTGGGCTGAGCCCAGGGGCCTCTGGTCTCCTCCTTGCAGAGGCAGGAGAGACCTCAGAGATTACCAAGCCCAAGATGCAGGGATCTCTAAAGCCTCCACTTGACCCCTCCAGTGACCAGGAAAAGAGAAAGACACTCACGTCTATCAAGACCTACCACGTGCCCTGCACAGGACCAGGGGCTTTACACAAAGTGCCCAACCAGGATTCCCAGCAGCCCTGTGAAGTTGATTCCATTGTTACTGTTTTCCTCATAGGACAGAGTTGAAATTGAGGCCTGGAGAGATTGAATGACTTGCCTATGGCCACTCAGCTGGAGCCAGGGTTCAACTCCAAAGTCCATGCTCTTCTCCATTGCACCCTAAATTTTTAAATTAAACATTTATTAAGCACCTACTATGTGTTAAGCTTTGCACTGGAAATTTTCACTTGTAGTTATCGTATTCCATCTCCATGACCACCTGCAAGGTTAGTAGCATTAATCCCTTTTTATGAATGAGGAACCCATGTCCAGAAAAATCAAGCACTTTGTCCAAGTAGTAAGTGGTAGAGCCAGGATTTGAACCCAGATTTGTTGATCGAGTCCAGCACTCTCTCCATGATTCCAGAGCTGATGGGAAGCAGCTCAGTACCTCACAGCAGACCAGCCTACATACCTTGGGGAAGCTCCAACAGAAAATTACAAAACACCTGGGCCAGCTCAGGTGGGTACTAGAATCCAAGACTTAGAGGAACCCGATGGTGCACAGATACCCATTTTTAAACCAGCACTCCATATGGGAGCTGGTATTTGGCCACCATGAGTAATATGCTGCTGTTAGAAGGGCAGGCGGAGGCATGAGCAAGTCAGCTTCCTTACTAGACCACATTTACCTCTTCTGTGTAAGACTGGGGGAACCAGAGTTAGGATGGTAAATAACCAACTAATATACCCCACCCTCCCTTCCCACATCCGTGGAAGACATTGCTAACAGAGCACTGCATCTTTCCTCCCAACTCAGCCTCCAAATCTTTCTCAACACAGTATTTCAAGCCATCACTACAGACTATTTGACTATGAGACTATCTGCCAGCCCTAGATAGGCTCTGTGCTTCCGAGTATAGATGTAAGTCTACAGCATATCCACCTCTGTGCCAGCAAACGGACCCTCCAGCCTCCCTCTTTTACTTACAAGGACAATTGTGATTACACTGGGCCCACCTGGATTATCCAGGATATTCTTCCCATCTCAAAATCTTTAATTCAATCACACCTGCGAAGTCATTTCTGCCATGTAAGGTAAGGTATTCACAGGTTTCAGGGATGAGAATATGGACATCTCTGGGGACCTCTATCCTGCCCACCACATATACCTCATGCAGTTGTGTCTAAGGGTCAGATAAAATAATGCAGGTAAACAGCTTAAACCCAGTGCCTGGCACTTAGTAAGCCCTCAGTAAACGTTACCTATTATTACCCTTATTTTCCCCACTCCCACCCCATACCTATTGCAAATAAGTGTTCAATAAATATTAAATATCACTGTGATTGTTATTGTCACTGGGCCTCCCAGCACTGCTGGAGCCAGGGTCTGATTCCAAAGGCCAATGTCCTTCTCCATTGCACCCTAAATTTTTTAATTAAACACTTATTAAGCACCTACCATGTGTTAAGCTTTACACTGAACACTTTCACTTATAGTTATCTTAGCATTCCTCTACTATGGCATTTCTTGCACTATATTGTACTTAATTTGTTTATGTGTTTCTTCCCCCATCTCTTCAAGGAAAGCAACACAAGGCGGGGCAGCACTGGCCTCCCACGGGGCCTGGCATAAAGTAGGCTCCCAGGAGATGGTTCAGGAAGGGCGGAGTAACGGCCAGACCCTGCCCCTCTCAGGGGATGGGGTACGGCATTGGGGGGTGGATCCCAGGGCTCTGACTCTCAGGACAAAAGTGGGGGCCACTGTCCAAGCTCCCCAGGTGGCCCAAGACTAGCCACTGTCAACCTGCAGGGCTGGGCTGGGGAGGCTGAGCAGCGTGAGCCCCCAACTCCTGCGCCCCGTTAGGATGCCAGTCTTGCGGAAGGAAGGTCCCACACCAGCAGTTGACCTGCCCGCGCGGGAGCCACGCGTGCAGCAGAGCGGGAGCTTGCTCTGCATTTGTTCCTTCGCCCAAATGCACCACTAGGTTGGCAGCCACTGGCCTGGAAAATTTCCATTTAGCAACATCGCTCTCTACTGTTGGGAGAGCTAGCCCGGGGAGACACAAGACACCTTTGCTCTCTGAGCACCACTCAATGTACTTGAAACCGAAGAAGAGCAAAGGTAGAACTCAGGAACCCGGAATACTGTAAGTCCTTCCTCTTGCAATAATAACAGGGGTGTGGGCAGGGTAACGTACTGAGTGGTTAAGACTCGGTATTCTCCCTTTGCCCTCCTTGAACTTGCGCCATGAAGGCGGCCAGCGCCTCCTTTCCTTGGGGAGGTTTGTTTGATGACAAGAGGTCCAGAAAGGGGGCAGAGGTTGCCTGCGAAACAATTCCCTTCCCGGCTTTTGTTTCTTAAACCCTGAACTCTTTGAAGAAGGAGTCTGTAATTCTCTCCCTGCCCACATTTTCCAGCCTCATCTCTCTCCCGTTCCCCCACCCTAAGTATGCACACGCGCACGTGCATGCACTCGCACACACTCAGACACAAGTGCATGTACACATACATGTGTGCACAGCCACAAGTGTGTACGCATGTACACACATGCACCCACATACATAAGCCCGTGCGTCCAATGCATGTTGTGTGTATACATGTGTGCTGGTTACATGTGCACATTTATGTTCCTGTGTACGTGCATGTACAGTCACGGCCACGCACACACGCACACGTACACATATGAGTGCGCACACTATGCTCTGGTTATACTGAAATACTTTACTTCCTGAACTCATCGTGCTTTCTCCTCTCACGCCTCAAGGCCTTTGTACCAGCTGCATCCCCTTTCTGGAACATACTTTACCCCTTTTGTACCTAGCTACCTCTTCTTCTTATACCAGGTCCACAGTTGAACTTTCAGCCCTCAGCACTGTAAGTGCCTGTTTACTCCCCTGCCCAAGCAACAAAGTACACACATCTATTTTGATGACCTTGATATTCCTAGCACCTAGCATGGGCCTGTTATGACTATCTGTGAAATGAAAGGGTAAGTGGATAGATGGATGGATGGACATAGATACAAATCAGTAGTTCATACCCAGGCACACCCCAGGGAAATTAGTTGAGCCCCAGTCCCCTCGGGGTCCCACAGGACATGGTGTCTATGTCCCAAAATGACCATGACTATTCCCTATGTACCTCCCCCTCCAGGGCTCTTGGGGCACCTCCAGGGTAAGGGATTAGGGGGTACCCCATAGTTTAACTATGATCTGGAAATACCTTCAAGATCTCCAAATAATTAACATTCCATCAGGTTGGGCTGTTCCTCTCTTGGACATTTAAAGACACTGTGACCCGAAGTGAAAGCCCATTGCTGATAGCATATCAGGGTAATCTCCAGGAGATACAGTACTTTGTCCCAGTCCAAACTGATGGCCATGCCAACTTGAGAGATAACAGGGTGAGGGCTCCCGGGAGGAGCTGGTGGCTGAGGACAGGGATGAAAAATGACTGCTTTGAGCTGGTTTCAGGGCTGGTTTGTTCTGAGAGAGAACAAATGAGGTTCCTGCCCTTGGGGAAGTACGGGGTAGACTTCTCTCTCTGGGGAGATACCCGGAACGGGAGGAGGGTGCATAACCCAGAACACTGGTAAAACTTAGGATGTCACCTCCCTACTTCCCCACTCCATCCCCGCCCCTGAGAGATCTCACAAAACCAGCCTCCTTAGAGCCTCACTTTCTTCTCCATCGTTCCATCCCCAAACCTGCTTCTCCTCCTGGGGTCCCCACTGGGTGAATGGGGCCACCATCCACCCTCTCGTAGGTCACAAACCTCAGTCTTCCCCAAACATCCCCTTTCTTACCCTGCCCCTCCCCCACCTCATGAGCAATAAACCCAGTCAATCCTTTCTCGTAATAACTCTCTACGTGTCCTTTGCCCTCCACCCCAGCGCCCCAGACTGGATCAGCCTCATCGTTCCACTCTGAACTGCTGGAAAAGTACTTCACAGGTCCCCCCTTTTTCAGCCTCTTCCAAACTCAATTCATTCAGCTGGAGTCAACCTTGCATTCGTTCTTTTGTGCAAAAGCATCTTTGTGCCCTATGACGGGCCACGTACTCTGTTGGGGGCTGAGAATACAAATGCAAATAAGACACGGAGCTGATTATATCATTCTCCTGTTCAAAAACCCTTGATGGCTTTCCACTGCCCACGCAAGAGTCCATTCCCCTTAGCACACCAGACAGGGCCTTCCCTGATGAATTAACCTCTTCACATTAACCTTCTTGGCCACAGCCCCGCCCAGACACCCATGGGTTCAAACAGCACAACTCACCATCCCCACACCAAGCCCTCTCCTGCCTCCAGGCCTCTCTTTCTCCCGTTTCTTTCTTTCTTTTCCCCTTATCAAATCCTTCTCATTCTTCAGTGAGAAATGGCTCCAATGACATTTCTTCTGTGGAGCTGCCATAATCCTCCAGGTTGGAATTAACCACCCAATTCTCTTCGCCTCCAAAGCATAGCTCTAATACCAGCATTATAACATTTATTTCTTCCAGGTTCGTGGTTTAGGTAATGAGGTGGGGAAATTATTATCTAACGGCTGACACCAGAATTTCTCTTAGGAAGGAAAATGTTGTCCTTTGGGAAAATACCTTGAACTCGAGCCCCCAAGTCCCTCCCTTGGGGTTCACAGATTCAAGAAAGATGGGAGGAGGATTCTCATCTGTGTTCCTGAGTGGAAAGGTAGGGGAGGGAAGGTCTCCCTTTGTACTGCATCCCCCAGGGTCCTCTGTGGGGGGATGGTCCAGAGTGGAGACATGAACGGAATGAGGGGATTTGGGGGGAAAGGCATTCCAGGCGGATGGAACACAGGACTGAGGGCATACTGGGCCGAAGCAGTGGGATAGGTGCAGGGAACTAGAAGCTGTCACTGGCATGCAATCTTCTTAGGGACATAGTAGCTGTTTAGGGCCACCTGTTGATCTTGTCTGCAGGACCACACATGAGCACATGTGCATGACAAGTTTTTTGTTTTTAATTTTTACTTTTATACAATTTTAAAGGTTACTTTCCATTTACAGTTATTACAAAATATTGGTCATATTCCCCATGTTGTACAACACATCCTTGAGCCTCTTACACCCAATAGTTTGCACCTCCCACTGCCCAGCCCTATATTCCCCTCTGCCCCACTGGTAACCACTAGTTTGTTCTCTGTATCTGTGAGTCTGCTTCTTTTTTGTTATATTCACTAGTTTGTTGTATTTTTTAGATTCCACATATAAGTGATATCATACAGTATTTGTCTTTCTCTGACTTATTTCACTTAGCATAATGCCCTCCAAGTCCATCCATGTTGTGCAAATGGCAAAATTTTGTTCTTTTTTACGGCTGAGTAGCATTCCATTGTATACATACACATCTTCTTTATCCATTCATCTGTTGATGGACACTTAGGTTGTTTCCGTGTCTTGGTTTGCGATTACATGTAGGGCCCACCTGGATAATCTAAGATAATCTCCCCATTACAAGATTCTAAAGTCAATCACATCTGCAAAATTCCTTTTTGCCATATAAGGTAATAGTCACAGGTTCCATGGATTAGGACACACATATCTTTGGGGGCCATTATTCAGCCTACCACTGGGCTGCTATGAACATTGGGGTGCGTGTAGCTTTTGGAATCAGTGTTTTTGTTTCTTTCGGATATGTACTCAAGAGTGTAATTGCTGGGTCATATGGTAGTTCTATTTTTAGTTTTTTAGGGAACCTCCATACTGTTTTCCACAGTGGCTGCACCAACTTACATTCCCACCAACAGTGTACAACTTGTGCATGCAAGTTTTGACCTGAATTTCAGGAGTTCACAGACTTTATGAAGCCTAGCCACGAAGGTCTGATCAGAAGGAATGAAGCCAGTACATAGACCCCAGGTTAAGAATGGCTGCACTGAAGCATAGTGAGTGAGACAGGAAGAGGGAGAACATGAGGCTGCAGCCACAGGCAGGAGACTTGTCACACGGACGGACCCGGGCTGTCACATCAGGGGACTTGGGCATAGTTCTAGGTGTGATGGGCTGCTGTTCATGTACGTTATAAAAGTCATTACAGGATGCAGCAAGATTTAGGAAGAGATGCAGACAAGAAATGATGAGGAGTAGTAAGGATGGGAAGAAAAGAGGACAAATTGGAAAAACATCTTTTTAAAAAGGGGGTTGTATTAGTTTCTGATGGCTGCTGTAACAAATTACCACAAATTTTTGTGGCTTAAACAACACAGATGCGTTCCCTTGGAGTTCTGGAGGCCAGAAGTCTGAAGTCAGTTTCACTGGGCTGAAGGCAAGGCGTCAGCAGGGTCAGTCCCTTCTGGAGGCTCCAGGGGAGAATCCATTTCCTTGCCTTTTGTAGTGTCTGGAGGTTGATGCATTCCTTGGCTCATGACCTCTTCCTCAAATCACTCCAGTTTCTTGTTTTGATCGACACATCTCCTCCCTCCTCTTCTGTAGTCAAATCTCCCTCTGCTTCCCTTTATGAGGATGCTTGTGATTACATGTAGGGCCCACCTGGATAATCCAGGATACTCTCCCCATTACAAGATTCTTAAGTCAATCACATCTGCAAAATTCCTTTTTGCCATGTAAGGTAATAGTCACAGTTTCCATGGATTAGGACACACATATCTTTGGGGGGCATTATTCAGCCTACCACTGGGCTATACTGACAGAACTTGGCAATTTATGGGATTGTGTGAGTTGAAGGGAAGGGAGGCGTCCAAGAGGGCTCCAAGGTTTCGGCTTGGGCTGCCACCCGGTGCTGGCTCCATTAACCAACGTTGAGGGCAGAGAGGAGGGGCCGAATTTTAGATGGGTCCTGCACACCACCCAATGTGTGTATGCAAGTCTAGGGCTCAGGGGAGACTTCAGGAATGGACCCAGAGATAGGACAGCACCACATATAAATGATGGTTAAAAATGCGGGCTAAGAGAGTGAAAGCCTGGAGTGAGAATAGCGGTGGGGGGAGGACAGAGCCCAGAGGGAGAGGGGAGAAGAGGACCCCGTGAAGGCAAACTTGGAGCAGCCACCAGAGAGGCTGGAATAAAACACAGTGACTGCAGAATCGCAGACACCGCGGGGATTTTCAAGATGAAAGGAGTCATCCCTGGCGGCCGAGTCTGCAGAGATGAGAAATAAAGACGAAAACAGAAGAGGTGCTGTTGGATTTGGTTATTAGCAGGTCAGGGGTGTCCCAAGGGGAGAACAGTATTGAGGACATGAAGGAGCCAAAAGCCAGACTGCAAAGGATCATGAAGGGGTGGGATGGGCAGCAAGATAGGGGTAGGGAATTAAGAGATAACAAACTACTATGTATAAAATAAGCTACAAGGATATATTGTACAGCACAGGGAATATAGCCAATAGTTTACAATACTATAAATGGAATATAATTTTTAAAAATTGTGAATCAACTATATCTCAATAAAAAAAACTTTAAAAAGGATCATGAAGGGAACGCAAACCATGAAATCTGCTGAAAAAGAGACAATGACTTTTAAAATAAATAATAGCTGACATACATTGAGTGTCTACTCAGCTATCTGCCTGCCTCGCACTTGTTATCGTTTATTAATCTGCGTGATAATCCGATGGGAAGTTACTATGGTTTCATCATCTCCATTTCACAGATGAGGAAACTGAGGCTCAGCAGACAGAGTAGCTTCCCCAGCATTACACTAACCCCGGTAATAGCAGTACCAGGCTTCAGTCCCAGCCTGTCCGGCTACAGGGCCTTTATACTGAGCCACCAGGTACCTTCACACACTCCTAGCTGGTCGCAGCAGCTGGGTCACCCCAGGCTCTGTCACCAGACTTTGAGCAGCCCATACATCCGACTCACTCCTCTTCATTCCCCTAGCGGCCTGGAGGGTCACTTAGTGTTTACAGAGGGGAATCTAGCTTATTTGTACAAACTTCCATGTAAAAATCCTTCCTGCCCCAGAGTGCCTGTAGATGTCCTCATGAGGCTGTGTCAGAAGCTGTGGCATTTCATCCCAGCTTCTGCCAAGCTGAGGCAGAGCAGCCGTCACTGGTCTCCCTGGAGACCCCTCGGCAGGCCCACCAGGCAGTTTCACTTGCGCCCTGGGACCGCTGAGCTCAGAGCCCATGCAAGACACAACAAGGACTGCTCCACATCCCAGCACCTGGGACCAGGCCACCCGCCACCTGCAGTCACACAGCATTTCTGGGAGACCTTCTGCCATCTGCCCAACCTGGCTGGTCCCCCAATGCTCCAATCACACGAGTGAGGCCCCTCCCACTGTGGGTGGCCACCAGAAGGCGGTCTTTCCAGGACCAACCAGATCCACTCTGACCCCAGCCTCCAGTCTTAGCCCCAGCCCCACCTCTGCCAGGTTGAGAAGGCAAATGGCTGTCCTGCCTAGCAAGGCTCCCACCAGAAGCCTAAGACAGGGAGTAAGAGTGGGGACGAGGAAAAGGAGACAATTTCTTTTTACTTTGTGTTCTTCTCAGTTGTTTGGAAGTTAGACCTTTGCCATAGATCTATATAAAAATTAAAGCGGGGGCTTCCCTGGTGGCGCAGTGGTTGAGAGTCTGCCTGCCGATGCAGGGGACACGGGTTCGAGCCCTGGTCTGGGAAGATCCCACATGCCGCGGAGCAACTGGGCCCGTGAGCCACAACTACTGAGCCTGCGCGTCTGGAGCCTGTGCTCCGCAACAAGAGAGGCCACGATAGTGAGAGGCCCGCGCACCGCGATGAAGAGTGGCCCCCGCTTGCCGCAACTGGAGAAAGCCCTCGCACAGAAACGAAGACCCAACACAGCCAAAAATAAATTAATTAATTAATAATAATTAAAAATGAATATCTGCTTAAGGGAAAAAAAAATTAAAGCGGTTAAGAGCACAGGTGCTGATGTAAGACACCTGGGTTCAAATCTAGCTCCTCTGCTTACAAACTGGGTGTCTCTGGGTGAATTCTTTTACTTCTCCATAGCTCAGTTTCCTTATCTGTAAAAATAGGATAATACTAATAAAAGCATAGCAAATACTTCACACCAGTACAATAGTTAAAAGACACAATCAATCTGGTTTTGAATCCCAGCTCTATTATCTATTAGCTGTGCAGCCTTGGGCAAGTTGCTTAACTGTTCTGTGCCTCAACTTCCTCATCTATCAATGGGGCTGATGATCATAATTGTATCTACCTCATAGAGTTATTATAAGGATTAAATGAGTTAATGTACCTAACTCACTTAGAAGAGTGTCTGGTACAGAGTAAGCACTGTGTAAATATGAGCTATTATTATTACTTAATAAATAAATACTAGCTATTATTATAAATATACGTTATGGTTATTTTTACATAAATAAGATTATACTGTGGATATTCTGCAGCTTCTGTTTTTTATTTAGTGTGTCTTGTATTTCTTGGAGGCATTTTCACATCAGTATTGAAAGATGTGTCTTGCTCTTTTTAAACCACTGCACCACTGACTCACCACACTGAACCATAAGAAGGAAGTACCCAGTTTATTTAACTATTCCCCTGTTTTACCAACATCTGTTTTAGCACTTAGGTTGTGCCTAATTTTTTGCTTTTATAAACAGCGTTGCAATGTTCATCCTTGCTCTCTGATGACTTGCGTGCATGGTTCTCTGGGATAGATAACTACAGGTGGCGCGGGGGTGGAGGAGGGGGTTGTAGGGTATGTGCATTTTGATTTTTTTTTTAATTTATTTATTTTTGGTTGCGTTGGGTCTTCATTGCTGTGCGGGCTTTCTCTAGTTGTGGCGAGCGGGGGCTACTCTTCGTTGCGGTGCACGGGCTCTAGGCACGCGGGCTTCAGTAGTTGTGGCACACGGGCTCTGCAGTGCAGGCTCAGTAGTCGTGGCGCACGGGCTTAGTTGCTCCGCGGCATGTGGGATCTTCCTGGACCAGGGATCAAACCTGTGTCCCCTGCATTGGCAGGCGGATTCTTATCCACCGTGCCACCAGGGAAGCCCCATTTTGATTTTTGATGGTCGCTACTCACTGACTGTCCAAAGAGTCTCAGCCAACTCACGTTACCATCCACAGTGCACGAGAGCATTCAATTCCTCACCCCTTCCCAACACTAGATATTTTACCCATATTTATAAATTTCTATCAGTCTTAAGGGAGTCAAAGAAGGTTCACTTTACTGAGCTCTTCCCCATGAGGTCAAGCATCTTTTCATATGTTTATAGCTATTTATATTTCTCTTCTGTGATCTGTCTGTTTACAGCTTTGCTCTGATTTTCTGTTGGGTTGTTTGTCTTTTTTGTATTGATTTTTAGGGCTTGGTGATTGATTGGATGTGGGGAATGTGGAAGTCGAGAGAATTAAAAGTCACACCTGGTCTTTGGGTTTGGGCAAAGGTGGAGACCATGGGGCCATTCACTGGCACAGGAGAACCGAGGGGACAGTGCCCAGGTGGGGCTGGTGAGCACACAGTTGGATAGAGGCTGGGGCTCCAGCCTCTAAGCTGCTGCCATGTCCTCCTCCCCTCATATTCAAGGGAGCTCGGCCCTGAGTGGGACCCTGAGCTTGGAGAGCCCCAGACCAGTAGCATCAGTGACCATCATTCACAAATAGCCAATAGCCATTGAGTGCCCACCATATGCCAGACACTGTCCTAGGCAGTGGGAACACAGCAGTGAACAGACAGACAAGAACCCTGCTTTTGGTGAGTTTATATTTTAATGAGAAGAGGCAGACATCAAAGAAAATCATAAATGAACAAAGACAATTTCAGATAGTAAGTGCGGTAAAGGCAATAAATCAGTAATATGATAGAGAGTCCAAATGGGGAGCACCTTTGGTTGGGTGGCCAGAGGAAGACTTTCAGAGGAGGTAACATTTCGTTCTAGATCTGGGCGCTGAAAAGGAGCCCTGCCAAGATCTGGGGGAAGGGCATTCCAATAAGTGGGAGTCAAGGTCAGAGCCAGACAGAGGTCGGATGTTACAGGAATGGAAAGAAGACCAGCATGGTGGGAGTGCCACAAGTATGGGGGGTGGAGTGGTATGAGATGAAGTTGGAGAAATGGAAAAGAGCCAGATCAGGTAGAGGCCCTTGAAGCCATGGCAAAGAGTTTGGAGTTTATTCTCTGTGAAAAGGGAAACTCTTAGATGCCTCTAAGGTTCTACTTAGCGACAGTCAGGATATGATTCCTGCTTTAGAAAGCCACTGTGGAGAGAATAGATTATAGGGAAGTCAGAGGAGAAGCAAAAAGACCAATCAGAGGCTATTGAAGTAGTCCAGTGAAAGTTGGTGGTGGTTTGGATGTGGATATTAACAACAGAGATGACAATAAGTGGAGAATACACAGCTATATTTTGGGTAGAGCCTACAGAACCTGCTGATGGACAGATGTAGCAAGCAAAGGAAGGAATGGAGTTGACACCTCATTTTCTGATCTGAGAAACTGGATGAATGGTGGCCCTATTTACTTAAATGGGGAAGATGGTGGGGGCTGGTACTACTGATTCGGGCAAGAGCAAGAAGAAAACCAAGTGTTTTATTTTGGATGTGTTAAGTTCAAGGTGCTTATGAGACACCCAGTGGCCCTGTCAAGTAGGCAATTGACAAGACTGGGGCTCAGGGAAGACCCAGAGCTAAGAGTTTAAATCTGGAGCCTTCTGCAAATAAATGGTGTAGTGAATATTTATTGCTTTGTGGCTTAAAAGCCAACCCCAAAGAGCACCCAGATCTCCCTTTTGATAGAATTCTCCTGTAATCTTGGCAGGAGGCTAATTCCCCATCTACTGCAGCTCTGACCAAAACAGCTGAGCTGGGGAATGTGTGGGTCACTAAAGTCTTTTGCATCTCACTCCCTTCCTGAGGCAGGCATGTGATTTACGATGGGCCTATCAGACCCTCATTCCTGATGCTTTGAAGCTGGAGCAAGTGCCTCAAAGATGGAGGTTGTGTTCAAAGGTCAGAGTCATGGTGGTGGCCAGGTGGTGCCCAGAGTCATGGTGGTGGCCAGGTGGCATGAGGATGAGACCCTCCCTGAGGCCTGACCTTCACTGAGGTTTCTGCTGCCAAGTCCCCACCTGTTTTCCAGGCCTGGTCTCCCAGCTCCCATGTAAACTGGGAGCACCGCAATAGCCTTTCAATAGACTTATTGTTTTGCTTACAGCAGCCAGAATTCCTTTCTGTTGCTCACAGTCAGGAATCCTGACCAATAATATAATATTTAGGGTCATGTGGCTGGATGAGACCACTCAGGGTAACAGTATAGAAAAGGAAGGATGGAGGGGAGGATGAGTTCTCTTATAGATGAGCTATGTTTGGAACACAGACTTGGAGACTGCTGCAGATTGAACTGTGTCCCACCAAGATTCATGATGAGACCCTACTCCCCAGTACAATGGTAGCTCAAGATGGGCCCTTTGGAAGGTAATTGGGTTTTGATGAGGTCATGAGGATGGAGACCTCACAATGAGATTAGTACCCTTATAAGAAGAGACACCAGAGAGGTGGCTTCCTCTCTTTTTCTCCATGTGCATGTACTGAGGAAAGGCCATGCAGAGACAAGGAAGAAGGTGGCCACCGACAACCCAAAGAGACAGTCCTCACCAGACACCAACCTTGCTGGCACCTTGATCTTGGACTTTCCAGCCCCCAGAACTGTGAGAAATAACTCCCTATTGTTTAAGTCACCCAGTCTATGGTATTTTGTTATGAAAGCCCCGAGCTGCCTAAGACAGAGACAAAACCTCTAGGGCAGCAATAGCTCCAAGCAGGGAAACAGTTAATGATCTCTTCAATAATTAGCCCAGCCTGAAGCATTTTTTTCCCAAGAGCTAGGATAGTTCTCTAGGATAAGGAGCAAGATAAGGCCTCCTAAATGGGGATCCCGGTGTGGTAGGAGATGGGATGTTTTCTTTAAGAGCAGAATTGGGGTTGGGGGATGAGAAGAACAGTCATAGGATTTGTTATCACCAGTACTGCCTCCGATGACTTAGCCCCAGGAGACGGTCTGTCACAGCCTGGAAGACAAAGGCAACGTTCCAGTGATGAAGAGGTTAAAAAAAAGGTGGGGGAGATGAACCCAGCCAGAAGGGAGGAGGAGCCCCTGGGACCCCACACAGAGCAAATTTCCCTACATTTCCATCCTACAGCACGAGGTCATACGGAAGTCAGATACCCATAAAATGGGACCACTCATAGCACTATAGGGCCAGACCAGCACCGAGAGCATTAATCCCTAACAATGCTCGCCACCACCTCCATCACCATGTCTATCACCCCTAAGTCCTCACTGCTGCACCTGAGCCCCAATCCTCACCCCCCCCCCCCAGCAGCAAGAACAGTGGTCGCAGCCGGGCAGTGAGCACAAGGAAAGAAAGTGAAGATCCAGGTGATGGGGCCAGAGTCTGTGTGGACTGGGGTAGGGCCTGCTCTGAATACTGGGGGAGCACCCCGGGGCTGGGGACTGGGCAGGGATGAGCCGCACCGAGGAGAGATAGATGGATAAGTATGAGGGTTCCCACCTCGTATCTGTAAGTTGGATGTGTAAAATCTGAAGGTTCCCAGGACTGTAGCTTTCAAAGTTTACTGTGCATCTGTATCACCCCAGAAGCAGATTCCCTGGAATCTGTATTTTTCATATAGCTCCTCTCCTTCCCCCTTCCAGGTGATTGAGAAATTTCAGCCTTAGCCAAAACCATCTCAAAAAAGCTACTTATCACATATTCCACCTTCAGTAGTATTTGACAAGTTGGAAAGCATCATTTTAAACTGGCCCTTCTGTGGAGAGAGAGAGAGGGAGGAAGAGAGAGAGAGGAGAGAAAAGAAAAAGGAAGAAAAAGAATGAAAAGAAAAAACCTCAAAAAAATTTCCAAGTCAAACTGCAGCTCCAGTGACTATAACCTTTAACCCCCATCGTAGCTTTCAAGTGTCAATCCAAGTGCTAAGCCTGAATTATCTGACCTTCAGCTTTAAAGAGCCACAGCAAAAAGGTCAGAAGAAAAACTACAGTACGTTGCTGGAAGTCTCCCTGCTTCAGATACTTGAAAGGTAGAAGACCTTCAAAGAGGGACACAGCCTAGAGAAGTCACCCATTTAAAATAAGAGATCCTCAGCTGAGCAAGACAAGCCTTTGCTCAGCTTACTTGCAACTTAATTTGCCCTAATCGTTTAAATAATTAGAAGGAATCTCTGGAAAACACACAACTGATCCCTCACTCCTGTGCTTCAAACCTTTTGATAGCTCCCCAGTGCCTTGAAGTGTCTCCCCCAAAGTGTGACCTGCAGGAAGGGATGTTAGGTGAAAAAAGGGCTCCTTATGGTGAGTAAGTTTGTAAAACTCTGGGTTCAACCAAGTTAAACAGGTTTTGCTCCTGCAGGACTTGTCAGAGCCCTTATGAGGCTCATGTGCATTGGTCTTTGCCAGGACTGCAATATCGAAGCATCTCCATACCTGACTTGACCACCACGGAATCCCAGTTTCAAGTAGCATCCCTCAGGACTGTGGTTCCGTGGACTGACAGCAAACCCCTGAGTCTGGGTTCCACACCTGGCCCCAACCCATACATGTAGCCTCACCACCTTCCTTCCACACACATGCACCCGCACCTGAGGTTCTAACCACAACAGCCACTTGACCTTTACGAAACACTTGGAACCCTTTCATGCCCTGCTCAGGCCGCTCTCACTGCCAGGAAAGCCTTTCGTCCTCCTCCTTGCCCTTAAACTTCCACTCGTGTTTTCAGTCCTTGCTCAAACACATGGCCTCTGTGGACCTTCACCTGCTACCACTGCAAAAGTTAACTGCTTCCCGCTCTGGGCTCTATCACAGCGCTGATCGGCCTGCACTGTGATTAGCCCAAGTCCCTCTGTTATTAATTGAGAGCTTCGAAAAGGCTGGGAGTGTGAGCCGACTCCGGAAATGTGTTGGCAATACTAATAGCTTCCATCTGTTGGCACTTCCGAAGGCCAGGCATTATTGTATGCTCGTGACGTGCATTAACACATGTAATCTTCACAACCTCACTCACTGGGGAAGTACCATTATTATCAATTATTATTATCCTTATCTTATAGATGAGGAAGCCAAGACACGGAAGTTACCTTGCCCAAAGTCACATGACCGATGAGAGGCAGAGCAGGGATTCAACCCTATGCTCTCAAACGTTATATTATTTAAGAGCAGCAGGGGTGAGCCTGATTCCAGGGCTGGCTGATTCAGAAGCTGCACTTTGTCACCAAGGACTCAAGTTCTTTACATCTCTCCACTGTGCATCCTCAGTGAATCAGTGCTGCCCTAGGGCTGGCTCCCCTCATGGTGCTGAGAAAGTGCCAACAATTCCAGGCATCACATCCAGACACAACAATGTCCAGAGGAAGAAAGGGAATGTGGAGGGGGAGCTAACAGCATTGTCTCTGGAGTCAGACAGCTTTGCTTCCTAGGTATACGACCATAGGCAAGTTAGGCATATGCAAAGATACAGCCAAGATGGAATGGGCTGTCTTGAAAGGAGCTTCCCATCTTCTCTCTTTCACCTCAGGTTTTTGCCTATAACATCCTTGTACCTCTTCTTTGTCTAATACATACCAATTCTTTCTTTAGGAATGAGCTTCAACCTCACCTCCTCCAGGAAGCCTTCCCTGATGGCACCCCCCAGGTTGGGTTCAATACCCCTGCTGGGTGCCTCTGAGTACTTTGTACTTGCCCCATTGTTGTACTCACCCCACAACACTGTAATTACTGGTTTTATTACCTTCCACACTAGACTATGAGCTGAGGGACGGCAGGAAGCATGAAGCTTGTCACCATCCCCAGTAACTGCTCCAGTACCTGACACAAACAAGGAGCTTAAAAAACAGCTGCTGGACAGCAAAGGAAGCCATAACAAACCAAAAAGACAACCTATGGATTGGGAGAAAATATTTGTAAATGATGCGACCAACAAGGGCTTAATTTCCAAGATATATAAATGGCTCGTACAGCTCAATATCAAAAAAACAAACAGACAACCCAATCAAAAATGGACAGAAGAAGACCTAAATAGACATTTCTCCAAAGACATACAGATGGCCAACAGGCACATGAAAAGATGGTCAACATTGCTAAGCATCTTTTTATTATTATAATTATTATTATGTTATTATAATTATAATGATATAACTATTAGAGAAATGCAAATCAAAGCTACAATGAGGTATCACCTCACACCAGTCAGAATGGCCATCATTAAAAAGTCTACAAAAACCAAATGCTGGAGAAAAAGGAACACTCCTACACTGTTGGTGGGAATGTAGATTGGCGCAGTCACTATGGAGAACAGTATGCGGGTTCCTTAAAAAACTAAAAATTGAGCTACCATATGAGCCAGCAATCCCGATCCCAGGCATATATCCAGAAAAGATGAAAATTCTAATTTGAAAAGATACATGCACCCCAGCATTCATAGAAGCACTACTTACAATAGGCAAGACATGAAAGCAACCTAAGTGCCCATCGACAGATGAATGGTTAAAGAAGATGTGGTACATATACACAATGGAATACTACTTGGCCATAAAAAAGAATGAAATAGTGCCATTTGCAGCAACATGGATGGACCTAGAGATTATCTGAAGTAAGTCAGACAGAGGAAGACAAATACCATATGCTATCACTTACAGGTGTCATCTAAAAAAAATGATACAAATGAACTTATTTACAAAACAGAAACATTCTCACAGACATAGAAAACAAACTTATGGTTACCAAAGGGGAAGGGATAAATTGGGAGTATGGGATTAACAGATGCACACCACCATATATAAAATAGATAAACAAGGACCTAATGTATAGCACAGGGAACTACATTCAATATCTTGTAATAACCTATAATGGAAAAGAATCTGAAAAAGAACAGATATATATAATTGAGTCACTTTGCTGTACACCTGAAGCTAACACAACATTGTAAATCAACTATACTTCAATTTAAAAAAAGATAGCTGCTGGATGTTCGAGGGGAAGACAGAAGGTCACTTAAGTGGGGTTGGAGCACGGGCTTGGCAGTCCAGTTAGATCATCCTCAGGCCTTGAGGTGGGCACTTCTTGGGCACACCAGCTTGTCCTTGTTCAGGGGTATGGGGGAGCCCTGGGTCCATGTCCAAAGAACAAGGTGACCTATGTGCAAGAAAAATGTCTCCTTAACTTTTCCCCCACCATCTGGGATAAGCTTCCCCAGAATGTAGTCAGGAGTCATGGTGCAAAGCACAAAATCTTGGGTCACACAAACCCTAGAGGCTCGAGTTCTGATGCCACCACTTCCTGGCCATGTTCTTGGGAAGGTCTCTTCACCTCTCTGGGCCTGATTTGCTGCATCTGTAAAATGGGGTTAAAAAGAATACTTCCTCCAGTGGGCAGTTGTAAAGATGAAATGAGACAAGCTCTACAGAGCGCCGGGCACGTGGTAAATCCCCGGTCAACAATGGCTCCTCCTAGCAGTGTGTACATTCACAGTGACAAAGCTGTGCAGAACTGGTGGCCTATTTTATAACCATATCTCTGAGCTTAGTCTCTGGAGCCGCAGAGAGACTTAAGGTTGGGATGGCATGATGCGCTAAGGGTGGAAGGTTCGCTGGTCGGACAACTACTGTCCCTCAACAAAGATGAACTCACGAAGCTGCAGATGAGGTCATCAACAGAACTGAAAAATGCAGGCTGGTGGGCTGGCTGAAGCCAAGCTCTCTGAGTAATAACGCCCAATTGCATATTGAGTTGGGGAAGTGTTTTAGGAACAGAACGCTCATCAGTTTTTCCTCTGGGACAGTTTTAGGAAACCCTGCAGAATAAGTTGCTCAAAAGCTCACCAATATGTTGAAAGGGAGCTCAGTGAGGAGTCGGGACAATTTAATTCTTATCCAGGTTCTGCCAGCAGCTTGTTCCCAGACCTCAAGAGGGTCCCTGCCCTGCATTGGCCTCAGTTAACCTCAGCGACGTCAAAAGTGCCTCTGAGTTCTATGGCAGGTCTTATAGCACGATGGCTGAGGTGGCAGCCTTTACTGGGTTCAAATTCCAGCTCTACTACTTAGAAACTGTGACCCTCAGCCAGTCACCCAAGCCCGCTAAGCAAATCTCCAACTTGTTTCATGTGAATTGGGGATTAAAATTGTACTGACTTCACAGGACCTCTATTTCCTACCAGCTCTTATGAGGATTAAAGGAGGCAATTACATAAAGCTCTCAGCCAGTCCCCGCACAGGAGCATTCAGTAAGTGGTAGCTGTTATGATTATTTCGAGGCAGTAATCTCTTGGCACTTTTGATGACAGTGAAACCTAGGAAAACCTTGCACAGCCCGTGCATCTGACAGAGATGCATAAATCCCCTCCAAAGAGCGACATCACAGCCCAGAGGACAGTGAGGGACTCTGTCCCAGGGCTTTGTAGCTTTCTGCATCATTCAGCCTCAAAGTCCTTTTGAACCAGTCAAGCACCTTATCAAGGTCTTTGGCTCTGAGCCTCAATCAGGTTCAGCATCAGGTGCATTTTGCTGCTTAACTGATGGCTTCTATTCCCAGAAAGGACTGACTCCACCTCAAAAAGAAAAAAAAAAAGTGCTTGTAGGGTTTGGGAAAGTGACAAGCTGTACGTTGTATCCATTACTCATTTTTAATGTTCTTTTTTAAAGGGAAAAAGAAAAATTTTGCTCTGCCAGTGATTAAAAACCTGGGCTGGAGAATCAGACAGACTTCAATTTAAATCCAGGCTCTCTACCACTCACTATCCATGACCAAGAGCAAGTTACTTCATCCTACAAAGGCTCATCTGTCTCATTTGTAAAAGGGGATGAGAAATAGTACCTATCTTTTGGTGGGATTAAACATGGTAATGCAGGTAAAGCTCTTAGCATACTATCTAGCATAAAGTAAGTACTCAATAAGAGTATGATATTATTATCACGCGGAAAAACCAGCAGAGAGTTAAACTAGCAAGTGATGAGGTTAAGAGGCTGTGAATATTCATTAGGTACCCTACCAGTGGTGGTATTTAGCTAGCTGGTAGACACTAGCCAAGCACAGACAACCAAGTGGTTACTCAATGGCCCAGACACCCTACAGGCCTTATGTTGTTCCAGACTGACAAGAGTCCTCACCTCCCTCCCAGCCCTGCCCTTTCTCTACTTGCTGGGCGACAGGACAAATTCCTTCCCTTCTCTTGCCTATCAGAAGTGAGAATTGGACTGGAGGGCCTTTCACTGTCTAAATCCCTATAATTTAAGGATTTGTGCTGCTATTTACAATAGCCAAGACATGGAAGCAACCTGAGTGTCTATCAACAGATGAATGGATAAAGAAGATGCGGTATATATACACAATGGAATACTACTCAGCCATAAATAAGAATGAAAAATGCCATTTGCAGCAACATGGATGGCCCTAGAGATTATCCTACTAAGTGAAGTAAGTCAGGCAGAGAAAGACAAATATTATATGCTATCACTTATATGTGGAATCTAAAAAATGGTACAAATGAACTTATTTACAAAACAGAAACAGACTCACAGACATAGAAAAGAAACTTATGGTTACCAAAGGGGAAGGGAGGGATAAATTAGGAGTTTGGGATTAACAGATACATACTACCACATATAAAATAGATAAACAACAAGGATTTACTGTATAGCACAAGGAACTATATTCGACATCTTGCAATAAACTATAATGGAAAAGAAATCAACTATAGTTCAATTTTTTAAAAAAAGGATTGCGCTGAATCCCTAAGCAATTGTTTGCACATCATCTGGTTGCCTAATCATGTCCCTAATTAAGTCTTTCATAGTTATTTAAATTTGTCACCTTTAAGCCTTAGAGTAGATTTGGGGAGACATGATGTCTTTCAATTTATTTATACTCTGCCGTGGGACCAGGCTTTAGGGTCACAGAGCCTGGGCCAGCTCCCAGGCCTGCCACTTTCTAAGTGCAGGGCCCTAGTAAGGTCACTCACCTCTCCTGGCCTGTCTTCCTCAGCTGTGACATGAGAATGAGGCCAACTTCCCTATGGACCCTGTGAAGATTCCAGAGGGGAGGAATGGTTCAGAGGAGGGCAGAGGAGCCAAGCCAGTCTGTGCCAAGCATCTCTCTGGGCTATGGCCAGCAAGGTGGGAGAAGACACCCACTCTCTTTTGCTGGATTTGCACCTGGCTGTTCGCAGCGCCGTCTCTGACCATCCACGAGAGTGGGTTCCTCCTAATAATAGAGTCGGCACAGAGGAAGCAGAGAAAGAAACCAGAGGAGAGGACGACGCTCAGCCCCAGTGCCCATCCACGACGCTTCCTATGACGTGGGGCAAAATGCCATTTTCTTGTTTAAAAATAAAAATTAAGAGAGATTTTCTTTTTTTCCCAAAGCAGTTATTACCTTCCACAACACTATGTAAGGTATCCATTTATTATGTTGACTGTTGGCTGTCTGTCTCTCCTCACTAGAATAAGCTCCACGAGGTAGGAGTTTTGTCTCTTTTGCTTGTTGATACATCCCTAGCACCCAGCACAGTGCCTGGCACACAGTAGGTGCTCAATAAATAGCTGTTGAAAGAATGAATG
Source organism: Eubalaena glacialis (assembly GCF_028564815.1). Classification (NCBI taxonomy): domain Eukaryota; kingdom Metazoa; phylum Chordata; class Mammalia; order Artiodactyla; family Balaenidae; genus Eubalaena; species Eubalaena glacialis. The sequence continues at coordinate 163,799,263 of NC_083718.1, read as the reverse complement.
AATGAACAGCCTTTGAAATCTGGAGAATGCTGCAATGTCTGTAATAATAACTATCGATGGTTGCTCATAATTTTTTTTTCCATTTGCTGACTGGATTTGCCATTTGGCTGGTAACCTGAGACACAGCCAGATGCTCCTCGGACCTCAGACAATGGCTAGCCTTCAGTACTTCATCTCAAAGGCAAAAAGCAGCAACAGGCAACAGGGTCTTTGCGTTTGGAGGTTCTTCCCCTGAGAGCCTGTCCCTAAAGTGCTGTGTGTCTCGGGGTCCTCACCTTGACTCTCTTCTCGTCTCAGTCTTCATGGTCTCCCTCAGGAGCCCACCCTCTCCAGGGCTGAAACCCCCATCTCTGTGCTGACACCTCCCAGAGCAGTCCTCCAGCCCTGACTTCCGGAACCAGATAACAAGCTGCTTACCTGACTTTTCCACTCGGGTAAACTGTACACAGGACCTGTGCGAAGTGAAACTATGAGGGGCCCCTCACAGAAACTCTATGATGAATATCAAGACAGGGACAGCAGATCGTGAAACTAAGCATGGAACCCTTCTGAGCGCAGGGCAACCCCCGAAGCCAGCCTTGACTGCAGATATTTCCAGCTCAGCGTGTCCAAGATTCAGCCCGTCATCCTTCTCTCACCCCAAGAGGCTCCTCCTCCAGCCCTCCGCCCACCCAGTCACTCAAGTAGAGTGCAGCCCTTCACCCTATCCCATCACCCAAGTCTATCGAATCTACTTCCAAGAGGCCTCTGCCATCTCTCTCTGCCTCTCCTTTCTCTCTTTTGCTCCCCTAACCGAGGCCAAGGTCATCGCTGCAACAGCCTCCTAACCACCCCCTGCCTCCCATCTCCCCCCTCTCCAAATCATTCAGCAGATCACTGCAGAGTGACCTTCTGAAAGTGCCAAACCGTAACATCAAGTCCAGACTCTTCGACATGAAGGTAAGGCCTGAGTCACGTGACTGCCGCTTCCTTCCCCAGTTTACAAGGCCACCCCCCTGAACTTTGTTTAGATCCCCACCGTGAGCCATTCTTGTTGCTTGAAACACCCTCCCTCTCACCCAGCCCCCTCTCTCCTTCATTAGGGTTCTTCCAGAACAGCTTCCTTGACCACTGGAGACCCAGGGGGCACCTCTCCTCCAGGTTCCCCGAGACTTGCTCTTCCCCATCACAGCATTAGCCATGAAGTAGTATGATTCCTGTTTGCTGGTCCAATCCCTCACTAAGTGGTAAGCTATTGAGGGTGTCTCTCTGCTCCCCACTGCCGTCCTGGGACTGGCAGATACCTGGTTCTTTAAGGCCATTGTAGCTCTAACTGGGGCACGTTCTAAGTAGCAAAATGGAGGACGGTGACCTTCCAAGTGATGGACCAAAAATAAATAGATAAACAAACAAGTTCCATCAACCCACTTGCTTCAAAGTCTCTCTAGAATACATACGAGAGATATCGACCGCACAAACTCTGATTTATTATCGGACACACAGGTACATATTTAACTCCAGGACGGGGAGGCAGGGGTGGCACGCACAATCATACTCACATATTTCCCCTCCAATATCCAGCCCCCCCACACCCCAGTCCCACTCCGAACCTGTGGGGCAGGACAGTTGGGGCTGTCTGGGGCAGCACTCATTCGCCCTAGGGGCAGGCTAAGATGCCGCTACCATCCTGTGTCCTAATAAATTTCCTTCTTATAGAAACAGAGAGGAAAACATATCCCTGGATGAGAGGCAAACATTTGTACTCCCTATGACTTCATTTTCTGGTATCCTGATCATTTAAAAACTTGAACAAGAACAGGATGTCTTTTCTTTACCCGCATACATAATTATCAAGACTACTGAAACTGTTTATATCATTTTAGGGAAATAAGATAAGAAAACATCTTAAGAGGAAACATGACCTATCCTTTAAAAGATGGACATCATATGCGGGAAAACATTCTGAATGAGATCAATATAAACAGGGTTCACTGTATTTTAAATAGCAGGATTTAAGTAGGCTTTTATTCATAACGGGATGGACAGTCCTTTAAATTATGCTGAAGCATCAGGGGGATAAAAGGAGAGCGAAAGTAAGTGATGGCCCGGAAAGCCTGTCTGTGGGTCCTAAATGAAGCAAAATTAAAATGCATTTTTCCAGAAAACCAAACAAATTATAAGTAGGAACAATTAGGTGATGACAATTCTTCTAATAGAAAGTATATATATTTGTTTTCCTATTTATAATAGAGCTAGAAGGTGTCAGAGCCCTCCAGTTACATGTGGGCTGGTTTGAAGTTAGGCTTTAATTTAGGATAAAAATACTCAGAGAAGAAATGAGGGCAGGGACTTTGGTCTAGACAGATCTGTAACGCACCAGCTAGTTAGTTCCAGATTTTGACCGTGAAACCACAAGGGAATAAACATTTCATCCTGAGAAAGCTGGGGTTCTGAATTGTGAAGGCATTCTTCTCACCTCTAAAAATTCAAATATCATTTAAGGAGCAATCGTTACAAGTTATGTCATCAAAAGGCATGCTCGGAGACTTGTTTATTTCTTAGGGAAAAAAATAGGGAGTTCTGCTCTAGTTTGGACTTCGGAGCCCAAGTTTACCAAGTAATGCTCAGCACCATTTTGCAGGGCTTCTGGTTAAAGGTGCCATTTTGATTTTAATGGGAAGATCTGTTAAATCTACAACCCAGGCAAGCTCCTACCTCCTCTCCTCCATCTATCCAGCGAACAAGCCCGGAGTAAGACCAGCATCCCCGGAAGTAGTCAACAGACGTGGATATTTCTAATCTACCCATAGAAAACTCTTCAGTTAAACAAACAACAACAACAAAAAAAAAAACCAAGCTGGCTAGTAATCTATTTAAAAGCGCGGCTGACATGATAAATGAAACAGAATAAATGTATACAGAGAGTGAGCCTCCTCGGGAACACGGGGGGACCGGAGTGCTTCTGCTGACAGCGACTTTCCCGTCAGTGGCCTGTCTCTCGTGGAGGCAGCTGTCAATCACGGGCCAGCCCGCGCTCCCGGGGGAGTTCATTGTGCCCGCAGACAGTTGTGGAATAACTGCTCCTAGGCGTCGGAGTAGCAGATGGAGTGTATCTGTCAATCATTGTCACTAATTATTAACTTCTGTCACTCAGAGCAAGGCAACATCTCGGCGCCTGATCCGCTGTGATTTGATCTGCCACGCCACCTCGGAGACAGACAGAGCAACCCTTCATTCCGGTCACACTCCCAGCACTTTGCTGGGTCAGCCGCGGTGACTCAGTGTTCGCGCCCCGCAACCGGCTGGCACTCGTGGATGCGCACACGCACGCGCACTTGGGGGCTTCGGGAGGTGTTGCCACTGTGAGGGGCCTCCTCCAGGGTCCCAGGCCGGGGTTCCTCCCGCTCATTAATTACTGAGGCAGGACGGTTTTATCTTGGCCGCTAGCAGAACCGGGGCCAAAGTGTAAGAGAAGACCAATTTGGAGGGTTTTCTTCTCTTCACAGCACCCGGGGACCAGCGATTATCAGCCAGGTTCACACTGATTATAGTCCTATGATCTTTTCTCAACCCTCTGATTTTGGAGCTGGAGATGTCAGCCTGAATAATTAATTAAGGCATCTGTAGCAAGCTTTGCAAACGGGAGCTGCAACCTAAGGGGATATTTGCTACCTTGGGTTCAGAGAGCGTCTTCGTGACAAGACTGGGAAGGAGGCTTCGAGATCTTCAAGGCCAACATCCCCCAGAGTGGGACATGACTTGCCCAAGGTCACACAGCCCACTGCACTGGCACCCCCAGCGTGACCTCTCAGCTGAGCATATATCTGGAGCTCAGACGTTCCTGGCTGCTGGGCCAGCTGCCCTCCACCAGTTTGGGAAGATGGGCAAGGCTCCCTTGGAGAGGCTGAATCAGCATGGTGGTCACCCACTCATGCTCTGGAGTCAGACCACTGGATGACCTTGGATAAGTTGGATAAGTTGCTTTACCTCTCTGAGCCATGACTTCCTCATCTGCAAAACAAGGATAACTCTAGAACCTTCCTCAAAGGCAGGCTGCAAGAGTTAAAATGAGAATATTCCAGGTTAAAAGTACCCAGCACAGTGCCTGCCTGGCACATTTAAAGCTCTCAATAAATAATAGCAACGATTGTGTATACCAGACCAGTGCGGGGGCTGGTCTAATCTCAAAAAGTAAAAATTGGATTTTAAGAACCATTGGGAAATGCTCATCAATTATTATTTTTTTTAAGTGCAAGTGACTAGATTGACATTAGCTCTAAGTCTAACAAACCTAGTTGTAGTTCCCATAACTAGGTCCTTAAGGGCCTGCTTTTGTGGACTGACAAGGCATTGTGGTAAGCCTATCAATCGTTTATGTGTAAAGAGTAATGCACACTTGGCTGGGTCTCTTCAAAATCAGTTGTCCTCTTAGGGAACTAAAGCACTCCCCCTCACTTGGTTGCCATTCCTATTTGCTTTTGCAAACCCTTTCCCAATGGAAGCTGCTCTGGGGAGTTCTAGCCCAACCTTGATTAAAAACCAAACCAAATTCCAAACCCTCAAATCTCAAGGTCTGACTGCATTTGCAAAAGCACCCTACCACTTCCAGCACCTGCCAAGGATGCTCTAGGCCACCCAAGATGCAAAGCTAGTACTTCTCCCAACCTCCAAGGGTCCCACCAGAGCCACTGTTCCAGTTACAATGGCTGTGTAACAAATTATCCCAAAAATTATCCTAAAACATTTATTTATTACGCTCGTGGGTCCTGCCAGTCAGGAATTCAGACAGGGCACAGCAAGTATGGGTTGTCTCTGCTCCATGATCCCTGGGGCCCCACTAGATGCTGAACCAGTCGGGGCTCCTCAAGCATCCTTCTCTTTCTCCATGTAGCCTCTTCACATGATCTCTCCAGCACGTGAGCTTGAAGGTAGTCAGATGGCTTACATGGCAGCCCAGGGCTCTCAAGGGGCATGGAGAGAACAGGGAGAGGAGGAGAGGGGAGGGGGAAGGGAGGCTACCTACCACCTTCTATGACCTAACCTCCAAAGTCATGAAGCCTCACTTCCTCCACGCTCTCTCGGTCAAGGCAGTTACAAAGATCCACCCAGGTTCAAGGAGAGGACCAACCTCATGTCGTGAGAAGAGCGAGAGTGGGATGTTTTTTAGTGGGGCCATCTTTGGAAATGACAATCTGCCACACCCTCCGTGAACACTCTCCTGGAGGCTGGAAGTCAGACTGACACCATCTCCAGGGAAGGAAGGCTCATGGCTCCAGCTCTGGGCGAGGGTGTGAAACCTGGGGCCTCAATCGAAGGTCACCCATAGACCCTCTGAAACTCTGAGTGGGAAGAAGTCTTGAGGGTGCTACCTTGACATCATGCTCAGCCCCTGCACACGGTGGGTTCAATCACAGCCAGCGCCTTTGCCTGGCATTTACCCTGACAATTCCTTAGAATGAGTGATGTCTCCGATGCCTGGAATGTGCCATTCTCCTCCTGCCTCGGGGCCTTGGCATATCCTCTGCTGGGAATCCTCAGGTCACCTGGCAGAGTCACATGGGCAGGGTCCCACTTCACCCCAGCCTGTGGCTGCCAGCAGCCTTGCTCAAAAAGAGCCCAAGTTCATTTGTTCTTTCCTCCACGGGTTCTATATGGGCTCCTTCCTGCTCTCTGCCAATAAACAGTAAGCCTTCTATGCATGGTGAGGGACGTTAACTAGATTTACGACAGTGATCATTTCACAATATATACAAATATCGGATCATTATGTTGTACACCTGAAACTAATATAATGTTTTATGTCAATTATACCTCATTAAAATTTTTTTTTAAAAAGCCAGTAAGCCTTGCTATCTAAGCAACATCAAATTCTGTGGGCTTTCCAGTTTTATGCCCCGAGTATAATCAAGCCCTCCAGCCTGGGTAACCAGACCCAGGTCTCATGCAGACACTGTCCAAGAGAACTTTCTGTAATGATAGAAATGTTGTGCTCTATCCAGTTCAGTAGCCGTCAGCCACAGATTGCTATTGAGCACTTAAAATGTGGCTAGTGCAACTGAGGGACCAAATCTTAATTTTATTTTTGTTTCATGAATCTGAACTTACATTTAAATAGCCACATGTGACTAGTTGTTACCATATTGGACAGCACAGATTCCATTCTCAGGCCTCAGGGCAGGCCTAAATTCTAAGACAGAGAAGAGATTCAAGGCTCAAGGACAACCCTACAGGAGACAGGCTCACCTCTATGCCTTTGAACCCCCTGGGTCCTGACTAGCTTGGAGCACCATTTAAAGAAGAGGAAAGGGCTTCCCTGGTGGCAGAGTGGTTAAGAATCTGCCTGCCAGTGCAGGGGACACGGGTTCAAGCCCTGGTCCAGGAAGGTCCCACATGCCGCAGAGCAACTAAGCCCGTGCACCACAACTACTGAGCCTGTGCTCTAGAGCCCGCAAGCCACAACTACTGAAGCCCGCGCACCTAGAGCCCGTGCTCCACAACAAGAGAAGCCACCTCAATGAGAAGCCCACGCACAGCAACGAAGAGTAGCCCCTGCTCACTGCAACTAGAGAAAGCCCACGCACAGCAACAAAGACCCAATGCAGCCAAAAATAAATAAATAAAAATAAATAAATTTATAAAAAAAAAGAAGAGGAAAGAAGAAATTACAAAAGGTGAGCTCAAAACCCTTCTTTACTGATTGCTCCATTCAATCCAGTCTTTTCTGAAAATTATATTCAGACTGCTTTTCTCGCTAAATATTAGAAGGCCAAGGAGCTGGAATTTAGCAGCAGAAAACCAACAGGCTTCTGCCTTGGGCATGCTCTCCATCATCCCGGCGCCTGCCCAGAAAGCAGAAAACATCTCAGGCCAAATTTTTGTCTTTTAATTCTGAAAGAGCAGAATGCAGGTGGTGAAAGTGTGTGCTACCAAAGGTATCTCAAAAACACCAGGACCTGCCATCAACCTAATCTGGGGCAGACAGCGGCTTCAAGTAGAACTAATGGCTCAGTTATAGACCTCATTAGTGGGTGGGATTTTACCCTTTTCCTTACTCTGATTGCGGAGGTTTTTTCCCACTCTGCTATTGAGCGGAAGGAATTTTGCAACAATGTTAAATTATTTGCCATTTCTGAGAGGGGGGGAAAAATCAATTAAAAAGAAATCAGGGAGAGGGTAAAAATGAATTTCCTCATCATTGGTGCTGATCATTGAAGATGGGATTTTCCCCTGCAGAGCGACTGCAAAGAATAACAGTCCTTCTAGGGCATTTGATAAAGAAAAAGTTCTCTCGGTGGTGATTAATGTTACCATCTCCCACCCCTTTCCTGCAAAAGGGGCTTGGAATTCTTCAGTTCAACCTCCAGCTTGGTGTAGCCTCCTCAATGTCCCAAGCTGTGGTGCTCGGCGACGGAGATTTTATGTGGAACCAGGTGCCGTGCTCACCACGGACAAATGCATGCCCCTTACGAAATACAAATGCATTTTGTTCTTCCTGCAGGCCTTTCTGGGGAAAGCCTGGCTGCCCTTCCTTGCGATAGGTCTCTTTCTAGAAAATGGGGAAATGAACTCCCGGACACCAAGCCTCCTTCTCCACATCCCCACCCAGTATTTAGCCAGGAGCCTCCTGCACCGCAAACAGGTATCCATCTCTGCTCTCATAACCTCTGACAACTCGAATTGCTAACAATATTTCCGTTTGGAGAAACTTTTATAAAATATTACAATCAATTCAATTGCATTAACACACTTGAACCTCTAAGTTCACCACAGTGGAAAACACAATACCTCTCTATTACATCAAATGTCTGGTCAGATATATATCACAGGAAACTGAAACCAGAGGCACTGGGGGACCCTGTACATCCCGACTTAGCAAAAGGAATTATCTGACAGTTGGAAATGAAAAACTACTAATAAACATTACGGTTTATTGAAAAGTTTAAACAATAAGATTAAGGAAACTTCTGCAATATTAAGAAATGTATATTATCCTACTTTACCTTGCTTGGGGAATTCCTCAAGGATTTATTATTCTGTTGCACCTCCAAAAAGCCTGTGTTATGTTAAGGGATTCTGCCTTCTTCCCTGCATTCCGCATGAATCTAAAATTAAGAGGCAATCTTTCTTCAGCACGTTGTACTTCCCTAAATTAGGTTTGGTTTCCAGTGCAGAATTTGGAAGTCGGTGTTTTTCCTGCAGGTACCATTGGCCCCTAATAATAAATGCTCTAGAGAAAAGAGTCCCCTTTTCTCTGTGCTTTTGTTGTTCACACTGAAATGTATGAACGTGAAGCTGGTGAGGATGCTGGGATGGGAAGCTGACCTCCAGGGTTCAGGGCCCAGGGCCCAGGGTACAAAGCAATGGGGAGGAGCCAGGGGCTGCTGCAGGAAGCGGTCGGGCCTCTGACCAGCCAGGAACAAAGAGGCCCTTGGGTGTTTCAGGCTTCTAGAAAGCAACCTCCAAAATCCTCAGAGATCATAGGTTGAGCGGCCTGACCCATAGCAAGTCCCGCTTCCTAGACTACCTTGTTCCTTGCTTTCCCAGCTCATCTCTCAGTGGCTCTCCATTTGACCCCCAGCAGCAGACCAATTCTCCCTCCAGGTATGAGAGATTTCAAGAGAATCAGGCTAGAGGATTCTGTCAGGATCTAAAGCTCCAGATGGGAAAAGAACTGAGCCCTTGATCAGCCAGCCAACAGCCTCTCAAGGTTCAGATGCCTCCACTATAAATAAGGGGTATTGATAACGTCCGCCAGATGTAACCCCAGCCTGGGGGAACTACCGAGGGGCTTTTCAAACCTTCCCAGGATGTGGGTTGAGTCCCCAGACTCACACACCTGTGGTCTGGATTCTACTCCTCCACAACGTCTCTGTTCTGTCCCACATCACCCCAGGTGCAAAGCTCAGCCCCTTGACTAGTATCCACTAGAAATCCACTCACTCTAAGCATTTAGTGAGTTTCAGTAGAATCTATGAGGAAGGGAGTGGCAAGGGGAGTGGGGAGAGAGGAGAGAGAGGGGCCTCATCAGACAGTACAAAGCATGCCACCTCCCCACCCCACCCCTGTCCCGCACTGCCATTTCACTGATAATCCCACAGCTTATAAGTAGCAATGATCATTCCACCACCTCAGTGACACTCCCTCTAGCAGGCACTCTTGTCTCTGAACTGTCTGTGCAACGGGGCGGGGGATAAAGCACCCAGAGTCATCCACACTCTCAGCCTCCTGGGAGGGCCAACTGCAGGGCTTAGGGCAGACGGGTACAGCATTCGGCTAGGATTTGCTAATTAGCACCTGCAGAAGCTGAATCTATAATCCTGGTGCAGATCATGCCAGCCCAGTCTAAACAACAGGGTATTTAGATCCAGTGGGAGAGGATCCATGTGAAAGACCAGGATAAGGAGATGTGCATTATTGTCTCAAGTATGCCTCACTCCTCAGGTAGCCTCTAGAAATCTGTGTGCTTCTGAACCTCAGTTTACCCCAACTGCGAATGGGCATCATTCTGCATCCACACTGGCAATGAGTGGTTCTTCACCGGTTTGGCGTCTTTTATAATCTGAAACTCCAAACCAAAACTACTTTCCAGTTCCAGAATCACTTTATCTCACTAACCTGCTGCTACAGCTGTTTAGTTCTTACCCTTCCCCTTACAACTGAATTAGGTAAAGACCCCTCTGTCTCTTGAATGCCCCCCTCAGTTTGAGGTGTGAGGGCAGAGCTTGGCTCCCGCAGGTTAGCTCCTTTAGGACTTGCTTTCATCCACTCTGTTCATGTTAGAAATGTCCCCAGATGCATTTTAATCTCCATCTGCCATTATAGGGAAATTACCCCCCAATTTTTTTTATTATTACATCTTGTAGTTCTAGAACGTAATGTTTAACCATCAAACCTCAAGACAGGCTTGTCCTTCAAAATTCCAAATCTCTCGTCTCTTGGAAATTTCTGCATATGAATTGTTAGCTGAACACCCAAAAATCTAATGGCTTGCACTGGTATGCAACTGTATTTTTTTTTTCAGCACAATAGAATTAACACTCAAATCTGACTTTCCTCGGGACCACAGGACGTGACCAGGCAGCTGCATTTCTTATCCAAGGAAGGTCATTTTGCCAAATTGGACATCCCAATGTTGCCCTGATATTCCCACAAAATTGGGGAAAAGTTGCCAGTGAAGCCAAATATAATAGAAACCACTCAAACACACTACAGTACCCACTCATCGTGACATTTGGGTCTGGTCTAGCCACAGCTTCCACATAATCTAAACCCTCTAATGTGGAAACCTCTAAACCCAAGCACACCCTGTGCTGTGTGGAAAAGATGGGGGTGAGCTGCAAAGACGGGCAGGTGCTAAAAACAACAGAGTTCATCTTCCTGAACATTAGAGAGAATCCTCTTCCTTTTTTCACAAAACCTCTGGGTGAAAAGAAACAGCATTTTCTCCGCATTATCCCATTGCTATTCACAGCCTCCTGTGAGGTCAGTATTATTGTCCCCATTTCATAGATGGGGAAACTGAGGCTCTGAAAAGCAGTGACTTGCCAGAAATCACACTATGAGGGAGTTGCAGAGGTGGGAACTTGTACTCAGGTGTATCCAGATTTAAAGCTCTTCTCAATGGTTATTCGTAGTCCAATCCACCCCCACCCCACTCCCACCACCATCATCCAATGCCTGAATCCCTTCCGTGGCTTCCATATCTAGTGGCCATCCTGCCTCTGCTTGAACACCTGCAGAGATAGGGGGCTCACTCCTTTCTGAAGCAGCCTCCGTCCCCCATCAGCACCCTTACTCTTTCTTGCCTCTCCACTGCGGAGAGCCAGGAAGACTTCCACTCCCACTGAGGTAGGATGATAAGAGGGAAGCCTTTCTTCCCTGGTGGCTCAGTGGTTGAGAATCTGCCTGCCAACGCAGGGGACATGGGTTCGAGCCCTGGTCTGGGAAGATCCCACATGCCACAGAGCAACTAGGCCCGTGAGCCACAACTACTGAGCCTGCGCGTCTGGAGCCTGTGCTCCGCAACAAGAGAGGCCACGATAGTGAGAGGCGCACGCACCACGATGAAGAGTGGCCCCCGCTTGCCGCAACTAGAGAAAGCCCTCACAGAAACGAAGACCCAACACAGCCAAAAATAAATAAATAAATAAATTTTTTTTTTTTAAAAAGAGGGAAGCCTTAGAGCTAGCTTCTAAAAAATTAAAATTAGAAACAGTCATTCAAAACAAAGGGGAACAAAAACAGACAATACAGCAACAACGAGGAACCTAGCCTGCTCCAAAGAACTTGTCAATTTCCCTTTTCTAAGGAAAACAGGAGTAAGTGAAGAGAGTAGGTGATGGAGAAGACATCAATCCTGGTACCCAATCTCCATGGGTCTGAGTGAGGCCAGCTGGCCCCATCTGGGAGATAGCTCCTATCATCCACCCAAGTGAACGTCCAGGGAAATGTGGATTGGCTTTTCTCACATCCCTACACTGTGTCTAGGGGGACAAAAAACACTGCCACAAATTTTGTGGATCAGCAGAGAAATGCAACAGTTTGACGGATTCAACTCAACTAAGGGGCTGGAACCAGCTTTGCCGTAACGTCTCTCACATGCTTCTGGTGTACCAGGGTCTCTGCTAGTATCTTTACCTGTCACTGCATCTCTTAACCACCCTGGGAGGCAGATACCATTATTGTCCTTGTTTTATAGACAAGGATTTGAAAGCCTTCTTTATCTCTATGCTCTGACCCAGTCATTTGCAACTGAGCCTCAGTTGCCCCATGCCGCTAGCAAGTGGCAGAGCTGGAATTTGACCCCACTGGGTTTCCGAGCCTATGCTCTTAATCACTAGCTACACTGCCTCAGTATATTGCAGCTATAGGCATGGTGCTTACACAACAGGCAGTAAGGGTCTGCCAGTAATTTTTGTGAGGCCAAAATCAACCAACCAACAAGCTGAAAAAATCATACAGAAACCACAAGTCCAAAATCATTGGGTGAGAGCAGAGGTTGCTAAAAAGCTTCAAAATCTGTTTTCACAGTTAGTATAATGTCAAAACCAAAACCTTACAAAGAAAGAACCCAAAATGAAAATGTCTTATTTATGCATAGTGAATAATAATCTATACAGATTATTAGCAACCAGAATCCTACCACATATTAAAAGACTAACATACCAGGACAAAATGGAGTTCACCCCAGGAATGCAAAGCTGGTTCAATTTTAGAAAATCTATTACTATAATTCACTATAATTAACAAATTAAAGAATAGGGACTATATGATCATTTTACAGGTGCTGGAAAAGATTTTATAAATTTCATCATTCATTCCAGATTTTAAAAACAGAAAAACTCAATAAAATAAGAATAGGTAGATATTTCATTAACATGATTTATACATCTTAAGCATCAAAACAAAATTTAGGCAACACTGAGTGTTGGCAAGGATACAGAGCAACCAGAACTCTCATACATCGTTGGTGGACATGTAAAACTCTTTGAGAAAGATCTGGTACTTTCTTATAAAATTAAATACAACCCAGCAATTCTCCTAGGTATTTTCCCTAGAGTAATTAATGAAAGCAAAAGTCCCCAAAAAGACTTTTACATAAATGTTCATAACACCTTTATTCATATTAGCCTAAAACTGTAAAGGATCTGAGTATTCATCAACAGGATAATAGTTAAGTAAACTGTAATATATTCATATAATGAATGTCTTATTCTGCTCAGGCTGCTATAACAAAATACCATAGCCTGGGTGGCTTAAACAACCAAAAAGTCTATTTTCTCACAGTACTGGAGGCTGGAACGTCCAAGATGAAGGTGCCAGCATGGTCTAGTTCTGGTGAAGGTGCTCTCGTTGGGTTGCAGATGGCTGCCTTTTCACTGTGTCTGCACATGGAGGAGAGAGAGAGAGAGAGAGAGGCCTCTCCAGTGTCTCTTCTTATAAGGGCACTAATCCCATCAGACCAGGGCTCCACCATAACGGCCTCATCTAACCCTGTCTCCCAAAGGCCCCATCTCCAAATACCATCACATTGGGGGTTCAGGCTTCAACATATGAATTTTGGGGGGAACACAACATTTAGTTCATAACAATGAAGTAAGACTCAGCAATAAGAAGGATTGCTGATACCTGTAGCAACATAGATGAATCTCAAAAACATTATGCTTTGTGAAAGAAAACTTACACAAGAGTATGATTTCCTTTATATGAAATTCTAGAATAGGTCAAACTAATCTATGGTAGGAAGAAATCACAACTGTGGTTGCCTGAGGTAGAGGGATGGGAACTGAGCTAAGAATGAATACAATAGAACTTTCTGGAATTATAGTAATATCCTATATCTTGATAGGATTTTGGGTTATGCAAGTGTACGAATTCGTCTAAACTCATGGAATGGTATAATTAGGGCCTGTGCATTGAATTGTATTAAATTTTACCCCCCTAAAAAAAGGAACCATATCAAATATTGAACTCTGGTTAATGAGATGTATGCTGAAATTTTTAGAAGTAAAGTGTACTGATGTCTTCAACTCACTTTGAAATGCATCCAAAAAAATCAGATTGATGAATGGATGAAGGGAAGGGTAGATGGATAGATATGTAATAAAACAAGTATAATGAAATGTTAATTGTAGCAACTAGGTGCTGGGTATGTGAGTGTTCGCTATATACAATTCTTTCCACTTTTCTGTACGTTTGAAATTTTTCATAATAAAATGTTAGAGGAAAAAGCCAGCTTCATACTTAACAGTAAAATACTAGAAGCATTTCCATTAAAGTCAGAAATAAGTCAGGGATACCTACTCTCATCAATATTAGCTTAATTGCTTTCTGAAAGTACCAGCAAGTTTGCAAACTCAAATGCCTTTAGGGGCCATACAGGTAATGTAAAAAGGTAAAGAGTTAGGTTTAAAAAAATAGGGACTGGTTAAACTCTGGAGTCATGACCCACCTTAGAGCAGCAGCGCATGCATTCCAGTGCATTTTGTCCTGCAGCAATACCAGCCCAGTGTTGTCTAACCACCTAGAATTTCATGTGAAGATAGAATTCCAGCTTTGGTATATGTGCGAAACTCTCAATTTTTTTTAAGCTGATTTAATTGTTTTGCAAATACAGAAAATACACCTGGCCCTAGAGCACTTAGTTATTTATCAACCTCCAGACCAGCAACAAATAAGAAAAATGTAAAAAGGAAAGGTCATTTATACGCGGAATCTAAAAAAACAATACAAATGAACATATACGCAAAACAGAAAGAGACTCACAGATACAGAAATCAAACTAGTGGTTACTGAAAGGGAGAGAGGGGGCAAAATCGGGGTATGGGATTAAAAGATACAAACTACTATGTATAAAATAGATAAGCAATAAGGATATATTGTATAGCACAGGGAATTATAGCCATTAACCCGTAAAAACTTTTAATGGAGTATAGTCTGTAAAAATACCGAATCACTGTGCTGTACATCTGAAGCTAATATAATATTGTAAATCAACTATACCTCAATAAAAAAAATTAAAATTAAAAATTTTAAAGGAAAGGTAAATCCAACATATCAACTGAAAATCTGTTAGGAAATCTAAGAGTTTCAGTAAGAGGGCTGATTACAGATTTAATATATAAACATTGATAGCTTTCCTATATATAAATCACAAGCCATTAGAAAATATACAGGAAGGAAAAAAAATCTCATTTATAATAGCAACAACAAAAGAAAGAGACCTAGCAAGAAATGCACAGGATCTAAGAGAGTAAAGCTTTAAAACGCTGCTGAAAGTGTATCAGGCAGTATAGGCTAAATGATGTTGCAGAAACAACCGGCACCAAAATCTCAGTGGCTTAATGCAATACAAGCCTATTTTTCTCAACTGAATTCAGTCGTGTATCTGGGCAAGTGTTCGAAGCAGCTGCCCTCCTGTGTGGTTTGGCAATAGGCTTACTTTGGTCCTGCAATACCTCATGCTTCCATGATCACCAAAGCAAAGGAAAAAGAGAGAATCACACATGTATTTGTCATTGTCTCAGCCCCAAAGTGTCACATGTCACCTTTACTCATATTTCACTGGCCAGAACCAGTTAGTTGCCCTGCCATGTCTGAGAAGCTGCAAAATGTAGGAGAACAAATTAAATACTTGCTGAGCATTTTCTGCCCCAGAGTAAATGAAAGTCATATTATGATCTTGATGTAAAAGACAAAAAAGATATCAATTCTCCCTAAATTATGCCATAAATGTAATATAATCCCAAAGTACCAAAAGAGTATTTCTTGGAACAAGACAAGAAAATCTTAAGTTTATATGTAAAAATAAACATATATGTATAACCAGAAAAATTCTGGGGAAAAAAAAGAGTAATGGGGGCTTCCCTGGTGGCACAGTGGTTGAGAATCTGCCTGCCAATGCAGGGGACATGGGTTCTGGGAAGATCCCACATGCCGCGGAGCAACTAGGCCCATGCGCCACAATTACTGAGCCTGCGCGTCTGGAGGCTGTGCTCCACAACAAGAGAGGCCACGATAATGAGAGGCCTGCGCACCGCGATGAAGAGTGGCCCCCACTTGCCGCAACTAGAGAAAGCCCTCGCACAGAAACGAAGACCCAACACAGCCATAAATAAATAAATAAATAAAAATTTAAAAAAAAAGAAAAAGAGTAATGGCATGGTGGCTGATGTTACTAACACGTTAAAACAAATTACAAAGCATCAATAATTAAAACGATTTGGTACTGAAATATGACTAGACCAACCAATCAATGGAGAGAATAAAGGGTCTAGAAATAGACACAAACATTTATTGGGATTTGGTATATAAAGATGACATTTAAAAACAATGAGGAAATGTTTGATTATTTAATAAATAGTGTTGGAACAACTGGCTAGACATTTGGGGGAGAAAAGCTAAATTCTTACCTCACTTCTTATACTAAAACATATTCTGGGTAGATGAAAGATTTAAACACTAAAAATTAAAATTATAAAAATATGAAAGGAAACATGAAAAATATTTTTGAAAATGTGAAAAATATTTTTAAGATCTTTCTAAGTAAGATACATATCCAATGCATTATTTTAAAATTAACAAATTTAACTACACCAAAGTGTGAAAATTTCTGCCAGACAAAACAAAAACCAAATCAAAAGACAATGGCAAACTGGGAGAAAGATAATTTACATAATATTATGTAAGAACTCTCAGAAACCAAGAAGAACAAGTCCAACAACCCAATAGAAAAAAAGACCAAAAAACGAACACAAATGATTTTTAAACATTTAAAAAGATGTTCAGCCTCAGTCATTAAAACAATGAATTATTATTTTTTATCTAGCAGATTGGCAAAGATAAAAAATGTAATAATACCTAGTGTAAGCGAAGATATGAAGATACCAGCATGCTCATGAACTATCAATAGGGTTATAAATGGGCACAACTGCTTTGAAGGGTATATTGGCAATAAGTTTCAAATTTTCAATCTACCTGATCTCTGAGCCAGCAATTTTACCTCTAAAATTACAGATATACTCACACACATGTACAAAGAGTATGTTTGCTGCAGCTTTTTTATGTGATCACCAAACAAAAAACCCTGAAACATCTAAACGTTCATCAATAGGATAGCTAAACACATAAAAAATATAGTGAATGTTGTATAAAGAGACCTTGGAAAGAGACACTAATAAAAGTAGATGCCCAAGGTGGGAAGGGAACACCCACAGGAGAGACAGGGATAGGAGTAAGACTTCTCAATGTATTCCTTTTTCTACGATTCTGATTTTTGAATCTTTTGAATGTATTACGTATTCCAAAAACAAAATTGAATTGAAAAACAACAACAAGAAAAAGAATGAGATCGATCTGTATATGCCAATACCAAATGATCTCCAAATACGTTAGTGGGAAAAAAAGCAAGGTTCAGAAGTTTGTCGAGTATGCTACCATTTATGTGGCAAAGTATATGCACTGAAAATGTCTAGAAAGATACATAAGAAACTGCTAACAGCGGTTTCCTCTGATAAGGAAACTAGAAACCTGGAGTGGAAGAATTACCTTTCATTTCATACCCACTAACGCTTGTTTTTTAACAGGTAAATACAATACTATTTCAATTATTTGATCCCCAGATCAAAATCTCTGGGCTAGAATCACCACGATGAAATCAGCAGAATCTCACAGGAACAGATGTAGCGCTTGTGTGTGGGATTTAAAAAAACTAGCAGGGAAGGGAAAGAGCCCCCCCTACCAATATTCAGTGACCTAAAGGATACATCTGGAGGGGCACTGAACTTTGGGAGAAGAGCAAGACTTTCAGAGTCAAGTCCACCGGTGCTTGAATCCTGACTTTGTCACTTACTAGCTGTGTGACCTCAGGCAAGTTCCTTCACCTCTCTGTGCCTGTTTCTTCATTCCTTAAGAAAGGAATTGTTACACTTGTCTTCTGTTATGATGATTAAATGACATAATACAGGTAAGGTGCTTAAAGCCCTGGCATGTAGCAA
Source organism: Eubalaena glacialis (assembly GCF_028564815.1). Classification (NCBI taxonomy): domain Eukaryota; kingdom Metazoa; phylum Chordata; class Mammalia; order Artiodactyla; family Balaenidae; genus Eubalaena; species Eubalaena glacialis. The sequence continues at coordinate 163,781,789 of NC_083718.1, read as the reverse complement.
GCATTTAATTAGTAGTAGCAGGAGAAAGGTTAAATTATCGTACCCTGGTGCTCTGGAATATTATTATATGGCTTTTGAAAAGAATTACATAGGGCTACGCCTGATAACGTGGAAAGATCTCCAGGCACATTCTTACCCGAAGAAAGCAGTGAGAGACCAGAATGTATAACAGGACTGCAACTTGCGGGGGGGCGGGGGGGGGCACCTATATTATTTATGTTTCGATTTTGAACTTTTTAAAAAATCAAATTGCTACGAGTATTCAGAAGTCTAGAAGGCTCCATACCAATCCGTAAACGGTGGTTATCTCTGGAGAGGAAGTTTGGGGAAGGAAGGGTTGGAGGGACTTTCGCTTTTTATTTTATGCATCGCTATATTGTTTGAGCTTTTCGCGACTAGCGTTGATCACTTTTTTGATTTTAAAAGAAGTAAAGTCTTTTTCATTAGAAAATTAATGGGAATTAGGAATCTGGCGCACGCTTCCTCAGCAGCCGGGCCGGGGAACTGGGGTGGCAAGGCACCCACTCCCAGCTCTCCGCCCAGACCTCCCTAGCCTCCCACCCCCGCGCCCCGGGCCAGCCCGCTCCAGCCGTGGAGGGCCGCGGGGTGCACACGCGGGCACGGGGGCCGCAGGGACGGGGAGGGGGGAGGGGATCGAGGGGGGAGGGGCCCGCGGGGGCCGCGGGGGTATCGGGGGTGGAGGGGGCGCAGGGCGGGGGCGCGCGGGGGCGGGGGGACACGGAGCCACGGGGGCCACGGGGGGCGCGGGGCCCCGGGGCGCGCAGCCCGGGCAGGCCAGGCACCCGCTGAGCCCGCGGGCCTCGCTGCCGTGCCATCAGCGCCGCCATCAGCTGCGCCGCGTGCGGCCCCGCGTCCCCCGCTGCTCGCGGCCGCGGGCCCCCGGCAGCAATAATGAGGCAGAGCGCCGTGACCGCGGCCCCGGGCTGCGCCGCCGCCAGCCTCGCGGGCCCCGCATTAGCATTTTCAAGGCTTTCCTGTTTGTTCTTTTGTGCTCATTTTCCATCCCGAATGCTCGGCACATCCCGGGCCGCGTCCTTAGCAGCGGGGCCACCGAGGCAGAACGCGGCTGCCCAGGTTTTGGGAAGCCAAGCCGGCCGCGGGCCCGGCAGCCTCCGGGGCACCCCTGCCTCCCGCCCTGCCCGGCCAGACCTCCTTGGGGCCGGCCCGCCAGGGAAGGAGAGGCTGGGAAGGGAACCGAGAAGGGGCGCAGGCTTCGCCCCAGAATATGCCCTGAGCGGGGTCTTCTCCCTGGAAAGCTCCCTGCCATCGTCTCTGCAACTCCGGCCGGGGTGCACAGGCTCCGGAGCCCGACTGGAGTGGGCTTGGGTTCTGGCTCTGCCACGGAATGATATGGAGCCCTGGTCTACAACCTCTTCTCTGTGTGCCTCGATTTCCCCACCTTTAAAAATGAAGCTGGGTACCTATCTCATCGGAGTAAATGCTTGTAAAGCACTTATCTTCGTGCTTGACACGTTATCTAATTTATTCTTCAACAATCCTGAGAGGTGGGTATTAATACTGTCAAAGTAAATGGGGCTCAGAGGGGTGAAGTGGCAGAGGTCTTGACAGCTAGGGAGCTACCGCACTGCTCGAGGAAGCAGCCAAGAGCAGAAGTATTTGTCTCTGAGGTAGACCGAGGCGTGCACTTTGCGGCTAAAGTTTTCTGGCCTAGGAAGCAGATCAGGAACAAATGAGTTCAAAGGAGGAGGCTGGAGAAGAAGGCTATGCTTGGGGTGGCACTTTTTAAGAAGGGGCTAAGAAGCCCTGTGGTTCAGATGTAAGTGTGCATGCACCTGCTGCCCCAGCATCAGTCAAAAAGCGCTGCTGCCTCTTTCCACCATTCATGCACCAAGTATATGCTGCAATTAGCCTGGGGAAAGGGATTGGGGGGGGTGCAAAACCTACTACAAAGCTACAGTAATCAAGACAGCATGGCACTGGCATAAGGCTAGACATAGATCAATGGAATAGAATGAGAGTCCAGAAACACACCTTTACATTTATGGTCCATTGATTTTTGACAAAGGTGTCAAGATAATTCAATGGGGAAAGACTAGTCCTTTCAACAAATGGTGCTGGTACAACTGGATAGCCACATCATCATACACAAAAAAGAACTGAAAATAGATCATAGACCTAAATGTAAGAGCTGAAACTATAGTATTCTTAGAAGAAAACATAGGAGTAAATCTTTGTAGCCTCGTGTTAAGCCATGGTTTCTTAGATATGACACCAAAAGTGTGTGTGCATGCACACACAAAGAAAAATTGAGCTACATCAAAATTTAAAACATTTGACCTAAAAAAAGAAAAAGAAAAGACAATCCCCAAAACAGGAGAAAATATTTGCAAATCATATATCTAGTAAGGGACTTATATCTAGAATATATAAAGAACTCTTACAACTCAATAATAAAAAGACACATACCTGATATTTTTTAATGGGGAAAGATTTGACTAGACATTTCTCCAAAAGAGATATACAAACGGCAAAAAAGCACATAAAAAGATGCTCAGCATCATTCATTAGGGGTGTGCAAATCAAAAATACAATGAGCTACCACCTCACAGCCACTAGAATGGCTATAGCCAAAAAGGTAGGATGTGGAGAAATTGGAGCCCTCATACACTACTGGTGGGAATGCAAAATGGTGCAGGGATTGGAAAACAGTTAAACATAGAATTACCATATGACTCAGCAATTCTACTCCTAGGTATATACCCAAGAGAACTGAAAACATATGTCCACACAAAAACTTGTATATGAATGTTCACAGCAGCATTATTCGTAAAGCTAAAATGTATTAAAACCCAAATGTTCATCAACTGATGAACGGAAAAATAAAATATGGGTTATCAGTACAATGAAATATTCAGCCAGCGCTGTCCCTAGGTGTAGGAAGTGCTCTGTATCTGTATTGAACGAGTGACCAAATGGAAGGTGAAAGAATGACTTCAGCTGAAAGCCATCCATCTACATTCCCCTGGGTCCCTGGAAAACATCTCTAGGCACAAGCAAAGCCCTACGCTGAAGCATCATAGTCACCGCAGAAGGAACCCTGGTTCCCCCACCTCCTGGCTGCGTGAGCTTGTGCTGCCCTCTTGGAGCACGCTTACTCACCTGTCACAGGGTCGTCAGTGCCTGCCCACTTCCCTCCCAGGGCTGTGCGACTCAAATGAAGTGTGGCAGGTATTAAGTGCAATCTTCAAACTCAAGTGGCCAAGGAATCTTTTTTATTTTCTTTAAGTAAATATAAGTCCAGCTCTGAAGACCCAGCCCTCTAAACCATCAGAAATTTTATCAGGCATGACTGGGGCTCTTCCTTGCCCCAGGGTTGCTCCGGGATCCTTGGGTCTTGGGCAGCACCAAGCCTCAGAGAGGCCCTCTGGTCACTACCTGCCCTACTTGTTCCAAAGGACATGCCCGGGAGGCCCAGCCTCACAGCCCCTTCGGCCAGACAGCTCTGCTACCCCCATGACACATAGCCAGCCTTCTGAGGTTGTGTTGTCTCTCCTAGAAATGGGTCTCCAGGATCCCCTTGGAGGAACCCACTACCCTCTCCCATTCCAGGTTCATGAAGGCTCTGTCCTCTCTCTCTCTCTCTCTCTCAGTGCTTTCCAAGGCAATCCCTACTCTCTAAGATAGCCAGCATCACTTTTTCAAGGAGCTTTGGCTTTTACAGAACAGGAGGCCTCTCTACAATCAGCTCCTGCTTTGCCCCGTGCAAGAGTCCCTGAGGCAGAGGAATTCGAAGGGCCAGGCTATTGGCTTGGAGCATAGGGATTGGAGAATAGGGAAAAAAAAAAGTACAATGCATTCAAATGTCAAAAATAGATCCTGCCACAAGCAGGCACCAAAAAAGCTCTAATAGGTCGTGAAGGGCCATGCCTTGGGTAGGAGTTACACAGCTTAAGTGGGGCTTCAGTTACCTCCACGTGGGGACATCATTTGGGAAATGCCTGCCACGGTAGGCCATTAACAAATAATAATTTGTGGAAGGGATGAAAGAACAGAAAGGTCTGGTTTCTTCAGTCCCAAGCAGCAAGCTTTTCTGACTTAAGCAGGGCCTTCAAAATCCAAAAATCAGGCTCTTGACACCCAACATCAGCCTTTGGGCTCTCTTTGGTTTCTCTTTTGTTCTAGATCAGGGGCAGGATCTTCAGCCTGAGTGCCAGTGCTGACTGCCCCAAATGGGCTGCTACTTAGGAGAAAACATCTTGCTGAGCCATCCTGGGAATACCCACACCCATCCTAACATTGAACTAGTGCTTCCAAATGCCAGGCACCCTCCTCCCTTCAAGATGGTATTTCACCTAATCTGCAGGAGAGTCCTACTGCACTCCTCTGTTGACACTGAGAAAACTATAGCACAAAGCAGTGGGTTCAACCTGCATCTGTCTGACTCCAGAGGCTGTGTTCCTAACCTCCCTCACACATACTACCTCCAGTTGTTTTTAAAAAGTCTGGAAATGTACCCATGATGGGAGAAGCACATTCAGTAGCTTCTAGCAGGAGTCTGGGGAGAGGGTCACTCAGCACTGGCCCACAGAGAACCAGTAGGGGGCTGAGTCACAACAGCCCTCGTGTGGGCGATACTGGCCCTCACGTCTTGGACTGCCCTGTGGTTCTGGGGCTCAGAATACAAGATCAAATGCCCAGGTAGTCCAAAGCATGTCATACTTCTGCTCAAACATCTTCAAGGCTTTCCCATCACCCCCACAACCAGACCCCTCGGCCTTTTCCAATCTGCTGTGGAACAAGCACTGGTCTGGAGTCTGGCGATGTGAGCTTTGTTTTCTTCCTGGGATCTTGGCTTCCTCCGCTGTGAAATGAGCGTCCGCATCCCTCAGCCCTTCCAGCTCAAATGGCTTGACTCCATGGGTATCTCTGCAGCCTCATCTCCCAGAAGGTCCCTTTGCATGTTAACCAAAGCACTTCCCTTGCCCTGGAATCCTCATGCCTTCTCTCCCCTGGGTCTTTGTTTATGATGACCCTTCCTGTAAAATCTTCTTGCCTCCCATCTCTGCCCACCCAAATCCTCCTCGTACTCCTAGCTCCAGCCCTAACATCTCTTCCTCCAAGAAGCCTGCTCCGATCCCCAGAGGAAGCATCCCCTCTGAACTCTCCCAGCACAATGTCTGTGGCTCTCCCTTCTTTTTATGGGGTTTTATGCCATTGCAAGAGGTACAATATTTTTTGGGTCAAGGATGCAGGTTTGGGGACTTCCCTGGCAGTCCAGTGGTTAGGACTCCGTGCTTCCACTGCAGGGGACCCTGGTTCAGTCCCTGGTGGAGGAACTAAGATCCCGAAAGCTGTGTGGGGCAGCCAAGAAAAAAAAAAAAAAGATGCAGGTTTTGAGTCAAACAGACCTAGGTTCAAATGCCGGTTCCCCAGACTGTTATGATCTTGGGCAAGTGACTTAATGGTGCTGAATTTCACTTTCCTCGCACGTAAAATAGCAATAACACAGCATCTCCCTCAGAGGGTCATGGTGAGGGTTAAATAAAATGATGCTCAATAAATAGTTGGTATTAGTATTGTCTTTCTCTTGATGCAAGCTCCTTGAGGGCAGACATAGCATCTTTCTCATCTCCTTAGAGCTCAGCACAGGGTCCTTCCTGAACGTGGTTAATCATTTTTAGAATAAATGAAACAATCAGAAGTAGTTTCAGGCTGTACACCTATGTTCATAGCAGCATTATTCACAACAGCCAAAAGGTGGAAGCAACCCAAGTGTCCATCAATAGATAAACGGATAAACAAAATGTGGTATTTACATAAAATAGAATATTATTCAGCCTTAAAATGGTAGGAAATTCTGACATATGGATGGATGAACCTTGAGGCCATCATGCTAAGTGAAATAAGACAGTCACAAAAAAAAAATAACTATATGATTCCACTTATACAAGGTACCTAGAGTAGTCAACTTCATAGAAATGAAAGATGGAATGGTGGTATCCAGGGAGGAGGGGAGGGAGGAATGGGAAGTTGTTGTTTAATGGATACAGAGTTTCCATTTTGCAAGACAGAGAGCATTCCAGAAATTGGTGGCACAACATTGTGAACGTACTTAACATTATTGAACTGTACACTTAAAAATGGTTAAGATGCTAAATTTTATGTTATGTGTATTTTTTCACAATTAAAACTAAATAAGATAAAATAAAATCAATAACTTGTTCAGACCTTTAAAAAATAGTACATTTAGCCTGAATCCCTCAAGAGTCTCAGTAGGAACAGAGCAGCTGAAAAGATGCGCTTAAAGTTTAAAATGTTTGGGTATAAAATCTGTTTTAACGTCTGTGAGCCACTCATATATACATATGCTCCAAACGAGCCCATTTTTCTTCTCCTTTCTGCTCCGAAGGGTGACATAGAGATCATCAGCACAGGAAGGCTCCGAACGACCTGCTGATTACAGGATAACATTCATACAATGGGGTTAAAAGCACTGGCTGAAAAGTTCTTTCATAAAACCTGCTACATGAGAAGAGAAAATAATTTATGAGAACATGAACAATTAGCACTTTGTAAAAAAGAAATAATGCACTTAACTTGATCCCTATATTTAACATCTATTACAGATTATCCTCATGAATGAAACTCGACCTGGAAATTAACAAGGGATTTAAACTGCATTATGCAAGCGAAAGATAGAAACCAAGAAGCCAGTGCACCAGCTCAGGACTTCCAATGTGCGGCTAGGATGGCATCTGTACAATGAAGCCTGACCATTTCTTCACATTTCTCTGAGCTGCAAGATGTTGCTACAACATATAAGAGCATTTGTTTCAGCCCCAAAATCCCATGATAAAAATCCCTAGGTAGCTGCAAGCACAAGGTTGGCACCCTTCATTTTTAAAAATAACTTCTAGGTCATTTTTTTACTGATAAAACTAACCAAGAGATTCCCTTTAAAAGGATGTCTGCACTGCTTCTAGATCTGACTCTGGATCATTTCCATAGAACCATTCAAGTAAATCTATAGGGCAAGGCTAGATCAGAAATTGTATTCTGGGTCACCTAGTTTCCTCCAAGTTACAGAGCATTTTATTCCCCAAAATGAGCAGCTCAAAAGGTGTGCAATGGGTCTTAGAAAACAAGTGCGGACTATAGATATTTATGTGTGCTTTTTTAAAAATAGTTACCATGTACTGAGTCATACTCTGTGCTAAGCAACCCACAACCCACCAGGTCAGTTTTATTATCCCCATTTTACAAATGAGAAGACTGAGGCTCAGAGAGTTCACTTACGTTCACATGGGCACATCTGGGATTGGGACCCAGGTTCCTCTGTTTCCAGAGCTCACTGGCAGTCACTACCCTTTACCGTGGGGGGCAGAGATGATGGCAGAAGCATAGAAACCCTCAAAGAAGACAAGCACAAGTCCCCCCCCCCCCCCCGCCGCCAACCCCTGGAATGCCCCAGAGCCTGTATCTAGAACCAGAGGCTGAGCTCTCTGTTTGTCTCCTGATACAAAGCATCCTGCTGCTTCCCAGGGGACATGTCAGGACCATGGGCTCTGATGCTGATTGCTAACAATTGCCCCATTGGGAGGAAGCAGAGAGCTTCTTGCCATCGTTCAGACCCCCTGCAAGATAGGGTCTTGTTCACAGCCTCATGGGAGATTTGGCTTTGTTTTTGTTGTTGTTGTTGTTGTTTTTTCTATCACTGTCACTCTTGCTACATCCAAGTTTTCTGGTTATTGTTCCTAGTGCTGGATCTGGGCACAATTTACCTCTTTGCTGAGAGAAAAACTCGGCTTTCACAGTCCTGGCTTGGTGTGTGTGCATGCAGAGCCCAGCCTTCCCCATTGTTATCTTGGGAAAGAAAAAGCAGATGTTAACCGTTACCCCTTGAGAATTCACCTTGCTGTGCTGTAAAAGTCTGCATTATTAACATTCCAAAATCCTTCCACTCTTGTACGCATCTTAGATGGGAGTGAATTTTTGAGAATTCAAAAATGTGGAGAGGATGGAGGTGGCAGAATTTTATTAAATTGGCCCAGGGCAGTTTTGAAATTTGAAAGTTTCTCACTCTCCATGGCTCTGGGCCAACTCACAGCCAACTCGGCTGAGCAGCTTGTACGAAGGTTTCTCGTTGGGTAGCCCTCTCCATCCTCACAGAGGGCAAGTACAGTGGGTACCCAGGGAGGACAGACTTGTCCAGCTCCAGCTGGGCACACTGGAAAGAGGGCACAGTGGCAAAGGAAGACACTCCATAAGACTTCACAGTAAGTGCATTAAATATTAGTTAAATTAATGGATCCTTTTTTAAGACAAATAATTCTAAGGCGACTTCTCTTTTATATAAGCCAGCAATGAAACTCAGCGGTTTCTTCCTCCTCTGATCTGGCTGACCCATGGAAAGTAAGAGATGGGGTTTTTTTTGTTTTTGTTTTTCACTCTATTTTGAAAAAAAGAGAAACAGCAAAACCAAACAGCCACTCATTGCAAAACTGTAAAATAATTGTAAAGGGTATTTCCCAACATACAAATGTGCTTTGCAGCAAAATAACTGCAAGTTTCTGTAACAATAGAGCAGAGTGATTAAGTCCAGGGCTTTAAAATCGGGAGGACCTAGGCTGAGTTCTGTCTCTGTTCCTTTCCAGCTGTGTCACCATAAGCAAGTTAATTAACCTCTCTGAGCCTCAGTTTCCTCCCCTGCCAAGTGGGGAATGACAATAGCACCTACTTTATAGGTCTGCTCAGAGGAGTAAATAAGATAAGGGAGATAGAGTACACAGCACCTGGCACATACTAGGTGCCCAAGAAATGTTAGCTGCCTCATATTATTATTTTCACCATCATTATTGTTGGTGAGGTCGTTTCTGAAGTACACTGGCCCCCAGATGCAGTAGCATCCATACATCCTGCCCTGAAGCCAACAGCTGGGATTTGGTTTTGCATCATGAACTAGACCCAAGCAACTGCAAAATAAAGGCCCCTTCCAACAGGAAGAGTTTCTCCTCCTCAGCCCTCACCCCCACCCCCCTGGTTTTGATCTCAGAATTCCCAGCTACTGAAGATTTACTAAGGACATTTGGGGGTAGGGAGAAAAGAAAGACAAAACAGAATCTATTCCTGTAATTAACTGCTTAACTAGAGCTTTCAATTAATGGAATATTTTAAAGAAGAGAGGAATGGATACCCACCATCTCTGATCTGTCTTCTCAGAGGTAAGTTGTTCCCTAGCCCAAGCGCAAAGTGCCACCTCAAGGAAACACAGGTGAGTCCTGGAAGGAAGACCCACGTGGGTTAGTTGTAAATGGCGGGGTTGGGGGGTGTCAGCGGAGCCCGGAGGGGGAGATGGAAGTTTGCGCAAGACTGCCACAGATCGGGATGAAACCGAAAAGGATGGTCTCATTAACGCGAAGTAACCAGCCAAATTAACTGACCCAGGGTCCATATTCCCCGAGCATTTGGGGAAAGAGAGTTTGCCAAAAGCCGCAGCGCCCGGTGTGGGAGGCTGAGCGCAGCTCCCTGCAGAGGGAGCTGCGCTGGCGCTCCCCCGCCCGAGTAGACAGCCATCCATCACTCCGGGAGAGGCAGCGGTGGGGACGTGAACTCGGTCACCTCCTCCCCCTCTCTCCTCCCCAGCAGGCTCCGAGGAGCCGAGGCGGTGGCGGCAGCGCGAGGAACAGAACGCGCTGCAAACTGCTTGGCTACCCCTTTGCAAGACTGACGCCGCCGACACAAGTTTTTCCATTTCCCCAAACAGCCTCTCCGGCTGCCAATAAAGACGGCGGCTCTAAGCCCAGGCACGCGGTCAAAGGGGGTCTTATCCAGCGGGTTCGGAGAGGCCCTCTCCGCCCGGAGCGTGCGCTGGGGCCTCCGGGGACACTCACCTTCCCCCTCTGTCTGCTGGCGGCCACGCCGGGGACCCGGGCCGATTGGACGGCTGTGCGGAGTAATTACCGAGTAATTCGATGGCGGGTCTGATAGGTGCCAGGTCCAAGTCCCCTTCGAAATCGAATTCCGCCGCCTTCTGCGTCCGGCGTGGGCAAGGCACGGTTAACGCCCGGGATCCCACATTCGCAAGGGTTCTGGGGCAGGCGTGCTCTGAGCCATTGTGGCCCAAGCCAAGTTGACAGGCTCCATTAGAGAGCGGCTCTCTCATGGAAATTGTGGTCTTAACAGAGGGGTATGTGGTGGATACCAATTATTCTCACCAATCTACACTGCCTGGCAGGCCCCTTTCCCTGCCTGACTGATGCAATCAGGGGATGTTCTCAACACCATTCTCTAACTGCACAGACCTGTCCTCATCAGACCTGACCTGCAGGGCCTGGATTGGGGAAGGCATGGCCTGGAGACCCACAGCGAGGAAAAACAATGCCCCTTCAATGCCTGACCCAACTCCTAGGACCTAATGATCCATGCATTCTACCCAGAAGCCTCAGATGCCTCTCAAAATCAATGCAAACTGCAGAACTTTGCAAGGACTGTCAGATCTAAAGTAGAAAAGTCATTTGAACAGGACTTACGGCAGCAAGAGTCCTGGTGTGGGACACCTGGATGCCTGGGAGTGACCTTGACAAAGATCTTCCCCCTGGATCCTCAGTGTCCCCACCTCAAGTGCCAAGATAAGGCCCAATTTCCCAGAACCTGAAGCAGATCAGGTCTGTCCCTGACCAGGGCATAAAGATGGCCGCTAAGCCAAGACAAATTCAGGTGGAGCCCCCTTCCTCCTAGAAAGCAGAGAAGCCACCTGGAGAGAAGGAACTTGACTGCAGAAGGGAGGGGAGAGGGTGTTTGTAAACCTCACCTGCCCAGGAGGCAGCTCCCAAAAGAGTAACACAGGACCCTGAAGGCAGAGCCCCTAGGACTAGGACTTGGATCCCCAAAGAAAGAGGCCAATGAAACAAATCCATGAATTCGTATCATACACTCCAGAGACATCAGGACGGACCCCAGCCCCCGGGGTCCCACCTCCCCCCTACTCTGGGAAGGACAGTGTTTGCCCCATCACCACGGCCACCTCCTCTGCACAAACAAACCTCTCTCTCCAGTGGCTGGGCCCAGGTCCCGAGGTGTGCCAGCCAATCGCTTCTCCCCAGAGGTGCGGCCGTGGGGATGGGGAAAGGAGGGGTGACTCAGCCAGCCACTGTGCGTCTTGGGTGGGGGAGCGTCGCCGTGGCTAAGAGGCCGTCAATGACTGACCCAGGGTCACTAGTGCGAGGCTCAGAACGCCCAAGTCTGGGGCCCAGAGAAGGGAGAAGGCTTAACCGTGGGCCACTTCTAAAGAGCCGGGATCAGGATAGGTCCGGTGGCCCCCCTGCGGGCCCTGCACGCGCATCCCCGGCTGCCAGAGTTGAAAGCGCCGCCACCCCGCGGAGGTCCTGGAGCCCGGGCCGCTGCGCCCTCGCACCCCGCGCCGGGAGAGCCCGGAACAAGCCCCCGCTCATTCCAGGCAGGGGAGACTGGACTGCTTTCAGCAACCCTCTTCCTTTGGTCCCTTGGACTCTGTCACCCCGGGCTTGTGTGCCCACGGCAGCGCCTCCCACGGAGCAGCCCGCGGGGCCTCCGGCCGGACCCTCCTGAGCTTGGCGGCGGCCTCCGGTGAGGTCCCGCCGGCCGCGGGGCGCGGCGGAGACCAAGGCTGCCATCTAGCGGGCGCGGCGGGTGGGCGCCGTGAGGGACCCGAGCCGGGCCGGGGCGCCGAGGGCTCCCGGGGTCCACTGCAGCCGGGACGGGTTTGGAAGCCAAGCATTCGGAGCAAACTTCAGCACGAGCTGTGTGACCTTGGACAAGTCCCCGACCCTTCTTGAATCAAACCTGCTTTCCTGGTAAAACGGAGAGGGTACGATTTCTCCGCTCAGGGTCGTCGGGAAACACGAGACGGGGAGAGAGGCGCATCCCCCTTCCTCCAGGACAGTCCTCCGCGCGCCTGCTCCACACCCCACTCCTGCCCTAATGAGTCTTGAGCAAACCCAGTCCCCCAAAGACGGCAGAAGAAGGCGGCGCCACGGAAAGCCAGTAAAGCAGGAATCCACACTGAACAGCAGGATCCTTTTCTAGGAATTGTAAACCCAGAATTGTAAATAAAATGCTAATGATTTATTCGTGCTCAGACTCCGGGGGCTGCGTCGCAGCTTTTGAAGACAATTCCAAGGGAAGCTTTCCAGGAAGGCGGGCCTCCCTGCGGCGCCTTCCAGGGCTCTCCGGGGGCTTAACAGGCAGTAGTTCTCTGCGGAAAGCTCTGAACTGCCCTTGACTGAGACCTGGATGGGGTTAGAGGAGGACTGGTCTTTTTCCTTCAGTCTACACCTGAGTCAGTCCCCCTCAGCACACACTCATCATTCATTCCACAAATATTTACCCATCACCAAGTACCCACCAAGCCCTTAGCTGAGTCCTGGTGGTCAGAACAGACGTAGAATTCACATCTGGTTGGGGAAGGTTGACTTAATAAATGATCCCAGAAATAACTCCATGCAAATTACAGTAAGTGCCTCAAAAAAAAAAAAGAAAGAAAGAAAAGTATAGATTTTTAACTTCCAGGATGGATTCCATAAAAGTTCTGGAAGCTTCCAGGGGCTCTGGGGGGTGGGGCTGGGGGTTGATCCTGTAATGCACCGTGAGGGTCCTAAATATTTTAAGATACTTCTTCAATGGATGGGCTTTAAAACAAATGAGCAAACAAACAAAAATAATTCAGCAAGATGCATATATACATCGGCTACTGCCATGGTAGCCGTCGTGATGCCTGACCTGGCTGGGTAAGGCGGGGGTCCCTGAGCCCATCAGATTACTGTCCAGCCAGCCCAACCCACGAAGCAGCACAGACAGCCTCACTTTCAGCTGCTTCTCCCACCAAAGCAGGAGGCTCAGAGCCAGCCGGAGAAGCTTCGGTGGCTACAAACCCTACAACTCAGAGCAGGAGACCTGGAGCAGCCCCACCCAGCTCTCCAGAGCTCTCTGCAAAAGCACATCGCAGGCTGTGTTTATTTTTAATAAGACCTCTCTTCCCCACATTCCCTTTTATGTAATTTCTTGAGAAATGGTGAGTTTCTGGTTAACACTGACCTTTCTAAGGTCTTTTTGAATATAAGACACAAACGTTACTGAGGATAATCAAGATTCCTGCCTCCGTCACTAAGCTGGTTTTTGCATTTGGGAGACCTCCGTCAGCCCACCAAGGAAACAGTTCCTTCATGACTGGTCACTGAAGACCCTTTTGTAGAGGAGATTCAGGCATCCTGCAGAGGGCTGCTCTGAAGAACCTTTATTCTTCCCTTCAGTGGACAAATGTTATTGATATCCAGCTGTGGACTGACTCTATACTGGGTCCTGGGAATGTAAGACAGATAAAACAGCTCCTGCCCCTAGGGGGCTCGCAGTCTGTGTCACCCTCCTCCTTTGCAAAGCAAGGAATTCTGGGATTCCCTTCCCTGGCCTGGCTGTGTGGAGATCTGGACCCCAGCACAAACCTGTGTCCTTTAAATTAGTGTATGTTTTGAGGGAATTCATAAAACAATCAGGTCCCTAATGCTATTTTTAAAAAAAAAGGATGGCATATAATCAGGAGAGCCAGAACCAAAGCCCAAAAAACAACCTCTCTGGGGCACCCTTGTTCCAACTCCCACCCTCTAGGCTGAGCTATATCACGCTTATTTCACAGGGCTGGGTTCTAATAGGTTTCTTTAAGACAATTTCCATGTAAAAAAAAAGTACTAGCGGGGCTTCCCTGGTGGCGCAGTGGTTGAGAATCTGCCTGCTAATGCAGGGGACACGGGTTCGAACCCTGGTCTGGGAAGATCCCACATGCCGCGGAGCAACTGGGCCCGTGAGCCACAATTACTGAGCCTGCGCGTCTGGAGCCTGTGCTCCGCAACGAGAGAGGCCGCGATAGTGAGAGGCCTGCGCACCGCGAAGAAGAGTGGCCCCCGCTTGCCACAGCTGGAGAAAGCCCTTGCACAGAAACGAAGACCCAACACAGCCATAAATAAAATAAATAAATAAATAAATTTAAAAAAAAAAAAAAAAAAAAAAAAAGTACTAGCAATGAAAATGAATGACCTAAGTGTAAGGCCAGACACTATCAAACTCTTAGAGGAAAACATAGGCAGAACACTGTATGACATAAGTCACAGCAAGATCCTTTTTGACCCAGGTCCTAGAGAAATGGAAATAAAAACACAAATAAACAAATGGGACCTAATGAAACTTAAAAGCTTTTGCACAGCAAAGGAAACCATAAACAAGACCAAAAGACAACCCTCAGAATGGGAGAAAATATTTGCAAATGAAGCAACGGACAAAGGATTAATCTCCAAGATTTACAAGCAGCTCATGCAGCTCAATAACAAAAAAACAAACAACCCAATCCAAAAATGGGCAGAAGACCTAAATAGACATTTCTCCAAAGAAGAGATACAGATTGCCAACAGACACATGAAAGAATGCTCAACATCATTAATCATTAGAGAAATGCAAATCAAAACTACAATGAGGTATCATCTCACACCGGTCAGAATGGCCATCATCAAAAAATCTAGAAACAATAAATGCTGGAGAGGGTGTGGAGAAAAGGGAACACTCTTGCACTGTTGGTGGGAATGTAAATTGATACAGCCACTATGGAGAACAGTATGGAGGTTCCTTAAAAAACTAAAAATAGAACTACCATATGACCCAGCAATCCCACTACTGGGCATATACCCTGAGAAAACCATAATTCAGAAAGAGTCATGTACCAAAATATTCATTGCAGCTCTGTTTACAATAGCCAGGACATGGAAGCAACCTAGGTGTCCATCATCGGATGAATGGATAAAGAAGATGTGGCACATATATACAATGGAATATTACTCAGCCATAAAAAGAAATGAAATGGAGGTGTTTGTAATGAGGTGGATGGAGTTAGAGTCTGTCATACAGAGTGAAGTAAGTCAGAAAGAGAAAAACAAATACAGTATGCTAACACATATATATGGAATCTAAGGCGAAAAAAAAAAAAAAAAAAGAGGTCATGAAGAACCTAGTGGCAAGATGGGAATAAAGACACAGACCTACTAGAGAATGGACTTGAGGATATGGGGAGGGGGAGGGGTGAGATGTGACAGGGTGAGAGAGTGTCATGGACATATATACACGACCAAATGTAAAATAGATAACTAGTGGGAAGCAGCCGCATAGCACAGGGAGATCAGCTCGGTGCTTTGTGACCACCTAGAGGGGTGGGATAGGGAGGGTGGGAGGGAGGGAGATGCAAGAGGGAAGAGATATGGCAACATATGTATATGTGTAACTGATTCACTTTGTTGTAAAGCAGAAGCTAGCACACCATTGTAAAGCAATTATACTTCAATAAAGATGTTTAAAAAAAAAAAAAAAAAAAAAAAAAGAAAATGAATGAAATTCAGCTACAGGAAACAACATGGATGAATCTCATAATGTTGGAGCCAAGAAACAAGACACAAAAGAACACATACATACAAGATGATTCCATCTATCCAAAGTTTAAAAGCAAGCAGCAATAAGCTATTTGGGTGGGAACATTATGCAAAAATGCAAGGAAATGGTCAAGGTAGGATTACTTCTAGGAGGGAGGGGGTTGAGATAAGGAAGGGACATACAGTGGGCTTTGGGGGAGTTGTTAATACTCTAGTTCTTAACCTGGATTGTGGCTGCAATAGTATTTGCTTTATAAATTATTTGTCAAATCGTGTCTGTGTTTTATTCACTTTTCTATATATGTGTGATAGCTCACAATAAAAAACACATTCAAGAAAAAGGAAGAAAAGGAACGTCCAGCCTATTTTTTAAATGGATTATAATTTTTTCAAACAGAATTCTTCAGTTTGGGTGTCTCTACCCTGCCTGAATTCTCTATAACTGCTGTATCAACCTTCTGTTTGATTCTCTCATGTGACTGCAACAAGGTCTAATCCTGACTCAGCTTTATAGATACAGGGATGGGGAAGAGCTCAGCCCAGGAGACTTGACTTCTAGTTCTGACGTGTTACTAATTCACCATGCGACCCTGGGCAAGTCCCTTCCCTCTCTGGGCCTCAGTCTCCTCGAGGGCACAATGAGGGAGTTAGAGGAAATGATTTCCCCAGGCCTGTAGTTATGTGAGAGGTACCTAGTATGCTGGATGAGGTTTTCTCTGTTCTAGAAACCCCCTTCCATCTCCCATGGGACCCGTACCCTGGAGCCAAGCAAATCCCACAGTGATGTCACATTGCAGAGGAAGTGAGTGGTGAGTGCACATCCTAAAAGCAAGGCCATCAAATACCCAAAGTGGCTGTCTGAAACTGACACAAAGGCTGTTCCTTGGGGGTGGGCACCCCACCTCTCACCACTTCCCTGAATCCACACCCAGAGAATCACAGCACCGTCAGTTCTCAGATGCCTCCCCTTGGCGGAGGCAAGAGCTGCCTTTGGGCTTGATGGCCCTTGGGGACATGAACACCGCTAAAATCCCATTGATTAATCGTGTCCCACCCTTGGATCAATGGCTGGCATTAGGCGAGCTTAGCACAGTTTTATTACTCTGACTGGCCTCTTGCAGATGTTATAGATGAAGAAATAAAATGAGGAGGAGAGGGAAAAAGGACAAAATCATTAGTCTGAAAGGAGCAAAAGAGCATCTTCTCTATTTTGTATTCAGATTTAGAGCTGCACTGGGAGCACACACAACAATCCATTTTTATGCTGTTTCCAGAAGTTCAGTTCAGCCTCCTGACTTCCCACTTTACCTGATAGCTAAAATCCCAGGAGCATCTGGTCCATAGCAATGGCCAGCCTCGCCTCTGAAGCCATTCCAGGACCCCGCCAAACACCTAAGTTCCCATTCATTCATTCGTTCATTCATTTCTCAAAAGGACAGAAGGCTTTTGCCTGATGTAGGGAAACAGGCCTAACCCTCCACCAGATAATCCATCTTGAAAGGGTCTTATTTGCTCTGAAGGTACTGGTCCTTCCACAGGACTTGTAGAGAAACCTGCTACACACACAGTCGCCACCTTGCCAAAGCTTTGGTTCCAGCAGCGGAAACCCACGACCTCTGCTCACTGAAGCTCTCCCGAGAGACGTTTTGAATTAAGACCAAAAATGCTTTTAAAAGACTTGGGTCCCTGGCTTCTAATGATGACCCCTTCCTTAATTTTGTGATGGCTTCATCTGCCTCCTTCCATCATCTAGGTAGCTATAAAAAGCTAAACACCTCCTACTAACCCCATTAGGATGAAAGCGGAGGATTTTATTATTCATATTTAATAGGAAGAGGCTCAAACTCCCCCAGGAAGTGTAAAAGGTAGGGTTTTGATGTATCTGATGTGGAGAGGTTGCAACAAAGCAGAACCCCCGAGAATGGGAAAGCCTTGTTGGAGGACGAACAGGAAAGACTGGGGTGACCGGCTCTGCATGGAAGGCAATGATCTCAGGCAGCGACCAACTCCTCCAAGATGCAGACTGATTTCAGAACCTGCCCGGGAATCCAGGAATAACCCGAATCCCCTAGAACACCATCTTCTGATAATTGTCTGTTAAACATTTGCAACTCACACACAAAGGTAACTAATCGGAATGGTTCCCTCCAGGACCACGCTGTTCATAACAGTAATAAAGCCCCTGCCACAGACAGCATCATTACCCAAACGCCATTAATGTCAATATTCATATCAAATGCCATCTGGCAAAGGAGCCTGCAAACCTAAACCCCTCCTACTCTGGGACTTTGCAGCCTGGTGGGGTGAGGGCGACCCACAGCCCTCCTCCTCCGCAGCCTGATGCTCAGGACGGGCCTGCCTGGGAATCCAGGGCCCCGCCAACAAGCTGATCCCAGGAGGGGACTGAGGTATACAAGGAAGATCAGGACACGAAGGGTAAAAACATCTAATTTATTCACTGCCATTGACTTTTCTTCAAGTCTTAATTATGAAGATGCAACCAACTGCTCCTTCACATTGTCATAATAGGAAACTGATTGAGTATTTATATAAACCTCGAAGGGATCATTGTTTGGAAAAGAAACAGAACTTAACCGCCCGCCAGTCCTCGGGGTTGCCTTGCAGACAGCGTCACATCCAGAACCCTATACTTAAGTTGAAAGAGCTTTCTGCAGGGAGTAATTAGGTGACCCCAGAACACAAGTTCTTCCGGGAGAGGGAGGCTGGGTGCTTCGGGCACAGCTCAGCTCCTCCTCTGGGCTGGATCCTGCTTCCCCAGCCACTGCATCCGTGTCACTGGGTGGCCTTCTGAGAACCAGGGACCACCGGGCCATGAGGCCATCATCCCTGAGCGTGGGCATGTGAAGGCAAGGGAGAAGGAGGGAGCCTTGTAGGTGTGGGCTTGTCAAAGTGGTGCTGAGCACAGGCAGAAAGAAATACAGGAGCAGGCTTCAAGGAGATCCTCACAAACCACGCTGAACCTCATTTTTCCCTCTGTCAACTGTATCTGTTATGATTATAAATATCTATAACTGAATCAATGCATACCTGCTGCACAGGGTTATGGTGAGATTTTTTTTTTTTTTTAAACCCCACATTTGTTTTATTTATTTATTTTTGGCTGTGTTGGGTCTTCGTTTCTGTGCGAGGGCTTTCTCTAGTTGCGGCAAGCGGGGGCCACTCTTCATCGCGGTGCGCGGGCCTCTCACTGTCGCGGCCTCTCTTGTTGCGGAGCACAGGCTCCAGACGCGCAGGCTCAGTAGTTGTGGCTCACGGGCCCAGTTGCTCCGCGGCATGTGGGCTCTTCCCAGACCAGGGCTCGAACCCGTGTCCCCTGCATTGACAGGCAGATTCTCAACCACTGCGCTACCAGGGAAGCCCGGCAGGCAGATTCTCAACCACTGCGCCACCAGGGAAGCCCCTGTGGTGAGATTTTGAGTGAAGCAGTAGTGATGCTGCTGATGATAGTGATGATGTTGATGGCTACCATTTATTGAGTTTAATATGTGCCAGGTACAAGGCTGAGTGCTTCATGTTTTATCTCATTTAATCCTCACCACAATCATGTGAGGTTAAAAAGTATTGATCTCCATTTTATACAAGATGAAACAGAGGTTCAGAGAAGTTAGGTAAGCTACCTAAGCTTACCCTAGCTAAATAACCTAGTAAGTAAGAGAGCTGGAGTTTGAGACCAAATCTACCCAGCTCTAGTGTCCAAGCACTTGACCACTATTCTGCCCCCCCTCCCAAAAGCATTTTGTAAGCTCTGATATACTGAGCACAGGATCTTGAGTGAGAAGGCCAGGTTTCCAGTCCTGGCTCCACCGATTCCTAGCCGTGTGACCTTGGGTTTGTCACTTTGCCTCTCTAGGTCACAGTGTATCTGCCTGCCTCACTGAGTGGCAGTGATGCTCTCAGGAGATGAGGTCTGAGACTAAGTGCTCTTCCTAATGGGTAAAGCACCGCACAGATGAAAAGAGCAGCCACGACGAGCCTCGCTCCTAGGAGAGCAGCGTGGACCAGCAGGAAACAGCGGGGAAGCAGTGCAGCAACTGCAGAGAGGAGTGGCTTTGGGGAAGCACCAGGGAAGGAGGCTCTGTTTGAGCCCAGTGTCTGAGGCAGCCTGAAAGCAGAATGACCGTTTCCAGCCACTGCGGGCTCTCTAGAGAGCAGACAAGGGCCAGGGAGATGTGAACTGGGCCCCAGGCGAAGGACAGGCCTTTGGCCCCTCAAAAGCCTATCTGGGGACAACGCACTCCCAGAACCAGGGGCCTGGACAGCGGGAACGGGAACATAATTGCCCTTAGCAGCAGCCGCAGCAGCTTTCATACTGAGACATGACTGGCTGGCAGCAGCATTTAGAACTGCTCTGACATGTACTGTCTCAGGGAAAGTGAAAAATGTATCACAAGGCAGGAAGCTCTTCTCTAACCCCACTTGTAAATCCTTTTGCAAGAGATACAGGACTCAATAAAATCAAAAGACAAAACAAAAAGAAGTGAGCTTCCCAACATTGGAAGCATCCATGCACAGCCCACCAGGGCTGTCCCAGGGAGGAATTCCTTCATTGAGAGGGAGGTCTTCAGTCCCAGAAATGTAGTTCTATAGCCACCCTTTGTAATCACCCAGCACAAAGTCTTCATATGGGAGACAGCGACAGACTTGGAGAGGAGACACAGCTATTTTCTGGAAGAATCGAAGTCTTTGACACCAATACAGTACTGTTCCCACTCTATGTAGCTCGTGTGATAAAGTCGAATCATCCCATATCCCCTCTCATTCCCTGCATGCCTCTTGGGGCCAGCATGGTGGACTCATGCCAAGGATGGGGTAAGTTTGGAGGCCAGGACAGGACTGGGGTTCCCTGGCCTGGGAGAGCAGAAGACACCACTGCCAGAGGCGAGCAAAGTCAGAATGCAGCTCAGACTCCGGAGCAAAGAGACAGGTCCAGCGCAGCAGGTCAGGATCTAATGGGAAATCTGTGTCATTGCACCAAATGCCAGCCAGCATTTAGAGCTCACCTTTACAGCCAATGAGGACGTGATTCGTGGCTTGGTCAGCCCTGTTCAACAAAAGACCTGGGTAGGATGGGTGCTTGGAGTGAATAGGAGCAGTTCCTGCCACCAAGTACCCAGGTGCCAACACCCTGACCTTGACCACACACTGGACCCTCTGAAAGCCTTGGGCACCTCTTCTTTGACTCCAACCTAATACTGCAACCCTGGCAGAGGGAACTTTTTCCTTTTCTACTTTTCCCTAATGCATTCAGGCAGAAAAGTCATTAATACTTCACAAAGAATGAAAAATCAAAGGAGGAAGACAATTTTTTACTGTATTTTTTAAACATTTGGGTAAGAAAAGTCAGATGTCAAAAAAAAAATCCCCATTTACATCTTTTAAAATACGAGCAATTAATATTTTCCACGGAGGTTCACGCTCCCTCTCTTCATTCTGTTTGCAGGGTATTGTTAAGCCATGCTTTGTAATTTGTTGCATGTTTAAATATTCAGTCTGTATTTCATTTGGGCTCCACATTTAATTCAGCCAACATGTTCATTTTAAGATCAATACTGTCATAACTATGTTGAAAAATTAAATTATTGTAACTTTATTTACATTTCTTAAAAGTACTGTGAAAATTATTCTTAACCAGGACCTAATCAATGTTAGAGTCTAAAAATATGCCACTCTGCATGAAGCTATAAAAAGATTAATGTACATTTTTTTACAAGAAATTAGTAGCTTAATGAAGTGGATAAAAACGCTGTCACAATTTTTATTGGATCTAAATTGCATAGTAGTGGAGGTACAGTAAGTGCCTTCTACATAATGACATAATGAGTCATGACTGGTGCTGGAAGGCTAATTTGCCCTTAACTGACACAAAACCAGGGAATTAACATCCCAGTCGCTCTACGCCAATAGCAGATGCATTATTTCATTGCACAGCAGGGTTTTTAACTAAACTCTTAACTGTAGAAATATTGATCTATTCTTCTGTGAAATGATGAAATTGGAATTTTTTAAAAGGACATCTTAAATTATGGCTGCTGCAGTGACATTTGTTTTCACAGTACCACGTCTGCCGACAGAGCAGATGCAACAAGAGAAGTTTGATGAGGCTCCTACCTGTGTCACAGAGTCTTTAGTCAGAGGAGAGAGGAAGGGGAAATTCTGTATGAGAGCAAATGCTGGAGTTTGAGAAAATGACAGGCCGTCTACAGGAGCCCCAGTTCTGGAGAAAATGTTCTTGGGCATTGTCCCAGCCCATGAACTGGTTTACTTTGAAGAGTGCTTAGTGCTTGAAAGTTGTTTGGGGTAAAACATCACCAAAACAATGATATTCAACTTAAGTCTGAAATAATAATTTACTGGTTCAAGGTAGTCTGGGGGTAGTTGAAGGAGCTAGAGACCCTTGTAAGAGACAAGTATAAAGTTAGAGACACTGTACTACCATGGTTTCAATTTTGTCATACATTCATTCATTCTGCCTATATTTATTGGGCACCTACCAAGTGCCAGAGATGGATAAACACAGTCACTTCCCTATGGGGGCTAATGATTGCTTCTGTCAAACAGTGCAATGCAACATATTTCTTTGTTTAATCAAGTGAATTAAAATTCATCTTGCTTTGAAAGTTTTGCCATAAACCTGGTACTAACGGCAGATACTTTGAGCAATCGCAACCCAGGAATTTACAAGAAAAAAGAACAGTGTACCGACTAGCAGATATACATCTGACATCTCTCACGTGTCTCTATTGACACTTTTGGTTAGCATCAAAAAATAATAATAATCCCACTACTGGGCATATACCCTGAGAAAACCATAATTCAAAAAGAGTCATGTACCAAAATGTTCATTGCAGCTCTATTTACAATAGCCAGGACATGGAAGCAACCTAAGTGTCCATCATCGGATGAATGGATAAAGAAGATGTGGCACATATTTACACTAGAATATTACTCAGCCATAAAAAGAAACGAAATTGAGTTATTTGTAGTGAGGTGGATGGACCTAGAGTCTGTCATACAGAGTGGAGTAAGTCAGAAAGAGAAAAACAAATACCATATGCTAACACATATATATGGAATCTAAGGGAAAAAAAGAAAAAAGAAAAAAAGGTCATGAAGAACCTAGGGGCAAGACGGGAATAAAGACACAGACCTACTAGAGAATGGACTTGAGGATATGGGGAGGGGGAAGGGTAAGCTGTGACAAAGTGAGAGAGTGACATGGACATATATACACTACCAAACATAAAATAGATAGCTAGTGGGAAGCAGCCGCATAGCACAGGGAGATCAGCTCAGTGCTTTGTGATCACCTAGAGGGGTGGGATAGGGAGGGTGGGAGGGAGGGAGATGCAAGAGGGAAGAGATATGGGAACATATGTATATGTATAACTGATTCACTTTGTTATAAAGCAGAAACTAACACACCATTGTAAAGCAATTATACTCCAATAAAGATGTTAAAAAAAAAGAATAAATAGTTAAATCAAGAGATCAAAAATAATAATAAAGATTGGCAAAATCAGATTCTTTGTGATGGAGGAGCTGGGAGACCAAACCTACTTAACTCAATTCAACAAGCTTATATTATGGTCATGACGTAAGCCGGGGCACCCAAAGTAACTACATGTGGTTGGATCCAGCGGGTCTCAACAACACTAACGGACAGTGAGTCACAAGGGGACAGCCTTATTTAATTGGTTTGGGATGGACCTGGTATCGCTATTTTTTTAAATCAGCCTCAAGTGATTCTAGAGTGCAGCTGGGGTTCAGAACCACTGCTAAAAAGGCATACAACATAACAACAACAGAGACTGCTCAGACCACACTAAGTTGGAGGACTTGATGATCAGGCTTTGACTAGGAGGGAAAAGGAAGAGAGCCACACGTGGGCCAGGTGAGGAAGCACAAAAGAGGAGCAATTTGATGCACTGGAAACTGCAGACAATCAATTTAGTCCCCCTACTCTGAGTCTAGGACCATGCTCTACTGCATGTTAAAAACCACTAAACTTCTCTTCCTCATCTTCCCTTCAATAATTGTAGGATATTTTTAAATGTGTATATATATATATGGTTAATTATAAAAAGGATACATATTCATTGTAGAAAAATTGGAAAACACTGTTAAAAAGGTAAAAAAAAAAGGAAGAGACTTTTAAAATCTGTGATTTTAAAGATGTATAAGAATCAATCAATTAATTTTAAACCATCCTAAATTTGACTGCTAAAGTACGGAAGATTCTGTCCTTACACTCTCATCCAGCATCATCCCTTGAAAAAAATGTCCATTTGATAAAGAGAAAGGGAAGCCCATTGTTTTTTTAATTTGCATTTCTTCTATTACTTGTGAGGTTTTATGGTTTGTCACGTTTTGGGCCTCTTCTACTTTGTGTGTGCATGCCACACACTAATATCTTTTCCTTGTTTTATTTTGGAATGTGTTTCTTACTGATTTGTAAAATTATATTAAGAATATTAACTTTGTTGAGAGTTCCCTGGTGTCTAGTGGTTAGGATTCGGTGCTTTCACTGCCGTGGCCTGGGTTCAATCCCTAGTCATGGAACTGAGATTCCACAAGTCGCTCAGCAAGGCCAAAATCTATATCTATATATATATATATACATATATACACATATATAAACTTTGTCTATTACACATTGGCAAACATTTTTTCTGGTTTAATCCTGTTTTGTTTATAGTACATTTTGACATAAAGAAGCTTTCCATTCTTATGGGGGGGGGGAAAAACAATAAACAGAACTCCTTGTTAAAGGAGTTCTCTAATATCTTTCTTATTTCTCCTCCATACCCACTCTGGGTGTTGACAAGCCCCTGGGACTTGGAATTAGAAGATCAACATTCCCTTACCAGCTGTGTAATTCAGGGCACCTGACCTCACTTCTCTCTGAACCTCTGTTTTCCTTCACCTGCATCCCAACTTTTGTCAGGATGAAATTCAGCCACCACTCTAATGGCAAGAACTTTGCTATCCTGTTCATTGAGACATCCTCAGGACCTAGAACAGAGCCTTGTACTCAGTAGGCACTCAGTAAATATTTGTTAAATGAGTGGAAAGCATCTGGCCTGGACCCTGACCCAGGGCAGGCAATCGGTACATAGTGGTCACCCACAGCAAGCCCAGACATCACTGTCTTGAACGGGTCAGAATTTGTATCTCCTAGTCCTGCCGTTTACATTTTTTCCATTATTCCCCAGCCCGGTAATGTATGTATTGAGTACATAGTCTAAGGACAGGCCTGTTTTGAGCACCCCTGGTGGATATGAAAGAGGGCTACTGCATAGACTCTGCCTTTAACTTAGTGATGGCTCTTGTAGGATTTCATTATACATACAGAATAATTAAAAGAGGAGATGAGATGGGCCAGAATGTGGGCCAGGAGTCTTACTGAGAAGTGAGATCAAGAAGGGAAAAGCAGGACCAGGGAAATCTTGTTAAAGGAGGAGGTCCCCAGCAAGGGATGTGAAGGATGAAGGCACTTCCGACATACAGAGATGAGGAGGCTGGTAAGGCCAGGTGGTAAACCATGATCCAGGCTTGCTTTTTTTCCTAAGACTATTGGCCTAATGTGCTACTTGACCACAAGACAATTACATTTTATATTCATGATTTCCCTCACCGGGACTATTTTACTCGCTCATTGGCACTCACACCATCTGCTAATGTACTGGTTTCAAGAAAAGCTCTCCTTTTCCACTTAGAATTGGAAACCCAGGGAAAAGATGTGAAATCCAGAACATTCAGCCTAGTCAGGTTTTCATTTCTGTTCTAAATCAGCCTCCTAAGTGGTTTGTGTTCAGACTCACAACTGTTCTTCACCTTTTTGAGTGCAGACCCATTGAAGAATGAGAAGAAAAGCCAGGTTCCTTCTGTCCAGTTGGTACATGTCATTTTGCACACAAATGCAGGAGCCCTTGAACCCCTGGTAGCCCATCCAATGACTCCTAGAGTCATACAGTGAACTCCTTGCATCAGAAGTTGGCCCCGAAGAGTATCCAGCAAACCCCAGGCTTCAAATTCTGTAATTATTATAATCTCCTTGACCTGAAGAACATTATTTTTGGCATATTGCAACTGGCCACAAAATCTGAATCTTTCTGTTTCACTCCTTTCCAGAGATGATTTCCTTTCTCACTCACTACCTGCCTGAGTTCCTAGCTAAGAATCACAACCCACATAGTGTGTAGGTGTATAAGTTAGGGTAATACCAACTGCTATAACAGATCAAGTCCATAATCTCAAAGACTTCACATCAGAGACATTTATTCACAGGTTATGTAACATTCCAATGCAACTGTTTCTTGTTAGCAGATGAGCCTTGCACAGTGTGTCCGGGGGATCCATCCAGGCTCCTTCCACATCAAGGCTCTGCATTTTCAGCATTGTTGCTGTGCTCATTGGCAGCCATCTGGTGGAAAGAAAGGACCTTGCACGGAGGATCGTGCATGAGAGGATTTTATGGGCTAGGCTTGGAGTGGTGTACACCACTTCACTCACATTCTTATGGCCAGAATTCAATCATAACCGTCCATAATTGCAAGGGAAGCTAGAAATGTTATTCCTGTGCCCGAGAAGAGAAAGCTTGTTTGGTGAACAGGTATCCTGCCTCTGCCACAATGGATGACTACAGCTACTCTCAAATTGCTCTTGGGCAAGCTGTTCAGAGTCCCCATTAGCCATTTTCCTTCCTCCTTTTGTAGACTCAGCCTCTAAGGAGCTCTGTTACTACCAAGAAGGCAGGCCTTTGCTCAGGCATCAGATAGATGGGACTTCAAGTTCACATTCTGCCAGTAACTAGCAATAGGTTCTTGGAAGTTCCTCTCTGGGCCTCAGTTTTCTTACCTGTAAAATGGACCACAACAATAGCTCCAACCGCATGACATTGGCGGATTGCATGAGAAGGCACAAGTAAAGCTCTGAACACGATAGCTGGCAAGTTGTAAGCAGTCAAATAGTCTAATACCAATGCTACTGCTAATAATAATTATAACAAAAATAATGCTATTATTATTATAGGCTAGTCCAGATTTTGAAAAGGAAGAATCTAAGAGACAAGCTGGGGCTTCTGTAAGAATTGAGATAAAATGTGATACAGGTCTGGCCTGGGGTAAAATAAAAACGAATACCAGTGTTCAACACGTACTTTTATAACCATTATCTTGAATCTGAAAGAAATCAAGAATAAATAATTTCAGGATTTAATAATACATTGGGAGAGGAGAGTAAAGGACCTATAGAGTTGAAAATGGTCCTGCTCTCCAGTTCAGAGGTTTTTCCCAAGTCTCCAATACTCCTAGGCAAAATTAAGGTCTATTTGTTCTCACCCGTCAGGTCTCTCACTGCATTTCACATTTCAGTCTACCTGGTTTTCCTCTCACTGCAACGATCATTCTGACTTCCTCCCCAGCGATCCTCCTTCCACTGATCTACCGTAGACTTTGCTTAGTCCTGCCCCCATCCGCTCAGCGTCCTCTCTCAACCCTCAGCTCAGCCTCCTTCCCCTCCTTCCAGCCTCATCACTCGTGTTGTCCAGAGAACATTCCCACTAAGATCCTGTGACCCCTGACACTTAAATGAGTTCCTTTTTGCCAAACAGCCTGCCTTTCTCAATTATCCCATTCCCATCAATACCCTGCCACAGGGGTCATGTAGTGAGGAAACAGAGCCCAAGGAACCTTCAGTCCTAGAATCTTCTCTTCTAACCAGGAAGAACTACAATGCAGCGATAAAGCATCCTCCAAGCACAGAAATGGCAGGCAGCTCCAATTTCCAAACACAGCTATTGGGAAATGGTTAGGGCTCTAGGTTTACTTCTTAGGGCATCTTGAAAAACTGTAAAGCCAATGCCTTGCTGGGACAAGGCCCCAGTACAAAGAGTTCCACCATTGCTTTTCAGAATAAGATAGGCTCAAATAAATTAACATTCCCTTCTCAGCTGACTCATTACCTGGAACGCGAAGTTTGCATGCCTATTTGAATAGAGACAGGAGAGAGGACAAAAGAAAGAGTATATACAACTTATCAAAATGAGTGTACCAGCACCTCTCTTAAAAAACAAAAGCAAGTGACTTCCCTGGTGGTCCAGTGGTTAAGACTTGTGCTCCCACTGCTGGGAGGAAGAGGTTTGATCCCTGGTTGGGGAACTAAGATCCTGCATGCCGCGCAGGCGAAAAAAAAAAAAACAGCAAAAAGAACATTGTAGAAGATTAATATTCCATTTTTACAGACCAAGCTTCTGTCTGTTCTGCAGGCTATGTTGTATTAAACCAAATTAACTGTCACATGTCTCCTGATATTTCATCACTTTAGCTCAAAAGATGCTCTTCTTAATTGAAGTGTAATAGATTTACAATGTTGTATTTGTTTAAGGTACACAGTAAAGTGATTCAGTTATACATACATACATATATTTTTTTCAGATTCTTTTCCATTATAGGTTATCACAAGAAATTGAATATAGTTCCCTGTGCTATACAGTACATCCTTGTTGTTTATTATATATATAGTAGTGTGTATCTGTTAATCCCAGCCTCCTGATTTATCCCTCTCCCCCCTTCCCCTTTGGTAACCATAAGGTCGTTTTCTATGCCTGTGAGTCTGTTTTTGTTTTGTAAATAAGTTGATTTGTATCATTTTTTCAATTCTACATACAAGTGATATCACGTGATATTTGTCTTTCTCTGACTTACTTCACTTAGTATGATAATCTTTAGGTCCATTCGTGTTTGCTGCAAATGGCATTATTTCATTCTTTTTTTATGGCTGAGTAATATTCCATTGTATATATGTACCATATCTTTATCCATTCCTCTGTCGATGGACATTAGGTTGCTTCCATGTCTTGCCTACTGTAAGTAGTGCTGCTATGAACATTGGGGTGCATGCATCTTTTTGAATTAGAGTTTTCATCTTTTCTGAATATATGCCCTGGAGTGGGATTGCTAGATCATATGGTAGCTCTAATTTTAGTTTTTTAAGGAACCTCCTTAAAAAGGTTTTCCACAGTGGCTGTTTCCACAGTGGCTGCAACAGTGTAAGAGGGTTGCCTTTTCTCCACACCCTCTCCGGCATTTAGTATTTGTACACATTTATTATTTGTACATTATTATTATTTGTAGACCATTCTAACCAGCATGAGGTGATACCTCATTGTAGTTTTGATTTGCATTTCTCTAATAATTAGCGATGTTGAACAAAAAGTTGCTTTTTAAAGTATAAGGATCTTACAGTGGAAGTTGCAGCACTTTTCCAGAGACACGTTGGTAGTAACGGGTACTTGGGGGGGTCAGGGGGTAACTAGTTTCCTTCCACTCAGTTCCTCATTATAACTGTCCTTTTGCAATTTTCTCAATTATATTTTAAACAGTTCTGAAGATGCATTGATGTATCTAGTTCTTTTTACATTAAAATTTGTCTTTGTAGAACAAAGTCACAGCTGGGGCTTGTGGAGAGATGATATGCCCGTGGAAGGATAATGTGCTAAAGCCTTTCCTTTGCAGTGTTTTAGCTCTCAAGTGTGAAATAATTACAACAAACCTCATCTGAGGCAAAAGAAAGTGATGAAAGCAGATATTATCATTCAAATATGTGGCATTTCCTTCCATGGGAGTCTTTAAGAGCATACACATCTACAGCAGATGGCTTAGGGAACAAGTCGTTCTGCCTGCGATAGGCATGAGGATGGTGTGGTCTTCTTAAAGCCCCTTTGTAACCCGTAATCCATGAAACAAAGGATGTTATGACCTTCATCCTATTCAACCCCTTGTTAAAAAGCTGATAATGAATAGAAAAAGTGAAAATCACAAACTGCTTCACTTCCAATACAATGTCTCAAATCATCCCTGAATATGATTTCAGGAGAAATAACTTAAGCAATCCTTTGGATCTCTAAGTTAAGTGTACACTTGGGTGATACAGGTAATTTAAACTTTCAGAACAGAGCCAACGGGCAGGAGCCGGAAAGCTTGAGTTTAAATAATACAACACCGCCACCTAGAGGTCAAGCACTAAGGAAACGGACACGGCAGCCAGACCGGGTAAAAAGCTAGACAAGCTAATGCCCCCACCAGAAAAGCATCACTGCCTTCACATCAAAGCTGCAATGAGGGACATTTAAATGAGCACGGGTTTTCTTCAACATACGGGATATTGGAGAAATGCTACAGAGTAGAAAATATGCTTTCCCCATCACTACCTATAAGGACAGGTGATAAGCAAGTCACCAAGAAAGGGAGCAGAGAACAGACCCACCCATGTCAAGGTGCAGCGGAGGGGGAGTGGTTAGAGGGCTTTTGTAGAAGATATGGCATTTAAGCTGACCTTGGTAGGATGAACAGAATTTCTATAAGCCAAGGGAAGCAGATTCCAGGCTGAAGGAACAGCATGAGCTACTCATCTCAATTGTGAAAATGCACAAGATTTCCTCTTATTTTACCACCAGTCCACTAATGGTTGTATTAAGACACTTGGGAAATGGAATAAAAATCCTATTTCCAATCCCACTGAAAATATTCCAGTAAAGTGTCCTTTGGTATATTTATTATATGCTGCTTGAATAGGCATTTCTTAAAACAGTCAAACCTAGGAACGTGGGATATAAACCAAGGTAAACAGATTTCTCTATTGCAGGTCTTTTCAGAGAATTTAATACTTGACTGTACATAGTAAATCTCCAGGAAGGACTACAGAATGCTGTTTCTAAAATTTAACTATAGAATTCATTTTCTGCAAAACACCCCATGAGTAAACCCTCCCTCCCTACTAGGGAAGCAAGGTCAAGTGGTGATTTAAGGATGCAGGTTCTAGAATCAAACTGCATGGATTCCAATTCTAGCTCCACCACTCACTATTAGGCCTCTCCAGGCCTGTTTCCCCATCTGCAAATAGAATAGAGGACCTACCTCACCAGGTACTGTGAAGATTACGTGAGGTAATACACATAGAAACCACCTGAAATAATCTGTAGTAGTTGCTGTCCCTTCACGTCCCTCCTGCGTGCTCTTTACACGTCCAGACTCCCAACTCTGTAGGAGCAGTTCAAGGAAGATGCTATTAACAGAAATACGCTCCAGCTATGCCCAGCTGCCACCTATAGTCCCTTGGAAGACTGTGTTCCTTCAGGGTCTCTGGGGGAAAGAAGGGGAGTGTTTAAAGTTACTTTGCTAGCTTAGGTGAAAAACAATAATGATATCCACTAATGAACCTCTTCTGGATATAACTGGAAGAGCTTTCAGCATTTGCAAAACAAAACAGGATAGAGAATCTTAACAAAGCCCACGAATCACACACATTAAGCTTGTGACAATCGTAATTTTATCTTTAAAATCACTTGTTTCTCTGTGTACACAAAGAATGCTAAACGTAGGAGGTAAATTAATACAATTCCAAATAACTTGAGCATTCTGTATTGGGACATCATTACATACGTGTCTGTGTGTGTACACACGTGCATGTGTGAATGTGTGTGTGTGAACAGGAGAGGTAGTGGTATGTAAAACAGCTCAAACACCCTGCTGCAAAAGATTTAAAAGGTTTTATTTCACCATCTCTCCCAGCTCTCTGAGGTAGCCAGGTGCAGATAAACACCCATCGAGATGCAAAACATTTCAGGCAAACCCTCCTTGACAGTTTTCTGATTTTTCCATTTCCTTTTCCTGAGTTGTCCCCTTTCTTCATTCACTTTATTTCTATTCCACCAGTTTTCACCTGTTCTCCTTAATCACTCCCTGAATTTATAATTTTCCATAGTAGTAGGAAAAAATATTTCTTGGGCACCTATGTGCCACGGTACACTCATGTTGAGGCATCATCTCCATTGAGCCAATGGGAGCCTGAGGTTGGAGATGAAGGCAGGCAGCACTGGGCTGCCAGGTCTGCAGCACAGGCCCCCACTTCACTACTAACTAGATCTATGACTGGGTTGCCCCCTGGTTTACCCAGAACAGCGTAGTTTACACCCATTGCTCTGGCATAATTATTAATGGCATCCCTTCCACTCTCAACAGTACCCTGATTTGGAGTTTAAGTTAACATGTTCATCCCATCTATTACCCTAGACAATGTTCTTTACTCCTCTGGACTTCAGTTCCCATAATTTGAAAAAGGATACAGGATTAGATAGTATTTTAAGCTTTTTTTTAAAATCTAGTTTTGTGATTTCCAATTGTTTTAAAATTAACTAAAGTAATCCAATCATGAAATTAAACATCTTTCAACCTCTACCTCCCTCCTTTCTATAAACTGATGTATACTTTACTCCAACCAGTTGAGATGCAACCTAACTATGTAAGCAGAACTTACACTGAAGGGTCAATAATGAGTATCTCAGAAACTGGAAGAAATGAAAAATGAGTTGGAATCGGTACCAATTTTGTATACTGTATTCTACTCATCTCATCCCCTGAACCGCTTCCTGGTTTGGATATCATACATCAATTATGCCAGGCCCTGGATACTCCCCACCATGAGTGAGATCTGTTGGTATGAAACACCATTTTTACCTAGACCTCCTACCCTAAACAGAAATGGGCCAGGAGATGATATCTGGACACAAGGCATGAAATTCCTGCAACAGGACAGAACTTGGAAGTCCTGAAACATAAGGCATTTTAACCATATGAGGCAGCAAAAGAAGAAGAAGAAATGGATAATGACAGAGCGGGACAAGCCAATGTTCCATCACCCCAACCTTCTATTACCTCAGGCAAATAAAAAACTTATTCTGGAGTAAATACATTTATTGATACCCATTTTATATAGTTCAATGAAATAATCTATAAATATAAAAGCATTTTTTTTTTTGGATATCACCATGGTCCATGTAAATACTCAACAGTCAGAATCGTCTGCAGGAAGCACTCCAAGTCACACGGTTAGGTTTACAGACCTGAATATACATATTTCATTAAACAGTGGCACTTATGTACTCAAGTGGTCCAGTGGCTTTGGAATATATGACTACTGGGCATGTGGAGTAAAAATAACGTGTAAGTTTAAGTCAATGGAAAAGGGTATCAACCTTCAACAAAAAGAAACAATTATGAATTAATATCCTAGGTGAAGAAAGTACCACAGTTGACACTTGGCGTCAGAATACTGAAGACGAAGTATGTTTAACGACACGTCGTGGTGCCATGTGCTCTCTTCAAGTCCCAGTGGGCAGTCCACCAGCACCTTAGGGTCATTCAGGATCAACAAAACAGCAATTCTTAAAGGATCTCGATAGCTCAGAATAAAAGGAATGTGGGGGCTGGTATCAAGTTTAAAGAAAAGTGAGCTACATAATTCAGTGACATAATGAGTTTCCCTCCTAAGAGGAGGAGATTGCGGGGAAAACAAATTTCTTTTTAATTCCCTTTGTTACAGTGATCAGAATCATTTATCTAACGTGGGAGCAAGAACCCAGATATCTGGTACCCAAAACACAGGTGCAAAAATTTTCTTCTGTTTTAAAGTTTGTTCTTCAACACTTCCGAGGGAACTAATGCAGCGGCCACTGTTGAGCCTTGCTCTCGACTTGATGCAGCATAAAATTTTCTCATTTCTTCAGAAACAAATACAGGAATGTCCTTTGCTGCAGTCAGACCATGTGTCTTCTGAGTTAGCAAGCAAATGCATTTAGAAGGTCTGAGGTGTGCAAGGTCCAAAATTGAAATCTGAGAGGCAGTGTTAGAACTTAAGCAAGGCAGGATTTTCAGAGACTACTCAAATGAAAATCTAAGCGAAGCATATAAAAACTCAGTTCTTTCTATTATTTTCAACTGGTAATTGACAGCAACATTCTCTGGTAAGGATGGGTAAGTGATGTTATCTCCAGGTCCAAAATATCCCAACTACTTAAAGTAGGACCCCCAAGAGGAGAAAGACACTTGAGGTCTGTGGTCTATAGAATTCTTTTTTGCCATTTTTTTAAAAAAAAGAAATAGTAGCTTCAGTTGCACACCACTGGTTGAAGGGGTTTTCATCCAAATGAGAAACTCTACCCCTTGTCTCTAGTGCAACAGGCACCAGATTCCCACAAGCGGCAACTTCCATGTCCTGTAGCACGTGGCATCTGACCCTGGAGTGAAGAATAAGCTGGCACAGACCCCGACCACCGGCATTCAGGCTAGATGGCATTTCGTGGCGTGCCGTTGTGTGTCAATGCTTTCAGGCTGGGGGCACTGGTCTGGTGACCACAGCTCCTGTGAGAAGTCACACCCACCTCAAAAACCTCATGAATAGCTTTTCGGAAACAATGGAAGTTGTAGTCTATTAAACCTGCAGGAGAGAAAAAGGAGATCAGGCCTCCTGAATGTCAACTGTGAGACTATCTACTAGGAAACATTTGGTGACGGAAAAAAAATAATTGATATGTATTTAAAAACATATATCCAATTGAGGAATTCTTCACACTGGAAACATGATGAAGCGTAAGCCCAAGTGTTAACACTGGTTACCTCTGGGGCCTGGAAGTGAACAGGGTAAATAAAAAAGCAATCAGGGGCTTCCCTGGTGGCGCAGTGGTTGAGAATCTGCCTGCCAATGCAGGGGACACGGGTTCGAGCCCTGGTCTGGGAAGATCCCACATGCCGCGGAGCAACTGGGCCCGTGAGCCACAATTACTGAGCCTGTGCGTCTGGAGCCTGTGCTCCGCAACAAGAGAGGCCGCGATAGTGAGAGGCCTGCGCACCGTGATGAAGAGTAGCCCCCGCTTGCCACAACTAGAGAAAGCCCTCGCACAAGAAACGAAGACCCAACAGAGCCATAAATAAATAAATAAAAATTTTTAAAAAGTAAAAAAAATTAAAAAATAAAAAAGCAATCAGGAAGACAAATTTGCTAAGAAAATTTACAATGAAATCTAAAGTGAAAGTAAAATACTTTTTGATTTATCAAGCTTTTCCTTTTACAAGTCTCTGAGGCAGCCAAAGAAAAGCTGAAGGAAACAGTTGGAACAACAGTTTTGCAAACTGCTCAGTAGAGCCATGGGGTTGGGAGGCGTCAGAGAGGCCCATCAGGCACGGCCTCAGGAAGCCTGCTTCCCCTATAGGGGAGGTAAGGCAGCTCCGTCCTCATCTGCTTTATGAACTGGCTTCCAAATAAGATTTCGGTCAAACAAAGGGCTCCCTACAGGTACATATGGACACATGACCAATTCTGGCCACTGAGATAAATGCAAGTGTGTGAGACTTCTGTGAAGTCTCCTTAAAAGGAAGACTTCCCTATTCCTCCCCATTCCTCCTTAATGTCCAGAATATGGATAAGATTGCTGGAGCTCCAGGAGCCATTCCAGATCACGAGGAGAACTTGAGAATAGAAGCCAGTGCTGAGAAGGGCAGAGCAGAAAGAGAGGACTTACGTCCTCGAGGATACTGGGATGTAAAGACAGCACACAAGAAAGAAATCACAACAACCTGATGTTAAAATGACTACTGTGAAAGAAGTCCAAAGGTGGGAGAGCCAAGTGCGGGGCAAGAGCAGCAATGAAAGCTTCAGGTGTGAGGCAGAGCTCTGAGGATACGGGCAGGATTTAATCAGGCAGGAAAGAAGAGCAGAATCTCAAGACAACAGCAGGGAGCTGGCAATGAGGAAACCCAGCACACAGGTGGAAAACAGGAAAGACACTGGTCTGGCTGGAGATAGGGGCAGAGAATTTTGGGGAGAAGTACTGGGAATGGAGTCTGAATAAGCAGGTTAGAGTCAAATTACGGAGGCCCTTCAGATTCAGGAAAAAAATAAAAGTTTTAATAAGTTCAACTACATTAAAATTGACTTCTATGCAAATGGTAAAATTAAACTGACAATCAAGGAAATGTGAACACTGGCTGGATATTTGATGATATTATGAAATCACTGTTAATTTTTTTTTTTTTTAACACATCTACTGATGGTAATACTGCTATGCTGTAAAAAGCGCACTACCTCTTACAGACGCCTGCTGAAATCTGTATAGACAAAATGATTTGATGTTAGAGACTTGCTTCAAAATAACCCAGTAGGGGAAAAGGTATAGCAAGCAAATAAGAATGGCTATGATTTTGATAACTGTTGAATCTGGGTGATAGATAAAAAGGGGTTCCTCACATTATTTTCTCTACTTTTTTATGTTTGACAGTTTCCACAACAAAAGAGCAAAAGATAATAATTTAGTTGTGAGGAGGATATACAGCAAATAAGATTGACCATGTCTTGATGACTGTGAAAGCAGGGAGATGGGTACATGGAATCACTGTGCTAGTCTACTTTTGTGTATATTTGAAAATTTCCATAACCAAAAGTTTTTTAAATTTTTAAAGATCAGAATGGAGAAAAATAAAGAACTCCTAAGAGGTACAAAAAACACACAGTACAAAAAAGATAAAAGTATATGAACAGATAAATTACCAGAGAAGACACCTGAACAGACATAAAAGGGTACCTGCAGTGAAAAAGATGCTTGCTCTAACCCGTAATTAAAGAAATAAAAACCAGAGCCAAATGAGATACCATTTCACACCTACCAGACTGACAATAACTAAACAGTCTAACAATATCAAACATTATCAAGGACCTGAAGTGACAAGAACTCCCACAAAGCACTGTCTGGGGTGAAAATAAAGCCACTTTGGAGAGCAATTCAATAATGCTTAATAAAGCTGAAGACATATGTCCTCTATAAATTCCACTCCTAAATACTTATTACTCTTGAGAAATTCTCCATATGTGCAAAGGCAAACTTGTTCATGAGCATTTCTTGCAAAACTATTTGTAATCTTAAAAATCATCTACATGTCCAGCAAGAAGAATATAAATTGTGGTATATGCAATCCATAGACTACTGTGTGGCAGTGACAACTGAATGAACAAACTGGAGCTACATCTATCGATACGGACGAATCTCAAAAACAATCTTGAATCAAGAGAAACAAGCAAGTTGCAGAAGACAACTTACATTTGGACATTATTTACACAAAGATACATAATACCCTATATTGTTTAAGGATAGATATGAAGTGAAAGACTAAATCATGCACAGGAAAAAGAACACACTACAACAGAGCGCAAGAGGGGGTTTCAACTGAGAAACACACAGAAGACAAATATGTATTTGTCATGTTTCAGTTCTTAAGCTCAAAGGTGAATACTCACATTTTTCTTGTACCCAAAACACTTTGTATATCTAAAATATTTCATTAATATCAACATCAGTGAAATAATATTAATTCATTCAATATTAATTAATATCACAAAAACCCAGGCAGAAGAGCAGGGACTTGTTGCAGTGAATAACAGAGAGTTACTATAGATCCTTGAGTAGTTAAATAACATGATAAAAGGAATTTTCTGAAAACTAGTCTGCCTTTAGAATAAAAGATGATACATGCTGAGCCCTTAATATATATGTTGAATGCAGCACCACAGGCTGGAGGAATGAGGACCCGGATTAGAGTCACCAACAGTGGAAATGGAAAGGACACCCAAGAAACAGTTCCAAGAAACAAATGGTAAGATTTGGTGAAAACTGAATGGAAAAGAATGGAAAAAGGAAAACACAGAATGCCCTCTGTGAGATGATCTGCAAGAGCCTCATGGGCAATTACACCATACGATTACCTGACTGCACATAGCTAAGCTTGGACACCAGAAAAATGGCATAACGAGTAACAGAAGTAGAGTAGCCGGGAGGGTCATGAAACAAAGGGGAAAATATTCATCAGTTTTTGACACCATGGACAAGATAAAATATTTAAGTGAAGATGTCTTACTAACAGCTCCAAACACAGGATGGAAACACAGGCCCAAGCCAGAGTTGGAGAGGTGAATTTTTCAATCAACTACACAGAGAAGATTAACTGAAGGCACGGATGAGATGCGCTGACCAGGAGAATTAAGTGAAGAAGTGAGCAGGAGACCTGGCTCTGAAGAACACTCAGAAAAAGAAAAACAGAAGAAACAGGACAGGTGGTCAGAGAAACAAACACATAGAAGAACCCGGCGAGTTCTGCTTTAGGGAAGCAGAGAGAAGAAAACTTGAGGGAGGAGGGACTGACAGGGTCACATGCTTCAGAAGCCTGAAGAGGCCACAGAATGAGAAAAGGCCACTGAATGCAGCAAGAAGGAGACCAGGTAACCTCTCAAACAGCCTCAGCAGACTGGTTCAGGTGGAAGCCAAACCGTAGGCAGTTAGACAGGTAATGGAAGGATGTAAAATCAGAGAGACTGGAATAAAAAACTTGATTTAAAATAAAAGACCAAAAAAAGGCAGGAGAAAGTCTGCACTGTACGTGGACGGGAAGGTACAAAAGTAGTTTGAGCTGGTAAATCCTCTAACACCACAATATTGTTTTTTCTTGCTTTCAAGAACCTAAGAAATTATGACAAAGAACTTAAAGAAAGCTTTTTAAAATGCATTACCTTTTCGTTCAAAACTTTCTTCCCTAAGGATGCAGACCAGTGCCAAAAATTTAGTCACCTCCTTTAAATACAGGACCGTTGTGTTATTCAGCTTGATGATGGCCATAGATTCTTTGTCGTAAGCACTTCCACTTCCATCTTCCTTTAACCTGTTTTAAAACAAAGTATCATTCATTAGAGGTTTCCCAACTCAGCATTTTGTCACATTTGCACAATAAGGCTTTCCACCCAGTTTCCTGAACGTCTTTTTTTTTTTTTTTAACATCTTTATTGGAGTATAATTGCTTTACAATGGTGTGTTAGTTTCTGCTTTATAACAAACTGAATCAATTATACATATGTTCCCATATCTCTTCCCTCTTGCATCTCCCTCCCTCCCACCCTCCCACCCTCCCTATCCCACCCCTCTAGGTGGTCACAAAGCACCGAGCTGATCTCCCTGTGCTATGCGGCTGCTTCCCACTAGCTATTTTACGTTTGGTAGTGTATATATGTCTTTTGAGAAAGGAGAATGCCGGCTCGCCCTTATTGGAACAGAAGCTGTGTTTAGCTATGGGTGCCCAGCCCATGCTGCAGTATTCATTCCATGCGCTCACATCACCTTGTTCACCTAGGATGCATGGAACACAGCAGGTTTCCAATCTTCCCTCACACTAATTGGTGCTGACACCCTCTACAAATAAAGAAGGACCTGAAATATGAAAACTGCCATCAGTGAAAAAGGAGTAAATACAAAAACTAAAATAAATAAATACGGTCCCGTTCAAAAAACGTAAATCAAGAGTCAAGTAAGCAGGACTTCCTGGTGGCACAGTGGTTAAGAATCCGCCTGCCAATGCAGCGGACACAGGTTCGATTCCTGGTCCAGAAAGATCCCACATGCCACAGAGCAACTAAGCCTGTGTGCCACAACTACTGAGCCTGTGCTCTAGAGCCCACAAGCCACAACTACTGAGCCCGCGTGCCACAACTACTGAAGCCCGCGTACCTAGAGCCCGTGCTCCGCAACAAGAGAAGCCACCGCAATGAGAAGCCCGCGCACTGCAACAAAGAGTAGCCCTGCTCGCCGCAACTAGAGAAAGCCTGTGAGCAGCAATGAAGACCCAATGCAGGCAAAAAAAAAAAAAATCAAATAAGCAGCAAACTGAACTTCAATAAAGCATACCGAATTGCACACATATATTGTTAAGAATAACGAAGTAATAGCTATTTCTCTTCTTTTTTATAATGTACTTTATCATATATAATGTAGTTTACAGTGTACCTTATACTGAAAATAAACTTTATAACTAAATTTGATTTTTTTAATTATAAAAATTGGCTTATGAAAATTTGATTTGTTTTCATGAAAAAGCCAATGTTCTATTCATCCATTTTTAAAATTAGGAATAGGAACATGAAACTTTTCTGCATAACCTACAGACAAAATCTCATTTTCACTGTGGAAAGAATAAAAACAAAGGAGCGCATATAATCACAAAACTGAAAGAGAGACAGGAATGCAAGACAAGAATAGACAGGTAAAGAAGAGGTAACACAAATGCATTCTCCTACCCAGAGGCAGCTGGACAAAGACACTGACAAGTCAGGCGGAGAGAGCAAGGTAAAGGGTAGGGACAGAGAGATGAAAGAGGAATTTAGACTAGGTGGAGCAGAGAGGAACAACAGATAAAGGACACAGGTATCAGAAAGCAAAGGTAATGTCAGAGCATCAAGAAAGTGCATTGTGAGGACTGACATTAATACATGAGATGAAATCAGGGCTATTAGAGGCTGCAGAGGTTACTGGCTTTTGAAACACCAGTAAGTTCACCAAAGTTTTCATTTGTCCTCTGGGCTATTCTACAAAATCACTTCTTTGCCAGCTTTTACAAATTTCTGTATAGAGTGTGGTAAATTTGCATAAAACAAGAGTTTATATTTTAGAGACTTATTTTGGAAACTTAGATGTATAGGTCAAATGTTTATAAGTTCTTCTGACATCCAGAATTCTGATTTCCTTGTTTCTGAGCTCTCTGAAAGATTAAGGATCCCTCAGTTCCACAAAACCTGAGATTAAATTAGGAACCAGTACATACTTTGTTATTCAGAGTGTTTTAAATAATTAATCTTATTTATTGATCTAGCTAAGTCGCAGTAGTGAGAAGACACAGTACAAACCCCCCAAATAATAGCGGGTGAAACTTTCAGTGATAGTAAGTCTGGCACTAGTCACACCGCTCTCATCCACCTATTCCGAAGGAGTAAGACCCAGCAGCTCACCCACACAGAAATCATGCTCCAAATTGAAGCACTACGGTCAGAACAATTCTACTTCATACAGTACTTGCTAGACGCCTCAGAAATTAATCCCCCTGACAAATCAAGCTGGTAGTCTTCCCCATATCTGAGATCTTGCAGAAATATATATGTACAACTTACCCATATATACAAGACACATCAATTACAACATCAATCATGTCACAGCAAAGTTCATACGACTGCATATCCACAGGAGAACTGTCTGTTGCAATGTAGATTTTGCTGACAACATCGAAGAGAAAAGCTTTTTCAATACCTGAATTCTTGAAAAAACAAAATTGAGTGTTCATTTTTTTTTTAAGAATCACAATTTGTAAACTTATCAAAGATCTTGAATCACTGATTAACATCCAAGAGCATTTTTAATTATACAACCTAAAACCA
This sequence comes from Eubalaena glacialis, assembly GCF_028564815.1. NCBI lineage: Eukaryota > Metazoa > Chordata > Mammalia > Artiodactyla > Balaenidae > Eubalaena > Eubalaena glacialis. Next base: position 163,741,272 of record NC_083718.1, on the reverse strand, counting down.
AAAGAGCAAATAGTACTTGCTTAGGAGACACTTCTCTTTTCCAAAGAATAAAAGTGGAATTATTTCTCTGCTCTGATTTACTGACATAATCGCACCAGTCAAATTTGTTTTTTCTTCATCCTCTTTACTTAAAGGAATTATTTCCTAAGACGCCACACACACACCCAAAAAATTCTCCAAAAATCAAGCCATACTACATTTTCAATAATCCTTTTTGTGGCAATAATCAATCTCTGATTCAAATGACCTTGCTACCAGAAAGGCTTGATGTGGCAATTAGCAAACCATAAAAGAATGTTTCACGTTAACATCTAGCACAACCCAAAAAGCCCAAAGAATTGGGGATCACTACACATTGAGTCCTTCAAAGAAATGTTTGGGAAATATAGTGGCTGAACGCTAAATTTATTGGAAGAATATCCTTTTTTATTAAGCTGAATCCTCAAAATAAGAAATGTGAAATATGACACAGATTATAGTTAGCAAGGAAAGGATCAATTTTTCAATGTGACCTCCAGTAAGGCAGAGATTAAGTCCAATTCCCAAAACCCAGTCTACCCTACTTTCTACTCTTCCTTCAGGAAACAGATACCATGAAGATATTAATTCAGAAAGCATGAGAAAATTTTTCATCAGGGCATTTTAAAACAAAAAAAAATGAGTATTAAGGAAAAAATTTAGAAAATAACTCAAGCCATTTTTTAAACGTTTTTATTACTTACTTTACATTTAATTGTATCATTAGTCCTTAAGCTCGATTCAGACTAATTCCAGCCATTTTTTGGAGAACTTGATAACACAAATATATTCAACAAAAACGGAACCAGAAACTACAGTGAATTAAATAGCTCACTTACTGATATAAAGATATTTAATAGATTTTCCAAGGTCGGTAGCTGTGGGATAAGTTTCTGCACCACCTTACTAAAGGCTTCAAATATTGAATGGTCATAGATACTAGTCAAATAAAAGCTGAAAAACACAACATAGTTTGATTAATTTGAAAAATCTTAAGTCCAGTGACAATTATCATGATACATAAAATTTTAAGTTTCTTAACATTTGATTTCCGTAAGTTCAAATAAAGCCTCTTTATCTTGTGTACCATCCCCATCATGCAAGATGACAAATGCAGTTTCCCCACCTGGCTTGTAGCTCTCCATCCCTTTATCGCATTTACGCAGAGGGCAATTGAGGCAGTACTCAGGAAAGCATTTTCAGATGCAGAAACCTGAATATTCACCTAAGTCTTTGCAATCTGATCCAAAAACCTTGGTTTCTTAAGCCCATAACTGACAAAAACCAAGATAAAAACCAAGAGAAAGCTCATAGGAGATAGGTGACATTTATTAAATAAGAATACAATACAGGTCTCTACTAAAATGTTACCACTTCAGAAAGTTCCTTCCTGACCCCCCTACCTAAAATAGTACCCCTGTACCCATTACTTTCAACCCCTTTCCCCTAATTTGTTTTTCTTCACAGCACTGGTAAGTACTTAAAATTATATTATACATTTATTTATAAGTGCTTCTGAGCTGTCTCATTCATCAGAATATAAGCTCCATGAGGACAGAGACTCTGTCAGCCTTGCTCACAGCTGCAGGCCCACTACCCTGAAGAGTGCTCATAAACATCTGGTGAATAAATGAATGAATAAAACTGGAGCTTAGAATTTATGTAAATAACATATTAAGGAGGATGAGAGCAGGGGCTCTAGAGAGAATGGAACAGCTATCTGGAGGCCTAAGAGGATGCACAGTGAAGTAAATTTTGTAGATTTAACAAAACACGTATTCGAGAGAGAGAGACCTTTAACAATAACAGTGTGGTCAATTGTACCTACTTTTTCACTCAGGAAATACACTCTTCGTTATAAAGTTGTATCCATTATATAATTATAAACACAAATTACAAAGTCAGAGACACATAACTGTTTATATCACACTTTGTACCTAATTTAAAGATACTTTCAAAGAGCTCACCTAAGAAGCTAACCTAGATGGGGCTCTAATCTAGATGTTAGAACAACGGCACAGGTGAGACCAAGATGATCCCCCCACAGGCACTAGGGTCAAAGGAATATTTTAGCAGTGTGAGAAGGTCCTGCAGGAACTATGAGGCTTGGAGGCGGACGGGGACAGGGAAGAACCTCCAAGCCACAGGGCATTTTATAGTAAGCTAAGTTTCTGGAAATTGGAAATCAAATACAGCCTCATCCATAGGCCTGCTAGTTATTAATAAAGCTTAATGCTGTTAACAAGGCCTAGCGCCCCACAGAGAACTGGAAAAAGGGATGGTGCGTACCAGTGAGGTGGGATGCCCTGGAAAGGGACACAGACATGGTGTTAAGAGGATCAGAAGGGTTCCCATGGGCACTGGAGAACACAGGACAATCATGGCTTAAAATCCATCATTCATGGTGGAAGAATAAGATTGAAGAATTTTATGGGAAGATACTTTCACTTTCTCCTACAAATACTGCTGAATTTTTTTAAAGCCTGAATTACTTGCACATATTTGAATCCAGGCTAGAGGTCAATGAGACTTTTCTATGTGGTTTCCTAGGAGAATAACAGAAAGATCTTGGAGCCAGAGGCACTAGAGAACAGTAGGGGTTGAAAAATGGGGGTTGGCTTGAGCCTATAGAAAAGTCATTATAACAGACCAGGGATAAGGAAATAGCTATGGTTTGTCTCTCGCCTGCTTCCCCTTTAAGCTGTTAAATCATCAAAAGAACATTTTCTTAGGTACTTTTTATTAGTCATTTCTACCTAAACCATAAACAAATAAATAAATAAGATGTAGGAAATATTTCTTATACACTTCCAGAACACAAGTACACAAATCATCAATCCTATCTAGTAGGTGTTCTTTAATAATTTCTTAATATTTACTTATGAATCGGCAGTTCTTTAAACTTGAGAGTTCTTTAAACTTGATAAGATACACTCACTTAACCCAATTTTTAGAGATTCATAAAAGCATAAAGTGTTTTAAAAAACATAAACAAGATACATTAGAGTCCAGACTTTAAAGTGCACCCTCTTTAAAAGGCTCTTCCTACTGAAAGAGATACTGTGGAAGCTCAAACTACAGACTTGTACAACAAATGCGACAGAGATTCCTTGAACTGAGGCAAGAAGGAAAAAAATAATAATAATAATAATAATGAAACCAAGAGAGGGGAGCCCCAAAGCAGATTTATGCCATGAGGAAACAGCCTGACTCCAGTCTCCTGAGATGAATTTGTAAACACACCTACAGAAACACACTTCACATGACTTCCACCTCTGGGAAAATGCAAAAAAGGGGGAAAGTAACTTCTCAATAACATCAGGCTCCCAAACCTGCTTGAATTCAACAACAAAGAGATCAAAAACATTACAGATTTGGGAAGGGTATACCGGTAACAGAGAGCTACGTGTTTGTAATGACAGAGATGGGAATACATTTACACACTTTTCAGGGCTCTCATATCAAACACACAGGTTGTTACCTAAGGTGGAGTTTTTCTAGCCCAGCATCTGCAAGGTCATCATTGGCCCTTTGATGAATGTCCCTCTGTGTTTCTATTTTGTGATCATCAGACAGACCATCAACTTTGTGAATAAAAACCTCAAAATTCATGTCTGGGTTAACTTTGTAGGCTTTAGAAACAGTAATGTGAAGTCTTGTTAAAGCCTCCATGTAGTCATCCTGTAAGTCAGAACAAAATATTTTTTAAAAAGAAATCTTACGTTAAGAAAGTCTCAAACTACCTCTTTCCCCAACCACAGAAAATATATTATCCTAATTATTCATAAATATTCAAACATCTAAATACATTAACTTATACCACTAAACAGATCTTCAATCGCTCAAGATAAAGAATTCAACTACCAAGTTAATGCTTGTAATTTTTAATACTGATAATATAAGGAAAGGAAATGGGAAATGGACACTTCTTCCCAAAAGAATTTTTAAAGTAATCCCAGCTCTGCCATTCATTAGATGTGTGACTTTAAGCAGGTTGCTTAAACTCTGTGATCTCAGTTTACTCATCCATAAAATCGGAATTACAGTACCTACCTCCCAGTTTTGTGAAGAAATTAATTAGGTCATGTATATGAAAGCACCCATTACAGAGCCTGTCACTCAGAAAGCATTCCTAACTAATGCTTAAGCTTAGAAAAAGTAAGATTCTTAAGGATGGAGACACGTCCCATCGGTCTGAGTGCCCGCCACATGCTAGGCCCTCAATAAGTGCTCCTTGGGCTAAACCCTACTTGGTCAACTAAAGAAACTATTCACTTTAATATTTACTGACTCAGTTCTCACATTCCTCCTTATATTATGGGCACTGATGAGACCTTTTCAGTGAGTGACATCACTACTGTAATAGTTAATAGAGTACAGAAATATCTACTATTAACAAAAACGGAACGCTGCTCACTAACTAGAACTCAGGGATATAAACCATATCTCCTAGTCATCTGATATTCTGTACTTGTACAATGGCATGCCTGTTCCCAAAGCACCTCTGCAGGTACATCTCTTGCACTGTTAGGGAATCTACTGGCAAAGAAATAAGCTGCAAGAAGCACATGACAAACAACTTTCCTTTGTTCCTACATCTTCTGTCACCAGAGAAGAAAAGTAAACAGTATCATTTCTAACTACCTGTGCATCAATGACATATATCAAAGCTCCTGTTCCCCTGAAGATCATCTCGTAGTCAAAAGTAGGGTCGAAAAAGTCCATTTGCCCAGGAAAATCCCATATTTGGAAATTCACAAAGGAGCTATTTGAAATGTCATCTTTGTAAATCTTGTTGGTACTTTCCAAAAAGAGGGTCTCATTGGGTGACATTTTATGAAACACCACCTGTCAAAAGAAAGAAAACAATTTAATGATTACTCCACTTTTTATTTAAAATACAGAACTCCACCCTGAATTAACATAATTTAAAGAACTTGATCCTATAGCAAAAATTTTAAAAGAGGTAAAAAGTGAATGGTGTATCCACTGGTACCCACTATCCTTTAACTTCTAACAGAAAACACCAAATTATTGAAACCAAATCACCAGAAAAGCTGCAACTTTTCTGCTATTTTCTGTCTGTATTCCATACTAGCAGTAGCAATGTCTCTCATTTCAGTTTGATTTTTTTTTCTGTAAAACTATCAATTCTGCCAAAATCTGCTTTAAGATTATGAAAACTTATAGCTAAAGTTTAAGCAGTTTTGTTCACTGAAAACTTATCGGAATGCCCACATCAGGCTCTGAGAAATAATCAGAAATGAAACTGACTGGACCCTGCCCTCAATGGGTTTGCAGTCTTGTGGAAAAAATGAAACAAAGGCAAATTATACCAAGCAGAAAGTGACATATTGAGGGAGGAGGAATATATGTGGGGAGGGGAAAGAATGGGGGTTGACAGGGAAAAGACAGCTCCCAAAGAAATGGTAAAGGCAATTGTTAAGAATCACAATTATCACAATCTATACAATTCTAACACAAAATTAATTTGCCTCTCTGTTACTTTCTAGATGAGGAAAATGGATAGTTACTCCCAAGGCTTAGTGAGTAACAAGTGAAAAGAATTAAAATCAGTTTGCTAAAAACCTACCATAAATGTACTCAGATTTTGTTGTAAAGATAAAAGTAAGATAAATAAAACACAGTAATCCATTACATGTAGAAGAAGGCTACTTTATTTTAAAAACGTCATGTCTACAGAATATCATGCAGAGATTTATTTTGGAGAGACCTCTGCAACAGAGTGGAAAGGGCAAAAGGCCAGGTATCTAGCATTTTATCGCCAGCTCACTTTGTGTGTAAGAGCGATGGCTGATGAAGGAGGTCAACCCTGCCTCTATTTCCCCCTCATTAAAAAGTGAGGAACCCTCCATCCGTTCCCGACATTCCCCAAGTGAAAGCACATGAACTGACAAAGGTCTGCAAATATTCTCCAGGTCTCAAGACGTTTGTAGCCACACACAAACGGGGGAAAATCACTAGTAATTACACTCACCGGGCCACAAGTACTAAAATAGGTGGAAGAACAGCCCCCAAATCCCACAAATGTCACAGTGAAGTCTCCTTCGTACTAGTAACAAGAGCAGGCACTACAAAGGCCAAAGAGTTAGTCACTACTCTTTCTGACGCTGCTCCCTGGGGCTCACCTGGGAAGCCCTGAAAACTCAGATCACCTGAAGTGAGAGACACAGACACAAACACAACCAGGTCCGGGGAGGGAGTGTGGGAAGTTCTCCAAGTTAGAACCGGGGAGCAAGTCTCAGTTTCGTGAATGGCACAGGGGCTGGGTCCCAGGAGGCGAGGTCCCAGGCGGTGCCACGGGCACCTGCCTCGCTCCGGCCACTCGGGGAGCGCGGGGACCCAGTCGGCCTCGGCTGACCTGGGCGTGGACTCCAAGATCGGGGTCCCGGCGAGGGCCGCGCCCGGGCTCTGCTCCCCGGAGGAGAAAAGAAAGCGCGCTGGGACAGCCCGGCCGCCGCCCTCCTCGGGGCCTCCCCCCCAGCGGCCACCCGCGCCCCCGGGGAGAGGAGGGAGGGGGAGGGGCGGAGGGGCCGGCGAGGCCCCACTCACCTTCTGGATGGAGGACTTGCCGCTGCGCCTGAGCCCCATGAGCAGAATCCTAGGCTTGGAGCTGTCAGCGCCCCCCGGGCCACAGCCTCCGCCGGCCCCCGCCCCAACCCCGCCGCCCGCGGCTGCCGCCTCCTCTTCTTCCTCCTCCACGCCGTAGCCGAAGTCCTTTGGGAACGAGTCCGCCGGGCCGTAACTGCCGGCGAGGGGCGTCTCCTCCGCCCCATACTGCAGGGACATGGTGCTGGAGCCGCCGCCGCCCGCGCCCTGACAGGCCACGCCAGGCCGAGCCAGGCCGCCGCCTCCCCAGGCCGCCGCCGCCACCGCCCCCGGCAGCCGCCACCGCCATACGGCCCGCCCCCCGGAGCCCGGCTCTCATAGGCTCGGCGCCCGGACCCGGCCCCTCATTGGCCGCCCGAGCTGCCACTCGGGAGCAGCAAGGTAGGTGGTGCCCGTCACGTGCCCGGAATCACCTGACTCGGAGCCGTGGAGGGGGGAGGAGGAGTCACGAGGAGGGTGGCCCGGCCCGACCGAGCCCTGAGCCCTCTGCCCTCCGCCCCAGCCCGCACTTTGTGGTCCTGCCCAGCCACGCACCTTAATCCTCACCGCTCTCCTGCTTTCTTCCGGGCTCCGGAGGCCATCACAATGGGAGATGCTCTCTGGGCACTTGGGAGAATTGACTGTCCTACTACTACTATTGTGCTCGCCCAACCAATATTTATTGATGCCCGCGAAGTCCTGGGGCACAAGGGGCACAGAACTGGAACCGCCTTGGACGCTGCCTGCCCTCAAGTTGCTCCAAGATTAATGGGGATCGGACCTCTGCGTAAGTAGTTTCCGTACGAGATATCAAATCGTAAGGTCAAAGGTACAGATAAAAATGCTCGGGAGTTGGGTGGATGGGAGCATCTCTAAGGAGCTGGCGTCTGAATAGTTCTAGAAGGATGGATATGGTTGGGATGTGCAAAGGTATGGAGGAGGAGCCAGCCAGAGTGAGGGCAAAGCCTCAACCAAGGCAGAGTCATGGGTGAGATAGTTCGTTCTAGCAGGTAACTGGACCCTGATAGGAAAGCAAGTGCAAGCAAGGGAGAGTATCTTATCCTCTTTCTTCGGCAAATCACTGACAGTGAATACTCCTGCCACTTCACACTCATCAGGACCAGATTCCCCCTCCTCCCCACCCAAAGTCTACTTCCTCAGTAATTCTGTCCACCCATAGAACATTGCGTCTTCTATGACTTCCTTCAGATCAGAAACCAAAGGAATGAATAAAGAAAGCAAACCAAAGCAAATGCTTATCACCAATATGTTTGGGAAAGCTAGAGGAATTTTTACTCTTTGGTCAGGCTTTAGAATTGGAAATTTGACAAAAGAGGATCCTCTTCCTGAAGGGGGCGTGGGTGGTGGTACTGATCTTCCAAGGAAACTAACTTCTTGATTATGAAGGGAAAGCATGTATGCAAATCTGGGACTTGGTTCTGTCTGAATGTCGGAGTTAGAGGTAGGACACATACTTAGAGGTCATCTAGTCCAACCTCTCACCTAAAGAGAATCCACTCTACAGTGTCTCTGACTGATAGACATGCAGCATACACTTCAATAGATCCCAGGGAAGAGAGCTCACTATCTCAATAGGCATCCAATTCCACTGTGGTAAAACTTTGTTTAAAAGTCTCTTATTCAGGCCAAAAATCACACTCCCTGGAGCTTATATACCAGAGTCTATAAGCAGTGGTCTTCATCTTTTTCACGACAGCACCTCAAATATTAGATTACAGTCTTCATTACCCACTGTCTTCTTTGTTCCACATTAAACATACTCAGTTCCTTCAGCCATTCCTTCTACAGTAATGTCCAATAGCACTTCCTCTGATGATAGAAATGTTCTACATCTACACTGCTCAATTGTTGCTAGTGTGACTGAGGAACTGAATTTTTAATTTTGTTTAATTTTAATTGCCAGATGTGGCTAGTGGCTACCGTAATGGACAACACAGCCTTATAGTTTCAAATGCACTCTCCTTTATATGCAACTGAGCTTGTCAACATCCATCAAATGTCTGACACCTACAATGCAGTACTGACCAATACAGCCTTCAGAGTGACTGTTTAGCACCTGGACAATATTAATGCTTTCCAGAATGGAATTTTTTTTTTAATATCCATGAAGTATAAGTGGTTCACATTGATAGTCGCTGGAACTAGTACTTTGTCAGCAATCCTGGTGCCTAAACTTGTATAGCTACTTTTTTTAACCTAAATGTAAGACTTGACATTTCAACTTTTTGGCTTAGGCTGTGAAGTTTAGGTACTTCAAGTTGTTGATCATTTTCAAGCTCATTTCAATATAGTCTACCAACCAGCCCTTCCAACTTTGTGGCACTTAGAGAATTAGCATTACTACCATCTGACCCATATGTAGTCCTTTACAATTTGCAAGGTACTTTTACATCCATTATGTTTAATTTGATCCTTACAATACCTTGTGAGGTAGGCAAGATAACGAAATCTACATTTTATAGATAAGGCAGCTGAAACAAACAGGAACTAAATGGATCGGATCCTTTTTTACTCCATTGAGCATCTTCTTGTATACTGTCTTCATCCAGATCCTTGATAGAAATGTTCAAGAGGACCTCCAGAGGCCAGGCTGACCCTGAATTCATAGCACTGACTGATACAGCAGTTTAAGCAGGTCAGTTCCCCCAAAAGGTTTGATTATCCAACCCACAGGTTGCCATTCTGTTCAAAAGGATGGTACAAGAGATAGTCATCTGACTTACATAAATATTAGTACCAGTCCCATTGGGAAAAAAGCAAATGAGGGTTGGCTGCCAGAAAAAATTTCTACTTGCCTGTCCACAAAGGGACTGTCATACCAATTGCTTAAGGAAGCCAAGTCTCCCTGTCTTCCAAAACCCCCATGGGGCCATGTTTTATTATTATTTATGGTTCTTAGCACATCCTGTCCCACATTGTAGTTGGTTATATACGTGGCTTATAGCTAACTTCAAGTCATTCACCTTTATAACACCTAGCACTCAGCCCACTGCTGTCCATGTAGGAGGCACTCGAACTGGTAAAACATAAACCAATTCAAGTAAATGCTCTTCCAACTGTATCTGACTCCCCTCCAAAAACAAACTTGTGACTAGAAGAGGCACAGACCATTGCCACATTCCTGCCAACATGACTGATTAAAATGCCCTTATGATTGGCTTGGTCACAGTTTCCAGCAGGTGCTGAGGCTTTTGCTAGTTAAGCCAGCTTTCATTGGATTTTGTTTTGTGTTTTCACCAAAAAATAAAGACATTTCTCTAACAATAGGGACAGAATACATGAAATAGGACTACTTCTTAATAATGCTAGTCAATCAATAAGGAAAATAAGTGATCAGTAACACAAAACATCTGACTGTAGGTCTTCCAAGAAAGGAAAAAGGACTAACAAACAAGAATATAGTGCTTTACCATTTACAAATCTTTCACATACATTCCATTTGACCCTCACAACAACCCTGTGAGGTAGGCAGCACAGATATTATTCCCATTTAACAGATGAGGAAAGTGAATCTCAGAGCAATTAACTGATGTGCCCAAGGTTCTACAATTAGTAAATAATTTGTATTCATATCAGTCTTTGGCCTAAAAATTCAGCACCCCACCTCCCCTCATACTTGCCTACCTACTTCACAGGGATAATGAAGATAAAATGAATTCAAGGCTAGAAAAATACTTTGAGGGGAAAAAAGCACTATATAATTATACCCGCAAACTATAATTTTCCACGATATATGGCTCATTCCCCTTCTTGTCCCAGCTTGTGCGTGAACCCAGAATTTTATATTGCCTCTGTTCTGTGTTCAGCTAAGCAACACGTAAGGCAGGGGAACAGTGTGATTCTCTTTAAAGTTATATAAATTACAATCAGGATAACTGCTATTATAGCAAGTTGAAAAACAACACAGAAAGGCCAATGTGCAACTGGGACCCACGGAAGCACACAGCAAAGCAAGGCAACATTATCAGATAGGGCATGATTGCATAGAAGGAAACGTGGTGTCAGAGTTCACACTGGCACACACACAGTTATCTAAGGCAAAGTGGTGGCAAAGAAGAGTCATTTGTTCCGCATTATATAAACAAGAGCAGAAGATTCATGAGACCCCATGCAACAGTATCTTATGTCACACAGATCTCTCCAGCTGCCTACAGAGAATATAAACAACACTGTCATCTTCATTTTAAAGAATGACTGTACCTGTGTTCATACCCTGAACTAAACCAAGGAATAGCTCCATGCTAAACTTCCTCGGCTAAAATACAACCAGTACCATCATTCCTAGTCAGACTAATAAACAGAATGTCTTTTAAGGTAATGAATTAGATGGCTGTGTTTAGATTTTTTTTCAGGATTCCCTTTTGATTCTCCTGCTTTTAAGACCCAAAGAAAGTTATATTGAGTTTTTATTGGTGATTCTAAGTATATGTGTTTATAACAGTTAAAGTGTGATAGGTGAATTTAACATATTAAAAGAGTGCTATAGCATCTGTTCGGAAAAGATTATATACTATACAAACTATTCAAGTCATACAAAACCATTTTTCAGTGTCTTTTCAACTGAGAAGACTCCTATTCAGCACGCTTCTCCTCCTGAGGTGGTTCATACTGAGCAAGCTATGGGGCAAAGACAGAGGAGTTTAGGTGAATTTGATTCTAAATTGGGTAAAAAACTTAATAGTAACAAAATGAGTTAACTATTATATTCAATTTAATTACTGAATCAGTAAGTTTATATTAAAATCCTATGCTTTTTAAACCACTCAGTGATTTTAATATTTAATATAATCAAACCTAGTGAAAGTTCTTTTTAAATAAACCTTTAAAATTACTGGGAAACTAAAACTTAATTCCCATTCATGACTGCACTATGCAAATACTTGATATGCAATAATCTATATCTTCCCAAAGATGTTGTGGCTTATAGTAAGGTACTTTCTTCCTCTCCACCGTAAGTTTACTGAACTTTCTCCTAAAAAGCAGAAAAAAAGAATTATGTGACATACATTAATCTAGCCAGTCAATGAGGAGCAGCTAACGCTTTTGACTTAAAAGGTGCCAAAAAGTTGTGTGGCATCTACGCACTGTGGGATCTCAGATAATTTCAGACACTGAATTTTCTGTTATGCCGAGCTGGGGTCTGCTGCAACACTGCGCTAAGATTTGAGTTGTTCCAGTTAGCTGTCAGATTTGAGAAGCTAATTAGACTTCACTGTGCATTAGTTTCCTCACCTACAAAATGGTCTGTGCACCTGTGTCACTTATCTCACAAGGCTGAGAAGATAAAACACATCATGAGAAATGCCTAGAGTCAAGTGAAATGCGTTATGTGATTCAGATGTGGTAAAACCTCAAAGACTTTAGAGTTGACTAGTTTGAACTTTATGAAAATTCTCACGGAAGCTTAAACAAAGAAAAAACTTCAGCACTAGACAAAATTAAGGGCAAGCAAATGTAGCGAGGTTAAGTGCAAACAAGTTTACAGAGATACCACATTACAGGGCCACCACGTGACTACGCAGATTGTGCACTGCACAATCTAAGGGGTTCCATTAGCAAAGCAGTGGCCCTGTGTTGACCTATTAAGTCAACTACCTAAGACTCTAAGAAATCTCCATTTACTTATAAACCACTAATCGTTGACCAATATTTTCACCTTTTGTTGATGAAGGTTCCCAAGAACCTCTTCTTGACCACACTTTGCTCATCCTATTTACAGTCTGCTCGTGGTTTTCTAGACAGGGCATCAGCTTGGCCTTGCAGTTAACTGAGATTGATATTCACCCGCCTCCCTCCCCTACTGTCCATTTTAGTGAGGTTTTGGTCATATAATCATTAAAGGTGACATTATTTTTAATATGAATTCTTTCAAAAATTTTACCTTTGTTTTCAGTTTTTTATTTTCTTCTACAATAGCTTCATATTTCTCTTTCATTTCCGCCAATTCTAGGCGAAGCAGCTCTATTTCTGGATTTTCTGGGGTAGCAGCTCCTAAGTGATGCTTTAAAAAACTAATATAAAAGTTAAGAATTTACTTGAGCTCAATGAAACTAATGAAATAGCCTTCTGAAATAATTCTCTGATGAGAGTTACCCCACCCTACCACCAATATTTACCCAGAGATCAAAATCCAAATACTCAAAGTAATTTTTTCAATAATCAAAAGTATTTTAAAGGTTAATATCTATGTGAAAAAATACGAGTTCAAAAAAATAAAGGCCTTTTTCTGACTTGAAAAATGAAAAGGATACTCCAAAGCACTATTAGGTTTCTCTGGTTCTTCATATAAGGCTACCAAAACTGCAAATCAAAAAGCAGAAAAAAACAACAATTAAAGTCTGAAATTAAAATGGCTGAAATTATATTCCATACCCCAGTAAATATTGAGTGTCTATTATACACCACGCACATTGCTAGGACTGTCCATACCACGGTGAACAAGACAGACAAGGTCGCTGCTCTCAATGAATTTACAGTCTAGTGCAAAAGATAAACAAGGAACTAGACAAAAAAAGACTATCAAGCAGCAATATAGGGTAATGGGTTATAGGAGCACATTGGAAGAACACCTAACTCAGCCCAGGGCACCAGGGAAGGCGTCCCCAAGAGAGAGAAATAAGACCTGAGACCTAGGCAATGGTTTCAGATAAAAAGGGAAGGCCAGGGGCAAAAGAACAACATATTGAGGAACTGAAAATTCAAGTGTGTCTAGATGGAGTTGTGAAAAGGGGGGCAGGAAAGGAAGCTGGAAAGGTGGTTAGGGAGGAGACTAGAGGATCCTGCAAGTTCAGTCGGGCCTTGGTCCTAAGAACAAAATGGCATGTAATTAAACAGTTATAAGCAGGGGAGTGACAGGATCACTCTTGACTCCTGTGTGGAAGACTGACACATGGGACAAGGGTTTAAAGGCAGGAAGAGCAATTAAGAGGCTGATATGGTAATCCAGTTTAAAGAGAGTGACCTGGGAATTCCCTGGCGGTCCAGTGGTTAGGACTCTGCGCTTCCACTGCAGGGCGCACAGGTTCAATCCCTGGTCGGGGAACTAAGATCCCACGTGCCTCGTGGCGCAGCCAAAAAAAAAAAAAAGGGAGAGAGTGACCTGCACTAGAGTGATAGAGGGATGAAAACAAGATAGATATGTTTGAGAAGAACTCTGTAGAGAATCAACAGGGCTATGGTTAACTGTTGGAAGGAAGAAGCTCTGAATTCAAAATGTTCTTCAAGAATGAAGTTTCACACACAACATGCTAAACAACCACCAACCAAAAACTTTACCAGTAATCAACATGCTCAAATCAATATTAAAATATATACTTTAGTGGTTTCATATCCAATAGTTCATGTCAGCACTACCTTTTCCATCTTATTATTGAACACATTCCTTCTAGGATATACGACTCAAGTAAAAATCTCTCTAAACCAGTGGTTAATTTTTTTGTGCACGGAACTCCTTGAAAACTCTGATCAAAGACAAAAAACTGTATCTACACACAAAAAAATGTGCATATCTAGACCCCAGTTTAAGGACACCTCATAAACCAACTTACATGCTTCCCTTTTATTTTTTTAGAGTTGTAATAACCCTCCAAATATAGACAGTATTAAAAAAATCAAATGGGCAACTAATACTAACAACTTACGTTAAGTTCTGATACTCTTCTAAACGTACTTACAGCACTGTTTTTTGAGAAATTGGCATATTTACATCATCACTACCCTCTCCTCTCCTTCCCTCTTCTTTCAGTGTTACAGTACACTTTAATTCCTCTACTTATTACCTTTTTCTTGAAACTATGTACTCAAGCTTCTGTTTCTTCTTCCATGAATTTCCACTGATCTGTACCAAATGCTAACTTTATAAGACATGAATACTCTTACCCTTTCTTCCCTTCTTCCCCTACCCTTTCTTTTAGCTTCTAAATTTCTGTCAGTGGTAGTTACAAGGTTGATAATTACAGAACATAATGTAAATGTCAAGTTTCCTGTGCTTTTCTATAGATGAAATATACTTCCTTTTAAACAGACAAGAACTCTATACCCAGTGTTTCCCTTTTTGCCTTAGCAGCTGGGATTTTTAGAGGTTGATACAGTGCTCAAAATAACTAAAATGCCTCTTCTTCCAAATGACTTATCTTTATCTTTAGCCATCCCTATAGCGTTTTAATGTTAGCGTTTTAATGTGGAAATAAGCTGGATAAAAATTATAAGTTAAATCTGTGTAAAGTACACAAAATCAAACTTTAAATAGATCATATCAGTAGATACTCTGTTGTCTGATGTTACTTAGGAGACTGGAAATCTGGGAAAGTTGAGGGGGAATACCAGTAGATGTCAGTAAGGGAAAAGAAGCCTCTAGTGGTTTCCAGTCTCTCATGAAGGAAAATCCATGTATGGCCACAAGGCTGAATATCTTCATTTACCTCCCACTATCCTCACTTCTCTGTCCTTAACAGTGTATGTTTCATTCACTCCATCCAGCCACTCTGGCCTCCTTACACTTCCTGAAACTCAACATCACACTTCATTCAGGTCTCTGCTCAAATGTTCTTAAGAGAGGCCTTGCCTCACCACCCTATATAAAATGGCACACCCATCCTCCTTATCCCCTTACTTCGCTATGTTTTTTTCATAACACTTACCACTGGTTGACACTACGGTTTATCTGTCTCCCCCAACTAGGATATAAGTTCATTTAGAGCAGGGACTTTTGTTTTCCCCCACTGTTGTATCCCGGTGCCTAGAAAAGACACCTGAATAAAATGGTTAAATAAATGAAAGAAGTGCGCTTGTGGAGTTTTTTGAGGGGGGGGGAGGTCGATGAAATTCCAAGCGTCTGTGATACCTCCCCAGATGACAGCACAAGTGCTTTCATGTAGTCCCTTAAATGTTTACTGAAACTTATTTGCAAAGAGATAGGAAACTGGTACCTGAACCTAAGGTAGCAACTCAAAATTACCAGCCCATGCTTGGGAATTAAAAGCCCTGCATTCTGCTAAGACCCAGAGTTGTAATTCTCCCAGAATTTTCTCCTAACTTTTGCTTCTGGCCAAAGAGCGGTTTCCAAATTATTTCCCAGATACTTACTGTACTTCTCATGTGGACCCAGATCATCATCCCTGCCAACTCCTCTGTTCTGCACCCTTGAAAGTTCCAGCCAGTGAGTTGAGTGATACCTAACAGGCATTCGCCTTACTGCTTAGCTAATGAAATAAGAAGTACCCACACTACCTCTTGGAACCCCCCAGTTTCAAGCACCTTATTCATCTACTTAGATCTTGAACCCCAGAGTAAGAGATACAGTGTAACAGCTTCCATTTTTAAAAGTGAAAACAATATAACCGTTTTGATGTGCCCTCAAGCTCTTTAAACTGTGATTCTACTTTAATTGTGAAATCTGCACAAAGTAGGAATTGATATAGACTACGAAACGGGGTTCGGTTGAAAAGCCACAGCCAAACCGCTACTTCAGGGATTAGGTTCACTTAGCTACTTTATAGCCCGCTTTCAAACCTGGTCATTTCCCCACTTGCCCTTTGTTCGAAGGAAAATGTTTCTGTACAGGATTTTGAGGGCTCCGAAAAAAGTGTCAGGAGGGAGGAGTTGGGCTCTCAAGGTCTTTAGCAAATATGCTCACTGCGGTTGCTCAAGGCAAAGCAACGGAAGTTGGAGGGACTTCGCAACAGCTGCAAGAGTTTCACTCCCTGCGGCGAGAGCGGTAGCGAGAGCGAGGCTACCCGACCCCGGCGGCGGCCGGCAGCCAGGCGTGAGCCGGTCCCCGCTGAACCCCGAGGCCCACCTCGCTGAACCCGGGACGGGTCCCACCTGTTCCCCTCCTGCCCCACGCCACGGCCCGTCTGGGGCGCAGCGCCGAGGAGCACGACGAGGTCACGAGGAACCCTCTCCTGGCCCATGCTCACCCTTGGTCAGCGTGTCCAGCACCCCCGACTTCTCCAAGTACCTCCGGAACTGCTCGCGCTTCGAGTCGGCGGCCTGAGGAGACACGGCGGGTCAGGGGCCGAAGCCCGGGAGCCGGAGCAGGAAGAAGGCGCTGGAGTCCGGCAACGCCGCCTCCGCCTCGCCACCTCAAGCCCCCCAGATCTGCGCGCGCGCCCCCACTCCCACCCGAGCCGACCAGCGGCTGGCTACCGCCCGCACGCCCCCAGCCACGCCGCGCCCCCCTCACTTTGTAATGGGCCATAGTGACAGCGGCAGCGGCGTAGCTGGCGCTGGAGACCGTGGCGGGCGGGCTCGGAGCAGCACTGCTCATGCGCGGAAGGGCGCGTGCGCCTGCGCACTTGCGAACCACGGTCCGGGACCGCCGGGGTGCGGCCCGTTTTCATGGCGACCAGGACGCTCTGAATGCCCCACAGTGAGCTGAGCCAAAGGAGGCTGCGTACGCCCGCCCCTCTGTCTAGCAAAGCAGCACTTCTCCTTCCTCTTCCGGTTCTCGCAGAGATTCGGTTACTTAGTGGGAGTCTGGGTTTCGGTAACTCCCGACAAGTGTCCAGGTGGGGCCAAAGATGGGCGTGGCGCCAGGGGCGGGGCTTACTGAGCCCTGGAGCACTAGAACTCATTCCAGAGACTGGGGTCTCCTGACACCGGGAGTGGGCGGACCTGTGTCAACTAGGACCTCAGAAGCTCTGGCAGCGTGTGTGTGCTGGCTTGTCGACTCCCATCTTGAAAAAGGGCGCACTAACGAGGGCAACCCTTGGATTTCCAATGGCTGGAGGACTGCTTAGAATCGTCTGTTTGGGCTCCAGCTCTTATATGTGGAGTCTCCTTGTTCTGTGGCCAACTTGATGTGGGCCTCCGGAGGGTGAGCAGTAATGTGCTAATAATAGCTAGCACTTTTGAGCGCTTACTGTGTGCCTGGCAGTGCATTAAACACATATGTTTCTTATTTTAATTCTCACACCGTCCCTGTAAGGTACGTACTGTTAGTAAACTGTCAAGGATAGATAACCAGTGAGTAGTAGAGCCAAGACTCCGATCCTGGCACTGAATCACGATGCTAACTATAAACTGGTGAAAGAAAGCGACCAATCTTTTTAGGATTTTATTTACCTAGATAGCAACATTATGATTATATTCAAGACAGATCAGGTTGCAGTCTATAAAGAAACTGCGTTAAGTCCCAGGGGCAAAGTTTAATCAGTGTCCAGAAGTAAAAGATTAGTAACCAAAAGAGGGAATTACATAGATTAAGAACAATCTCTGAAGGCTGTGCTCCCTTCAAGGAAAAACCTGGTTCCATTTAGCTTCGATTCTGACATGTGATTTTCCCAAAATTAGTGTTATTCTGAAGGGAGCCTGTAGAAAAGTAGTCCTGATTTGGTAACTCTATGTCTTTGAACTTGAAACTACTCCTTCCCAATTCAGAATTAGAGCCATTTTCCCTTTTTTAGATGGGTTTGCAGTTGTCTGTCTAAACAGCTGGTCTGTAGAGCTGCCCTGTTTTTTCTGTGCTCAACCATCATTAAGCTACTTCTTTGATAATGTAATACACAGAATGTCTAAAAGCCAACAGCTGTTCAGATCTGAAGGTCTGTGGGAGCCCGCCTACCAATGAGGTTGTTTGTCAGCGACACTAAATGATTTGGAGGACAAGCAGTAGGGTTACTGCAGGTTCTGACCAACTCGGATTCAAAGGACAACCCTCCCAAAGAATCAGGAGTGTCTGGAATGTCAAGTGGATGGAAGTCTCCCTGTGAAGGAGGAAGGGTTCTGATTGTGCTCTCTCTGAGCTGGCCCTTGAGGTTACCTTTAGGAGGTAATGCCTGGTTTTCATTTTCTGCAGAGGGACCCCAGGTAGCACGAAGCCATTTCGGTTTCCAGGTGTAGTTAGCTGGCAGAGAGAAAGCTGTTTGGGGTGACTGCCCCGTGTGGTTGTTCAGATCTATAGCATCACCTGGAATAGAACAGTGACCTTTAGAGTAGTGGTTCCTTTTGCTGTCTTTGCCATCAGTTTCTCTTTTTCCTCTCAACTGGTTACCATTAACTTCTTTTCCAGATATTTTATGAGTGTCTTCTTTATTACTTGAGTTGATGTTTTGAAGATGACCACAGGTAGTACTAAGCATGCACATCTCAGAAAGTAGCGTTTCCTGTTCATCCAAAATGCCTTTGTCATCATTTCCACTGTGATTATCAGGATCTGTCTGAAATGCAGGTGGATTTAAACCAGGGTACGCTGCTGTGTGTGTTTGCTTTTCCACTAACAGACTGTAATCAGGTGCAAAAGAGAATCGTTTCAGTGAATTTGCAGATGTGTTTTGATATTTGGCAAGGTTTTGTTTTGACTGGTTGGTACAAAATTCATTATGTTCATCCTTCAATTTATATTGTCCCCAAAGCCCTCTTTTAATCTTTTTAAAACCTAGATGGAATATTTCTAGAACATTTAAGAAAAGTGAAACAGTAGCTATGGATTGCATAAATAATAGGAATATCGTCTTTTCTGTGGGTCTTGAGACGAAACAATCAATTATATTTGGACACGGGTGGCCGTGGCATTTAAATAGAGGCTCTAAATGAAATCCATATAAAAGATACTGTCCAATCATGAACCCAACTTCAACCACAGAGCGAGTGAAAATGTGTATCACATAAGTGCAAAGCAAGGTTCCTCTGAGTGGAGCTTTATTTAGTTTCCTTTGCTCAAGCTGACGCAGTTCTTGCTCCAATCTCCTCCGATCCCCAGGCATTTCAAGCTCTGCCTCCTCCAGTTCACCCCTCAGTTGAGCTCTCTTCATCTGCCTCTCCTTCTCCAGAACTCTCAGTTGGTACAAAGCATGGCCCATGTAGACCAGGGATGGTGAAGACACAAATATCACCTGCAAAACCCAGTATCTAATGAGGGAGATAGGAAAGGCCTGATCATAGCATACATTTCTGCAGCCGGGTTGTTCTGTATTACAGATGAAGTCAGACTGCTCATCATTCCAGACATCTTCAGCAGCTACACCCAGAACAAGCATTCGAAATATGAACAGGACGGTGAGCCACATCTTTCCAATCATGGTGGAGTGGACGTGAACTTCCTCCAGAAAGCCTCCAAGGAAATTCCAGTCCCCCATGTTTATTTAGTCAGCCATCTTAGCTCTGAACCCCATCAAATAGGAGGCAGATAAATTCTTCCATTCTGAAGGGTGTGCTATTTCTTAAGGCAAACCTATGGCCAAAATATGAACAAAGCATCACTCGTTCAGCATGCTGGTTGCTCTACTTTTTTCCCTAGAAAGTTGTAATAATCTGTTACCAAGAATATGTTTAAGATGTCAGGAATATAAAATCATTTATGTTTAGACCTTACAATGCAATGGGAAGAAAAAAGATACCTGGAGGAGGGGTGTATATATTCCCTCCTATGAAGAATAGAATTATAGGAATTCCTATAAGAAAAGAGTCTTCTTACTCAGCTGAAGTTTGTTGTTTTATTTTTTTTAACTGAGAACTTTTGGAGAGGTTCCTAAAACTACTGACTTGATCTTACAAACCTATTAAGATTATTTTATATAAAAACTATAACCAAAGTCAATGATTTTAAAATCTCATTTATGAGCAAAGGAAAAGGCATGTTTCATTTCATAATCCAGTAAGATACAGCATTTAAAGAAGCCAAAAGAAACAAATCTGGCTCTCGCTATAAGAATGTAGATTAGTTTTTTAATCCACATTTAAATGTCTAAATTCTAGTTTCTTTCTGGCAGTTTTTGAGCATTTTCAGAAATCATTTCAGTAATATATTTATGAATATTTATGAAATTATTACTAACTTTGCTGTGAAAATTTTCCAAAAATTCTCAACTATTTTCTACTACCAGGTTGTTATTAGATATTGCTTGAAATAAATGGATCATTGGTATGGTGGTAGTATTATAGAAATTTTCATTATAACAGTATTTTACCTTTTTAAGACATGTAGCTTGGTTTGTGGAGGGAGCAGTGGGGCGAGTTATAATATAGGTGCTTGGATTATAAGCCAGTAGGTTCCATGTTAGAGTTGATACCCTAGGATATCTAAGAGAAAATATATCCCAAAGGAAAGAAAAAAAGAGTGAATGTTTTCATTCACTTTCATTTAACATATAATTGTATGTCCTATATCCCTTATAGAAACGGAAATGTTATACAATCAAACAACATACTGGGATATTATAGCTACAAGATATGTTCATCACAAAAATCCTATGAGGTAGGTATGTTGTTCCCCCATTTTACAGATCAGGAAACTGAGGCACACCTTAAATTACCCAAGATCACACAGCTAGAACTGGTATTCAAACTCAATCACTGTGGCTCTAAAGTCAGCTCTTAACTGTTTTACTAAACTGTTATTTTTCCTCTCTAAGCACACTTGAAATTTTCATGAAAGAGATATTAAGAAATCATCTGTTTTCTCTTACAAGTTTAATTATTTAAATTAGGTATGTCACATAGTGAAAGTTTTGACTTTTTAAATAACAGGTTCTAGAGTCTTTAGTTCCTTTTTGAAAGCTTTATATAGTTCAAAAGACTTGCAGAAGCATCAAACTTCTAAAATTGAGTTGTATTCCTGAGATAGAGAAAATTTCTATTTGACTTTATTATGTTAATAGTACTATACTCTTTGACCCAACAATCCAAAGCATTTTAAAGTGTAAGCAAAGATATTATTCTTGTTGTTTATAATAATCATAACTTGAAAATATCCAAAATAATTATCAATACAAGAAAGACTGTATTGTACATATAAATAATAGTACATCCACAGTGTGGTACTATGCAACCAATAGAAATAATAAATATATACTAATATAAAAAGACACTGATATATCGTTTCAGTAACATTCACATTATAAAATATAGAATAATATGGCCCCATTATTGTAAATTTATTTATATGTAGAGATGCATCCAATAAAGCCTAGGATATTCATCAAAATATTAACTATGATTATCTCTGGGTAGTGTGATTACAATTGACTTAATTTTTTATAATTATATATATTTTAATTTTTTCTTTTACCATGAGCACTTTACTGTTAAAATTACCAAAAGAAATTAAAGTTTTTTTTTTTTCCTTAAAGGGCAAGTGCATGGTATTTCCTGAAAGAAGAAGTACTATTATTTAGCTTCAAATCTTAGGTCCTAAAGCTTTCATAGCAAATGACACAAATACTAATATACACAGATACAGTACTATAGAGTTCAAAAGAAAAAACAAAATTTCAAATGACTCTTAATTAGCTAAGACAGAGAGATTAACACAGACCTTTCTCAGTTTAGGTAAATCTGAAGCAGATCATGCTTAAAAGTTATACCACAGCCATCTTCAGCTTAATCTCTGAATGTGTCCCTTTGCAGATGTAGAGCAGATTCAGTTTGGTTCAGTGCAGTGAGTGAGTCAGGCATCAGCTAAAATCCATCTCCCTGTCTTCATTCCTGCTTCTAAAACAGCGCTACCCAATGGAACTTTTTTTTTTTTAAATCCGGTGGAACTTTTTGCAGCAATGTTGGAATAGACTCCATCTGCACTGTCCAATAAGATGGCCACTAGAAACACATAGCTATTGAGCACTTGCAACGTGGCTTGTGTAACAGAGGCACTGAGTTTTTAATTTTATTTAATTTTAATTAAATGTAAATAGCTACATGTGCCTAGTGGCTACCTTATTGGGCAGCACACATAAAGAATATTTCCAACATTTCTAATACTACAGCACAGTTTAGGAGACGAAAATTATGAGCCCCAAATTAAGCTGAATAAATGGCTCCTCTATAATTCAGAGATGTCACATTTAAAACACCAGATGTTTGTGTGCTTTTTTAATGGTAACTTTACCCCCCCGGGGAACCCAGAAAGACATCACTGTTTTTGGTAATGTGAACGATGTTTCTAGTACCAAAATAATCTAACTAGATAATAACTTCTTAGTCATCAGTCTTAATAATCAATGGGTCATGTCCGATTTCATAGTTAGGTGAATCCTGTTTCTCTGTCTAGTTTTCTGTTATTAACAATTACATTGCACTTTAGGTCATTAAAGATCTCTCTTCAGAGCTAGTGACCTAGTGGGTTGGCGATGGCAGATAAATATTTCTTCCCTGGGCTTCTTTGCCAACTATAGCTAATTTTCAAATTAAATGCAACCCTTTCATCAGGAAAATATATATATATATTCATATTTGTATATTATGTATTATATAAATTATATATTATGTGTAATATATAAATTATAAATTATTAGTAAACTTAAAAAACACTAAGCTTCATTAGTAGTCAGAGAAATACAAATTAAAATAAAGTATTATTTTTTAACTATCAAAATGTAAATTTTTTCAAGATTTATAATACCTGCTTTTGGCAAAAGTATGAGGAAACTGTTACTCTCATATGCTATCAGTAAGAATATAAATGGATACAGCTGTTTAAAAGGTAATTCAGAGTCTTCCCTGGTGGCGCAGTGGTTAAGAATCCGCCTACCAATGCAGAGGACACGGGTTCGAGCCCTGGTCTGGGAAGATCCCACGTGCCGCAGAGCAACTAAGCCCTTGCACCACAACTACTGAGCCTGCGCTCTAGAGCCTGCGAGCCACAACTACTGAGCCCGTGAGCCACAACTACTGACCCCGCGTGCCACAACTACTGAAGCCCACACGCCTAGAGCCCATGCTCCACGACAAGAGAAGCCACCGCAATGAGAATCCCGCACACCGCAACGAAGAGTAGCCCCCGCTCGCCACAACTAGAGAAAGCCCCAGCAACAAAGACCCAACTGAGCCAAAAATTAATTAATTAATTAATTAATTTTTAAAAAGGTAATTTAGGGAATTCCCTGGTGGTCCAGTGGTTAGGACTTGGAGCTTTCACTGCCATGGCCCACGTTCAATCCTTGGTCGGGGAACTAAGATCCCACAAGCCATGTGGCACGGCCAAAAAAAAAAAAGTAGTTTAAATCTATCAAAATTAACATAGCATTTCTGCTTCTGGATGCTTGAAATATCCATTCATTCATTCATTCTCAAAGACACACTGCACATACTAGGATGTTCACATAGCACTGTTGGTAATAATACAAAATCAGCACAACTTAAGTGTTCAATAGAGGAATGGTTAAATAAACTATAGTACATCTTTATCATTAACAATTCAGAGAATAAAGATCTCTAGGAACTAACAGAAAGATCCCTAAGTCATATTATAAAACAAGTTACAGAACAATACATGTAGTATGATCTCATTTATCTTGTTAAAAACCTTCATTTCATATGTACATTTAAATAGCTAAAACAGCGAGATTAACCCAAACCTTTCTTAGTTTAGGTAAATCTGAGAAGCAAATCATGCTTTGAGAAGTTATACCAAAGTCATCTTCAACTTGTTCTCTGAATTTATCCCTTGCGGGGTATAGAGCAGATTCAGTGAAGTTCAATGCAATGAGTGAGTCAGCCATCAACTGAAAGCCATTTCCCTTTCTGCTCATCCTGAGTCGAAAAAGGTCTAGGAGAATATACACCCAACTGTTGACAATGGTCATCACAAGGGAAAAGAGCAGGGTTGGGGTGGAAAGGTAAAAGAGTTTCTTTTAAGTTCTTTGTTTAACCAAGAACATAACTGTATTCTCATACTCAAATTTTAAAGAATTCTGAAACAAATCCCAGATCAGCTTTTCTCAAAATGCTAAAATACTACTTTTCTCACTATATCTAATTAAGCATGTATTCTCCTTTCAGAATACAGCAACATGTTTAGGTGGGTTTTAAATAAAACATGCTTATGATAAAAGAAGAAAAAATTGTATTTCCTGCATTCAGGTGACCTAAAACTACTATTTTGGAAAAAGAATGGCCAGCAATCTGGGTTCCATACAAGAAAAGGACACAGGCATCCCAGCTTTCAGATGACATTTTACCTTTTGTAAATACCCACTCATAGAAGAGCCACTAGCCACGTAAAGGATGAGAATCTTATCATAGATGAGACTCCGAAAAGAGTCCAGGTACATAGTGTGCACGAGAAAGATAGTTCCAGGTTCCTTGGGATCCTAGACACACTATTCAAATCTTTTTTGTTTTGTTTGGCTGAGTTGGGTCTTTGTTGCTGCACATGGGCTTTCTCTAGTTGCAGTGAGTGGGACTACTCATTGCAGTGGCTTCTCTTGTTGCAGAGCACGGGCTCTAGGCAAGCGGGCTTCAGTAGTCGCAGCACGCGGGCTCAGTAGTTGTGGCGCAAGGGCTTAGTTGCCCACACTATTTGAATCTTAAACTAGCAATCCAGAGAATTCTTCTATAAGGTATTTCTACCATTCTTGGTACACCCTTAGAAATGTTTCTTCCCATACTCCCATGATATTATTTTTTAAAAATAAATTTATTTATTTGTTTATTTATTTATTTTGGCTGTGTTGGGTCTTTGTTGCTGTGCACGGGCTTTCTCTAGTTGCGGCGAGTGGGGGCTACTCTTCATTGCGGTGCGCAGGCTTCTCATTGCGGTGGCTTCTTTTGTCGCGGAGCACAGGCTGTAGGCGTGCGGGCTTCAGTAGTTGTGGCGCGTGGACTCAGTAGTTGTGGCTCACAGGCTCTAGAGCGTCAGGCTCAGTAGTTGTGGCGCACAGGCTTAGTTGCTCTGCGGCATGTGGGATCTTCCTGGACCAGGGCTCGAACCCGTGTCCCCTGCATTGGCAGGTGGATTCTTAACCACTGCGCCACCAGGGAAACCCCACCATGATACAATAAACTTTTGGTATTTGGGGAACACAGCACTGATATACCAGGAGGACAGGAGAATATGGGCTGTCAAGTCATTACCAACCTTTAAATCCTGCCCCCTCTTAGACAAGTTACTTGATTTTTTTTAAGAGTTCCCATATCCTCCTCTCTAAGATACAGAGTAATAGCTGCCTTTCTGGGTTGTTAAAAAGATGAGCAATAATGCATATAAAGCACCCCAAACAGTGACTTATTGACTCGAACAGTGATGGAAAGTGATAATCAGTAGTCTGACAGATGTGAAAAGTTTTTATTTTCAGCATAGAACATTATTTGTGGATTCTATCAAGCAATCTCTATAGTATACCCTCCTAGGAGAGCAAGTCTCTTTTAGAGGATACATACCCTCACGCAGCACACCTGGGAAAGAGCCAATCTTTAGTTCTCACTTCCCTTACCTTTTCTTTCTTCCTCTTCCCCCTCATGCACTCAGAAGAGACCCTTCCTTAAACCCTAACTCCTTTTGTAAGCAGTCTTTGAAACGGACGACTTCAGGGGTGTTTTGTCCTCTTTATAAAATTGTTAGCATTTGCTGGGACTTCTCTGTTTCTTCATAGAGAGTTCTCCGGTTTTTTCCAGATGGCTCCTTTTATTGATTGGTTTGTGTTAGGGGCAAGTCAGTTCGCTGGGGATAGGAAAATGTTGAAAAACACAGCAAATAAGATGCAAGCTAAATAAGCTGCAATTGCTATCCAAAACCTTGGATCTTTCAGCAGTGCCTTATCAAAGCAGCTGAACACGGTATAACCAATGGACATTCCAGCAAATCCACCTGCAATGTGAGCTGCAAAAGACACCTTGAGAAAAAAGGGGAAAAAATGGGAATAAGTGAAGAAAATGTTAATTGCATATTTCAGCTGTTTAAAAAACAAATACCATCCCAGTCAAAGAGTCTTAAAAGTCTGAACAGCAAGGTGGTGAGACAAAAGAGACAAAAAAACTCCATGTGCACAGAGAGGAGATATTCCAAATCATGCAAAGCTAAAAAAAATATCAGTTCACTGACTCTGAGTACACAAGACAGAGCCATCATTTCTCTTTATTCTTGGTCATCATTGCGTTTAGGATGGTTCTATATAAGGCCAACCAAGAGAGTAAGAGTTGAGGTGCCATGAGGGATCTCTATAGGAGCATAATCTGATCCCACATAAATGGAATGTCT
Organism: Eubalaena glacialis; assembly: GCF_028564815.1. NCBI lineage: Eukaryota > Metazoa > Chordata > Mammalia > Artiodactyla > Balaenidae > Eubalaena > Eubalaena glacialis. The sequence continues at coordinate 163,714,712 of NC_083718.1, read as the reverse complement.
AAATTAAAAAATACACACAGATAGTCAAACGGAAACTACCAAATTCAAAGACCAATTTCAATAAAACTGGAAATCTTTGTCAGTTTTCTTTTTATTGTAAATTCATCTGGACCCAAACTATTGCTGCTTTCCAATCTGCATTTTATTCTCTGTGAAGTCCCTTCACTCCTGTTTTTTGGAACAGCTACCAGTATAGCAGGTGCAGAGAACTAGAGCCAGTTGTCAGGGCTATGAGAGAGAGAAGTGAAAAGGACAATCCAAAAGGCTGATTTCCTCAGGAATTTTCTTAACTTCCAAGTGTAAAACTGACTGCCCTAAATCTCAGAATTGTTGCCCCTATTTGGTGACCCTTTTTAGCTATTGATATGATAGGTAATTTAAAAAATAATAAACTGAACTCACCGGGGACCCATTTGCAGGGACAAAGAACCTTCTGTAGAGAGCAAATCCCATGTCCGACACAACTAGAAGGGAAAACAGCCCAGTGAAGCCCCACGATCTCCAAAATAGTGCGCCAGTTATTTTTGGTTCCCCTCTAGCAACGGTAGCAACGTTTATTGAGACTTACTCTGTGCTAGGTACTGTTCTAAGAGTTTTACATGTACTAACCTCCATCATTAATCCTCACAACAACCCCATGAAATAGGTACTATCATTATCCCATTTTATAAATGTATTGATCCAACAAGTATTTATTGATTATCTCCCATGTGCCAGGCACTATTATAGATGGTGGAGATACTGCCGTGAACAGATCAGACTGCCTCATGGAACTGAAAGTCTAGTTGGGGAAGGCAAATGAATAAGTAAAACATACAGTATTGTCAAATGGTGCTTAGTGCTATGGAGAACACACAAAGAGAAGAAGGAGAATTGGGAATGCTGGGAGTAGGGTGTGATTTTTAACTGGAGAGTCAGGGAGGATCTCAAGGAGAATATGGCATTTGATAGAGATAAGGGAGCAAGCCATGCTGACCTTTGAAGTAAGAGTCCTCTAGGCAGAGGGAAGTGCGAAGTCCCTAAGGCAGGACCATCCGTACCTGGTGTGTTTGAGGAATACCAAAGCAGTTGATCTGGTTGCATAGGTGGTTTTCAAAGGATGGTTCCCTGCCCCACTGGGGATCCCAGCATCACCGGGAACTTACTAGAAATGAAAATTCTCAGGCCCACCCCAGACTTACTGAACCAGAAACTCTAAAGGTAGGGCTCAGCAGTCTGTGTTTTAACAAGACCTTCAGGTGATTCTGGACTAAAGTTAGGGATAAAGTAGTAGGTGATGAGATCAAACAGAAGCAGATGCAGATCATGTAGGGCCCTTATAGACCATTGTAAGGACTTTGACTTTTACGCTTTGAAGCTTTTGAGCACAGGAGTGACGTGTCTGACTTATGTTTTTAAAAGATGATTCTGGCTGCTGTATAGGAAACATACTCTAAGGAAGCAAAGACAGGAGCAAGCAGACAAGCTAATTACTACTACTGCAGCAACCCAAGTGAGGAATGACGGTGGCGTTTTATACATAAACCAAAACACAGAGGTTAAGTACTTGCCCAAGGCCGCCCATCTCAGAGGCAGTAGTGGGATTTGAACCTTAAGCAGTCTGACTGTGGGAGGCTTCACTCTCACCCACCACACTAATCGCCTCTGATTACCATCAGGAGTACAGAAGATGGGCCAAAAAAGGAAATGAGTCCACATCTTCTAATGGAACAGTGAGAGCCAGAACTTAGACATTCCTCAAATAAGTCAGACCTCTGATGCTAAAAGAGCTTCCAGGTTTCTTGGCTTAGAAGAACTCTGCCCTACATGTGCACTTGGAAACATCTCCTGCAGCTGTCACATTCCACACCCATCCCCCAATTCCCTGTGCTCTACTTAGTGAATGTCCTAGGAGAGAGAAAGACCTAGTCCTTGCCTTTGGGAAAACAGCATCAGGACCATGTGTTCTGGCTAGTTTCCCTTTCAATACAGTATTGACACTGAAGTCACTGGATAGAAATTGAGGTCGAGGAGAAGTACTCAATGTTAATTTAATTGTAAATGACTATCACACAAAATGCTGGATAAATGTGGCTATATTGTTTTTTCGATCATTTGCAATTCCTGATCCAGTGTAAATAACGAGATAGGACGAGGAAAGTATAAGAAAACCACTGCTGGAAAATAGGGTTGACTTACTGGAAACAGTTACTTTGGTCTAGTCTTCCACAGTTGGAGACCTCCTTTCAAAAACTCTTTGTAAGCCTTAGCAATTCGATTTCTCTCTTGTTTTGGCCCCTTCTGACTTACCTGGCCCTTTACCTGGCCTGGCCCTTTCTGCTTCCCAGGGGAGTTTACTTCTAAGCTGCTGCAGTCTCTAAACTGAGACCTGTCTTCCCACCTGAAAAGAAGCCCTCATTCCAATAAACCAAATCATTGTCTTCAATAAAATTTGACACTCATTTTAAGGGAGCTGCCTTTATATGGATTTTTTTGAAGGATGAAAATGTGAGATTTCCTGAACCTTTTCCAGGGAAGCTCAGTTGTTTTGTTAGAAAATAGATCCAACAAATAATGCTTAATGAAGGAAGGTCCTAGGGCCAATTGTCCTTCACAATTAGGAATAATATTTACCATTAAAAAAAAAACAAACTATACATTTTCCCAAGGAAACATGTTTAAAATTAAAATGTACTTGTATTTCATTAATCCGGAGTTTGTTCTAACTTCTCTCATTTTCAATAGTAGGTAAACCAGGCCAAGGAACTTTCAGAAATGGCCTGTGGGGAAGGTTGATGTTAGTGTGTCCTACCTATGTTTGTAGGATATAATAAAAGCACATCATTCAGTGATTGTATTACTTACCTCAAGAATGACAGAATGTTTAAAGCAACTATACCCCAATTAAAAAAAGAAAAGAAAGAATGACAGAATGTTACATAAACCGTATTTGGAGATAACCCTGTGCATGAGGAAAGGGCTTTTACTCCAATATTAAAGGGTATTAGAGTATTAAAACCTTTTCCTCACTGAGGGTTTGAGGCTTATTTTACAAAAGTCATTCATAATTACCTGAAAGAAATAGATTGACTGATGACCCAGGTAACTTGTGTAAGAATATTTTTCTGTCTAAGGACTTGTCCCTTGGTTCTGGTTGTGACTCAGATGGCTCTGCCTGTACAGCAACTCTCCTAACTAACTCCCAGGCATCTGTCCTCCTTTCTGTGCTGACTAGTTTCCCTCACTTTTTGGATTTCTTATGGAGAAAAACAGTATATATGGTATGGTATAAACTAGAAACAAGTCACTTCTTTTCTCTCAGGATGAAATCTTGTTTTTACAGTTAAACTGTTCATCCACTTAATTTAGTCTCTTTTTTGAACTCTTGATACCAATTTGCAGAATCATTTTTTCCTACTATGTGGACAGCCAAAAGCTTAGCCTGTATCAAGTGTCACTTCTGTCTTGGCCTTCAAGTCTGAGCCAACAGTCTGGCCCCAGGGTCAGCCTTCTCCCCGCACCCTCCATGCAGATACAGCTTCAGCAGGAGCAGATCCAGAAATACAAGTTACCAGCCCTGCCTTCACTCTTGTTTGCTTCTACTCTGTATGGCCTGCCACCCATCCAAAATCCTGACTTTCAGACCCGCCTAAAATTCCACCTCTTCTCCAGATTGAACATTCTTCCTAAGTTCTTTCAACATGTAATTCTAGACTATCATTCTTGGAGATTTCCAAAGCCACATCAGTCATGCTCCTAGTTCCCTGACCCCTCTCTTCCTTCACCTCTGCTCTCATCTTCAATCCTCAGCCAGCACTCCATGCTTATATCCTAGATCAGTTTTTTTTTTTTTAATCTGAAATTGAGGAAGAAAATGGATGATATGAATGGTTTTCAAGCTTTCCCTTTCTGACAAAATCATACGCAGAATCTAATGTGTGAACAAGAAAAATCCAGTATATAAAACATAAATGACAGCAGAAAGTAACACAACATTTTAAATCAACTATACTCCAATAAAAAAATTTTTTTAATAAAAAATTTTTAAAATCCAGGGGCTTCCCTGGCGCTGCAGTGGTTAAGAATCCGCCTGCCAATGCAGGAGACACGGGTTCGAGCCCTGGTCCGGGAAGATCCCACATGCCGCAGAGCAACTAAGCCTATGCGCCACAACTACTAAAGCCCGTGCGCCTAGAGCCCGTGCTCCACAACAAGAGAAGCCACCACAATGAGAAGCCCGCGCACTGCAGCGAAGAGTAGCCCCCGCTCGCCGCACCTAGAGAAAAGCCTGCGTGCAGCAACGAAGACCCAACGCAGCCAAAGATAAATAAATAAATAAATATTTTTAAATATATATATATATTTTTTTTAATCCATAAACGATGGTATTGTGGTTGAAGTGGACAGAGTGCCTCGAGCCCTACTCTCTTGACTCCCTGCACTCCAGAAGAAACAGAGGCACTTCTAAGAACCACCCACCAGGGTCTGTGAAAACTCCATTCACACCTTTCTGCTTAGGGCTATGAAGCCGAACCATTCTTTCTGACTCTAGGCTGATGGTCATCCTACTTGTTAGTGTTTGGGAAATGTGAGAAGGCTTTCTGAAGGTTGAACCCATAAAATTGAAGGTGTGAAGTGTTCACAAAACACACTTACTTATAAGGACGATGATGAGTAGTCTGATAATTCCAAAGGCAGGAATCATTTCTCGAAAATTCTTGCAAAGAGATAAATAATAATATAAGCTATCTATTGGCAAATGAAACTTCAACTGTCCTCCCCCTTCATCTGCTTTATCATTTAAAATAAAGTGTGAGTGTCAAATATTTGCAAAACAAAGCATCGGTGTAACAGCCCAGTTTTCAAATGTATTTGGGAAGCACAATGCTGGTGCACTTTGGAGTGAAAATGAAACATGATATTAAATTCCTTGATATAAAGTAGACACAATTTTATTAGCAGGAAATAATCTAAATATAAGTAATAAAAAATCAACACTTAATATGTCATAGATAGGTAGTTAATGCATGCTGTCAAACTAAATCTGATGAAATATTTCCAAGTTTTTTGGTTAATATCATTTGATACATCTTTACCCTCTTTCTAAGTAGGAGTTAGCAAAGACAACTAAAATTTGAGTATTACCTTTATTTTTTTAGATAATTTCAAAAAATTTTAAATGTCGGTCCCAAAACAACCCAGTTGGATTTTAGCTTTGAAAAATCTCACACCAGCTTGCAGTACCCTCGTGTGTTACTAGAGGACAGAGCAGACTCAGAAAGACACTCCCACTTCAGCCCGTTACCTCTCCCTTCCCTTTCAAGTGAACTCTCTTCCCAGAGAGTAGAGATGCTGAAATAGCTGTGTTTATTCTAAATCAGTTATTTTCAAATTGTTGTGACCATGACCTACAGTAAGAAATAATTTACATAACACACATAAATCAAATAGTACTTATCCTTATTACACGTGATGTGTACTGAAATTTTTGTTTGTAAAGGGATTTTCACAATCCTTTCAGCTGTGTTCACAACCACTAATGGGTTGCAATGCAAAGTTTGAAAAACATTTTTCTAAATGACTTCTATTTTTTGAACAGTTTTTTAATTGATTCATATTTCTTCCTCCTAAAGTATCTTTAAAGCACACCTATGTGGTTAAAGGGTTAATTTAGTCAGGATTTTAGCCTGTTTTAAAAAGTGGTTGGCATCTCACATACTGTATCATGGGCGTGTAAAATGGTATGCAACTTTGGAGGCATTTATCAATGAAAATGTAAAGCCTTCACCCAGTAAATCCACTTCTAGGAATTTACCTGCAAAAAGAATCACACAGGGGCTTCCCTGGTGGCGCAGTGGTTGAGAGTCTGCCTGCCAATGCAGGGGACACGGGTTCGAGCCCTGGTCTGGGAAGATCCTACATGCCGCGGAGCAACTGGGCCCGTGAGCCACAACTACTGAGCCTGTGCATCTGGAGCCTGTGCTCCGCAACAGGAGAGGCTGCGGCAGTGAGAGGCCCGTGCACCGCAATGAAGAGTGGCCCCCGCTCGCCACAACTAGAGAAAGCCCTCGCACAGAAACGAAGACCCAACACAGCCAAAAATAAAATAAAAATTAAAAAAATAAATAAATTAAAAAAAGAATCACACAAATGCAAAAAGATAGGTGTGAAAGAACATCCCTTACAGCATTATTTTGAAATGTGAAAAGCTGTAATCACCCGAGATTTCTTTTCAATTAAGGATTAAATGTCGGGATACAGCTATATAGAGCGTGATGTGGAGCGCCTGAAAATACTGAGCTGGATTTCTGTATACTGCCCTGAGTAGATAGGATACTTTATGTTAAGATGCAGAACAATATAAGGGTAGTTCCATTTTTGTAGCATTACTATTGGTAGAATTTTGAATACACATAGAAAATGTCTGAAAGGATGTATATGAAACTGTTAACAGATACTAAATTGGGAACTTTGACTTCCTATTTTTCAATTTTATTTAATATTCATTATTTTTGAGATCGGGGGAAAAAATAAAGATAAAATATGAAAGGAAAACTCTTGTGGCCAAATGGAAGATGTGTTCTTAGTAAATATTGATAAATGAAGATCCCCTGAACCAAATACCAGTAATTGTTTAAAAAAAAAAAAATTTAAGGTCCATAGATTCCACTCCCAAAGTTCTTACCACTAGAACATTCATGAAATAGCCTCCCATCAGAGCATAGACTCCTCCTGAAGCACCCACAAGAGATTTGAGTGGGTCAAAGATGGAGCTGGCAAGAGATCCTAAAGAAATAAAACACAAAGAATCAGATATGACTATAAAAATCATGAAGGATAAATCTTTCTAATCTAAGGTAAAAGTTGGGGAAGCTTGGACAATTATATTAACAAACAACAAATTCACTTTGTCCCTTCCATACTAGAAAAGTATAGCTATGTGGGCTAACTCCCTCAATTTTTATGAAACATTAAATGTTCAATATGAAGACAGTATAACGGTGACAAAAACACAGGCTCTGGAGCCAGAATAACCAACTGTGACTTGAGCAAGTTTCTTAAAGTCTCTGTGCCTTAGTTTCCCTGTCTACAAAATGGGGGTATTAATAGACTTACCTCAATGGGTTGTCAGGAGAAGTAAATGAGTTTATATGTGCATTATGCTTAGAACACTCTGTGACATGTATTTTATACTTGTTAGCCATTGTTTCAAAATATCCTACATGTTCAGCCAAAACTATCAAAATACCTGAGACATTCCAACATTTTATTATCTAAAGGCTAGCTTTCTCATGGAGTCAAGATGTGGTCTCAGAATCCTTCTTAACATACTATTCAGTCACATTCACCAGGCAAGATGAAACCTATTTGCTAACCCAATCTTATATTGCCTGAACCAAAACAAGACTTTAGAACCACCTTATGAAACTCTGAGGTGTTCTCTCTGTACTGCTTAGTTCTATTACTCATTCTCTTGCCTTCAAGGCCCTCCTTCATTCCTTAGGATACAATACAATACAATACCTACTTTATGCAAAAAAGACAGTGTCTGACCTTAGGAATCTTACAAATGGATGAGCAAACGGTTATCATAAAATGCAGAATATAACAACTACTATGATTTTTTTTTAATGTAATAAATTTGCCATGGAAGCATTTAGGGAAGAATGACTTTCTCAGCAGAGAGGTGGAAGCCCTGCTACTCTGAGAGGAGGGAGACAGCATTTTGATTAAACTCTGAAGACCCTTTAAGATTGGACAGGGAAAACAAGGGGGAAGAAGGTCAGGACTTGGGGATCTAGAATAGCAAAGACATAGAAACAAAGTTATATGGATGACTGAAGATCAGTGAGAAGTAGTCCATTAGGATTAAAGCAGTGGTTTTCAAATGTTAACCTGCAAACTAGGGCTGGGTGGTTGTGTCTTAATCATGAGAAATTTATTTTTAAAATACAGATGTCCACTTCTGGCCACAGTGAAGTAACAAGGATAAAATTTTTCCTCCTGCTTGAAACAGCTGAAAGCAGTGGACAAAATACACGAAACAATGGTCTTCAAGATACTGGACATCAGATAACAAAGGACAGTGAGTCCTGAGAAACAAGAAATAAATAAGATGAGTTGACTAATTGCCCAGCTTACTGCCTTGAGAGAGACTGTAGGCTGCAGTACATGAAGGGGGAACCTAGGCAGATCACAGTAAACTTTAAGTTGATGAGACAGAGTCTAGAGTCTAGGTCCATATAGATCCAGGCAGCTAGAGTTCAGACTGCTTCCAAGTAACTTAACTGAGTTACAGAACAAATCTAAGGAATGTTTATAGGAATATAATAATATCCACCATCCAAAGATAAAATGTCTAGCATCCAGACAAAAATTGTCAGACATGCAAAGAAGCAGGAAAATATGACACATAATGAAGAGAAAAAAATCAATTAAAACCTAACAAAACTGGGAATTCCCTAGCGGTCCAGTGGTTAGAACTCCAAGCTCTCACTGCTGAGGGCCTGGGTTCAATCCCTGGTTGGGGAACTAAGATCCCACAAGCCATGTGGCACAGCCAGAAAACAAAAAACAAAAACAAACAGACAAAAAAACCTACCAAAACTAAAAAAAGAGTTACCATATATGATCCAGCAATCCCATTCCTAGGCAAATATCCAGAGAAAACTACAACTTGAAAACATACATGCACTGCAATGTTCACTGCAGCACTAGTTACAATAGCCAAGACATGGAAGCAACCTAAATGTCCATCAACAGATGAATGGATAAAGAAGATGAGGTAAAAAAAAAAAGTGGTATACATACACAATGGAATAGTACTCAGCCATAAAAAAAGAATGAAAACAATGCCATTTGCAGCAACATGGATGGACATAGAGATTATCATACTAAGTGAAGTAAGCTAGACAGAGAAAGACAAATATGATATCACTTATATGTGGAATCTTTTTTTTTTAACATCTTTATTGGAGTATAATTGCTTTACAATGGTGTGTTAGTTTCTGCTTTATATGGAATCTTTAAAAAATGATACAAATGAACTTATTTTCAATAGAGAAATAGACACACAGGCATAGAAAACAAATTTATGGTTATCAAAAGGGAAGGGGGGAGGGATAAATTAGGAGTTTGAGATTAACATATACACACTATTATATATAAAATAGATAACTAACAAGGACCTACTATATAGCACAGGGAAATATACTCAATATCTAGTAGTAACCTATAAGGGAAAAGAATCTGGAAAAAATAAAAAAATATATATATATATATATGTATATATCTGAATCACTTTGCTGTACACCTGAAACTAACACAATATTGTAAATCAACTATACTTCAATTAAAAAAGAAAAAAAAACTACCAAAACTGACACAGGTGTAAGATTCAACAAGTAAGGGCAATAAATAATTATTACAACTACATTCTATATGTTCAAAAGTTAAATAGCACTATATAAGAAATGAAACAGGCTCAAATCAAACTTCTAAAGATGAAAACTATAATGTCTAAAATGAAAACATAAACTTGTTCAGTTGATTGGCTGATTAGACATTTCAGAAGAAAAGATTAGTGAACATAAAGACATGGCAATAAAACTATCCAAAATAAAACACACAGAGAAGAATATTTTTTAAAATGCATAAGCATTAATGAGCTATAGGTCAATTTCAAGCAGTCTTCTGATATGTATAATAATAAATACATAATTGGAGTCCCCAGAAAAGAGGAATGAAAGCAGATACAGAAAAAAATACTTGAAGAAATTATGGCCAAAGTTTTTCCAAAGTTTTATGAAAACTATAAACCCACAGATCCAAGAACCTCAACAAATCCCAAACACAAGAGACGTGAAGAAAAGCACACCAAGGCATAACAAAATCACATTCTCAAAACAGTTAAAAGTCTTAAAAGCATCCAGAACAAAAAGACATGCTTCATACTGAGAAACAAAGATAAGGATGACAACAGATTTCTCATTAGAAACAATGCAAATGAGAAAACAACACTAGAGCAACATTTTAAAGTACTGAAAGAAAAATAGTGTCAAGCTAGAATTCCAAACCTAATAAAATATATTACAAAAATGAAGGCAAAATAAAGATTTTTTTTTCAGACATACAGAGGCTGGAAGAATTGATGACTAACAGACCCATGCTAAAAGAAATGTTAAAGGAAATCCTCAGGAAGACAAAAAAAAAATCAGATGGAAATACGGAGCTACACAAAGGAATGAAGAGCATTAGAAATGGTAAGGACGTGGGCAAATATACAAGATTTTGTTATTATTTAAATCTCTTTAGAAGTTCATTGTTTAACAGTTAAACTATTAGACTAACTACTAGGAATAATAAGTGAATTTATCAAGGTTGGAGGATACAAGATCAATATACAAAAAATCAACTGTATTTCTATGTAATAGCAATGAAAAATCAGAAGTAGAAATTTTAAAAATAGTACCATTTGCAGTACATCAAAAATATGAAATATAGAAATAAATCTGACCCAAAAAATGTGCAAGACCTAAACACTGAAAACTAAAAAAGATGTTGAAAGGAATTTTGAAAGACCTAAATAAATAGAAGTCTATACCTTGTTCATGGGTTGGAAGACTACGATATTGTTAAAATGTCAATTTTCCCCAAGTTGATCTAAAGATTCATTGCAATCCAAATCAAAATCCCAGTAGACTTTTTTGTAGAAATTGACAAACTGATTCTAAAGTTCACATGGAAATGCAAAGGACCTAGAATAACCAAACCAACTTTGAAAAAGAGCAGAGTTGGAGCACTGGCACATCCCAATTTCAAGACTTAATAGAAAACTACAGTAATCAAGACAGTATGGTATTGGTGTAAAGATATACAAATATATGAGGGAAACACAACAGAAAGTCCAGAAATAAACTCACATATATACAGACAACTGATTTTGACAAGATGCAAAGGCAATTCAGTAAGGAAAGGATTGTCTTCTCAACCAATGATGCTGGAACAGTTAGATATTTACATTCAAAAAAGTGACACTTCAATCCATATCTTGCACCATGTATAAAAATGGATCGTATACCTAGATGTAAAGCCTAAGATTATAAAACTTCTAGAACAAAACACAGAGAAAATCTTTGTGACCTTGGGCTAGGCAAAATTTCTTAAATATGACACTAAAAGCATAATTCCTAAAATTTAAAAACTGATAAATTATACTTAATCAAAATTCAAAAATTTGACTCTTCAGAAGATACTGTTAAGAGAATGAAAAGACAAGCAACAGACTAGAAGGAAATATTTGTAAGTCACATATGTGATAAAGAACTTGTAATAGGGATTTCCCTGGTGGCACAGTGGCTAAGAATCCACCTGACAATGCAGGGGACAAGGGTTCAATCCCTGGTCCGGGAAGATCCCACATGCCGCAAAGCAACTAAGCCCGTGTGCCACAACTACTGAGCCTGTGCTCTAGAGCCCACGAGCCCACGTGCCACAACTACTGAAGCCCACGTACTCTAGGGCCTGCATGCCACAACTACTGAGACCGCATGCTGCAACTACTGAAGACCAAGTGCCTAGAGCCCATGCTCTGCAAGAAGAGATGCTACCACAATGAGAAGCCCGCGTACTGCAATGAAGAGTAGCCCCCCACTCGCCACAACTAGAGAAAGCCCACATGCAGCAATGAAGACCCAATGCAGCCAAAAAAAAAAAAAAAATTGTAATAATAATATATAATAAGGAATGTAAAGGAATGCAATTCAATTTTTTTTTAATTTGGTTGCGCTGGGTCTTATTTGCGGCAGGCGGGCTCCTTAGTTGCAGCATGTGGGCTTCCTTAGATGTGGCAGGCAAACCCTTAGTTGTGGCATGCATGTGGGACCTAATTGTCTGACCAGGGATCGAACCCAGGCCCCCTGCATTGGGAGCGCAGAGTCTTAACCACTGCACCACCAGGGAGTCCCCGTAATTCAATTTTTAAATGGGCAAAAGATTTAAACAGATACTTTACTGAATAAGATATATGGATAGCAACTGAGCACATTAAAAGATGCTCACCATCATTCTCATTAGGAAATGCAAATTTAAACCCAATGAGATACCTTTATATACCCAACAGATTGGCTAAAATTAAAAGACTGACCATACCAAGTGTTGATGAGTATATGGAGGAACTGGAACTTATGGTGGGGATGTAAAATGGTACCACTTTGTTACCATGCGACCTAATAATTCCACTCATAGGTATATACACAAGAGATCCACACAAAAACTTGTACACAAATGTTTATAGCAGTATTATTAATAATAGCCAAAAAGTGTAAACAACCCAAATGTCCACCAAATGGTGAATGGATAAAGAAAATGTGGTATATCCATACAATGGAATGTGGTCCAGCAATAAAAAGGAATGAAGTACTTATACACACTCCAACATGGATGAAGGATGAAAACATTAAGCTAAGTGGAAAAAAAAGTCAAAAAAGATCACATTTTATGATTCCATTTATATGAAATGTGCAGAATGGGTAAATCTAAAGAGACAGAAAGTAGATTAGTGGTTGTCTAAGGCTGGGGAAGGGATTTGGGGTGAGGAGTGGGGAGTGACTGCTAATGGGCACAGGGTTTCTTTGGGGCACAAAAATATTCTAAATTTAGATTGTGATAAAGGGTGCATAACCCTGTAAATTAATTAAAAAACATTGAATTATACAGTTTAAATGGGTGAACTGTATGGTATATGAATTATATCTCAGTAGAGCTATTTTAAAAGTTTGGTAGTTTCTTAAAAGTTAAAAGTAACCCCATGATAGAATCCAGCCATTCTATTCCTAGGTATTTACCAAAGAGAACTGAAAACATTTGTCCACACGAAGACTGTACACCAGTGTTCACAGTAGCTTCATCTGTAATAGCCCCAAACTGGAAACAACCCAAACAAACAACAAACAACAAACAACCCTGTTGTTTGTCCATCAACAGGAGAATGGATAAACAAATTGCTGTATATTCCCACCATGAAATACTACTCAGCAACAAAAAGGAATCAACTATTCATACACACAACAACATGGACAAACCTCAGAATAATTATGCTGAATAACAGAAGTGACAAAAAAAAAAAAGAATACTCCATGATTCCATTTATATAAAATTCTAGAAAATACAACTGAACCTATGATAATCAGTGGTTGCCAGGGGAAGGTGAGGGAAGGACAGAGAGAGGCAGGAAGGTGAGATTCCAACAGGTTACTGGAAACTGTGGGGGGGAGTAACGTTCATTACCTTGACTGTGGTGATAGTTTCATGGTTATATACACATATCAAAACATCAGCAGTTATTATACGTCAATTATACCTCACTAAACAGAAAAACAAAAGAACACAGATCCTAGGGCCATGCTCTCAGAGATTCTGATTCAGTAGATCTGGGTGGGATCTGAATAACTTTAGTTGTAACAAGCTCTCCAGGTGCTTCTGACCGTCAGTCAGGTTGGGGGACCCTGAGCGGAGTGCAGGCCAGCGCGCCTCAATCTTTACTAGTCACCTGTGGATTTGTTCAAATGCAAGTTAGTAGGTCTGGTGTGGGGCTCAAAATTCTGCGTTTTAACAAGGTCCCAGTTGATACCAATACTGCTAATTCAAGACCACACTTTGCCAGGAGCAAGGGTAGGGAAACTAAAATGATGTTACATATGAAGGAATCTAGGAAAAAAGCAAAGCAATGGGAGAAATGGATGAAAGGGGTCAAAAGGTAAAAATAGAGTATTACTGCTTCCCTCATTTAAAAAAAAAAAAGCAAAGCAAGAAAGACACTGAGCAGGAAGAAACTTTCAGAGGTGATAGATATGTTTACAGCATAGAATGTGGTGATGAGTTCACGGGTGTATACTTATGTCCAAATTCATCAAGTTGTATACATTAAATACGTACAAAATTTTGTATGTCAATCACGCCTCAAAAGTGACTTTAAAAAAGTTTTACGTCGTCTCCCTCTAACCTCTTCATATATAATTTCTTTTTTTAAAACATAATAAAGAAGTTTATTCTTCCTTAAAAAAGAAGAAGGAGAAGGAGGAGAAGAAGAAGAAGAAAAGAATGAAAGGCAGTGGAGCCAGACAGTGGAGGGTAACGCAGAGCAATCTTGGACATTTCAGCTTTCTATCGGCCACTGTAAATGTTTTAGGAAGGGTGTAATATGATCTAATCTGTGTTTGAGGAAGGTGACCAGCAGCAGCGTGAAGGAGAGACTGGCATGGCAAAGAGATACCTGCCAAAAGTTATTGCAAAAATAGGCAGAGGATGTGAACAGGTTATTCACGTTCTCTCCTCTCTCTCTACTCTGAAACTGGGGCAGAGCTGATTCCACAGGTTGAAATCAAGCTGTGGGAGAAACAGGTATAGATGCTGGAGCCAGGAAATACGGGTGTGTGCAGGAACAGAAGGAGGAGGTGGAAGAACAGGATCCACAAAGGTAGGAGGGAAGTAGGATGGGGAGCTGCATCACTAAGCCTGGCCAAGCCTATCTCTTTACCATGTCTCACGATGGTTTCCTGCTCTCTGTCCCTGCTGCTCTGGGAAGCAGGCACAGTTGTGATGGGTAAAATTTTGAGCACCACCATGGGTCAGATGGTGTCCCCCCCACCCCGCCAAATATGTTGAAGTCCTAACCCCCCAGCACCTCGGAATGTGACCTTATGTAGAAATAGGATTGTTGCAGATGTGACTGGTTAAGACGAGGTCATATTGGAGTATGGTGGGCCCCTAAACCAACATGACCGTGTCCTTATAAGAGGAGGAGACAGGGACACATGAAGGGAGAACGCCATATGACAATGGAGGCAGAGGTTGAAATGCTGCAGCTGCAAAGCAAGGAACTCCAAAGACGGATGGCCACCACCAGAAGCCAGGCAGAGGCAAGGACAGATTCTCCCACATAGGTTCCGGAGGGAGCATGGCCCTTGACACCTGGATTCAGACTTCTAGCCTCCAGAACTGTGAGACAATGCAGTTCTACTGTTTTAAGCCATCCAGTCTGTGGCAGCCCTAGGAAACTAATACAACTACCCACTGCAGTATAGGTAAATTCGCTTACAAATTACATGTATATGTACCACTGCAGTATAGGTATATTCACTTATAAATTACATGTATATGTACCACTACATGTATATGTGTTTAAAAACACAAAAACAGAATTTTAAAGGATGGGATATATTGGTTACACAATATTTTTAAATTATTTTTACTTCATTAATGATATAAAAAATTCTTATCAAGCAATAAAAAGACATGGAGGAAACTTAAATGCATATTACTAAGTGAAACCAATCTGAAAAGGCTACTTACTGTATGATTCCAATTATATGACATTCCAATTATATGACATTCTGGAAAAGGAAAACGATGGATACAGTAAAAAGATCAGTGGTTGCCAGGGGTTGGGGGATGGGGAAGGATGAATGGGTGGATCATAGAGGATTTTTAGGATAGCGCAGTTACTCTGTATGATACTGTGATGATGGATACATGTCAGTATACATTTGTCCAAAACCATAGACTGTACAATACCAAGGGTGAACCCTAGTTTTCATGGACTTTGGTTGATTGTGATACATCAATGCAGGTTAATCAGTTTTAATGAGTGTACCATTCTGTCGATAATGGAGGGGACTGTGCCTGTGTGGGGGCAGGGGATGAATGGGAAATCTCGATAGCATCCTCTCAGTTTTGCTGTGAACCCCAAACTGCTCTAAAAAATAGTCTTTAAAAAGAAGATCTTTCAGTGAGCAGTGTTATTAAATAAGCTTCATTATTTTTAAAAATCCTGGTTAAATATCATGACACAGAAATGCAAAGATATACTTCTAAGTTCAATTATTTTCCGTGGAAGTTTTCTCTTAATCACTGTCATTACCAAAATATAAAATTTAAAAACAATGTCCAGTTTCAAATGGAAGAATTGCATCATTGCCTATACTTATTCCAATTATGCAAAACTTTTGTTGTCATGTGGCGATTAATTCCCACCTTCCCTAACATCAGTCATTTGTTCTTGCAAACTAATCAGAAAGTGTTACAGTCAATAAGTTTAAAAACCCACTAAAACTCTTCACTGAGAAATTTTAAATCAGTTGAGAAAATTGTTTCCTGGCTTTTTAAGTGTGAACTTGTGAGAGTTATTGCATCTTCTTCAGGAGCAAAATCACATAATGATGGAATGATTTCCATTGACCAGTTTTCAAAATGCCCCTTTCATAGCATGAGTATTTTTGGAAAAGTTGTTACATTATCACTCCTTAAGAGAAATATACTGTTATGCCTTTGAAGAGACATATTTTGTTTGTCTTTTCAGCAACATCTGTTAAGTAGCTTACTACTGAAAGCTTTTTGTTATCACAGAAAAAAAAGAAAATTAGACACCCATCTTTATGTAAAAGAAAAATGCATAATCTTTAAAATGAGCAAAAAGTGAGAGGAATCCCTCTCACTGATTTCAGGACTTATTATATAGCTACAGTGGTACTGACTATGTGGTATTGGTGGAGGGGTAGACACATTGATCAATGAAACAAAAAGGAGAACCCAGAAATTGTTCCACAAAACTACAGCCAACCGATTTTTGACAAAGGTATAAAAGCAACTCAGTGAAGGAAGAATAGTCTTTTCAACAGATTATTCCAGAGTATTTGGATATCCATAGGCAAATAAACAAACAAAAAGAAAATCTAAACATCACACTTTATACAAAAAGTAACCAACTCAAACAGATCACATACTTAAATGTAAAGTGCAAAACATAACTTTAGAAGATAAGATAGGAGAAAATATTCAAAACTTAGGGCTCGGTGAGGAGTTCTTAGACATGACACCAAATGCTCGATTCATAAAAGGAAAACTTGATAAACTGGACTTCATCAAAATTAAAAACTTTTGCTCTGTGAAAGACCCTGTTAAGACAATGAAAACACAAGCTACAGACTGAAAGAGAATATCTGTAAACTACATATTTGATAAAGGACTGGGATCTGGAATATATGAAGAACTCTCAAAATTCAACAGTTAAAAAAAATCTAATTATTTAGATAGTGGGCAAAAGACATGAACAGACGTTTCACTGAAGAGGATACACAGATGGCAAATAAGCCCATGAAGAGATGTTCAACATCATTAGCCATTAGAGAAATGCAAATTAAGACCATGATGAGATCACACACGTGTGAGCACAGCTAAAATTAAAAATAGTGACAGGGACTTCCCTGGTGGTGCAGTGGTTAAGAATCCGCCTGCCAATGCAGCGGACATGGGTTCGAGCCATGGTCCGGGAAGATCCCACATGCCGCGGAACAACTAAGCCCGTGCACCACAACTACTGAGTCCGTGTGCCACAACTACTGAAGCCCGCATTCCTACAGTCCGTGCTCCGCAACAAGAGAAGCCACCGCAATGAGAAGCCTGTGCACCACAACAAAGAGTAGCCCCCGCTCGCGGCAACTAGAGAAAGCCCGCGAGCAGCAACGAAGACCCAACACAGCCAAAAATATTAATTAATTAATTAATTAATTAATTAATTAATTAAAAATAGTGACAAATGCTGGTGAGGATGCAGAAAACTGAATCACTTACACAAACCTGGGAGGAAAGTAAAATGAAACAGCCATTCTGGAAAACATTTTGGCTGGTTCTTAAAAAACTGAATATACAACTACCATACAACCCAACCAACTTGCTCTTGGACGTTTATCCTAGAGAAATGAAAACTCATGTTCACAAAACTGTACTTATGTTTGCAAAAACCTGTACACAAATGTTTATAGCAACTTTATCTGTAATAGCCCAAAACTGGAATGTCCTCCAATGAGTGAAGGATTAAACGTGTGGTGGTTTTCCATCCACACCATGGAATACTACTCAGCAATAAAAATGAACTATTGAAACATGCAACAACCTACATGAATTTCCAGAGAGTTATGCTGAGCGAAGAAGGCTAATCCTAAATGGCTATATACTGTATTATTCTATTTATATAACATTCTTGAAGTGAGAAAATGATAGACACAGAACAGATTAGTGGTTGCCAGGGGCAAAGGAACATGTAAGGGGTGGGAGAGAAGAGGGTATGGCTGTAAAAATGCAACTGTGAGGAATCTTTGTGGTGTTGGAAATATTTTGTACTTTGTATCAGTGTAGATATCCTGATTAGGATACCGTACTATAGTTTTGCAAGCTGTTACCATTGTGGGTAACTGGTTAAAGGGTACATGGGACCTCTAGGTACTTAATTTCTTACAGTGTAAATCTATAATTATCTCAAAATAAAAAGTTTAATTTTTTAAAGTTTCTAATAAATAAATGGATAGATAGGAGTTCTGATATTTTCTGCCCACACCCTAATGAATCATCTTTGGCACACCCAGTATGAGAGATCATTGGCATATGCTGCTAGGCCCGGGGGATAGTCCCTACCCAGTCTTTGGGTCCCTTTAGCTATTCTCAACATTCTCTTGAAGTTATCTTTCTTAAATGCAATCTTGATCATCTTATTTCCCCAAATCATTAGTCTTGACAAATAAGGACCTTCTGGCTTTGGTCCTTTATCCAATATATACACCTGAACACCAAACTACTCAGTTTCCAATGGCGCAAAACCTGTGTGACTGTGACGTACCTGAGAATGGGCACAAAGACCTCTCTATACGCTTATCTTATCTCTAATTAACGTATTTCCTAACTTATCAGGTACCCTAGCACATATGAGGAATGCAACAAATCTTGATTTAAATGTTTATTACCTTTGTTTATTACCTCCTAAGAGTCCAGAGGTGTTGATTCTGTGTTGCATTCAGAACACTAACCTGCGATCACTCCTGCCAGGTACACCAGCCCCACGCGGAGGCCTTTGTGGACCATTTCCAAGGGAATACCCAAAACGAGCTGCATAACAAGATTCCCCAGGATGTGCTGAACTCTGCAGAGACAAACACAGTTGTCAAATATTATGATTAGCCCAGGCAGTTATTTCCTTGGGAGATTAACAGGCATTGATGTGTTGTTTCTAGTTAAGAACTTGCTTAACTTGAATTCCACTTTCCAATTTTTTTAGGCGACTTTTTTAAAAAATAAAATCTTACATGAAGCTTCAATATGTAAAGCAGATAAAAGGACATTTAAGAAGTACACTTTCGTTCTTTGTTTTGGCCGCACCGTGAGGCATGTGGAATCTTAGTGCCCGGATTAGGGATCGAACCCGTGCCCCCTGCAGTGGAAGTGCGGAGTCTCAACCACTGCACCGCCAGGGAAGTCCCAGAAGTATACATTTATTTTATAAGCTCTGTTTTACAACAATTACTGATAATGTCAAACAAAGAGCAATGAGGCTTCTTTAAGGAAAATAAGCTTGCGCTTACGGGGTTTAGATGACAACTGCCATCATATGTCAGCTTCAGCATCTGCTTTTGTTTTGGTTGCACAGTAGTACTGAGAAAATACTAATTCACTCATGTTGAGTTTAAATTTCAATAGATTTTTTTTTTTTGGCTGCGTTGGGTCTTTGTTGCTGAGCGCGGGCTTTCTCTAGTTGCGGGGAGCGGGGGCTACTCTTCCTTGCGGTGCGTGAGCTTCTCATTGCGGTGGCTTCTCTTGTTGCGGAGCACGGGCTCTAGGTTCGCGGCCTTCAGTAGTTGTGGCTCGCGGGCTCTAGAGCGCAGGCAAAGTAGTTATGGTGCACGGGCTTAGTTGCTCAGCGGCATGTGGGATCTTCGTGGACCAGGGCTCGAACCCGTGTTCCCTGCGTTTGGAGGCGGATTCTTAACCACTGCGCCACCAGGGAAGCCCCGAAATTTCAACAGATTTTTAAACAACCTGTCTTGGAAGTTCAGGATAGTCTTTAATGAAACAGATGGGAAGAGAAATTTCATTCCCAGTTCTACATTAAAGAGGTTTTTTTTTTCAAGTTTACCAGAATGAAAAAAAAAAAGTTTACCTAGTAACAGTAGCTAAAGTTGGTATCTCCCATGTACCATAATTTGCATATAACATTTTTGAGTACAGATGCTTTTTATTATATTTTTTAAATAGGGGAAAATATTTTTAAGTGAAATTCACATTATTTTACTTGTCAAACCCCACAAGCATCTCTGGAGAATCTCTGAATGTAATTTAGCAAATTCCCACGTTACAGTAATCCTTAATTTACTTGCCATGTAGCACAATGCTTTATTTTTTTTTTAAGAGATTTTGGGTTAAACCAAAAAGTTAAAATATAACACAGGTGTTGAAACTTCCACAAAGTGCAGCCACTTTCATATTAGTTTTAGGGATTGTGTTTTTGAATTCTAATTTACTTAACAGATATCCAGCAGACCATTGAAGGGGTTCTCTGGGCAAACCCTACAGAACAGATTACTTACCTTTAGGCCACATGTGCATCCAGCCACAACTATCACTGTACAAGCCATCTTCAAAGACATGTGAGAAGGAACACGTAATTCAGCACAGAACAGTCTAGCCAGGACAGTTATAGCAATCTTATGGAGACCTCAGACATAAACAGGTTTTTGAAATATGTGCACCTTGTGAATTGGAACAAGAAGTTCAAAGAAAGCTATCCCATCCTGTCCTCTGGGAACAGTGTGAGGACAAAGTGACTAATAGCACAAAACCCCAAAGAATCACCCCAAGCACTCTTTCTGCTGCTCAACAGCTAGAGTAGAAGTGGCATAATGCTGAGATCCTATCATATGCCCAGAAGAGAAATACTAATTTTTTTCATCCAAATTCTATGCACCCTTCAAGGTCCAACTTGAATCCATGTCAGCTGTGAAGCCATCCCCATCCTCATCATCCCCTTTTTCTGTTTATATTTCTGTAGTTAATCCAACATCCATTTCTTTATCCCTTGTCTACCTCCTCTAGTGAGGGTAGAAGAGCTGGTATTGATTTTCCCAATCTCTCAGTGAGGATAGAAGATTTTCCCAATCTCTCTTAGCTAGGGGTAGCCAGGTCACGTAGTCCTGGCCAATGAGACGCAGGTAAGAACACTGCTAGGAGACTTTTAAGAGAGCCTCTATCTAAACAAAAGGGATAGATGTCACCAGTACCTGGTACTACCTCTTCCCCCTTCCTGCTTTGAATGCAGAGCTACAGCAGCCAACTTGCAACCATGACAGAAAGGCGAAGGGAAAAGCAGAGATGTCAGCACAGGATCAAGAGTCCTGGCTTCATTAAACAGATGAACCAACCAGCTACTGCTGGGCTTCTTGTATGGGCAAAAGATTTACCTACATTTGTTTAAGCCCCTGTTACATTTTCTTGTCACTTGCATCCAAAAGCATCCCTAATTTATACAACCCCATATGTGACATGTCCTACACAGCCTTGCGAATTCTTTTTGAGCGCCTTACTATATGTGTCAGACACTGTAAAAATTGTTAAAAGCACTGTCTTATTTAATCACAGCAACCTTATGAGGTAGGTACTATTACCCCGTTTTAGAGATGTGGAAACTGAGGCACAAAGAGGTTAAATAACTACAGTATACTGTAATACTGTACTGCCTTGCATTACTATTTAATTGACTGTTCCCCCTTATAATTTTAAAGTCTTTGAGTGCAGAAGCCACATTTGCTTCGAACATACTTGTTAAAGGGAAAACTAAAGTGTGGAAGTATCCACAGAAATGGGGTAATTGGTGATTTTGTCCCTAACTTGTCAAGCCTCTGAGCCCTGTGTCCTGCCATGGATCCCTATTTAGCCACTGTCCAGAGTTATCTTTCAAGGTCCAGGGCTGGGTAGGTTGCATACATGAAGTTGGCCTCATCTGAAACCCCAGGAGTCCACCAGAGAGGAGGGGCCAGCAGCAAGCTGCTCACTGTCTGCAGTGGGCATGGTGAATCACGGATTCTGAGCAAGGTCACTGAAGGCTATTAGCATTTAAGAAACTGTAAGCAGGGACTTCCCTGGTGGCACAGTGGTTAAGAATCCGCCTGCCAATGCAGGGGATGCGGGTTCGAGCCCTGGTCCAGGAAGATCCCACATGCCGCGGAGCAACTAAGCCCGTGCGCCACAAATACTGAGCCTGCGCTCTAGAGCCCGTGAGCCACAACTACTGAAGCCTGTGCACCTACAGCCCATGCTCCTCAACAAGAGAAGCCACAGCAATGAGAAGCCCGCGCACCACAACAAAGAGTAGCCCCCACTCGCCACAACTAGAGAAAGCCCACGGGCAGCAACAAAGACCCAACGCAGCCAAAAATAAATAAATAAATTTTTTTAAAAAACTGTAAGCAAAAATGGCAGGCTCTACATCACCTATTGCTTGTATTATTCTAAATGAACATTATTATACACTCATCGAAATGCTCATGAAATAATTTTTTAAGTGTTTGGCAGAGGTGGGGAGGATGGCACTGATGATTCACATTTTCAAAGGAACATTTAACAACATCACACAGCTTGAGGAACACACTTTTGGTTTGGTAACGATTTCTCCTCTCATTAATATTCCTACAGACATACCAATATTAGGCAGTTACAATGCAATACAAAGTACACTGGACCTAGAGTTAGCACTAATGGGTTGAGATCCTCACTCTACAACTTAGCTGTGTGACACGGAGCAAGAGACTACATCCCGTAAGCCTCACACACGAAACAGCAGGAGTAATACATGCCTCCTAGGGTTGCCATGAGGATCAAACAAGATTATGGACGTGAAAGTGCCTGATCAATAATAAAGCACCGAACAAATGCTCGGGGTTACAATGACTTATAGTCACCTCTGACATCAGTGACTTAACTGTCAGTCCTTACCCAGCATGCACCAGCATGTATGAGATAAACCTCCAGGCTTCCTCCCTCTTCTCAGGACTGTAGATAAAGGGACTCTCCAAGATGCCCGTGTCCAAGGTGATCCACTGTTTCTGCGGCTTCCACACAGCATAGTAAATAAACGCTGCCAGCTGACAGGGAGGGGCAGACACAGACGTTAACCACACCTTCTGCAGAGAGAGGCCCCATTAAAGCCCACGGGCACTACCTCTGTTTCAAACAATTAGCTCTCAAGAGGGCCACTCCCTAGCATGTGCTCAGAAGATGACAGGAATTCAATTCCCTGCCATATATCTGACCATACAACTGTGGGCACTTCCTCCAGCGATTAGGAGCAGCTGTAGACCAAACTGCAAAGAAGAATCTTTCGAACCCACTTTCCCCTCTTAAATACCCACTGCCCTCATCTTCCCAAACTCACTATTTGGTCGTTCATTTACAACTTAATATGAAATTAAGTCACTGCTGGCTTCTGAAGAATAGAGGAGGGAAAGGGAAAAATAGTAACTTTACAGTGGAGAAACCTGGCAAATATGACCTTAACCAAGTGATGAAGGTTAATGTCACAGGGATGTCATGTGGATGTCCCCTATCCTCTGCTCCCTGACGTGATCTGATGAGAAGGGTACTTCACTTCTGTGGTCTTCCTCCCTCAAACCCATAACTTCAGTCTAATCACGAGAAAAACATCAGACAAACCCAGATTGGGGGACATTCTACAGGATACCTGGCCAGTACGCCTCAAGACTATCAAAGCCATGGAAAGCAAAGACTGAAACTGGTAAGTGGACTTCGCCTCCCCAGGAGCGGTGCGTCCGTGCCCGAGCCTCGCGGGTCGGCGGCAGCAGCACAGGGCGGCGGAGCCCGAGGGGTAGGGGCAGGGGCAGGGGCAGGGGCAGGGGCAGGGGCAGGGGCAGGGGCGGGGCGGCTGCCGCCACGGCCGGGAGTCAGGACACATTCGACGCCATCGTGATGGCGGATGAGAGGTTTCACGGGGAAGGGTATCAGGAAGGCTATGAAGAAGGAAGTAGTTTGGGTATGATTGAAGGAAGGCAGCATGGCACGTTTCATGGAGCTAAAATCG
Source organism: Eubalaena glacialis (assembly GCF_028564815.1). NCBI lineage: Eukaryota > Metazoa > Chordata > Mammalia > Artiodactyla > Balaenidae > Eubalaena > Eubalaena glacialis. The sequence continues at coordinate 163,690,819 of NC_083718.1, read as the reverse complement.
GATCTGAGATCAGGTGCTACCAAGGTTTCGCTTTTGCTCAGAGATGTCTCCTGCACGGCTAGGCCACTGAGAAAGACAGCAAATAGATGAAGGTCTTAGAATCGTTGATTGCAATGATTCAGAAATTCCCTTATGATGACCCTACTTAGGATAAACTTCACGAAGACTTAGACAAAATTAGAGGGAAATTTAAGCAGCTTTGTCCATTACTAAACGTTCAGCCCGACTTTAAAATTAGTACGGAAGGTTCTGGACTTCATTTTGATGACAGACGAACAGACAAAACATCAAGGAACAGATGTTCGTATGTTAAGTGTCCAAAAATGTGGTTAAAGGCAAAACAATGATGGGGGATTCAGTGTTTTGCAGGGAGGGTTCCAGCTTGGCCGGTGAAAGGGCTTCCTTCCCCCGAGGTCTGCCTGCATCGCCTCGGTGCCCCCCAGAAGGCCCTTCCGCGCAAACCCGTCTTTTGTTGGGCCCCGTCTGCTCTGCAGTCTGAACGCAGCCCTGGCAGAGCCCTCGCCGGGCTGCTGTCTCTGATCCAGGGTCCAGGCCGTTGGCTCACGGTTTCTCGCCACCTGGCAGGCCTGGCTGGATATAGACTCAGGTTGGCTCTGGATAGGATAAACCTCCCATTTACCCACCCGCCCCCGGGCTTTGGTCAGTGCTCAGAGGGACAGTTTTTTTAAAAATGAGAGCCACAGGGTTGACACGAAGCAGGTTAATGGGAAAGAGTGATGGGTACTGTGACATTTATTGACCCTTGAGATGCGCCAGTGCTGTGACCTGCTTCTCATGTTTTATTTAGTCCCTTCAGGAGCCCATGAGGTGGGCATTATTCCTGTTTTATAGTTGAGGAAACGGAGTCCCAAGAGACTGCCTGGTCCAAGGGCAGCGGGCGGCAGAGTTGGGAATCCAACCCCCATCTCCTGGTGCCCGCTCTGGAACCCACGGTCGCACCCACAGGCTCGGGGTCCCTGCCCGCAGATCCCCGCTGTGCCCCGTGGAGCCCTGGGGCGTCGCCTGTGGCCATGGACGTGGGCGTCTGGCTGAGAGGAGGAAAGGCCAGCCCTGTCCCCAGGGAGCTCAGACGTGCTCTTCCTGTGTCCCCGGGTGGATGGGGCTCTGCAGCATCAAAAATGGTCAAGGGGAGGGGATTTTAAGGCCACCGCTCTATGTGCAGAAACTTTGGAGCCGTACTGCAGCCTTCCTTTTAGTGTGAGTTCTCTGTCTTCTGCCCAGACTTAAAGGCATCGTCTATACGTGGTGAGGTCCCGGCAGGCCAGTCCCCCGTGAGATGCATGGCTCCCGGGCGTTTCTCTGCAAGTGATGGCCCGTGTCCAGGCCCCTCGGGCACCCCGGCCAGAGCCCTCTCCCCACCCGCTACTGACCCAGGGAGCAGATCTGAAAGCCGTGAGTGAAATTAGCACACGGGTAGCCGTGAATCCGCTCCAGATTTCAAAATCATTCCAGAGCATCTGGGTAGACTGTGCTCCCCTGGCAGCTGCTGGGGGGTCTCTGCAGGGCCTGGGACGCTGGCCCTCACCATGTGCCAAGGAGGAAGAAACGGCTTCTAGTTGTTGGAGGACAAGACTCCACCTTTATCCTGCTCGGCCGTCTTATGTGTGTCTTGCTGTAGGTTCCTGGCCTGCAGTCCCAACCTCAGTTCTGCGGAGCCCAGGGCTGGGCGCACAGCCTCAGATGTGCCTTCGTACAGACACCAGCAGCGCTCATCTCTGGCTGGTGGGATGAAAGGGCTTTTGTTGTCATTTTCCTGGGTGGATTTTTGTGTTTCCTAAACTATCTGTTTGGACAATGTATTATTTTTATAATTGGAGAAAAAATAAACAGCATATTTTAAAGCAAAAAAAAAAAAAAAGACTGAGAAACTGTCACAGATCAGTCCCACAGGGGGGAATGTGAAAACTAAATGCAGCATGATACCCTGGGTTCGAGGGTACAAGAGGGACAGAAAGAGGACACTAATGGAAAATTTGGTAAAAGCCAAATTAAGCCTGGAGTTTAGTTAATACTAATATACTAATATGAGTTTCTTAGTTTTGACAAATGTACTATGGAAATATAAGATATTAGCAATGGGAGAAATTGTGTGAGGGATATACAGGAACTCTCTGTACTATCTCTGCAAATTTTCTGTAAAGCTAAAATTATTCCAAGATAAAAAATTTGTTTTAAAAAAGAATTTTTTTTTTTTTTTGGCCATGCCATGTGGCTTGTGGGATCTTACTTCCCCAACCAGGGATCAAACCCAGGCCCCTGGCAGTGAAAGCGTTGAGTCCTAACCACTGGACTGCGAGGGAATTCCCAAATTTGTTTAAAAATTTTTAATTAGGGAATTCTCTGGCAGTCCAGTGGTAAAGAATCCACCTTCCAATGCAGGGGATGTGGGTTTGATCCCTGGTTGGGGAACTAAGATCCCACATGCCGTGGGGCAACTAAGCCCGTGCGCCACAACTAGAGAGAAGCCCGCACGGTGCAACAAAAAAAAAGATCTTGCATGCCACAACTAAGACCCAACGCAGACAAAAAAATTAATTAAATAAATAAAATAAATTTTTTTTAAAAATGGCCTTTGGCCTTCAACTGTAAGTCTTACCCCCAGGTCTCCAGTCCTGGCCTACCCTGTAGAGTTTAAACTTGCCAAGCCTCCACAATTACATGAGCCAATTCCTTAAAATAAATCAATCTCTCTCTCTCCATATACATGTGTATGTAGATAGATGATAGATAGATAGATAGATAATGTGTGTGTGTATGAGGCTGTATACATCCTATTGGTTCTGCTTCTTTAAAGAATCCTGACTAATACAGTCCCTGATAAGGAAGTTGAGGCATCAGTGGGAATTAAGAGGATGACATTAGGGACTTCCTAATGGCCCTAAAGTCACACCCCACAGGCAGCCATCCTCTGTCAATTCCTTTATGAGACATCATGGTGTGGGAGAAAAAGTTGGGTGAGATGAGGCTCAGGAGAAGCCCAGTCCTGGCCAAATAACTAAGTATGTGGCCTTGGGCAAATCGCCCCACGTCTCTGGGCCTTGCACTCTTTTCTGGAAAACAAAAGGGCTGACAAGACCAGAGTCTGAAACCCACTACATGCTGCACATAGTAGACATCATTAGAGGATCCCATTTTTCTCCTACTGAAATCTGGAGGCAACCTATAATTCTTCTAAACATATGGCTCCTGATAGACCTTACCAATCAATCAAAGTTGGTTCATGAGATCAAACCAATTTGCAACCCCAAAATTATTTGATTTCTAAAGTCCCCACAAACTAAAATGAAACGAAACCACTAAAACTGTGGTCACTGCTGGGCAGGGGAGTTGTTTGAAAAATAAAACTCAACCCTTGGCTAAAAGTGACTGGGAACATAAGAAAAACCTGGGAAGGGAACTCTGGAGAGGGTGAGGTCGAGTTCTGTGTGTGCTGTACTTGCCATCGCCAAGCTCACCTCTTACGTTTTCCAGTCTCTTATCTAGACCTGATCTAAAGCCCCAGTGTGTGTGTACAACTCCCCAGCGGTCCTTGCACCAGTGCCCACCATCCCGAATGCTTACCTCAGCAATGCTGATGGAGATGATGAACACAGGGGGCGGGAGGCAGTTAGCTCTTTCCAGGTATGTTCTTCGCATCGGTTCAGGAAGCATCCATTTTGAGACAATCCTGTGGACCTTTTTAGGCTTGAAGGGATCTTTACCTGCCCTGTACTCTCTCATTTTCTCCTCTTCCAGCATTTCTTTCATCTCTCTATCCCTATTCAGATTCACATCCTCTTCCATCTCCAAATTATGAGCAGCAGCCATTGTCCTGGGTCCACCCTCCACCTGAAAGGGACATGAATGTCAGGGAAAAACAGATGACCCTATAGTTTTTGGGCCATGGCTCTTTCCTGGGCTCTCTGGCACAACCATTGGTTTCCAATGCATTTCCTGTGTGTTAATAGAAGGCAGCTGAAGATCTGGTGCCCAAATACACATAATATCCATACCCTTGTCACCAGTGTGTAATGGTGAAAAAGTACTAGAGTCTCCCCAATTGAGGGAGAGGACTCCCCAGAAGTCATTTATGGATTCACCTACTGACACCACCCAAAGGATGGACTGGAACTTTGGGATGGCAACTCTACCTCATACACCAATTCCTTCCCCTCTGCCACTGACTCTCAAAGCAACCATTAGTGTAAGAAGTAGCTTTGCCACGAGGTGATGTATCTCAGAGCCCAAACCACGCTCACTGCATAACTGAACTCAGTTTTGTGCAGCTTAAGTAAATAATCTCCTTTCCCTTCTTAGTTTCATCTTGCTTCTGCTCCCAGGCCAAACACAGATCTCTAGTTTCTGATTCAGAATCAAAAATGATTTACTGAGCATTGACTATATATCAGGTACTATGCTAGGGGCCCCATTATAGGTTAAAAAATTCACTTCCCATTCCCCCCTCAAAAATGATCTAAACCCACATCTTCTCCTTCTAAATTATCAGTGTCCTTTCTAAAATGCCACCCTGCCCATTCTGTAGCACTTGGGAGTTAAGTAGACCCTTCCTTACTGGTTCTCCAGATACAACATTAGCACCCTCGCTAAAACACATCTTCCCAACAATTCTCTGACATCTGACACTCTTGGCTGAGTTCCTACTAATTTCCACATCCAGTATTCCCTTGAACTCAATCTTCAACATCCAAACACTCAAGGACTTATTCAACAGATATCTGTTGAACACCTACTCTGTATCAGGCCACCATCTCTATCCCAAAGTGTTTAAAATGTCATGCAGGAGGCTGAGGTCAATAAAAATTACACAAATAATTGTACAGTTACAGCTGTGCTAGGTGATACCAAGCAGATACATAGGTTACTGAGGCAGCATGTCTGTAACAGTGAGGCCTGCTCTACATACTCTTTCCTCTCCCTGTGTCATGGTGCTAGCTGTACTGTCCTTCTCCTTTTGGTTTAGTTCTGTTATATTTTACTTCCGGTTGAACTATTTAAATCTTTCAATCAAATGTTTTCAGGTCAAAAAAAGGGGTGGGGGAGGCTCAAATATATTAAGGAAAAAAAATAATGTTGCCAGATACTACATAGAGTACAATCCAATTTTTGTAAAAAGTAATATATTGTTACACAGGAAAACATCTGGAGAATTAACCATGATTATATCTGCATGATAGGATTTCACTAGATTTTTGCCCTCTATGCAGGAGTAGGTACAGATTTTGTGTACTCTGAAGCTTAAACAATTTGGGAGGGGGGTTTCTTTGGAAAAAATAATATAAAATTAAAATTACAAAATAAAAAAATTATAAATGTACACTGCTTTAGAAGGAGCCCATGCAAGTAGAATCTGAAGCTTAAGCTTTATTAGTTTCACAAGTAATCCAGCCAAAACAATCCTAAAAAAGAAAAACAAAGCAGGAGGTATCACACTCTCTGATTTCAAACTATATAAAAAGCCACAGTAATCAAAACAATATGGTACCGGCACAGAAACAGATAGACACATAGATCAATGGAACTGAATAGAGAGCCCAGAAATGAACTCATACTTATACAGGCAATTAATCTACAACAAAGGAGGCAAGAATATACAATGGGGAAAAGATGGCCTCACACCACATACAAAAATAAACTCAAAATGGATTAAAGACTAAAATGTAAGACCTGAAACCATAAAACTTCTAGAAGAAAACACAGGCAGTTTGCTATTTAACATCAGTCTTAGCAATATTTTTTTGGATATGTCTCCTCAGGCAAGGTAAACAAAAGCAAGAATAAACAAACGAGACTACATCAAACTAAAAAGCTTTTGCACAGCAAAGAAAACTATCAACAAAGGAAAAGGCCACCTACTGAATGGAAAAAGATGTTTTCAAATGATATATCCAACAAGGGGTTGATATCCAAAATATACGAAGAACTCATACAATTCAACATCAAAAAAACAAACAACCCGATTGAAACACGGCCATAGGGAGAGATTGGTTCAAGATGGTGGAGTAGAAGGACATGCTCTCACTCCCTCTGGTGAGAGCACCGGAATCAAAACCGACTGCTGAACAATCATCAACGGGAAGACACTGGAACTCACAAAAAAGATACCCCACATCCAAAGACAAAGGAGAAGCCACAGTGAGACAGTAGAAGGGGCACAATCACAATAAAATCAAATCCCATAACTGCTGGGTGGGTGACTCACAAACTGGAGAACACTTATACCACAGAAGTCCACCCACTGGAGTGAAGGTTCTGAGCCCCACATCAGGCTTCCCAACCTGGGGGTCCGGCAACGGGAGGAGAAACTCCTAGAGAATCAGACTTTGAAGGCTAGCGGGATTTGATTACAGGACTTTGACAGGACTGGGGGAAACAGAGACTCCACTCTTGGAGGGCACACACAAAGTAGTCTGCATATCGGGACCCAGGGGAAGGAGCAGTGACCCCATAGGAGACTGAACCAGACCTACCTGCTAGTGTTGGAGGGTCTCCTGCAGAGGCAGGGGGTGGCCGTGTCACACTGTGAGGACAAGGACACTGGCAGCAGAAGTTCTGGGAAGTACTCCTTGGCGTGAACCCTCCCAGAGTCTGCCATTAGCCCAACCAAAGAGCCTGGTACGATCCAGTGCTGGGTTGCCTCAGGCCAAACAACCAACAGGGAGGGAACCCAGCCCCACCCATCAGAAAACAAGCAGATTAAAGTTTTACTGAGTTCTGCCAACCAGAGCAACACCCAGCTATACCCACCACCAGTCCCTCCCATCAGGAAACTTACACAAGCCTCTTAGATAGCCTCATCCACCAGAGGGCAGACAGCAGAAGTGAGAAGAACTACAATCCTGAAGCCTGTGGAACAAAAACCACATTCACAGAAAGATAGACAAGATGAAAAGGCAAATGGCTATGTACCAGATGAAGGAACAAGATAAAACCCCAGAAAAACAACTAAATGAAGTGGAGATAGGCAACCTTCCAGAAAAAGAATTCAGAATAATGACAGTGAAGATGATCCAGGACCTCAGAAAAAGAATGAAGGCAAAGATCGAGAAGATGCAAGAAATGTTTAACAAAGACCTAGAAGAATTAAAGAACAAACACCTAGAAGAATTAAAGAACAAACAGAGATGAACAATACAATAACTGAAATGAAAAGTACAGGTTTCTGGTACCTGACTGTACTGCTGAACTGAATGAATAAGCATTTTCAGAACTCTAATGAAAAACTGATGAGCTCATAAAAGTGCTAACAAAAGATCAAGATGAAAAAAAAAAAATTAATTACATGGGACTGAGTGAACTGATGAGGATGAGTATAGTTTTTGTGACTTTCTGGTTGAATTTAAAAAAAGAAAAAATCCCACAAGAACTCAGAGGCAAAGAATATACAAATCAATTTTCACTGCAAAGTAAAGGAGCTGTTACAGTGGAGGATTACTGGACTGAATGTCAATATTATGACATAGTATGAGTGTGTTTCATGTTTGGTAATTGCAATCATTGTTGCTTTTGTTGTGGTCATCCATGTACAATGCTTGGTGTCAGTCTATTTATCTCTTGTAAAAAAAAAAAAAAAAAAACACCAAAAAAGAAAAAAAAAAAAAAAATCACTACCTGGCAGCACTCTTGTGAGGATTAAATGGGATCATATACATAAAGAGCTTAGTCCAGCGTGTGTAGGAGGTGCTCATTAAACAGTTATCATAATTGGTTTCTTTTCCTCACGTCCCTCCTGCTCTTCTTTCTTGTTCTCCTTCCCTCTTCTCTTCCTTCTCACTATTGTTACTGTTGTTTTTGTCATTATATTACTACTGTTAATGCCATATAGCAGCCTTGTTGAATAGGTACAGGGTTTGAAATTCTAGTTCCAGCTCTACCACTTCTTAGCCTTCTTGATTTTGCTGAACTAGGAGTCAGAGGATATATATTTCTGGGCTAAGTCTAATCACAATATCATCTTGCAACGGCAGGGATGCTATACTAGACTGAGACAAATAGCCCATTTTTTTCTCATTCATTAATTACTTTTGAATGCAACCAGCCAGCCTCTAATTCATATATCTCTAAATCTGTATCAGATGAATAGGACTCCCTTTTAGTCATGATTAACACGAGGAGCTTGCTGTCCGGTTGGTCGATTTAGTTGGGAATCTTGCCTATAAGTCACATCCTCCCTCCTATTCAAACAAGAAATCATGGTCATTTGTTTATCCAAACCACTGTTTCATTTCCAGTATTATAGGCCAAAGCAAGCAGACTCTCCAACATCAAATAGTCTCATGAACTCAAATGGTTTTCCTCCCTTGGAGACATATAGCAGTAACACCTCAGGACCATGGAATTGGATCATGGGGTAACTATGGCAGCCAGGAGATGTCTGTGATGCCTGGGTGTTTTCCCAAGCAGCCCATTATCATCTTCTGCCAGCTGCCATATTATAGCAGAAAGGATGAGAACTTGGGATGTGGGTGGATCTGTATTAGAATCTTATCTGTTTGATGGACAGAGAGTTTTCCTTATGTTTTGGTTTCTTCACTTTTAAAACGGGTTGGCAATACCTGAGTTGTTAGTTCTGAGAGTTAGAAATGCTTTATACAGAGTGTCTGACATGATATTTGCCACATGGCACTTGCTCAAAAAAAATCATACTTTCTATTATCGTTAGCTAAATAATTTGTTTTTCACAGTGGTACAAAGGTGGCACTTTTCTTCCAACCAGGTGTGGATAGTTCCAGCACCAGAATGTGAGTTGTGGGCTACCACTCTCTGCCAGACTCTAAGGCTCAGCATCAACTTCACTTCTCAGATCCTTGATGCAGCGTCTCTGCTTTCTCCTGCCCTGGAGAGCCCACTCTGTTGTTGATAGAATCAGAGGGTCTGCAGGGGTTCCCATCCAAGCAGATTGTCTGGCGTTGGCCTCTTTACCTCTCATTACCCAATTAACCATCTTGCAAAGTGTGAAGGGACACATTCCCACTCTCTGTTCATAGTATATGTGTTACCCAAGTATTATTGCATTTAGCAGCATACCTTGTGTATTGGGGTTCTCCAGAGAAACAGAACCAAGAGATTAAATAAATACATAAATAAATTTAAAAAAAAAAATACACTAGAGGGAATCAATAGCAGAATAACTGAGGCAGAAGAACGGATAAGTGACCTGGAAGACAGAATGGTGGAATTCACTGCTGTGAAACAGAATAAAGAAAAAAGAATGAAAAGAAATGAAGACAGCCTAAGAGACCTCTGGGACAACATTAAACTAAACAACATTTGCATTATAGGGGTCCCAGAAGGAGAAGAGAGAGAGAAAGGACCAAGAAAATATTTGAAGAGATTATAGTTGAAAACTTCCCTAACATGGGAAAGGAAATAGCCACCCAAGTCCAGGAAGTGCAGAGAGTCCTATACAGGATAAACCCAAGGAGAAACACGCCGAGACACATAGTAATCAAACTGGCAAAAACTAAAGACAAAGAAAACTTATTGAAAGCACCAAGGGAAAAACGACAAATAATATACAAGGGAACTCCCATAAGGTTAACAGCTGATTTCTCAGCAGAAACGCTACAAGCCAGAATGGAGTGGCATGACATATTTAAAGTGATGAAAGGGAAGAACCTACAACCAAGATTACTCTACCTGGCAAGGATCTCATTCAGATTCGATGGAGAAATCAAAAGCTTTACAGACAAGCTAAAGCTAAGAGAATTCAGCACCACCAAACCAGCTCTACAACAAATGCTAAAGGAACTTCTCTAAGTAGGAGACACAAGAGAAGAAAAGGACCTACAAAAACAAACCCAAAACAATTAAGAAAATGGTAATAGAAACATAGCATACATATCGATAATTACCTTAAACGTGAATGGATTAAATGCTCCAACCAAAAGACACAGGCTCACTGAATGGATACAAAAACAAGACCCATATATATGCTGCCTACAAGAGACCCACTTCACACCTAGGGACACATACAGACTGAAAATGAGGGGATGGAAAAAGATATTCCATGCAAATGGAAATCAAAAGAAAGCTGGAGTAGCTATACTCATGTCAGATAAAATGGACTTTAAAATAAAGAATGTTACAAGAGACAAGGAAGGACACTACGTAATGATCAAGGGATCAATCCAAGAAGAAGATATAACAATTATAAATATATATGCACCCAACATAGGAGCACCTCAATACATAAGGAAACTGCTAACAGCTATAAAAGAGGAAATTGACAGTAACACAGTAATAGTGGGGGACTTTAACACCTCACTTACACCAGTGGACAGATCATCCAAACAGAAAATTAATAAGGAAACACAAGCTTTAAATGACACAATAGACCAGATAGATTTAATTGATATTTATAGGACATTCCATCAAAAAACAGCAGATTACACTTTCTTCTCAAGTGCGCATGGAACATTCTCCAGGATAGATCACGTCTTGGGTCAAAAATCAAGCCTCAGTAAATTTAAGAAAATTGAAATCATATCAAGCATCTTTTCTGACCACAACAGTATGAGATTAGAAATCAATTACAGGGACAAAAAACGTAAAAAACACAAACACGTGGAGGCTAAACAATACGTTACTAAATAACCAAGAGATCACTGAAGAAATCAAAGAGGAAATCAAAAAGTACCTAGAGACAAATGACAATGAAAACACAACAAACCAAAACCTATGGGATGCAGCAAAAGCAGTTCTAAGAGGGAAGTTTACAGCAATACAAGCCTACCTCAAGAAATAAGAAAAATCTCAAATAAACAATCTAACCTTACACCTAAAGGAACTAGAGAAAGAAGAACAAACAAAACCCAAAGTTAGCAGAAGGAAAGAAATCATAAAGATCAGAGTAGAAAGAAATGAAATAGAAACAAAGAAAACAATAACAAAGATCAATAAAACTAAAAGCTGGTTCTTTGAGAAGATAAACAAAATTGATAAACCATTAGCCAAACTCATCAAGAAAAGGAGGGAGCGGACTCAAATCAATAAAATTAGAAATGAAAAAGGAGAAGTTACAACAGACACCGCAGAAATACAAAGCATCCTAAGAGACTACTACAAGCAACTCTATGCCACTAAAATGGACAACCTGGAAGAAATGGACAAATTCTTAGAAAGGTATAATCTTCCAAGACTGAACCAGGAAGCAATAGAAAATATGAACAGACCAATCACAAGTAATAAAATTGAAACTGTGATGAAAAAAATCTTCCAACAAACAAAAGTCCAAGAACATATGGCTTCACAGGCGAATTCTATCAAACATTTAGAGAAGACCTAACACCATCCTTCTCAAACTCTTCCAAAGAATTGCAGAGGAAGGAACACTCCCAAACTCATTCTACGAGGCCACCATCACCCTGATACCAAAACCAGACAAAGATACTACAAAAAAAGAAAATTACAGACCAATATCACTCCTGAATATAGATGCAAAAATCCTCAACAAAATACTAGCAAACAGAATCCAACAACACATTAAAAGGATCATACACCATGATCAAGTGGGATTTATCCCAGGGATGCAAGGATTCTTCAATATACACAAATCAAACAGTGTGATACACCATATTAACAAATTGAAGAAGAAAAACCATATGATCATCTCAATAGATGCAGAAAAAGCTTTTGACAAAATTCAACACCCATTTATGATAAAAACTCTCCAGAAAGTGGGCATAGAGGGAACCTACTTCAACATAATAAAGGCCATATACGACAAACCCACAGCAAACATCATTCTCAATGGTGAAAAACGGAAAGCATTTCCTCTAAGATCAGGAACAAGACAAGGATGTCCACTCTCACCACTATTATTCAACATAGTTTTGGAAGTCCTAGCCACGGCAATCAGAGAAGAAAAAGAAATAAAAGGAATCCAAATTGGAAAAGAAGAAGTAAAACTGTCACTGTTTGCAGATGACATGATACTATACATAGAGAATCCTAAAGATGCCACCAGAAAACTACTAGAGCTAATCAATGAATTTGGTAAAGTTGCAGGATACAAAATTAATGCACAGAAATCTCTCACATTCCTATACACTAATGATGAAAAATCTGAAAGAGAAATTAAGGAAACACTCCCATTTACCACTGCAACAAAAAGAATAAAATACCTAGGAATAAACCTACCTAGGGAGACAAAAGACCTGTATGCAGAAAACTATAAGACACTGATGAAAGAAATTAAAGATGATACCAACAGATGGAGAGATATACCATGTTCTTGGGTTAGAAGAATCAATATTGTGAAAATGACTATACTACCCAAAGCAATCTACAGATTCAATGCAATCCCTATCAAATTACCAATGGCATTTTTTACAGAACTAGAACAAAAAATCTTAAAATTTGTATGGAGACACAAAAGACCCCGAATAGCCAAAGCAGTCTTGAGGGAAAAAAATGGAGCTGGAGGAATCAGACTCCCTGACTTCAGACTATACTACAAAGCTACAGTAATCAAGACAATATAGTACTGGCACAAAAACAGAAATATAGATCAATGGAACAGGATAGAAAGCCCAGAGATAAACCCACGAACCTATGATCAACTAGTCTGTGACAAAGGAGGCAAGGATATACAATTGAGAAAAGACAATCTCTTCAGTACATGGTGCTGGGAAAGCTGGACAGCTACATGTAAAAGAATGAAATTAGAACACTCCCTAACACCATACACAAAAATAAACTCAAAATGGATTAGAGACCTAAATGTAAGACCAGACACTATAAAACTCTTAGAGGACAACATAGGAAGAACACTCTATGACATAAATCATAGCAAGATCCTTTTTGATCCACCTCCTAGAGAAATGGAAATATAAACAAATGGGACCTAATGAAAATTAAAAGCTTTTGCACAGCAAAGGAAACCATAAACAAGATGAAAAGACAACCCTCAGAATGGGAGAAAATATTTGCAAACAAATCAACGGACAAAGGATTAATCTCCAAAATATATAAACATCTCATGCAGCTCAATATTAAAAAAACAAAAACCCAATCCAAAAATGGGCAGAAGACCTAAATGGACATTTCTCCAAAGAAGACATACAGATGGCCAACAAACATATGAAAAGATGCTCAACATCACTAATCATTAGAGAAATGCAAATCAAAACTACAATGAGGTATCACCTCACACCAGTTAGAATGGGCATCATAAGAAAATCTACAAACAACAAATGCTGGAGAGGGTGTGGAGAAAAGGGAACCCTCTTGCACTATTGATGGGAATGTAAATTGATACAGCCACTATGGAGAACAGTATGGAGGTTCCTTAAAAAACTAAAAATAGAATTACCATATGACCCAGCAATCCCACTACTGGGCATATACCCAGAGAAAACCATAATTCAAAAAGACACATGCACCCCAATGTTCATTGCAGCACTATTTACAATAGCCAGGTCATGGAAGCAACTTAAATGCCCATCAACAGATGAATGGATAAAGAAGATGTGGTACATATATACAGTATTACTCAGCCATAAAAAGGAACGAAACTGGGTCATGTGTAGAGACGTGGATGAATCTAGAGACTGTCATACAGAGTGAAGTAAGTCAGAAAGAGACAAACAAATATCGTATATTAATGCATATATGTGGAACCTAGAAAAATGGTACAGATGAACCAGTTTGCAGTGCAGAAATTGAGACACAGATGTAGAGAACAAACGTATGGACACCAAGGGGGTAAAGCAGTGGGGGTGAGGTGGGGGTGTGATGAATTGGGAGATTGGGATTGACATATATACACTAATATGTATAAAATGGTTAACTAATAAGAACCTGCTGTATAAAAAAATAAATAAAATAAAATTCAAAAATTAAAAAAAAAAAAAGAAAGAAAGAAAAACGGCCAGAGGGCCTGAATAGACATTTTTCCAAAGAAGACATACAGATGGTCAACAGGCACATGAAAAGATGCTCAACATCACTAATCATCAGGGAAAGTCAATCAAAACCATAATGAGGGAATTTCCTGGCAGTCCAGTGGTTAGGACTCCACATTTTCACTGACATGGCCGAGGGTTCAATCCCTGGTCTGGGAACTAAGATCCCACAAGCTGTGAGGCGCAGGCCCCCCCCACCAAAAAAAAACACAATTGCGAATCACTTCACACCTTTCAGAATGGCTGTTATCAAAAAGTCAACATAACAAGTGTTGGCCAGAATGTGGAGAAAAGAGAACCCTCATGCACTGTTGGTAGAAATGTAAATTGGTGCAGCCACTATGGAAAACAGTATGGAGGTTCCTCAAAAAATTAAAAATAGAACTACCATATGACCCAGCAATTCCACTTCTGGGCATTTATCCAAAGAGAACGAAAACACTAGAAAAGATATATGCCCCCCTATGTTCATTGCAGCATCATATACAACAGCCAAGATATGGAAGCAACCTCAGTGCCCAGCAGTAGATGAATGGATAAAGAAGATGTGGGGTGTGTGTGTGCATACACACACACACAGGAATATTTGTCAGCCATGAAAAAGAATGAAGTCTTGCCATTTGCAGCAACATGGATGGACCTAGAGGGTATTATGCTAAAAGAAATGAATCAGACAGAGAAAGACAAATACTGTATGATTTCACTTATATGTGTAATCTAAAAGTCAAAACAGGGACTTCCCTGGTGGTCCAGTGGGTAAGACTCCAAGCTCCCAATGCAGCGGACCCGGGTTCAATCCCTGGTTGGGGAACTAGATCCCACATGCATGCCACAGCTAAGAGTCCACATGCCACAACTAAAGATCCCTCATGCCGCAACTAAGACCCGGCGCAAGCAAAATAAATAAATAATAAATAAAAAGTAAAAAGTAAAATAAAAAACAAAACAAATGAACAAACACAACCAAACAGAAACAGAGTCATAGATACAGAGAACAAACAGGTGGTTGCCAGAGGGGTGGTGGTGGGAGGAGGTGAGAAAAATGTGGGAGATTAAGAGGTACAAACTTTCAGTTACAAAATAAATGTCACAGATATGAAATGTACAGTGTGGGGAATACAGTCAATAATTATGTGATAGCTTTGTATGGTGACAGATGACAACTAGACTTTTTATGGTGATCATTTTTAAATGTACAGAAATAACGAATCACTGTGTTGTATACCAGGAACTAACAGTGTTGTAGGTCAATTATGCTTCGAAAACAAAGTCATACAAAAAGAGATCAGATTTGTGGCTACCAAAGGGGTGGGTGGGAGGGGGAATTAGATGAAGGTAGTCAAAGGGTACAAACTCCTAGTTATAAGATAACTAAGTATGAGGAATGTAATGTACAACATGATAAAGATAATGAACACTGCTGTACGTTATAAATGAAAGTTGTTAAGACAGTAAATCCCAAGAGTTATCATCACAAGGAAAAAACTTTTTTTCTATTTCTTTAATGTTGTGTCTATATGAGATGACAGATGTTCACTAAACCTACTGCAGTAATCATTTCGTGATGTATGTAAGTCAAATCATTATGCTGTACACCTTAAACTTAAAAAAAATAAGATAGAATAAAAACAAAGTCATATCTATGAGACCTTTGCTGGACCCTAAAGTCTCAAGCACTGTACTATTTCTTCCCTCCCCTCGTGGCCTAGTGTCTTGAAGGAGGAGTTTGTATCCACTAAACATCTTATCATCTGCATCCCCCATTGAAACTGCTCTGCTGAGTTATGCCCTTAAAACAAGTCCGCTTCAGTCGTGATGTGAGTCCTAAGGAAGTGTGCAGAGCACCCCAGTCTCTTCAAAGCACATCCTCATGCAAATTCTCACGTACTCCTCTGAACAATTCGGGAAGAAAGAAGACAAGCAGTATCTTCCCAATTCTCATCTTCACCCTTCCTAACAGAGCTTCCTGTTGCAATCCCTTCATCCCTGCCTTTCATCCCAACCATATTCCATCGCCTGGCTTCCTTCTCCCACTCCCCAGCCACAGGCCACAGAGGATCCTCTGCACACTTCAACGACTCTGTCATCCTGCAACTGGACTTCTCTAACGTGGTGGAGAAAGACACAGTGTCAGGGTCACTAGAGGTCAGGTACACAGGCTAGACAGACCTGGAAAGTGGTCATGTCTTATTTTTATGGGCAACCCCAGACAACAGCCCTGGACCTGGGACCATGAGCCATAGAATGGGGGTTGCCAGGGGCTGGGGGATGGGGGGAATGGGGAGCTATATGTTTAATTGGTACTATACAGAGTTTCAGTTTGGGAAGATGAAAAAGTTCTGGAGATGGATGATGGTGATGGTTGTACAACAGTGTAAATGCAGTGAATGCCATGAACTGTACACTTAAAGACGGTAAAAATGGTAAATTTTATGTCATGTATATTTTACCACACACACAAACACACACAAACTAAACAATAATATTAAATTTTCAAGGTCACTGTGAAGACTAGATAGACTATACTGTTTGTCACCAGCATGGGCTTAATCAACGGTATCCAATGCTACTGATATTTTCAGCTTAGTCCAGTGTATCTAAACTTCCTAAATGGCCCAAAATGAAGTTTTTCACTGGAATTTTTTTTAAAGTCATGAGCCATAGAGCCAGATGACTGGGATTAAAACACAGCTCTACAACCTATCAGCTGTAAAGTAACCTTAAGTAAGTCACTTAAATTCTCTGAGCCTCAAATTACATTTTTTAAGAATTGTGGTAAAATAAACATAAAATTAACCATTTAAAAGTGTACAATCCGGTAGCATTAAATACATTTGCAGTATTGTGCAACCATCACGACTATGTAGTTCCAGAACTTTTTCATCACCCCAGACAAAACCCCCATACCTATTAAGCAGTCACTCCCCATTGCCCCCTCCCTCCAGCCCCTGGCACCCACTAATTTGCTTTCTGTCTCTATGGATTTACCTATTTTAGATATTTCATGTAAATGGAATCATAAAATATGTGGCCTTTTGAGTCTGGCTTCTTTTACTTAGAAAAGTCTTCAAGGTTCATCTGTGTTGTAGCATGTATCAGTACATCATTCCTTTTTATGGCTGAATAATATTGCATTGTATAGATAGATATACAAACAAAACCATATTGTTTATCCATTCATCTGTTGAAGGGCATTTGGATTGTTTCCACCTTTTGGCTACTGTGAATAGAGCTGCTATGAACATTCCCATACAAGTTTTTATTTGAATACCTGTTTTCAATTCTTTTGAGTATATACCTAAGAGTGGAATCGCTGGGTCATATGGTAATTCTATGTTTAATTTATTGGAAAATCTTCAGATCCCATTTCAAAGTCGGGATCATGATAGCACTTACCTCATAGCATTATGGGGAAAATTATTTGAGACAATGCATGTAAAGCACTTAGAACAGTTTCTGGCACATAGTGAACGCTCCACAATTATTAGTTATTACTGGCTATGGATGGATGGATGAGTGGGTATGTGGATGGATGGATGGACAGATGGAAGGGATCGGGCTGAGTCTGGGGTCTGTTTTCACGGTGCAAGTTACTAGGAATCAGGTCACAATTCATTTTCAAATGTATTCCATTAGGCAAGGTCCCACATTACAATAGGTTATATCCAATAAATTTAGGGAAGAAGAGAATTCCCCTTTTATTTATTTTTCCCCAGTAACTTTGCTGAAAATAAAGGCTTCTTACCTCCCACTTACCCAGCCTCCCAGGGTCAGACATTAAGTCTGTAGAGATAACTGTTTTATTAATTTTCCTTGCATATTGATGATTATTTATAGTTTCTTTCATGTCTCATAAATGGCAAAACGAGTATGGATTTAAGATCAGCAGCTCTTAAACACAAATATTAAGGCATTTTAAAAAATAAGTTCAATTAGGAGTGATTAACATTGTGTTAATAAGCCCTATTGTAAATTTAAATATCATACATGATCATTTCATGAGGAAAGTTCCACATTGTGAATAACACAACTTTATCTCTATAAAAGGAGCTAGAAAAACAAGGATTACATTTCCCCGCAATTTTTCTCTTTTTTCCAGATTTCAAAATTTCCAGAAATGTTACGACTTCAAGCCCATCATTTTAGATATTTTAGTGAAATATGTTTCCTGTGCTGCAAAGGTATATGACCCATTCAGTTTAGCTAAGACTCACTGTGTGTCTGCTTTCTTCCTTGGCACGTGCAGTAAAGGGATCTGACATCTAGACCTACCTACTGTGGATTCCAGAAATAGATGAACATGTTGGTAGTGATGGTGGCATTTTGATTTGACCTCTCTTCTCGGTCAGACACTGTCACGCTCTGACTTCCGTACCTGTCTGCGTGCCTGTTCCTTGAGGACAGAGGCCTCTCTCTGGTTCATCTCATCTCCAGCATCTAGCGCTTGATGTTCACAGGCGCTGCTTCTAGTCTGACATTCCCCATCCCTGCCATTCCTGTTTATCTTCTGCATCCACACCTGAGTTTCTGAGCACAATTCACCACATTGGAAACATTACTGACCAGACTGGCAACAATGAAAAAGACTGATTCATACTTACAAGGCTGTGTGGAAATGGGTGCAGTTTATGAGGTGTAAATTGATGCAGCCTTTTCACAAGGCAATTGGGCAGTATCTATAAAATATGAAACGCATATACCTTTCAACAGAACCTTTCTACTTCTAGAAATCTATGCTACAAATGTATTTGAGCGAGTACTCAAGGCTATCTTTCAAAGATGTCCAGTGCAGAACTATTCACAGTAGTGAAAAATTACAAAGAACCTGAATGTCCTTTAATCGGGTTGTATTTTCTGATAGTTCTACTTCTTAGGTAGTTCATCCTTACACTGTGCTGAAATCTGCTCACCAGCCCTTCTGCTCCTGGGTAAAAGGTTTCCCTCTCTAGGGCCTCACAAAGCAAGTCTAATCTAAGATCATGTCATTAATTGTGTAGGTGTGGCCTGTATACTCCATGGGTTCTATAGGTCATAGTTGGGATAGAATATCTGAATTTTCTAGATTACCAGAATTTTCAGAGGCTCAGTTTGACAGCACAAGAGCCTCAAAACAAGCCAGCAATGATTACAACACATTATAGTCTCACAGAGATATAAAAACATTCACAGCTATCAAATTATTTACTTGGTCACTCTCATCACAGTGTTACTCATTGAGTGAAATTGTTTACTACACTGACTGTGCTTTCTTACTCATTAAGCAAAGATCATGCAGGTTTCTTGAGCTTTCTTTAATGTTGACTTGATATTATGCCTCACCTCCTACCTCTTATCTGCAGCAAGTGGCTGCCAACTCTTTGTTGAAATACACACGCACACACACACACACATTCAGATCAAATGTGGGTGGCACTGCCGTGAAATGTTCTCATCCTACCCTTAGGGAACAACTGGGGATAGATTGTTAAAAAGAATGTTGGAAGAGTAGAAAAGACTCATAGCCTTCTGGTTAAAAATGGAGACGTTCAAGAACCAAAGACCTTCCCTTCAAGTTAGCAATTATTCCTAAGAAGAGGAAAAGTGGAAAGAACTTTCCTACTTCCTGACCTTACCTGGTATAAGCACTGCTCGTGTTACAAGTCATGGAGCCAGTGTGTTGGCCAAGGATTGGAAAGAGCAGGCTGCGCTCATTTATCCAGAACAATCATCTGCCCTTAAAAAAAAAAAAATCTGTAGAAAAAGAGATTTCCATAAGAAGATTTAGGACTCCCCTGGCAGTCCAGTGGTTAAGACTCTGCGCTTCCACCACAGGGGGCGTGGGTTCGGTCCCTGGTGGGGGAACTAAGATCCCGCATGCCACATAGTGTGGCCAAAAAAAAAGATTTACCCAGGAGACTCGACATTGAAAAGGGATTTTTCCAAAGACCTTTTAGGTGACCTCATTCACTACATACTGATATGGACAGAGTAAAGGGACAAAGTAGCTAATTAGTTATTTCCACCAGAGGATTGTAAGTAAAGAAAAAATTATGGGAGACCCCTGTAAGTTAATGATCACTCAAGAAAGCAGGTTTGCTTAACCATAAAACCAAGCAGGCTTGCTTAGCAGCAAAACCATGCTACAGAAGCATGAGACATGCCCCAAAACAATAACACAATGGTGGCATGAGACCCACATCCTGTCCAGTGAGCTCAGTAAGTTAACGACCCTTAGGACATGCTCTCTGCACACATAAAAAAAACAATAATTTATGGAAAGGTGACATTTCAAAGTGAAAGACCCTCATTGTACTGAGACCTGAAATAATTTTTCCATAGTGCCATGACAGTCCCGGCTTGACCACGTAGGGACAAGAAAACTCCCCGCCCCAACATAGAGGAGGAGCTGATGATGGAAGCGTGACGTCTACTCAAGAATGAGGAAGGTGGTCTTTTCCCCCTCCCCCCTTTTCCTTTGATTATAAAACTGTAGCTCACTAAGTTCTTCCGGCACGGCACCTTCTCACCCACCCGATTGTAAGCATCACAAGCGTCCTATTCTAATAAATCACTTCTTATCTATCACTTTGCCTCTCGCTGAATTCTTAATGCACTGAGACATAAAGGACTGGAGGTCCTCAGAGCCCCCCGAAATGCCACCTAGCAGTTTCAATACCACATAGTGTCTCCCAAAATTGTTATAAATTATAGCCAGAAAATTTTAAGTCAATGACTTCCATAACCGAGCAGGACCCTATGGGGTCTTCCCGGGACAGACCTCTCCCTCATATCCTCTGCTTTAGCTCCTCTCTGAAGTACCTGGATAATAGTATCTGATGCACATTTCCTGAGTTGTTTTGCAGATGCTAAAACACCCACCAAATGGAAGACGTTAACTACCTGATGATCGTGACCACATAGTCCCCAGGCCTACTGGAGCCTAAGGATTGATAATGTTAACTCCTGTGATACCACCCTGTTACCTCACCATCAGAGAATTGTGCACCGGCTGATCACATACCTTGGGTCACCCCTCCCTCACCTTGCCTTTAAAAACTGCTTTGCTGAAACTCATCGGGGAATTCAGGTGTTGTGAGCACTTGCTGCCCTGGACTCCTTGCTTGGTGCCCTGCAGTAAACACTGCACTTTCCTTCACCAAAACCTGGTGTCAGTAGATTGACTTTAGCGTGTAGGCGAGTCAACCAGGTTTGGTTCTATAACACTTCCACTGTATTCTTTTGATAACACATGTAATGGTCATTTGTCAGTTTTCTCGGCGAATTCCTCATCTCATGAATCTGGGTGGGCAGCAGGGACCACTTCCCAGTACAAAAGCTAAAAATGCTCAGTACTCACTTTTCCAGGTCCTTAGGCAGCTAGAGCTCAGGTATGTGACCTAGGCTTGAACAATCAGCTGCATTTGCTTAGAATTTTGGGGACTGGAGCTGGGGATGGGGAAGATTCTTACAGCAGTGCACTTTAAAGTGGTGGCAGCAGTGTCTGGTGTCCATCCAGCCTTGCCATTGAAGTCAGTGTGGCACCCAGAATCCAATGCCAGCTGTGTCTTTGATGCAGGCTGAAGCAACGAGCATGCAGCAGCGACAAGGGGGCTGTCTTTGCCTACCTGGCTCTGTGATTTTGATGTACTTGTAGGTGCCTGGTGTCCGTGTGTTTCTGCTTATTTCCCAAACTTTGCTTCCTTCCAGTGATTTTGTGATCTACCATGATATTGTGATATACTAAGAAATACATATTCGGTCTTCATCCCCAGTTCCAGGCACTGATCTCCTAAAACCCTTGGAATTTCCTGAGTGATAGGGGTGAGAGGAGTATCTTTTGTTATTCATAGTAAGTTTTTTTCAACTGTACTTGAGTTTATGCTAATGAAGTGATTCTTAGAGGGTGGGACCTGGTTGCCAGAGGAAACAACCATGTGATTAGAGGGTTGGAACTTTCAGTCCCCACCTGTGGGATGGGGAAAAGGGCTCGAGATTGAGTTTAATGACCAGTGGTCAATAATTTAATCAATCATCCCTATGTGATGGAACCTCCATAAAAATCCTAAACAAATGGGTTTGGAGAGCTTCCAGGTTGGAGAACAGATCAAGGTGCTGGGAGGGTGATGCACCCAGAGAGGGTGCGGAAGCTTTGCATCCCTTCCCCTTGCCCTATGCACCTCTTCCATTTGGCTGCTCCTGCGTTGTAATCTTTATATTAAACTGATAATAGTAGGTAATGCCCTCTCCTGAGTTCTGTGAGCTATTCTGGCAAATTATAGAACACAAGAGGAGGGGAGGTCACAGAAACCCCGAATTTATAGCCATTTGGTCAGAAGCACCGGAAGCCCAGGCTTGCAGTTGGCATCTGAAGTAGGGAGCAGTCTTGTGGGACTGAGCCCTTAATCTGTGGGGTAGCCAGTGTCAGAATTGCATGGTGTGGAAAACCCACACATTTGGTGCCAGAAGTGTGAGTACGATGAGCGAAATAGATTTTTTAAATTTTACTACCCAATGGGCATTCAGTAAAATTCATTTACTGGTGTAATCAGCCAGAATCAGAATCAGAATCCCTTGCAACCAAGAACCTAACTACTACACCTGAATAGCCAAGAAACTCTTCTAAACTCTATCTGGGGTCTTCCTGTTGCAAGCTAAACTCATTTCTTGTTCTGTGTCTGGGAGACACAGTGTAAGGACAGCACAGAACTAGGGGATCTGTTTTTCGGTCTCACTCTGCCACTTCCGGGCTGTGTGACCTGGAGCAAGTCCCTTCCCAGCTCTTAGCCGCAGTCCTCTCACCTGCACAGGGAACACTGGGGACTAGACCAGCAGTTCCCCACACTGGCTATGCCTTAGAATCCCCTCAGGCATTTGTTTTTCAACATTTGCTTTTATACAGATTCCTGGGCCCCAGTCCTGAAGAAACTAATTTAATAGATTTAGTAAATTTCTGACACTTATACCAGTGAAGTGGAGGCCTCAGCACCTTTGAGAACCACAGACAAGGCTCTCCAAGGTCCACTCCATCTCACAATCTCTGTGATCTTCCAACGGAAGGCAGACAACAGTTTTATTGCTGTATTCCTCATGCCCAGAAAGTTCCTGGTGCACAGGTGTTCAGAAAATACTTGTATCTGAGTAAAAGGCAAACAAACTCTCTGCAACTTTTATGTAAATCTAAAATTGTTCCAAAATATGAAGTTTATTTAAAAGAATACTGGGACGAAGAAGGGAAGGAGAGAGGAATTCCATGTACACCACATTAACTAAGAGTTTTGTGTTACTTTATATTGAAAAGCACCTCCCCTCACACTTTTCCTCTGCACACGCCCTCCCCCCTCCATCATCATTCTGCCATCACTGAGCTGTCAGAGGAGACCTGCAGAGCCACCATGCCGTAGGGGTTACAAAAGGGACTGTCACCTGTCTTTGAGAAGCACCAGTCCTTGTGCTTGGCACTGTGAAGACCTGAGTTCTACTTCGCTCAATATCCTACAGAATTATTGTAAGAATCAAATGAAAGAGTTGCCATAATAGTGAGCACCTACTGTGTGCCAGGTTCTGTGCTAAACACTTTACGAGCACTCTCTTCATTGCTGCTTACAACAACCTTGTAAGCTTACAACATCCCCATTTTATGGATAAGGAAACTCAGGCTTCCAGAGTAACTTGCTCAAGGTCATACAGCTAGTGAGGAGAAGGCTAGGACAGGAGTCTTTGAAGGTGTCTGTCTCCAAAGACCCCGTGTGTTGCTCTGCCCTGTGATCTCTAGGTAACAAGTGTTCAAGAAGTGTGCATATTTATTCTGATTATTTTCATCCCATCCTTCCCTCTTCCCTAACCTCCCTCTTCTTCTTCCAGCTCCCCAAACAGGCCCAGACTAGACCCTGAGAGTTCCCAGATGGGAGCTACAGAAGAACTGGCAGGCAGGGCTGGGAATCCCCACCACTCCCATTACTGCCACAGGGAATCAAGATGGAGACAGGCATCCAGGAAAGGAAAAGGATTTGATTCTCTGAGAACCTGAGGACTAAGTCAGGCTCACCTTCCCTTCTTCACCTCACTCAGGAGAGCGCTGCCAAGGGCACCAATCTTAGGACAACTCCTCTTTGGCAGAAGAGGCTTTCGATCATTCACTTGTGCTGTTTCCCAGCTGCATTCAAACAAGTAGGTTTCAAACATCTGAATTGTGTTTTTTTTAAACAGCTGGCCCACCCACTCATTGGTACCAGGGACGCCCTTGCAGAGGCCGAGTCCAGCCTTGATGTGGCCAGGGTGCCCAGGAGGCTGGGCGACAGACTAGGCTGGGTGTACCCAATTGCTGCCCAGCTGGGCCTAATGGGGAGACTTTTGGTGGTGTTGCTAGGCAACCTGGTAATTGGAGAAGCCACATTGGCCTCGGGGCCACAGAAACTAACAGCCTCCTTCATCACACTGCAAACCATTATTATGCCCCATCCCAGAGGCCTGCAGCAATCACTCTGTGGTTATAGCCTGAAAGAGTGCTTTTTTAGCTCCAGAAATTAAGAACCAGCTTTTCAAATTTATGGGTTTGTGGTTGTGGTTGTTTTCTTTTTGCTACATCTCTGAGGATACACCTGAAACAAATAGGCAAAGGATTTTAAAACAAAAAAAGAAAAAAATGCCTTTGCAAACCGCCTTTTCCAAAAGTTTTCCTTCTGAAGCAAAGCACACTTGCCCTCAATTGTGAGGGCAGCTAAGGTAGGGAATCCCACAGCTGTGGCTGCGGTTCCGCGGGTGGGGGCACCAGGACCTTGGTCACGTACAAGACCTCTCAGTGGAATAACTTCTTTGTGTCTCTCCCATTCAAAGACAATCACGATACCTCCCCTTCCCAATCCACAGAACCACTTTCACTTGTGGGGACTTGTTTGTTGGTTTGTTTGTTTTTTGTTTTTGTTTGTTTTTTTAATTTTCGGCCATGCCATGCAGCTTGCAGGATCTTAGTTCCCCAACCAGGGATCGAACTTGGGCCTACGGCAGTGAAAGTGCTGAGTCCTAACCACTGGACTACCAGGGAATTCCCATCACTTGTTTGTTTGTTTGTTTTTTAAGATTTTTCTTTTTGATGTGCACCATTTTTAAAGTCTTTATCGAATTTGTTACAATATTGCTTCTGTTTTATGTTTTGGTTTTTTGGCCACGAGGCATGTGGGATCCTAGCTCCCCGACCAGGGATCGAACCCGTACCCCCTGCATTGGAAAGTGAAGTCTTAACCACTGGACCGCCAGGGAAGTCCCACTTATGTTATTTTGATGAAGCCTCCCAGCTGCCTTGTGAAGAAGACACCATTTTTATTCCCATTTTACAGATGAACGACTAAGGCAAAAAGAGGCACCCATGATTGCACACCTAGTCACAGCAAAGCCAGAGCAAAATCCCATTCTTCTGAGGCTAGATCCTGAGCTGCTCTACTATACCCCACTGCCACCCCACAGAGCTATTTAAGATATTACATATATTTGTGTACTCTATTATAATACGAATAATAGTAATAATAATACGTACTGGTGTAGAGACAAAAACTTCATCTTGTATCTCATGCTATCCTCAACACATCATCCTTATTGATTGTGGTCAGGCTTTCAGAGCTGCCTCATGTACACTAAGGAATAGAGTCTGGAAGAATTCCCAAAGACAGACACACTATTTAACTAGGTTAATGACCTAGCCCACCAGAGCACGGCGCTCTGCAACAATCCTCCTTAATTCAAGGAGTTGGCTCTGTTTGATAACATTATGATACTATTTCACTCCCTTAAGTAAGGAGGCAGAATCATTGCTTTCATTAGATATTTCCAGGTATTTTTCAAAAAAGCTTTCACTGCCTCATCTACAATGTTTCTTAAATAACAGTCCATTGATAATGACCAACTGTGCTGATCTGCACAGGACTAGGGATTTCTTGGGATATGGGACTTAGGGTGCTAAAATCAGGATAGTCCTGGGCACACCAAGGACAGCTGGTCACCACCTACCTCAGAATCATCTGGAGAAGTCAGGTGAAGATGGCTGGTTCTAATCCTAGGGCAGTAGTTCTTAACCCTGGATACACATCAGAATTGTCTGAGGAGACTGTAAAACAGTGTTGATGTCTGAGCTCACCCCGATCAGTGGAATTAGGGCCTCTGGAGCTAGGGCCTGGGCACTGGGATTTTTTAATGTGCAGCCAAGACTCAAACCCCCTGCCCTAGAGATTTGGATTCTGGGCTGGGGTCTTGCCCAGGAATCTGCCTGTCTCTTTAACAGCTTCCCAGGGGATTCTCATATACACTATGGTTTGATAACCAATGAATTCTTATGTGATGTGTGACTTCATTGGACAACATACCCTGAATGCCTTGTATATGTTAGGCTCTGGAAACACAAAGAAAAAAACAAAAACAAAACCACTTCCTGTTCCCCAGGCCCTCCCTATCCAGTGGGGAATAAAGACTATAAATTGTTCCAACACAGTATACAGTAGTCCCCCCTTATCCACAGAGATACATTCCAAGTCCCTCAGTGGATGCCTGAAACTGTGGATAGCACCAAATCCTAGACATACAATGTTTTTTTTCCTATAGGTACATACCTATGATAAAGTTTAATTTATAAATTAGACATTAACAATAATAACTAATAATAAAATAGAATAATTAAAACAATATACTGTAATAAATTTATGTGAATGCAGTCTCTCTCCAAATACCTTATTGTACAAATTTAATGCCTTTTCCACCTTAATTAAGCACTTATCACGCTCTGTGGCTGTAACTTTTGCAGTTTGAGGTGAGACAGCAAAACTAGCACCAAGTTCTTTTTCCTTCTTCACAATTTCGCAGACAGAAGATTCATTTTTACCATAGATCTTAGCAACCTCAGCATACGATTTTTTTTCTTTCCTTATTTACTTTTTTGGCCACTCCACACAGCTTGTGGGACCTTAGCTCCCCTACCAGGGATTGAACTCGTGCCCCTGCAATGGAAGCACAGAGTCCTAACCACTGGACTGCCAAGGAAGTCCCCATTTTTCTTTCCTTATTAAGTCGAGAACTTTCACCTTTTCACTTAAAGGAAGCACTTCATGGCTTCTCTGTGGCAGATCCAAATTGCCAGCATTACTACTCTTGTGCTTTGGGGCCATTACTAAGTAAAATAAGGGTGACTTCAGCATAAGTGCTGCGATACCTCAACTGATAACCAAGACTGCTACTAGGTGAACGGGCAGGATACACTGGACAAAGAGATGATTCACGTCCCGGGCCAGATGGAGCAGGACAGCTTGAGATTTCATCAAGCTATTCAGAACAATGCACAATTTAAAACTTATGAATTGTTCATTTCTGGAATTTTCCATTTAATATTTTCAAACCAAGGTTACCTCAGGTAAGTGAAACCAGGGGAAAGCAAAACCGCAGGTGAGAGGGCGAGACTACTAAACTGTGGTTTAGATTTAAAAGCGGGTCAACATCATCAGGGTAGTTGTGGTTATTCAGTTTCCAGAAGCCCAGTGTGGCAGATTAGAGACGGAGTATATTACTTGCCATTCCTCCACTAAAAGGTGGGTTTGTTTCCCCACTTTGAATCTGGGCCAGTCCTGTGACTGGTTTTGACTGATAATGCGCAGCAGAAGTAGTGCTGGGTACCTCCCAAGGCCAGGCCTGAAGAGATCTGCAGTCCCACTTCTGTTCTTCTTAGAATGCTCCCCCTTTGAAGACTGACACCATACAAGAAGGTCAACCTACACTGAGGCCACCATGCCATGAGGAAGCCCAAGCTACTCACACGGAAAGAGAGATCACATAGAAGAGCACCAAGGTGCCAGACCTATGAGTGAAGTCTTCTTGGACCTTCCAGCCCAGCTCAGCCACCAACAGAATACAGCCAAGGGAATGACCCCAGCTGACACCACATGCAGCAGAACTGCTCAGCTGAACTCAAATTCCAGACCCGCAGAATCATGACAAAATCAAATGGTTGTTGTTGGAAGCTACTACGTTTCATGGTGATTTGTTATACAGCAATAGCTACCAGCACTCCTCAGGAGAACTAGAAGACGACATGACATCCCAGACCATTCTGCCTTCCCAATAACACTGTTCATCTTCATACCCCTCAGCAGAGTAGACTGCAGGTGTCTCACCTGCCAGAGCCTCCCATTTAGTCTCCATCTCTGCTTCCGCTCCTGCCCCCCTTCCAAAACAAAACCAAACCATAAATCAGAGTACATCAACTCTCTGCTTAAAAATCCTTCAGCGGTGTCCCATTGTCTTCAAGATAAATACAGGATCCTTACTATGGCTGATAAATGCTGCGTGACCTAGCTCCTGCCTTCTTTGTAGCCTTCTACCACTCCCCCAACATCTCTGTGCTGCAGCCACTGGGCGTCTTCCTGTCTCAGGCACACACCAAGCTCTCTCCTGCCTCAAGGCTAGCTCCTTTTCGGGCCTCTCTGAAGTGGCAGGCCAACCTCCGCCCACCCCACATTCGCTATCATATCCCCCTGCTAACTCACTTCTAGTACTTACCACTATCTAAAAATATCTGGTTTGTTTATTTGTTGTCTGTAAGCTCCAGGAAGGTAGGAAATGTTTCTTTTTTTTACTCCATCTAAAGGTGCTTACTAAGTGTTTGCTGAATAAACCATCAAGTAAATGGAAGAAGGAACGAAGGAGGAAGTTTGGGGTCATAGAAAGAGCACTACAATTACCGCACTCAGAAAACCCTGGTTCTTGCTCCGGTTCTGCCCCCTGCTTACCTCCAGGCAAGCCACTTCACCTCACCTGATCAGGATCCCCACCATGATGTGCCTGGCTGGTGATGCTATTTATGCCATACACCTGTAGTCTTCATGTTTTTTGCTCATGAATCCCCATAAGAATTTTGGACAAGCTATGTTACTCTCATACATTTTTAAGTCAACGACTAAAATTATTTCTCACAAATTAAAATTGGTTCCAAGACAGAATTTTCTGGCATAGTCTTTATTAGAGACACGCTTTAGATATATCTTCATCCAAGCCTTGGAGCTACAGATTTAGCCTGTTCAGTTTATGGAAAATGTCTACCATACAATCCAATTGTCAAAACCAGTTCTCACTGTCAAGCCAATGAGTCAAACCAGAATAATTTTCTGTCTATGAGAGAATCCACCTTCATTTTTTTTCTTGTTGCCTTTAATTAATTAATTTTTTATTGAGGTATAGTTGACTTACAATATTATGTTAGTTTCAGGGGTATAACATAGTGGTTCAAAATTTTTATAGATTATATCCATTTAAAGTTATTATAAAATATTGGCTATATTCCCTGTGCTATACAATATATCTTTGCAGCTTATTTTTCACAGAGTAGCCTGAACCTCTCAATCTCCTACCCCTATCTTGCCCTTCCCCCCTCCCCCTCCCCCTCCCCCGCCCCTCTCCCCACTGGTAACCACTAGTTTCAGCCTTACTAAGCCCCATGCAATTCCAGCTCCCACCCTCCACTAGGCCTTTTCAGGAGCATCTCCCTCTGCTAGAATATCTTCTCTCTCTAATTTGTTCTGGCAAAGGCCTAACGCTCTCTTCAAGACTGTCCTAAACCTCCTCTGCAAAGCCTTATTAAGCATCTACTGTGTGCATGCCATGGTGCTAGGCACTGGATGCAGTAGCGAACAAAGCAGACATGGTAAAATTAAATGCCCATCTTAGTCCCCTCAGCAACCTCTGCTCCTGTCTAAGGTACAGCTGTCTTCTTTGTATTATCACTGTCTCCTCCACAAGGCTGTGAAAGCCCTGAAGATAGATTCTTAATAGGGATTCTTCATCTTTGAATCCCTATTATGGAGCCCACAGAATGCATCAATTAATGTTTGTTGAATTCATTTACTCACAAAGGATTCATTGAACATTTCTCTATCAGGGACATATAGGGTGCTTGTTATAAACTGTGAACACAGACATGGTCCCTGCCCTCTTGGGACTAACAGAGCACTTGACTAAATGAATGAAATATGAATGAGTGAATTAATAAACGAATCAGGGAAGGAGTGTGCTCTTTCCCACTTGAATGAAGCAGCCCAGAGCAGGAGATGTACAGGAAGTGAGAAGCCAGTGTCTAGGAAGTTGGGGGAATGCTGATGCCCTTTTGTTCTTTCTGGTACACAGAAGCTTGAAGGACAGCAAGGAGTTAAACAAAGCCCATGGAGTCTAGAGTCTGAGCTAGATTTGAATTCTGGATGCACTACTTATTAGCCATGTGACCTTAGGCAAATCCCTTTGTTTGTTTGTATCTTCATTTCCTCATCTGTAAAATGGGGCTGTTAATAATGTAACAGGGCTATGATTAAATGAGATTATGCATTTAAAAGCCTGTAACTTGAGGTCAGGCAGAGTCGGTTTTAGGAACTGGTAGTTCCTATCTCTGGCTCCTGTGAGTATGCAAATTTAGAAACACAGCAGGAGAGCCTTCCTTTCCTTCCAACTAGAGGTTCCAGCCCTGGTCGGTGTTCTTACCTCAAACCCGCAGGAGGCGCTTTCCCTATTCAGCCCCTCCCTTCACCACCTCCTTCTTCA
This sequence comes from Eubalaena glacialis, assembly GCF_028564815.1. NCBI lineage: Eukaryota > Metazoa > Chordata > Mammalia > Artiodactyla > Balaenidae > Eubalaena > Eubalaena glacialis. The sequence goes on along the minus strand of NC_083718.1, from coordinate 163,660,355 downwards.
CTCCCAGCTCAGTGTTTCCAGGTCTGCCCAAGTGCCTTCAAGGCCACGGGTGTCTGACACATCTTTACAAGATAGAGAAGGTGGCAGTTAGGGAGGGGCATGGCAGGAAGGGGGCCAAAGAAGAAGGAAAGAGTAGAGATGTTTCTTGAGGCCCCACTGTGTGCCTGGCACTCGGCTTGGTGCTTGGCTTGGTGCTTGACATGTATTGTCTCATGTCATCTTCATAACAATACTATTTAGAGATACGGAAACTGAGGCTCAGGAAGAGGTGGGATATAAATCCAAGTGTGTCTATGACTCCAAAATGAGTTTCCACTCTGCCACGCTGGCCACCAGATTATAGATAATCACTACACATTTGTGAAATAAATTTCAGTTTTCTTATTCCCAGGAAGAGTGGAAATTGTGCGTCCCACCCCAAACTAACCCCACCCCTACACAACCCCAGCCCTACCCACCAGAGAGGATCCAGCCACTTGCTCAAAGAACGATGAATAAACGAATGAATAGTAACAGATGAAGGAGTGAACAGAATCCCTCAGACACCCGTACCAGGAAGGAGGAAACAAATAACCTTGGAGACTTGCTGTGCAGGAAGAAGCCAGAGATGTCTCCCCTGGCTGTGGTCTCCAGGGCAGAGGTCCGGCAGCACAGGAGGACGACATCTGGCTCAGCTGGAGGGAGGAAAAAACTGGGAGGCAAGTCACTGAGGAGAATGGGATGAAGGGAGAGAAAGAAGGCCAGTGATTGATCAGCGCTGGGAGGTGCAATGGCATTACCTGGTCCTCCGGCCATGGGGGTGGGGGGTGAGTCAGAACCAGCCCCCTGACTCCTGGCCCAACGTGCTGCCAACTTTTAAAATGAAAGTGGCAGGATCCCATGCGGCCACTCGTGAAGGCTACTGCGGAAGGAGGCTGCCAAGGGACCACCCCACGGTTCGCTCTGGGCCTCGGGCTCTCCCCCCACCTGCCAGACAGAGGGACCCGGTCCGCCAGCTACCAGCTCACGCAGCTTACCTCGGGGAGGCCAAGGGCTGTTCCAGGCAGGACAGGCTGCTCCCCGTGTTCCAGGCCAAGGGACTGTCTCAGCTGCCCTGAAGTTCCCGCCCTGCCAGGCACTCCTAGGTCCCTCCCCAAACTAAAATCCTCCGCACAGGTTCCCTCCGGCCCAGCCCCCGGGGGAGGGAGCCCGAGGAAATCCGCTCCCAGCCCTGAGACGGCCTGGGCCGGTCCAGCCAGCTCGGCAGTCTCAGCCCTGGGCTGGCCCTGGATGAATGAGTCCTCTCGCTCCGCCTGCCTGGGTCTGAGCCAGAGAGCCTGTGACCGCCCCTTTGCTCTTTCTCGTTGGCCGAGGCCCTGAACTCCAATCCTCTTCCAAGTCCTACCCTCCTGGGTCTCCTGCCCGGCGTTCTTAGCTCTCTGGGGAAAGACATCAGCAGGAGGACTTCTTTCTTTTCCCGCCTTCCTATTTCCTGATTCTTTTCACTGGCTCAACTCAACAAGAAGCCGGAGGGCAAGAGAGCTTATTGATGCAATCCACAGGGGTCAGCGCCCCAAGACACGGAGCAAGGCAGAGCCGGGTAGAGAGGATGGATGGTGGGAGGGCGACTAAGGAAAAAAAAAAAAACAGTCTTCCCTCCTGTGTTTCTCCGTTACTCACATAGGACTACCACACAACACTTCTGACACCAGATGTGTGGGTTTTCCCCACACCAAACAATTCTGCAACAGCAGCTGGGTGTCCTACAATTTATCTCAGTTCTGACATGATCTACCTGAAGAGAGTGTCAGATCCCACAGGTGAAGGGCTCAGACTGCCCTCCACTTCAGAAGCCAATTGCAAGAAGTAGGTCCCCAGCTTACCCACAACTTCTGTCCAATTTAGCTACAGATCAGAGGTTCTCGTGTTCCCTTCCTGAGATATATAGGGCGAGGTCTGGGAGGGTCCCAAGCACAGGAGTTTCTGTCCCCCAGGAGTTGGGATGTACCACCCTACCGCTAGGTGGATGTGTTTACCAACCTGGAAGGTCCCCGAACCCCCTACTATTGGGATTTTATGGAGGCTTCCTCACGTAAGCATGATCAATTATTAACTCCATTTCCAGCCCCTCTATCCTCTCTAAAGGAGTGGAGGGAGCCGGGTTGAAAATTCCAATGTTCTAATACTGGCTGGGTTTTCCTAGTGACCAGCTCCCATTCAGGAGCCCACACAGAGCGGCCTTGTTCGAACAAAAGATGCTCCTTGTACTCTTATCTGGACTTAGGAGTTTACAAGGGTTTTAAGAGCTCTGTGTCAGGGACAGAGTCAAAGACCAAATATTACAACAAAAAGATGCTTGCAGCGCTCTTATCACTTAGGAAATTACAACAGTTTTAGGAGTTCTGTGCCAGGAACCGGGGGCAGAGACCAATATATGTATTTTCTAGTATCTCACAGAGGGGAAGCAAACAGCTGGGAAAAAGATATTTAGGAGTTGCACAGAAATAGCAACTGAAGCCCTGGGAGTGGGTGAGATCACTCAGGGAGAGAGACCAGAGAAAGGAGAAAAGGAAATCTAGGACAGGACTCTGGGAAACACCAAGGGACACGCAGAGCATGGAGCAGGGGAAAGAAAGAGGAAAGGCCAGTAGTGAGAGCCAAGGGTTTGAGTCAGTTCGAGCTGCTATAACAAAATACTATAGACTGGGTGGCTTAAACAACAAACATTCATTTTTCACAGTTCTGGATGCTGAGAAGACCAAGATCAAGGTGCTGGCAGATCAGTGTCAAGAGAGCCCTCTTCCTCGTTTGCAGATGGCCACCTTCTCGCCATATCCTCACATGGTGGAAAGCAGAGAGAGGAAGCAAGCTCTCTGTTGTCTCTTCCTAGAAGGGCTCTAATCCCATCATGAGGGCTCCACCCTCATAATCTAATTACCCCCCAGAGGCTCCAAGTCCAACACCATCACAGGGGGGCTTAGGGCTTCAACACATGAAGTGGAGGGAGAGGGAACACAATTCAGTCTATAGCACCAGGCATCCTGTCCACTACAGGGACTGAGCAGGAAGGCCATAAAAGCAGATGAGAACTGGAAGGGACAGAGCAAGTAGGCTGAAGGGGGGAGGGGTGGCACTTGGAGATGCCCCAAAGCACTAGAGCCTTTTGTCAGGGGCTTAAGGGAGTTGCACCCCATCCCTATTTTCTAACTAAAGTAGGTGGCAAAGTCACCTGTTCGGAGTTAGAGGGAAAGAGGTTCAATCAAAGATTGAAGGAGGGCTTCCCTGGTGGCGCAGTGGTTGAGAATCTGCCTGCCAATGCAGGGGACACGGGTTCGAGCCCTGGTCTGGGAAGATCCCACATGCCGTGGAGCAACTAGGCCCGTGAGCCACAACTACTGAGCCTGCACATCTGGAGCCTGTGCTCCGCAACAAGAGAGGCTGCGATAGTGAGGGGCCCGCGCACCGCGATGAAGAGTGGCCCCCACTTGCTGCAACTAGAGAAAGCCCTTGCACAGAAACGAAGACCTAACACAGCCATAAATAAATAAATAAATAATTTTTTTTTAAATTAAAAAAAAAAAAAAGATTGAAGGAAATTGTCAAATGTTTGAAAAAATGGTTAGGACGAGAGAAACATGACCAAAGTAATGTAGAGGCTCACAGAGGGGTGGTGAGAACCCAATCAGAATGACACAGATTAACAAAGAGGCAAGAGTGAGGGACCCTCAGGGAGTGAGAAACCAGGGAAAGCAGATACTGTCCTGTGTGATATGACATTAAGATCATTGCAAAATGGACGAGACTCATGGGGAATGCCACCAACACCATAGGCTCCCAGGACTGGAGGGAGTTTTCCCATAAGACGGGAACTGTCTACAGAAAGAAGGTCCTGCTTGAAAGGACCGAGGGCAGCCATAAAAGTGCAAAGAGCATCTGAGGCCAACAGTGGCAGTGCTGGGTCGCAGGACTGCACAGGGACAGTGGCTGTGCCTGGTCAACTCCAGTACCCAGTTCTCCCCACCAAGTAAAGCAGGACCCAGGCTGCCGAAGACACCACTCACTGAGCAGTCCAACCCTCCAACCAACCTCCCTTGTTCTTCTTTCACCCTCAACGAGCTGCTTCCTGATTGTGATCTGGCTTCCCAAGCTGTGTGATTTCAGAGAGCAAAGGTGTCTGCCCACACCCAACACACACATAAGTTAGGGAGCTCTCAGAGAGCAAAGCCTGTATCTAATTTATCTCTGTGTCCTCAGCACCCAGCACAGGGTTTGGCATTGAGTTGGGGTTCAAAAAGGTATTTGAAAAACAGATCTGGGGAGGGCTGATATACCCTTAAATACATTTTGTAAATTAATAAATTCTCATTCAGGGTTTGTACATTGGTTGCTTATGATCTCATTCACGTGGATCAGTACCTACAAATCACTTCAGTTCTGAAATATTGACAAGCTCATGTTTCTAAGCTTGAAAAATTCAGAGCCTGACCTCGGACTGTGGTGAGCGCCAGGGTCATACCCCCACTTTTTAAAAAATTTATTTTATTGAAGTATAGTTGACTTACAATGTTGTGTTAATTTCTGTTGTACAGCAAACTGATTCGGTTATATATATATACTTTTTCATACTCTTTTCCATTATGGTTTATCACAGGATATTGAATATAGTTCCCTGTGCTACACAGTAGGACCTTGTTGTTTATCCATCCTTTATATAATACTTTGCATCTGCTAATCCCAAACTCCCAATCCATTCCTCCCCCACCACCCTTCCCCTTGGCAACTGCAAGTCTGTTCGCTATGTCTGTGAGTCTGTTTCTGTTTTGTAAATAAGTTCATTTGTGTCATATTTTAGATTCCACATATAAGTGATATCATATGGTATTTGTCTTTTTCTTTCTTTTTTTTATAAATTTATTTATTTATTTTTATTTTTATTTTTGGCTGTGTTGGGTCTTTGTTGCTGTGCGCAGGCTTCAGTAGTTGTGGCACGCGGCCTCAGTAGTTGTGGCTCGTGGGCTCTAGAGCGCAGGCTCAGTAGTTGTGGTGCATGGGCTTAGTTGCTCCACGGCATGTGGGATCATCCCGGACCAGGGCTTGAACCCGTGTCCCCTGCATTGGCAGGCGAATTCTTAACCACTGCGCCACCAGGGAAGTCCTGTCTTTCTCTTTCTGACTTACTACACTGAGTATGATAATCTGTAGGTCATGTTGCTGCAAATGGCATTATTTCATTCTTTTTTATGGCTGAGTAGCATTCCATTGTTTACAAAGATCATGGCCCTCTGGGGTCAGTGAACCAGCCTTCTTTGTAAAGCACCACACCTAGCACCATCCCTCCTCACCCAACCAACATCATGAGACTTAGAATATCTTTTCCCTGGGAATTCCCTTGCAGTACAGTGGTTAGGACTCTGTGCTTCCTCTTCAGGGGCCTGGGTTCGATTCTTGAATGGGCAACTAAGATCCCACAAGCCTCACAGCCAAAAAAAAAAAAAAAAAAAGTATCTTTTCCCATTTAGATTTTGCATTTGAAATTTCTACAATTGTTTGTGTGGCTTTTTCCCCCCCTCCTACAGCTATTAGCTGCTCTGGCAAAGAACATAGTAGGGTGGTAGATAGTAGGGTGGTAGGACTGATTCGGGTTTGGGTGCTACAGGAAGACAAGGGCCAAGTATCTTTCCAGCTCACCACACCCAGCTCCTCCCCACACCATCCCTCAAGACTTTGGCTGTCATATATGTAATCCATGCCCAGCATTGGTCTCAGTGACTGGACCACAGAAGGAGGACATTTGACTCAGGCTGGGCCAGTTCGTTTCCTTTTCCTAAAAATTGGCCATAGGGGAAGAGAGACTCTACTCTCTCTCTTCTTATAGCTGTAACTAAAAGAAGTTAACCTGGGAGCTGCGGAGAGCTCCTTGTATGGAGATGCGGGGTAAAGTAAACTTTTCTTGGAACTCTGAGCTTGCCACAGTGTATGGAGAAAATTCCAGTCTTTCCCCCCGTGTGTCTCCTCTTCTACTCATACAGAACACTTCACAGAGTCGCCATGGCCAGCTACCCCTACGGGCAGGGCTGCCCAGGAGCTGGAGGACAAGCACCCGGAGCCCCTCCGGGTAGCTACTACCCCGGACTCCCCCATGCTGGAGGGCAATATGCTAGCGGGGTACCCCCTGCTGGCGGATATGGAGGAGGTCCTGCCCCTGGTGGGCCTTACGGACCACTAGCTGGTGGAGGGCCCTATGCACACCCCAACCCTGGGGGGCTCCCTTCTGGAACTCCGGGAGGACCATATGGTGGCGCGGCCCCAGGGGGCCCCTATGGACCACCACCTCCATATTCCTATGGTGCCCAGCATCCCAGGCCTTATGGACAGGGACCACCTCCTGCAGGTGGCACCCCTCCCAATGTGGATCCCGAGGCTTACTCCTGGTTCCAGTCAGTGAACTCCGATCACAGTGGCTCTATCTCCATCAAGGAGCTGAAGCAGGCCCTGGTCAACTCCAACTGGTCCCCGTTCAACGACGAGACATGCCTCATGATGATAAACATGTTTGACAAGACCAAGTCAGGCCGCATTGATGTCTCTGGTTTCTCAGCCCTGTGGAAGTTCATCCAGCAGTGGAAGAACCTCTTCCAGCAGTATGACCGGGACCGCTCGGGCTCCATTAGCTACACAGAGCTGCAGCAAGCTCTCTCCCAGATGGGCTACAATCTGAGCCCCCAGTTCACCCAGCTCCTGGTCTCCCGCTACTGCCCGCACTCCGCCAGTCCTGCCATGCAGCTAGATCGCTTCATCCAGGTGTGCACCCAGCTGCAGGTGCTGACCGAGGCCTTCCGGGAGAGGGACACAGCTGTGCAGGGCAACATTTGGCTCAGCTTCGAGGACTTCGTCACCATGACAGCTTCTCAGATGCTATGACCAGCCCATCTGTAAAGTGGGGAGTGCACCAAGGGACTTTTCCTGGCTCCTAGGGTGGGAGAAGCATGTGGGCCTCTCTTCATTTCCTGCCCTTCCTAGAAAAAGAATTCTCCCTTTCCTGATTCAGCATTGTTCCCAAAGAGGGCTGGGAGTCTGCGTCATAGCCACCAAGTAGTGGAGACCTGGGCTGAGGCCACACAGGTAGGGGCCTGACCTAGGAGAGGACTGGAAATTGAATGTCCTTTTACATCCCTGAGTATTTAAATGGCACAGCCTTGCGCCGGGTGCAAGAGATGCTGGTCATTGCAATGGGGTTAGTGTCCATTCAGCTGACTCCAGCCTCTAGCTTTTCCTTCTGTGCCCTGACGCCAGTGGTAAGTGCTCATCAGCCTCTTACCATTAGCACCTGCGTTCCCTCACCCATGCTGTCTTGTCAGATGAACCCAGTTTCTCCAAACTGGAATCTGACCAGGGTGAGAGATTTGCCTATGGGACCAGTGGCTTGGATTCCACCCGCCACAAGTCTGTGTGTGTTGACTTCTAGCTGCCTGCTCAAGGAGCTTGGGCAGTCTGCTCTCTGGGCATCTTTGGCCAGGCTACCCCTCTGCAACTTGGACCCCTCATACTTGCCTGTCATCCTCTGCTTGGCTTCAGTCCCCAGGGGACAAGTTGCTACCTCCCACTGCCAATGCTTTTGTGTGTGTGTGTGTGTGTGTGTGTGTGTGTGTGTGTGTGTTTTCATTTGGGGCCAAAAGTTTGGTGCAACTGTAAGCTTCAGTACAAGAATAAAACTCTGGAGTTCCACATTTTCCACCAAAAAAAAAAAAGAACACTTCACTTCTGACACTTCCGGTCATCACATGTGTGACCACCAAGCAATTTTCTGTGACACCAGCTGGGTGTCCTACAATTTAACTCAGTTCTGACACTCTCTCCCTGAAGAGAGTGTCAGATCCCACAGGTGAAGGGCTCAGTCCCACGAGACTATCCCCACTTCAGATGTCAGCCAGTCCCAAGTAGTGGGTCCCCAGGTTACCCACAACTTCTTTTTTTTTTTAATATATTTATTGGATAGTTGCTTTACATTGTTGTGTTAGTTTCTGCTGTACAACAAAGTGAATCAGCTATATGTATACATATATCCCCGTATCCCCTCCCTCTTGAGCCTCCCTCCCACTCTCCCTATCCCACCCCTCTAGGTCGTCACTAAGCTTCGAGCTGATCTCCCTGTGCTATGCAGCAGCTTCCCACTAGCCATCCATTTTACATTTTTACCCACAACTTCTATCCACTTGGTTACAAATTGGAGGTTCCCACGTTCTCCTACTAGGGTTTGATTAATTTGCTAGAGTGGATCACAGAACTCAGGGAAACACTTATATTTACCAGTTTGTTAAAAAATATGATAAAGGAGGGGCTTCCCTGGTGGCACAGTGGTTAGGAATCTGCCTGCCAATGCAGGGGACACGGGTTCGAGCCCTGGTCTGGGAAGATCCCACATGCCACGGAGCAACTAAGCCTGTGCACCACAACTACTGAGCCTGCGCGTCTGGAGCCTGTGCTCCGCAACGGGAGAGACCGCGACAGTGAGAGGCCCGCGCACCGCGATGAAGAGTGGCCCCCGCTCGCCGCAACTAGAGAAAGCCCTTGCACAGAAACGAAGACCCAACACAGCTAAAAATAAATAAATTAATTAATTAATTAATTTAAAATATATACATATGATAAAGGATACAGATGAACAGGCAGGTGAGGACATATAAGACGAGGTCTGGGAGGGTCCCAAGCGCAGGAGCTTCTCTCCCCATGGAGTTCAGGTGTACACTCTCCCAGTACATGGATGTATTCACCAACCTGAAAGCTCTCAGAACCCCGTGCTATTGGCATTTTAAAGAGGCTTACTTATGTAGGCATGATCAATTATTAACTCCATTTCCAATCCCTCTACCCTTACTAGAGAAGTGGGGGTGGGGAGGTAGGGCTGAAAATTCCAAGCTTCTAATCATGGCTTGGTCCTTCTGGTGACCAGCCCCCATCCAGGAGCCCACCCAGAGTCACCCCATTAGAAAGAAAGATGCTTTTATCACTTAGGAAATTACAAGGGTTTTAGCAGCTCTGTTCCAGGAACTGGGTGCAGAGACCAATACATATGTTCTATTATCTCACACACATCCTAACACCTACCACAATGTATTTAAAGTACCTGAGTGTGTGTCTTTCTCTTTCCCTGCTAAAGGGCATGCCCTGAGATTATGAGTTCTTCAAGAACAGTAACCTTCACTGTTTCATCTTTGTATCCATGCAATTATGCCCCAAATCTGACACAAAGTATGAAACAATGAAGGTTTGCTGAACTTTCAAACTGGGCAACATAAATGAGGTTCCCACCTTTTCCAGGTGAAGGCTCCCTCAGCCACTAGCAGGTGTCAGGACATGTCTCTGTGGCTTCTGGCTACCAAGCTACTTGTCTGATCCACAGTGAGTGGGAAAAGTACAGGTGAGTCACTAGAGGTATGCAGAGTGACCACCTGGACAGCTGAGGCCCTAGTGTGTCAGGCTCTAACAGGAAGCAATTTAAGCTAGGCTGCAACAAGTTACTCACTGTATTCTTCCAGATTGCATGGAGCATGTTCCCCAAATGCTGAGTTCTTTCCTCAATGTGTCAGATGAACTGCAAACATAAGCCTCCCAATAAGCTTTCCTTATGGTTTGGTTTGGTTTTGTTTTGTTAAGTTTTTTGTTTTTTTTGTTTTTTTGACGTGGACCATTTTTAAAGTCTTTATTGAATTTGTTACAATATTGCTTCTGTTTTACATTTTGGTTTTTTGGCCACGAGTCATGTGGTGGGATCTTAGCTCCCCGACCAGGGATCAAGCCCACACCCTCTGCATTAGAAGGCGAAGTCTTAACCACTGAACTGCCAGGGAAGTCCCTTCCTTATGGTTTTTAGCATTCTATGCCTACAGGAAAAATGTTGTTAAAAAGATATTGGTTTATGAAAAAAGACATACCATTCACAGAAAACCCAATACAGCAGAACTTAAAAACAAAACAAAACAAAAATAAACAAACAAACAAAAACTAGATAAAATGTAAAGAAATCTTTTTTAATGCATGACTGACCTTGACTGGATGTGAGGAATCCCTAAGAGAAAATAGGAGTAAGCAATTGTGAGAATCGTATTTGCCTCAGTGGCATATACAGATTCCTAGTGATCCAGCATCTGTGTTTTCATGGGTTATGGAGGTAAGGAAGCCTGAGTCTAAGGAGAGCAGAAAGTAAAATCAGAGGATAAGGCTGAGCCTCTCCAATCCCCAAACCACTAATATCCTCGTGGGCAGTGGGTAAACTAAAAACAAAAACCAAAAACGGGGGGTGGTGGGGATGCAGGCCTATCTTAACTTGGATCAGCGTAAAGTAAAAAATAAACAAACAAAAAACTCTCTCTCCTGAGAATTCTCTATCCCGAGAATGCTCTATCCCATACCTCCACTCATATATATTTACCTAGGGACATACTCACTTTAGCTGTGTGACCTAAAACACTCCAAGATGAAAATTTAAAGTGTTTCTGGATTGGTAGGACAGACAGACATCTGGGAGAAGCAAACCCAAACTTCCTCTTGAAGAATATCATTAAATCCAAGCCTCAAACATTTTCCCACAAAGTTTCAACATGACTCACAATTTTTTTTAAAAGTCTCTAACTACACAAAGAAACAAATGCCTACAAGCAGAAGCAACCAACTAGAGAACCATACTCATAAAGATCAGAGATACTGCTATTATCAGCTATAAACTATAATTTTATTATGTTTAATATGTTGAAATAAAGAGGGAATTAAAAGTACAACCAAGAAAAAGTAAATAGAAATGACAATAAGTCTAGGCAAATAACAAGAGATTCTAAAAATCCTCGATATTTTCCCTTGTTTAATTTCGCTAGAGAAATTTAAGAACCCTTGAACTGCCAGAAAACCAACAGCAGGGTAAAGGGAAGGATTAATATATGAGGCATGCTCCCTGGCTGAGATCACAGTATTGAAGTTCACCATGCCACAAGTTACAGAGATTGCTGAAGGTTTTAATTTAGGACTGCTGATCTTTGTAAGTTTCTCAGAACTTTTTTGTGAATAAAATATACATAACATAAAACTTAGCATTTTAACCATCTTTAAGCGTACATCTCATTGCTTTTTAAGTCTTCTCTTTGTTTTTAAGTTTCACTATTATGACTTTCTATTTATTTACTCTGCTTGTATTCATTTGGATTCCTGATTATGAGTTGATATTATCAGTTCTAGAATATTCTTACAATGACCTTTTTGAAGAGCATCTCCCCTCCAGTCTCTGCTATCTCCTTCTGGATGGAACTCTGATTAGATGGACATTGGATCTTCTTACTGTCCACTCTTTGTCTTTAAACTTCTGTTTTATATTTTCTCTCTCTTGGTTTCTGTGTTGTATTCTGCGTAGCTTCTTCACGCACAGCTTCTAATTCACTATATCTTTCTTTCATTTTTAATCTGTGATTTAACCCATCCAATGGATTTCTAATGTCAGTTATTACATTTTTTCTTTCTGTACATTTTATTGGATTCCTTTTCAAGTCTGTTTGATTAGTTTTGATAAATTTAATTGAATATTTACATATTAATGATTGTGAGGAGTATGTTAAAATATCTTACTATAATAACACATTTATTAACTTCTCCTTATATCCCTACACTTATTCAAACAACTTAAATAACATAATTAGCAAGCTTGATCTAATGGACTTAAATAGAACACTGTACCAATCATTCCAGGAATACAAAAATATTTACAAAAATTGACTTATATTAAGTAATAAAGCAAGTCTCAAAACATTTCAGAGAAATCATATCATACAAATCACATTTTCTTATCACAATATAACTAAGCTAAAGATTAATAACAAAAAATTGACTTAAATGAAATATCTAGAAAAGGAAAATTCATAGAGACAGAAAATAGAATAGAGGTTACCAGGGGTGGGGCTGAAGGGTGGGGAAGACATGGAGTTATTGCTTAATGGTTATAAAGCTTCTGTTTGGGGTGATGAAAAAGTTTTGGAAATAGATAGTGGTGATGGTTTTACAACATTGTGAATATAATTAATGCCACTGAATTGTACATTTAAAAATGCTTCAAGGGGCTTCTCTGGTGGCGCAGTGGTTGAGAATCTGCCTGCCAAAGCAGGGGACACGGGTTCGAGCCCTGGTCTGGGAAGATCCCACATGCCGCGGAGCAACTAGGCCTGTGAGCCACAACTACTGAGCCTGCGCGTCTGGAGCCTGTGCCCCGCAACAAGAGAGGCCGCGCGACACTGAAAGGCCCGCGCACCGCGATGAAGAGTGGCTCCCGCTTGCCGCAACTAGAGAAGGCCCTCGCACAGAAGCGAAGACCCAACACAGCCAAAAATAAATAAATAAATAAATAAATTTATTAAAAAAAAAAAAAATGCTTCAAATGGCAAATTTCATGTTATGTATATTTTACCAGAATAAAACATTTAAGAAAAACCCCAAAAAGATAAATAAAAACAAAACAAAAAATAAATCTGGAAATTTAAAATACATATTTCCAAATGACCAATGGTCAAAAAGAAATCATCATGGAAATTAGAAAATACTTCACAATATTGTTAATTGACTATACCTCAATAAAATATATTAAAGAAAAAAGAATACACTTAAAACCAAACTATTACAGGCCAAAATTTTTGGCATGCAGCAAAAGTAGTACTTATAGAGATATAATATATTTAAATAGTGCATTAAAGATCTATTGCTATATAAATGATTACCCCAAAACGTAGTGATTTAGTTTTAGCAACAGACATTTATTATCTCTTATACTTTCTGTGGGATAGAAATTCAAGAGCATCTTGGTTGGATGGTCCTGGCTCAGAAACTCTAATGAGGTGGCAGTCATCCGAAGTCTTGACTGGGGCTAGAGGATGCACTTTAAGGTGTCTCACTCATATTGTCGGCAAGTTGGTACAGGCTGTTAGCAGGAAGCCTTCATTCCTCTCCTTGTGGACCCCACAAGGAACTCAGGTCTCCTTGAGTTCATACAACATGGTGGCTGACTTACCCCAAAGCAAACAATTCAATGTACTTAGGTGGAAGCCACAATGTCCTTTATCATCTAGCCTCAAAGTCACACATCATCACTTCTACCATCATAGAAACCAGCCCTGATTCACTGAGGGAGGAAACTACTCAAGGGTGTGAATATTAAGTGGTAATGACCCTTGAGGGCCATCTTAGGGGCCCACTACTACAAATAGTGAAATATTGAAAGCATTTTTTCTTTAGAATCAGAAGTAAGACAAGAATGCCCATCATCACCATTTCTACTCAATATTATGCTGGAGGTGATAGACTGTACATTAAAAAAAGAAAAAGGGGAATTCCCTGGTGGTCCAGTGGTTAGGACCCAGTGCTTTCACTGCTGGTCCCGGGTTCAATCCCTGGTTGGGGAACTAAGATCCCACAAGCTGCATGGCATGGGCAAAAAAAAAGGAAAAGTAAAAAAAGAAAACTTTTTTTTTTTTTGAAGAATTGGAAAGTAAAAAACAAAACTAATTACATGCAGGTAATATGCTTACTTATATAGAAACCCCCCCCCCAAAAAAACTACAAGCAATTTATTTGAATTAATAATTTAGGAAATTTATCAGCTTTATGATCAATATTCAAAAGCCAATTCAATTGCTACATACCAGCAATTAACATAATATAAAGACCTTTAAATGATATCATTATAATATTTTAAGAATATATCATTAACTATATTTTTGAAAACTATAAAGTACCTAGGACAAATCTAACAATATTTTCCAAAATACTGTTTAGATTTTATATATACACACATATTTATACATACACAGATATCTATATCTATATCTACAGCTGACTCTTGAACAAGGAGGGAGTTAATCAGCATATAACTTAAGTCAGCCTTCCTTATCTGTATAAGTGGATCCTGGAAGTTCAAACCTGAGTTTTTCACGAGTCAACTATACATTCATATACGTATATATTTTTTAGTTATTTTTATTTATAAAACAACTACATGACATGAATGGACCTAGAGATTGTCATACTGAGCAAAGTAAGTCAGACAGAAAAAGACTAAAATCATATGATATTGCTTATATGTGGAATCTAAATAAAATGGTACAGGGACTTCCCTGGTGGTCCCATGGTTAAGAATCCACTTCCAATGCAGGGGATGCAGGTTTGATCCCTGGTCGGGGAACTAAGATCCCACATGCCACAGGGGAACTAAGCCTGCACACTGCAGCTACTGAGCCCGTATGCTCTGGAGCCCGCACACCACAACTAGAGAGAAGCCCATACACCGCAACTAGAGAAGCCTGCGCGCTGCAAGGAAAGATTCCGCAGGCCGCAACAAAGATCCTGCGTGTGGCAGCTAAGATCCGACACAGCCAAATAAATAAATAAATAAATAAAGTAAAAAAATAGAAGTTACAAAAAAGGTACAAATGAACTTATTTACAAAACAGTAATAGAGTCACAGATGTAGAAAACAAACTTATGGTTACCAAGTGGGAAGCGGGCAGGCGGGAGGGATAAATTGGGAGATTGGGATTGACATATACACACTATTATATATAAAATAGATAATTAATAAGAACCTAGTGTATAGCACAGGGAAGTCTACTCAATACCCTGTAATGACCTGTATGGGAAAAGAATCTAAAAAAGAGTGGATATATGTATATTTATAACTGATTCACATTGCTGTGCAGCAGAAACTAGCATGACACCGTAAATCAACTATACTCCAATAAAAATTAATTTTAAAAAATAACTATAAAGATAAGTAGGAAAAAATGAAAAAAATCAAGATAGTGGCCATTCTGATGCAGAGGGAAGAGTTGGGATGGGGGTACAAAACACATTAGCAGCTACAAAGAGACTTTTAATATTACTTCTTATGTTTGATAAACATTCTTTTTATTTTTAGTATTTTATCACCATGAACAATTTCACTGTAAACATCTTGTTATGGACTGAATTGTGTCCCTTCCCAAAACTCATATGTTGAAGTCCTAACCCCAATGTGACTTTATTTGTAGATGGGATCTTTAAAGAGGTAATTCAGGTTAAGCAAGGTCTTAGGGGTGGGGCCCTAATCCAATGGACTGGTGTCCTTACAAGAAGAGGAAGTGACAGCAGGGGTGCAGTGCACAAGAAAGGCCATGTGAGGACACAACTAGAAGGTGGTCGAATACAAGCCAAAGAAAGAGAGGCTTCAGGAGAAACCAAATCTGCCAGCACCTTGATCTTGGACTTCCACCCTCCAGAACTGTGAGAAAATAAATTTCTGTTGTTTAAGTCACCCAGTCTGTGGTATTTCGTTATAGCAGTCCAAGCAAACTAATATACCCATTATTATACATTTGTCTTTATACATGAGTGCTTTTATTTGTATAGAATAGATTTTGCAGGAGTTGGATCGATGGTTGCACATTTTTAATTATAGAAGATGCTGCCAGGTGGCTTTCCAAAAAGAACTAAAAAAATTTACATTTACGACAGCAATATGTGAGGGTTACTTTTTCCTCAAAGCCCCTCCAGTAATAGGTGCTATTGATCTTTTTAATATTTACTGGTCCAATGGGTCTAAAGTAGTATTTCATTGAACTTTAATTTACATTTCTCTAACATGTCAGTTTGAACATCTTTTCAAATGGCTGTAGGTCATTAAGATTTGCGTCTCTGTGAATTATCTCTTCCTGTCTTTTGCTCATTTTAAGTGGATTATTCTTTTCTTTTCTTATCAGTTAGTGAGATCTTTATATTATAAATATTAATTCCCTATGCATAAGCCCAAAATTGAAAATATGTATTTTTCTAACCTATTTCTCATCAATTAATCTGTTTACAATTTTTTAAGCATACAAAGAGCTTAAAGGCTTCCCTGGTGGCACAGTGGTTAAGAATCCACCTGCCAATGCAGGGGACACATGTTCGAGTCCTGGTCCAGGAAGATCCCATATGCCGCGGAGCAGCTAAGCCCTTGGGCCACAACTAATGAGCCTGTGCTCTAGAGCCTGCGAGCAACAACTGTTGAGCCCACATGCCACAACTACTGAAGCCCGCATGCCTATAGCCCGTGCTCTGCAACAAGAGAAGCCACCACAATGAGAAGCCCGCGCACCACAATGAAGAGTAGCCCCTGCTCGCCACAACTAGAGAAAAGCCCATGTACAGCAACGAAGACCCAATGCAGCCAAAAAACATAAATAAATTAAATAAATAAATTTATTTTTTTTTAAAAGAGCTTAATTTTTACATGATAAAATATGTCTGGGCTTCCCTGGTGGCACAGTGGTTAAGAATCTGCCTGACAATGCAGAGGACATGGGTTCGAGCCCTGGTCTGGGAAGATCCCACATGCCACGGAGCAACTAAGCCTGTGCACCACAACTACTGACCCTGCGCTCTAGAGCCCCTGAGCCACAACTACTGAGCCCACATGCCACAACTACTGAAGCCCGCATGCCTAGAGCCCATGCTCCGCAACAAGAGAAGCCACCGCAATGAGAAGCCTGTGCACCGCAATGAAGAGTAGCCCCCGCTCTCCGCAACTAGAGAAAGCCCGCACGCAGCAACGAAGACCCAATACGGCCAAAAATAAATAATAAAATTAAAAAAAAATTTTTTTTAAATATGTCTATCTTTTCCTTACAGCTTCTGCATTTCCAGTATTGGCTAGGAAGATCTCCCTCACTCCTAGATTGTTCATAATATCTCCTGTTTTCTTTGCAGGGTTTTATGATTTCATTTTTCTACTGCCATTTTTTTTGCAGTTTGATAAAATTTTAAACTTTTTTTTAATTGAAGTACAGTTAATTTACAATGTTCTGTTAGTTTCACCTATACAGCAAAATGATTCAGTTTTATATATATATTTTTTTCTTTTTCAGATTCTTTTCCATTATAGATTATTACAAGAAGAATTTTAAACTTCTATTTATTCTATGTGCTTGAAGCAGACATAATTATCTCTGAAAGTTCTGAATGACAAAACTGACAATGGGGTGTTCTGCTTGGGAAAATTGTATCCCATAGGTCATTTCTCTTTGGCCAGTGTCCCAAGTATATTCCACAGATCCTAGTCTCATTAGATGATCCCGAAAGAAGGATTTCTTGGTTAATTAAGTGTAGAAAATGTTTCATATTATAAACTGTCCCTTGAAGAGTCACAGGGCATGTCAGCATCATGAGGCTCTAACAAGTCCTGTAACAAACAGACATGTCTGTTCAACTTTGCTTCACCTAGCACTTCCCAAGCTTGTCAGACCTCTTTCCTGTAACATTTCCCATAATGCCTGCTAACATGTTCATCCCCCAAACTAGCAATGCCCTCTAGGAATAGCTTTGGGGACTAAATAGGATATTTCTTGCCAAATTTACTTACAAAATAAATGTACTGTTTTTTAATACATCTTATGGGATAAAGCTGGAGAAGGAGATTTTTGTTATATTGTTACAGGTCACATTATGGCTAACTTTTTCCTGATTATGATTATTCTTTTTTTTCTTTTTTTAAACAACACAAATTTATTATCTCAGTTTCCACGTGTAAGGAGTCTGGGTACCGGTTAGCTGAGTCCTCTGCTCAGTACCTCACAGTGTCGAAGTAGCATACAATCAAGGTGTCGAAGGGGGATCTTACCTGAAGCTCACTGAATGTTGGCAGAGTTCATTCAGTTCCTTATGGTTGTCAGACTGAGGTCCTTGTTTTCTTGCTGTCTGTCAACTGAGGGCCATTGTCATTATTCTTGAAAATGGAGATTATATTAATTATCTATTGCTATATAACAAACTAACCCCCAAATTTAGTGGCTTACAACAACAATAAACTACTACATCTTGGAGTGTTTGTGAGTCAGAAATTCAGGAGCAACTTGGCTGGGACGTTCAGGATCTTTCATGAGGTTGCAATAAAGATGCCAACTAGGGACTTCCCTGGTGGTCCAGGGAGTAAGACTCCACACTCCCAATGCAGGGGGTCTGGGCCCAATCCCTGGTAAGGGAACTAGATCCCGCACACATGCCGCAACTGAGAAGTCTGCATGCCGCAACTAAGACACAGCGCAGCCAAAATATAAATAAATAAATGATGTTAACTAGAGTAATAGTCATCTGGAAGCTTGACTGGGGTTATAGGATCTGCTTTCAAGTGGCAAGGTGGTGTCAGCTGTTGGTAGGAGGCCTCGGTTCCACTCCATGTGAGTATCTCCCAGGGCTACATAGTGTCCTCATAAAATAGTGACTGACTTCCTCAAAAGCAAGTTACCAAAGGGACCAAAGCAGAAGAGGCAATGTCTGTTATGACCTATTCTCAGTAGGTTCATACTATCACTTTGGTAGAATTCTACTGATCTCACAAGTCAGTCTTTATCAAATGTGGGAGGGGACACACAAGGGCATGAATATCACAAGGCCAGGAATGTTGCTAAGAGAGTAAATCTTAAATATTCTCACCATACACACACACACACACACACAAAAGTAATTATGTGTTATATATTAGTGACATATATGTGTAATTATACATCACTAACATTGTGATAATCGTTTTGCAATATATAGGCATACCATATCATCAAGTTATACCCCTTAAATTTATACAATGTTATACAATCAGATCTCAATAATGCTGGGAAAAAATTTAAATAATAAATAAATAAATATCACAAGGCGAGGATTATGGGGTGCCATCTTGGAGGCTGCTACCACAGAGATGTTGAACTATTTTGAAAACAAATATTTCCCTCTCACCTCAGTCTCTGGCATAGTAAACTGGAAATTAATGTGTACATACAACTGAATGAGACTAAAGAATTAAAAAGAGGGGTTTCTGTGGTGGTGCAGTGGTTTAGAATCTACCTGCCAATGCAGGGGACACGGGTTTGATCCCTGGTCCAGGAAGATCCCACATGCCGCAGAGCAACTAAGCCCGTGTGCCACAACTACTGAGCCTGAGCTCTAGAGCCTGCGAGCCACAACTACTGAAGCCCACACACCTAGAGCCTGTACTCTGCAACAAGAGAAGCCACCGCAATGAGAAGCCCGCGCACCGCAACAAAGAGTAGCCCCCATTCACCGCAGCTAGAGAAAGCCCGCGCACAGCAACGAAGACCCAACACAGCTACACAAAAAAAAAGAATTAAAAAGATTGAGAGCTAATGAAGGTCTGTTGAATTTTCTTGACAAATTACTATTGTTCAAGCATTCCTTGAAGCTCCATCTTGATCGTACCTTGAAGGGAGGCTCTGCTCTCATTTTCTATTAGCAGATTATTCATAAACAAAATGGGTTCTGTCTATTTTACCTTTGGGCAAATGTGCACCATATCTTTCAAGTTTGTGGTTGAAGAAATAAAAACCAAAACAGAGCAAAACAAAAAAAATTTTACTAGATTTATGGTATGCAAGTTAGATGCAAAACAAAGCATGGTAGAAGTATCCCAGGAAGCCAAAGCAACCTTGAGAAAGAAAAAAGGAGCTGGAGGAATCAGGCTTCCTGACTTCAGACTATACTACAAAGCTACAGTAATCAAAACAGTATGGTACTGGCACAAAAACAGAAATATAGATCAATGGAACAGGATAGAAAGCCGAGAGATAAACCCACGCACCTATGGTCACCTTATCTTTGACAAAGGAGGCAAGAATATACAATGGAGAAAAGACAGCCTCTTCAATAGGTGGAGTTGGGAAAACTGGAAAACTACATGTAAAGGAATGAAATTAGGACATTTCCTAAAACCATACACAAAAATAAATTTCCCTGGTGGCACAGTGGTTGAGAATCTGCCTGTTAATGCAGGGGACACGGGTTCGAGCCCTGGTCTGGGAAGATCCCACATGCTGCGGGGCAACTGGGCCCGTGAGCCACAACTACTGAGCCTGCCCATCTGGAGCCTGTGCTCCACAACAAGAGAGGCCGCGATAGTGAGAGACCCGCACACCGCAATGAAGAGTGGCCCCCACTTGCCACAACTAGAGAAAGCCCTCGCACAGCCAAAAATTAATTAATTAATTAATTAATTTTTTAAAAAAAAAAAAAAAAAAAAAAAAGAACAAGAAGCTACCCGGGAATTTAAAGCTTATCAGCATCTCAGAGTCCTCAAGCAAATTAAGCCTAATAATCCTTCCTTGTAGGAGATTTTGTGCATGTGTTAAAAAACAAAAACAAAAACAAAAAAAACAACCAAGTGTAGATCAAGGTCAACTGCAATGATTGCTATAAATTTTTTCTGGACGAGACTTGATAATATTTCCCCATTTAGATCATTTGCTTAACTATTTCAAGGTAAGTAAAGAACTAAGGACAATTTGGTTGCAGAACATTTAGATTACTCTGACTGATGTACTCTGATTCTCACCCACCTATTTACCTTAATTCCACAGATTTTATCTCATCTGAATAAACTTGAAATTTAGTCTGAAAAAGAAGGTTTTCCAGACCATAAGCCTAATTATTTGATGTTTCTTTCATTTAAAGATCATTTAGGCTCCTCCTTAATAACAATCGCAAGCACTTACAGAGTACAGATTTTGTGCCAGACACTGTCCTAAGAGTTTTTACATATATGTTTACTCATAAATCCTAAAACATAGAAGATTAAGTGATTCTAGCTGGTGGGTGGCAGAATCCAGATAATCTGGCACCAGATCCTGCTTCTCCTTAGCAAAGTATTGATCAAGGGTTTTCAGATCATGTTTTATGTAAGAAGCATTGGTTGCTGTGGTGGATTAAAGACGGCTACAAATTCTTTGTCACTGTTTCCATTGAGAGGTAAATCTATTTCCTCTCTCCTTGAATTTGGGCTGGCCCTGTAATTTGCTTTGACTAAAAGAATGTGGGGGGATTGATGCTGTTTAACTTTTGATGCAGGGGTTACAAGATCTCTAACATCTACTTCCGGTACTTGGAACACTTCTTGGAACCCAGCTGGCATGCTCTCAAGATTGTGGAGAGGCCATGTGAAGGATGACGGAGAAACTCTGGTCAACAGCTCCAATTGTCGAGCTCCCAGTCAACTGCCAGTGAGATGAGGGAGCCATCTTCCGATGTTCCAGCCCATTTGAACCTGGCATTAATGAAGCCCCAGCTAATATCATAAAGGAGAGAAAAGCTGTCCAGCTGAGCACAGTCAACTCACAGAATTGTGAGAAATAAATAGCTATGGTGGTTGTTTTAATTCACTAAATTTTAGGAGCATTTGTTATGGAGCAACGGACAATCAAAATAGTTGATGATAATAGAATACCCCCCCCCCATGAAGTTAAATGGCAACCAGCTAATTTAAGGCTTAAGGAAATTTGGACTTCCCTGCTGTAGCAGTGGTTAAGAATCCGTCTGCCAATGCAGGGGACACGGCCCGGGAAGATCCCACATGCCGCAGAGTAACTAAGCCCTTGCGCCACAACTACTGACCCTGCGCTCTAGAGCCCACAAGCCACAACTACTGAGCCCACGAGCCACAACTACTGAAGCCCGCGCGCCTAGAGGCTGTGCTCCGCAGCAAGAGAAGCCACCACAAGGAAGAGTAGCCCCCGCTCACCGCAAGTAGAGAAAGCCCGCGCACAGCAACGAAGACTCAAAGCAGCAAAAAAAAAAAAAAAGTCTTAAGGAAATTATATTGCCAGGAAACGAAAACAAAATAAAAACTGAGATCTATTGTGCAACCCCTAAGGCACTCTCCAGTCCCAAATATTTTACCAGTACAAGGAGTGACACTGAATCGGAACAGCTCCCTGGAGAGGAGTCCTCTCCTATCCCCCTCTCAAGGAGTATTTCTGAAGGATCCTGGACAAGGAAAATCTCTTCATGGTCATAATCCAGGATGACCAGATTCTCTAACCAAGGAATTTACTTACTGGAAGGAAGTGACCTCTACATAGAGCTGCACAGGTTGTTCAGTGCACACCTGCTATCATGCGAATGGTACCCTCCAGAGGTGTAAATGTGGTGACCTGGTCAGGAAAATGAGTTAATGAATGAACATCTATGAAATGTGTAGGCCTTACCATATTCTATCAGGGCTTGGAATAAATCTGTATGTTGTATCTTATCCGCCCCCTACTTTTTCTTTTTAATTTATTTTATTTATTTATTTATTTTTTGGCTGTGTTGGGTCTTTGTTGCTGTGTGCAGGCTTTCTCTAGTTGCGGTGAGCGGGAGCTACTCTACGTTGTGGTGCGCGGGCTTCTCATTGCAGTGGCTTCTCTTGTTGCGGAGCATGGGCTCTAGGCACGCGGGCTTCAGTAGTTGTGACATGTGGGCTCAGTCGTTGTGGCTTGTGGGCTCTAGAGCGCAGGCTCAGTAGTTGTGGCGCACGGGCTTAGTTGCTCCACAGCATGTGGGATCTTCCCGGACCAGGGCTCGAACCCGTGTCCCCTGCATTGGCAGGCGGATTCTTAACCACTGTGACACCCATTTTCCCCCTTTTTAAAATGAGAGTTTTAATTGATGACTGTACTAATTTGCCAGGGCTGCCATAACAAAGTACTACTGACTGGATGGCTTGAACAGCACAAGTTTATTTTCTCACAGTTGTGGAGGTTACAATCCAAGATCAAGGTATTGGCAGAGTTATTTTTTTCTGAGGTTCTCTCCTTGGCTTATAGATGGCCATCTTCTCCCTGTATTTTCCCTCTGTATATGTCTGTGTCCAAATTTCCTCTTCTTGTAAGCCCACCAGTCTTATTGAATTAGGGCCCACCCCAATAACGTCTTTAACTTAATTACCTCTTTAGACACTATCCAAATACAGCCACATTCTGAAGTACAGAGGATTAGGTCTTCAACATATGAATTTTTGAAGACTATAATTCAGCCCACAACAAGGTCATGCTGTTTTTCCTGTACTGTTTTATATATGGTGTATTGTTTATAGTTAAATGTATCATTTTGGCCATAAGTTGTAAGATCTGAATCTGATTGAGATTAGACATCACCTAGAGATTCTGCACTCAGAGATGGATTCAATAACTAGGTGTAATTTTGGA
Organism: Eubalaena glacialis; assembly: GCF_028564815.1. NCBI lineage: Eukaryota > Metazoa > Chordata > Mammalia > Artiodactyla > Balaenidae > Eubalaena > Eubalaena glacialis. The sequence goes on along the minus strand of NC_083718.1, from coordinate 163,637,370 downwards.
TGTGAATGTGCTTGAAGTTGTATATGGTTTAATTGCATTGTATTACATAGGGAATTTTTGGAAAAGTATGTGTGGGAAGAAAGAGCACGTGTGTGTGCCTATACATATGTGTGTATGTGATCGTCAGGTGGACCATAATAAACACCTGTGGTATTGCACATCCAGCACTTTTCCTTTGTTTTGGACACTAACTCCTCCCTTCTCACAATTCATATGACTCCCATGGGAGATACCATATTTTTACATAATCACATCGCTCCTGGCCACAGTTGATTGGTCTGGGGAGGGCATTTCATTCTCGTCAGGCCAATTAAACTCCTTCTCCAGGATTTTTCAGGCTTGAATTGATAACGTTCATCCTTCTCCAGGGGTGGAAGCTGTACATTGAAAAAATTAGGACCTGCTAGTCACATTCCTGCCATGTAGAGAAAGCCAGTTACCAATGAGAGAAAACAAAGCCAATGTGCTAAAAACAAAGCAAAACAAAACAAAAAAACAGAGACAAAATAGGGAGGGAGTCCTGCAGCCCACCTGTATTCCTAACTCTCCTCAAGGCAACAGATTTGATGAGGCCAAAATATTTTTCCCATTTTGCCTAATATTGAGTTTTTCGGGTTTTTTTACAACCAAAAGAATCCTTATCAATACAGTATGTGATGGTCAATTTTATGTGTCAACTTGACTGGCTAAGGGGTGCCCAGATTAAACATTATTTCTGCATGTGTCTGTAAGAATGGATGGGATTTTCTGTATGAGATTAGCATTTGAATCCGCGGACTTAGTAAAGTGGTTTGCCCTCCCAAATGTGAATGGGCATCATCCAATCCATTGAGGGCCTGAATAGAGCAACAAAATGTAGAAGAACCTTCAACCTTTTTTGCTTCCTACTTGCTTGAGTTGGGACATCTCATATTGTCTTCTCTGGCCCTCAGACTGGGATTTAAACAATCAGCTCCCCCGGTTCTCAGGCCTTTGGACTTGGACTGAATTACGTCACCATCACCGGCTTTCCTGGGTCTCCAGCTTGTAGACAGCAGATTGTGGGACTTCTCAGCCTCCCTAACTGTATGAGCCAATTTGATGTATCTATTCTTCTCCAAAGAAGCCTGACGAATATAAGTAAGATACATGACAGCACAGGTGAATACATGCTATCACTTATTACCATAATTGTGTTAACACAAAGTGTGTTCCTTAAACTGCAAATCTTGCTGGCAAAAGCCCTACCTAAGCGGGAGGATTTGTCTTCTTTATTTGTATCCATCTAGATTCTTAATTTCAAACAACAGAAACAAATTCTGGGTGTTTTAAGCAGAAAAGAAATTTATTAAAAGGATATTAAATAGCTCATAGAATCAGTGGGAGAGCTGAAGAGAAGACTCATATTCTAGGCCACACAATGAGAAACAGCTAATGTCAAGGTGCAGAACTGGTCTGGTGATAAGGACACCACTGCCATGGCTGCAGAACTCTGGACATGAAGACTGTGCCGATGATACAACCAGTGTTCAGTACTGGACTGACCACTACCTCTGCAGCCACTGCTTTTCCAGGAAGTGATCTTCCTGAAACCAATTTTTCTAGCCAGCTTTGAGGCAGGTGTGTTGGACTGGCAGAGCCTTGTCCACATGCTGATGCTCTAGCTGCAAGGGATGTGGAAAGGAAGTTCCTAGCACTTCAGCTTTTGTAGAGGATGATAGGCCCTATAGATTAGCTTCATAACCGAGAGAATTCCCCAAATGCAGGACAGGGGGTTCCAAAGCTGAGGGCCCTAAAGAAATGTCAAGTGTCCACTACACCCTTAACCTTCAAGACCGCCCCTGTCAGGGACATCAACTTGAGACTGGCCCCATATACCTCGCAGAGACTGCTGCAAACAAGACTCACAAACTGTAATGATCTATGCTTAGAGCTGGTTATTGAATGAGGGTTGATTTAAGTCAGGCACAGCTTTCACCAAGAAAACTGTTATCTCTGCCACATCAGAAAACTGGGGAATTAGGAAGTTGTTGTCCCAACTATTGGTTCTGAGAACCCAACACCTTAGCCAAGATCTGGGGAAGAAGAAGCCACTGCCAGAGTGATGACACCTTAAATCCTCACATGCTGCCTCACTTCTCCCCCACTTAACTCAGTTCCAGATTCAACAAGCCCCTTAGGCATGCATCGGGGAATTTAAAACACATCCAGCTGCAAGGAGGTTTGGAAATGTAGTTTCAGCTTTCCAGCTTCTGCAGTATAGGGAGGCAGTGTAGGAGGGGACTGGCACATATGTGGAGATAGCTATCTACCCTCTCTGCCTCAGATACTACCATTCCACCTTTATTCAATCTCTGAATGCTACTTTTTAAAAAAATTAATTTTATGAAAAGATGCTTAATATCACTAACTATTAGAGAAATGCAAATCAAAACTACAATGAGGTATCACCTCACACCAGTTGGAATGGCCATCATTAAAAAGTCTACAAATAACAAATGCTGGAGGGGGTGTGGAGAAAAGAGAACCCTCCTACAATGTTGGTCGGAATGTAAATTGGTGCAGCCACTATGGAAAACAGTATGGAGATTCCTTAAAAAAACTAAAAATAGAGTTACCATATGATCCAGCAATCCCACTCCTGGACATATACCCAGACAAAACTATGATTCGAAAAGATACACGCACCCTATGTTCACAGAAGCACTATTTACAATAGCCAACTCATGGAAGTAACCTAAATGTCCATCGACAGATGAATGGATAAAGAAGATGTGGTATATATATACAATGGAATATTACTCAGCCATAAAAAAGAATGAAATAATGTCATTTGTAGCTACATAAATGGACCTAGAGATTATCATACTAAGGGAAGTAAGTCAGACAGAGAAAGACAAATATCATCTGATATCCCTTATATGTGGAATCTAAAACAAATGATACAAATGAACGTATTACAACAAAGAAACAGAATTACAGACATAGAAAACAAACTTATGGTTAGCGGGGGTAGGGGGAGATAAATGAGGAGTTTGGGATTAACATATACACACTACTGTATATAAAATAGGTAAACAATAAGGGCCCACTCATAGGGAACTCTACTCAGTATCTTGTAATAACATATAATGGAAAAGAATCTGAAAAAGAACACACACACACACACACCCACATATATAATAGCTGAATTACTTTGCTGTACACTTGAAACTAACACAACATTGTAAATTAACTATACTTCAATTTTTAAAAAATTATTATTTTTTTTAAAAATATTTATTTATTTATTTGGTTGCATCGGGTCTTTATTTATTTGGTTGCAGGCGGGCTCCATGGTTGTGGCATGTGAACTCTTAGTTGCAGCATGCATGTGGGATCTAGTTCCTGGACCAGCGATCGAAGCTGGGCCCCTTGCATTGGGAGTACGGAGTCTTAACCACTGCACCACCAGGGAAGTCCCTAAAAATTATTTTTAATAGGCAATACATTCACATAGTAAAACAATTCAAACACTGTCAACAGTATGCAATGAAAAGTACCCTCCTCTATCCTCCAGTCCTGCAGTTTTCCTCCCAAGAATCATTGACTTTTGCCAGTTTCCTGTTTATCGTTCCAAAGATTATCTAAGGGTATGTGAATGTATACCTCTCCCTTTTTGTTTTACGTGAATGGAGTATAAAATACACACTTTTTTTCTAATCTACTTTCTTTAAAATTTTTTAAATTTTTAAATAAATTTATTTATTTATTTATGGCTGCGTTGGGTCTTCGTTGCTGCGCACGGGTTTTCTCTGGTTGCGTCGAGCGGGGGCTGCTCTTCGTTGCAGTGCGCAGGCTTCTCATTCTGGTGGCTTCTCTTGTTGCAGAGCACGGGCTCTAGGTGCGTGGGCTTCAGTAGTTGTGGTACGTGGGCTCAGTAGTTGTGGCTCACAGGCTCTAGAGCACAGGCTCAGCAGTTGTGGCACACGGGCTTAGTTGCTCCGTGGCATGTGGGATCTTCCTGGACCAGGGCTCAAACCTGTATCCTCTGCATTGGCAGGCGGATTCTTAACCACTGCACCACCAGGGAAGTCCTAATCTACTTTTAATAGCCGGTGAGAGTGAAGAGTCCTGGAGAAGATAAGGACAGTCTGACAATAAAGAGAGCTCCATTTCTTTTTCGCACAGTTTTTGTTTTTTTAAAAAAATCTTTATTTCTTATAAAATATTGCAAAATATTTAAACAATACAAAAAATGAAAACAAAAAAATGAGTGTGTCCCTCAAGCACATTTCTGAAAAACAACTACTCTAATCAGTTTGTGTATCTATCTATCCCTGCGTTTGTATGGTTTTTATAGCTTTGAACTTCTTCCTCTACATTGTTCTAAGTTCTTTGCTGGCCAGAGTGTTGGTTCTGAATTTACCTTACAGCCCTGTAAGCTATTAAGACAATGGCTACAGCTTTAATTAATTCCTTAAATCGTGCGTCTCTACTGAGACTCCTCAAAGCAAACAAACATGCCTGATCTAACTGTGCACTTGCTGCTCCTTGGTGGCAGACTCCTGATATTCAAGTTCCAATATTCCCTCTCGGACTCTGCCAAACTTCTCTAGGCAATTTCTGCAATTAATTCTGCATGTATTCCCTAATGCAGTGGAATCCTGTTTTTTGTCCTCCCAGACTCCTCCCTCACTTCTGATCACAGACCTGTGACTCCCTGGGACACAGGGATGCGAGCATAACCCAAAACAGGTGAATCAGCATTTTCCCTGAGATTTTTCAAAGCAGAGTTGGAGAAAGATGCTCCTTTCCTTTCTGGTTAAAATTCTGTGATTATGTGACTCTGGAACTGTTGGCAGCCACAGATCCACCTTCAAGGTGAAATCAGAGTTACCTTCCATAGCAATTCTACTATGTATTAATAAGTTTTTTGTTTGTTTGTTTTGGCCATGCCGTGTTGGCATGTGGGATCTTAGTTCCCCGGACCAGGAATCGAACCCGTGACCCCTGCAGTGGAAGCAAGGAGTCTTAACCACTGGACAGCCAGGGAAATCCCATGTATTAATAAGTTTTTATAACAGCTTGTTTGAGATATAATTCACTTCACAGGGATAAGACCAGCAAATTCTTTAGTATATAACAGGTAATATTTACCCTTTGCCATATACACAGGTTTAGGGATTAGGGAGTGGATATCTTTGGGGGCCATGGTTTAGCCTACCACATAGCATAATAATGCAATGTACCTCATAGAGCTATTGTGAGCATTAACAGAGTAAACATATGTAAAACTTGCATGTAAATAACTCTCAATAAATATTGGCTACTGTTTTTATTATTCATTTCTGAAATGTACCTTCTTGTTTTTTGGCCTGAGCACCCTTCTTATTTTGAGGGAATGTCCCATTTATGGTCTCAGTGGGAGGGAGAAGCCCAAACTATATGACAGAAGGTTGAAGGGAGACAGGTATTTTCCTTCCCTCGCCCCTATCAACTGGCCATGGGCCAATAACCAGTAAGATGCTCAAGGCTGGGACACTGGACACTTGTAAAGATTCAATTTGTGATTCTGAAAGGCTGCAGCAATGATATCAAGATTCTGGCAGTAACAAATATCCAGTGGTGGTGTCATGGTCATACTTTTCTTAGTTTGGTCAAGCACTATCTGATATGGTGCCCTTATTGGTCAGAACTCTCATTCTAGACCACTTGATAGTGTTCAGATTCTACTCAATATATTCAAAATAGTTATATAATGGTTTTTTTGAGTTCAAAATGTTAATATCTGCAAAATGCTGGAAATCCTATTCTTTACGATATTTCACCTGAGTGAAAAAATTTAAATGTCAGCTTAAATATATGCATAGGAGTACACAATTTTTCAAAATTTTCTTAGAAGATATGAAAGCAAAACAGTTTGCTCACTGCCCAACTTCTTTCTTTGTTGGAGTCCCATTGCAAATAATGGCAAGAAAGGTTGTGGGTTACTGAGGGAAACTTTCAAACTTTATTAATAAGAGCTGTGCTAAGCATTTGAGATACATTACTCAGTTATTTTTGACAATTGACCTGTAATGTAGGTTCATTTTACAGGTGGGCAAATTAATACTCAGAGAAGTTGTGACTGGCCTAGGCTAACACAAGTGGTCAATAACAGAGCTGGGATTTGAAACCACATCTACCAGGTGCCCAGATCTGTGTCTTAACCACGTCACTCTGCTACATGGCAGAGAGAAGAGAGTCTTCCACTGTCTCCCATCTCTGGGAATGATAATAGCTGCACCAGCAGTGGCCAGCAGCAGGGGCAGTCAGAGCCACACCAACAGAGAGGAGACACAGGATCAGCTCAGGAAGGGATGGTAAGAAGCCCCAAAGCACTGTGGTACCTGTTGCCAAGTTTCTGTAACCCAACAAAGGAAGCCAGAGGGACCTCTGGTAACCTAAGGAAAGTCACCATTCCCATACCACATTGAGAGCTAGGAAGGGGAGCCTCTCCTGTCCTGTCCTGTCTTGGGCAGGGAAGGAGTGGGGGGACAACACAGTTGCTGCCAGATAATTATTCCACCTTTGTTCCATGATCCTCTAAACATTCATGGTATTTAGCGACCTCTCTCTTTTTCTCCCTTTTATTTGTCATCCTCTACCAACTTTCTAGTCACTCCCCCTCAGAAGGAACATAGTATAGTGGCTGATTCATGGACTCTGACCCAGACTTTTTGAATCCTGGCCCTAACTCCTTTTTAGGTGTGTCATCTTGGATGACTTAGGTAATTTCTCCATACCTTAGTTTCCTTTTAAAAATCCTACCATGTAAATTTACATACTTCTGATCCATGCTTTTTAATAGCTGCAGTAAATGTACCATACTTTACTCAATCACTGCTTGAATGATGAATATTCTCTTTAATCTCAGTTTGGCCGTTGCGAACAATGTGGCAATAAACATCTAAGTAGATATATTTCAGTGCTTTTCTTTCTTAGGGTGTCTACCCAGAAGTGGGATCTGTAAAAGAAAAGGTATGTTTTTATTTTTAACAGATGTTGCTGAAATGCTTTCTGGAAAAGACTCTACCAGTTTACAGCAATATATAATAATTCCTCTTTTTCAGCAATCCCACCAGCAATAAATATTTTCTGAATTTTTTAACTTTCACAGTTCAATAAATATAAAGTGATATCTTATTGTTACTTTATTTTGCATTTCTCTGGCTATTAGTGAGACTTAGCACTTCTTATATGCTTCTCGTCCATTCAGACTTGTTCTTCCGTGAATTACTTCGTCACGTTCTCTGTCCGTTTTTTCTACAGGGTTATCAGTCCCCTTCTTGTCTGTTTGTAGGTATTCCTCTCATGTTATAAATATTAACTTTCCATTCTCTCTGTTGAATTTTCCTCCCAGATTTGTTGTCTCTTTTATAAATTCATTTAAAAGGTTTCATTTGGTCAAGTAGTTCCTTTATTTTATAATCTCTGAGTCTGCTACCCTCCTACCTCATACCTAGATTGTACATATGGTCTCCTACATTTTCTTTCTTTTTTAAAACATATACAAAATAAAAATAGTTGCTTTTATTTTTAAATGTTTTCCTCTTTAAATTATGTAAACATATTCAAATTTCACCGAAATGTTTTAAGCACCTGCAGTTTACACAGCTACTTTACCGGGGAAGGTGTCTTTTTTTCCCCTAGATTTACTGAGATATGACTGACAAATAAAAATTGTATATATTTAGGTGGTACAACATGATTTTTTAAAGGTGTACAATTGTACACCTATTTTTTAAAGGTGTACAATAGGATGATTTTTTTCTTTTTGGTTGGGCCACGCAGCTTGTGGGAATCTTAGTTCCCCAACCAGGGCTCAAACCTGGGCCCTCAGCAGTGAGAGCGCGGTAGTCCTAACCACTGAACTGCCAGGGAATTCCCAGGGATGAATCAATATTGGTATGCATTGTGAAATGATTATCACAATCAAGTTAATTAACATACCCATCATTTCACATAGTTACTTTTTGTATGTGCTATAGTGAGAACACTTAAAGTCTGCTCTCAGCAAATTTTAAGTATACAGTGCAATATTATTAACTATAGTCACTATGTTGTATGTCAGATTCCCTCCTAGATTTTCTTCTAAGATTTTTATTATTTTATTTTATGTTTATATTTAAATGATAATATTTAAACCATGTTTTGAAATTGTATGAGATGGGGTCAAATTATTTTCTTCCATATATAGAACCAGATTTACAGCATCATTTACTAGAGGAACCATGTTTTTCCCTCTGACTATGACAAATGACAGTGTTGTCATATGCTGAACTCTCTTATATTCTAATATCTAGTTCTAGATATTCTATTACTTTCCAGTGGTATATTTTTATGCCCATGTTGTATTAATTTGATTACAGCAGTTTTCTGAGTTTTCTGGTATCTAGTTAAGCAAGTAGTCTCCCTTCATTGTACTTAATTTTCATACTTTTCTTGATTATTCTAGGTTATATAGTCTTCCATATGGGTTTAAGATCATTTTAACAATTCAGTTCAATAGATTTTTTTAAAAACTGTCTGTCAGGACTTCCCTGGTGGTGCAGTGGTTAAGAATCCGCCTGCCAATGCAGGGGACACGGGTTCAAGCCCTGGTGCGGGAAACTCCCACATGCCGCAGAGCAGCTAAGCCTGTGCACCACACTACTGAGTCTACGCTCTAGAGCCCATGCTCCGCAATGAAGAGTAGCCCCCGCTCGCCGCAACTAGAGAAAGCCTGCGCGCAGCAATGAAGACCCAACGCAGCCAAAATTAAATAAATAAATTTATTTAAAAAAAAAAAAAAAAAAAAAAAAAAAACTGCCTGTCAGTATTCTAACTGGAATTGCATTAAATATAAATATTTTAAAAATATTTTTGTTTTTATAACATTGTTTTCTTATCTAAGAACACATAACTTTCCATTTGTCTAGCTCTAATTTTATGTTGTTCAATAAGATTTAATCATATTCTTTATATATGACCTGTGATTTTGTTCAACTTATCCCTAGGGTATTTTTTTTTTCTTTTTTTCCTTTTCTTGTTGTGGCAAAATACATATAACATAAAATTTACCATCTTAACCATTTTTAAGTGTACAGTTCAGTGGTATTAAGTACAATCACATTGTTGTGCAACCATCACCACCATCCATCCCCATAAATCTTTTCATTTTGGAAAACTGAAACTACATCCATTAAACAACAACTCCCCATTTCCTCCCTTCCCCCAGCCCCTGGCAACCACTATTCTACTTTTCATCTCTATGATTTAACTACTCTAAGTACCTCACATAAGTGGAATCATACAGTATTTGTCTTTTTGTGACTGACTTATTTCACTCAAGGTTTATCCATGTTTTTGTAGCATATTGCAGAATTTCCTTCCCTTTTAAGGCCGAAAAATATTCCATTGTTTGTATATACTGCATTTTGCTTATCCATTTATAAGTCAGTGGATACTTGGGTTGCTTCCATGCTTTAGCTATTGTAAATAATGCTGCTATGAATACGGGTGCATGAATGCCTCTTCAAGATCCTGCTTTCGATTATTTTGAGTATATACTCAGAAGTGGAATTGATAGATCATATAGTAATTCTGTTTTTAACTTTTTGAGCAACTGCCATACTGTTTTCTGCAATTGCTATACCATTTTACATTCCCATCAATAATGCACAAGGGTTCCAATTTCCCTACATCCTCACCAACATTTGTTATTTTCTATTTTTTTATAGTAGCCATCTTAGTGAGTGTGAGGTGTTATATCATTATAGTTTTAATTTGCATTTCCTTAATGACTAGTGATGTTGAACGTCTTTCCATGTGCTTACTGATCATTCATATATATTCTTTGGGAAAGGTCTATTCAAGTCCTTTGCCCATTTTTGAATCAGTTTTTTGTTGTTGTTGTTGAGTTTTAAAACTTTTCTGTGTACACTGGATATTGATTCCTCATCAGATATATGATTTGCAAATATTTTCTCCCATTTGTGGGTTGCCTTTTTACTCTGTGGATAGTGTCTTTTGATGCACAAATTTTAAAAATTTTCATGAAGTCCAATTTGTCTATTTTTTCTTTTGTTGCTAGTGCCTTTGGTGTCATACCCAAGAAATCCTTACCAAATCCAAGGTCATGAAGATTTTGTCCTATGTTTTCTTCTAGGAGTTTTATTGTCTTAGGTCTTACATTTAGGTCCTTGCTCCATTTGGAATTAATTTTTGTATATAATGTTAAGTAAGGGTCCAACTTTATTCTTTTGCATGTGGATATCCAGTTTTCCTAGCACCATTTGTTGAAAAGACTGTTCTTTCCCCATTGGCACCTTTGTCAAAAATCATTTGATCATACATGTGAGGGGGTATTTCTGGGCTCTCTGTTCTATTCCATTGGTCTGTATGTCTGTCTTTATGCCAATAACACACTGTTCTGATTATTGTAGCTTTGTAGCTAAGTTATAAAACAGAAAGTGTGAGCCTCCAGTCTGTTCTTCTTTTTCAAGATTTTTTGGCTATTCCAGTCCCTTGAGATTCACTATGAATTTTAGGATGCATTTTTCTATTTTGGCAAAAAAATGTCATTGAGATTTTGATAGAGATTGCATTGAATCTGCAGATCGCTTTGGGTAGTATTGACATTTTAACAATATTAAGTCTTCCAATCCATGAACATGTGACATGTTTTCATTAATTTATGTCTTCTTTAATTTCTTTCAGCAATGTTTTGTAGTTTTCATTGTACAAGTCTTTCACTTCCTTGGTTAAGTTAATTCTTAAGTATTTTATTTTTGGATGTTATTGTAAATGGAATTGTTCTTGTAATTTCCTTTTGAGATTATGAAATCATTTTCTATACACTGTGTACAGAAAATGATTTTTGTGTGTTGAGTTTGCATCCTGCTACTTTGATAAATTCATTTATTGTTCTAACGAAGTCTTTAGGGTTTTCTACATATAAGATCATATCACCAGCAAACAAATAATTTTGCTTCCTCCTTTCCAATTTGGATGCCTTTATTTCTTTTTCTTGCCTAATTGCTTTGGTTAGAACTACAGTACTATGTTGAATAGAAGTGGCCAAAGCAGGCATTCTTCCCTTGTTCCTGATATTAGAGGAAAAGCTTTTAGTCTTTCACCACTGAGTATGATATTTGCTTTTATTGTGTTGAGGTAATTTCCTTCTAATCCTATTGTGCTGAGTGTTTTTATCATGAAAGGGTGTTGAATTTTGTCAAATGCTTTTTCTGCATCAATTGAGATAATGATGGGGTTTTTTTCTTCATTTTGTTGATGTGCTGTATTACATTGATCAATTTTTGTATGTTGAACCATTCTTACATTCCAGAATAAATCCCACTGGGTCATGGGTGTTTTTAGTATGCTGCTGAATTCTGTTTGCTTGTATTTTGTTGAGAATTTTTGTATCAATGTTCATAGGGCATACTGATCTGTTCCTTGGTATTTATAGTGTTATTGAATAAAATTTTTCCCATTTCCATTTCTAGGTGTTTACTTTTTAAAAAATGTTTACCTCATATCCACCTGCCTTACCAAATTCTCTTACTAATTCTAGTAGCTTTTTTGTCATTGTTGATATCAGCAAAATTTGTATCTCTTCTTTCCCAATGCTTTTATCAATGTATTACCTTGTTCTAATCCATATGGTAGTAACTTCAAGGCAATATTTAATAACAATGGTGATTGTGGTCATCCCTGTCATATTTTAACTGAAATAGTTCAGGAGTTTGCCATTTGGAATGCTGCTCTTCGTTGGTTAAAGATAGTTTTTTTTTTTTTCTTTTCGTGTTTAAGAAATTTATCTCCACTTCTTAATGTTAATTTTTCCTTTTTATTATTTATTTATTCAGATGAATGTGGTTCTCATGTATATTAGAGGACTCGAATTTGCCTGTGCCTAACTGATAAGGTGAGCTTGCTTTTGGCATGTGATTAGAGCAAACTGCACATTCTTGTTAAGAATGACTATTGAGGGACTTCCCTGGTGGTCCAGTGGTTAAGAGTCCACACTCCCAGTGCAGAGGGTCTGGGTTCGATTCCTGGTCAGGGAACTAGGTCCCACATGCTGCAACTAAGAGCCTGCATGCCAGGACTTCCCTGGTGGCACAGTGGTTAAGAATCCGCCTGCCAATGCAGGGGACACGGGTTTGATCCCTGGTCTGGTAAGATCCCACATGCTGCAGAGCAACTAAGCCCATGTGCCACAGCTACTGAGCCTGTGCTCTAGAGCCCATGAGCCACAACTACTGAGCCCGAGCACCACAAGTACTGAAGCCTGCGTGCCTAGAGCCCATGCTCTGCAACAAGAGAAGCCACCACAATGAGAAGCCCACACACCACAATGAAGAGTAGCCCCTCCTTGGGCTTCCCTGGTGGTGCAGTGGTTAAGAATCCACCTGCCAATGCAGGGGACACAGGTTTGAGCCCTGGTCCGGGAAGATCTCACATGTTGTGGAGCAACTATGCCTGTGTGCCACAACTATTGAGCCGGCACTCTAGAGCCCATGAGCCACAACTATGGAGCCCACGTGCCACAACTACTGAAGCCTGCACACCTAGAGCCCGTGCTCTGCAACAGGAGAAGCCCCCGCTCGCTGCAACCAGAGAAAGCCCGCGCGCAGCAACGAAGAACCAACGCAGCCAAAAATAAATAAATAAAATAAATAAATTTATTTAAAAAAAGAGTAGCCCCTGTTAGCTGCAACTAGAGAAAGCCTGCATGCAGCAACGAAGACCCAACTCAGCCAAAAAAAAAAAAAAAAAAAAAGAAGGGGGCCTGCATGTCGCAACTAAAAGATCCTGTATGCCACAATGAAGATCCTGTGTGTTGAAACTAAGACCCAGAGCAGCCAAATAAATAAATAAATAAATAAATATTAAAAAAAAAAAAAAGAATGGCTATTGAATTTTATTAAAGCCTTTCAGCATCTACTGATATCATCTTAAGACTTTTCTTCTTTGATTCATGAAGTTTATGAACTACATTGATACATTTCCTGAAATTCTAACCACCTTCATATATTTGAAATTACCCAATTTGGTTGCAGTGTATTATTCTCATGTGCTAAATTTCATTTGCTAATATTTTATTTGGAATTTTTGCCTCTATTCATTAGTAAAGGTGGGCCATAGTTTGTTTTTTGGAACTATCTTTATCAGAATTTGGCTTTTAAATTATGTCAGCTTTATAAAATGCATTGGGGAGCTTTCCAAATTTTGGCCGGACTAGTAGATCAAATTACAGTGGAATTGTGTATTCTTTTTTTTTTTTTTTTGGAATTGTGTATTCTTGAAAGGTTAGATGGAACTGAGTTGGAAAACTATCAGGTTCTGATTCTTTTATTACATGGTAGATGTCTAATCACCTTTAGTTTTCTTTTATGATGATTGCTATATTATAGCTTTCCTTCTCTTTTTGCATTTCTGTTTTTTTTTTTTTTTTTTTTTTGGCAGTGCTGCATGGCTTGTGGGATCTCAGTTCCCCGACCAAGGATTGAACCCGGGCCACGGCAGTGAAAGCCCGTAATCCTAACCACTAGGCCACCAAGGAATTCCATCTAATTGCTTAAGATGAGTTTTAAGTTCATGTATATTTTTAGTATTTCATGTTTAATAATAAAGATAGTAAGGTTATAAAATTTCCCCTGGCTACAAAAGGAAGAATTTGCTGTGTTCTATAATTATATGTGTTATTTGTGTTATATGTGTGTTATATGTGTTATAATCTGAAGTGTTCTCTTTTTCATTGCTTTCTAGATAGTTTATAATTTTAGTTTTTATGTCCTCTTTGACTTCACTGTTATCTAGAAGTCTGTTTAATTTCCAGGCATTCAAAGGTTTTCTTATCACCTTTTTATTATGCATTTGTAATTTTATTGGATTACGATTAGAGTATGCCCTATAAACTTTTTTTAAAGATGTGTTAATGTTTTCTTTGTGAACCAAGTATATGGTCTAATTTTGTAAATCATTCATGTGCATATGAAAAAAAGGATATTCTATATGCAATGTATGTTAGGTTCCATAAATGACTACTAAATCAAATTCATTAATTCAATTATTCGGTTCCTCTAAATTTTGCCTATTCTGTACTAAATCTGTTTAATCACAGTATGATTGTATTTCTATCAAGTTCTCCTTGACTTTTTAATAGTTTTTGCTTTATAAATTTAGTTGCCATGTTGTTTAATTTATGATTATTAAAACTTCTTAAATTATTCTTTTTATTAATACATTATATTACCCAGTTTAATGCTTTTCTTTAGATTCCTCCTGATATTAACGTTGCCTCTTCTACTTTACTTAACATCACCAGGGATGTCTTGCCCACTCCCTTATTTTCAACTTTTCTTTATCACTTTGTTTTAAATCTGTTTCTTATATGCAGTACACAGTTGGGTTTGTTTTTTAACTCAATCTGACAGTCGGTTTTTCAATGGGATCATTCAGTTTATTTACACTTAATGGCAATTGATAACACTCACTTAACTGATACAATGTTTATTATTTATTTTATTTTGCTGATTCCTCTGGTTTTATCAAATTACCATTCATTCCCCCTTTTTCTTGTTATTTGTTGAGTTCTACTATATTTTTCCATTTTACTTATGATTTCTTTTCCTTTCCCTATGCTTATTGATGCACACATATTTTTCTACTGTCATGTAAAAAAATATCAACTATTTGCCATATAAAGATGCTTTCTTCCCCTACTTCTTTCCCTTCCCCTCAAACGATAAGACCTTTTTGAGTACTTTTATTTCCCCATTCTCCACCCTCATTAAACCTTTGGATGGGTTTTACCACTCCTCTCCTTACTCCCCCACCCTTGATCTTAGTTCCCCGACCAGGGATTGAACCTGGCCCTCTCGGCAGTGTAAGTGTGGAGTCCTAACCACTGGATCGCCAGGGAATTCCCTCTTCTATTTCATCTTAATAATTTTTTTAGCCTTAATATTATACAGTTCCAGGTAGTTTATTAATATCCAATGAATATATATTATATATTTAGGTAGTCTATCAGTATCCAACGGATATTCAATGGATATTGATAGACTACCTGAAAATGAATCTAAAGAAATATATGAGATTTCCTTTGTAATCATATGTATTTTATTTTATACATTTTAAAACATTCAGAGAAGGATTTTATAGCACACACAAAAAAGGTAAGAATGCTTGCTCCAGACAATCCCAGATGCCCCTACAACTTCAATGACCATTTCTACAGTAATGACTGTCATTTTTTTTCTCCAATCCATGCTTGTCCTGAATTCCAGACCCACAGATTTACACATACACACTTACACACTCCACACTTGAGAATCCCGAGTCGTGCTTTAAAGGAACCTCTAATTCAACATTTCCAAAACCACACTCATAGCTTCTTCCTAGTCTGGTTCTTGTCCAATGAAATCTTTCTCAGAAAATGGTGCTGAGAAAGTCAGAAGCCTAGGAATCACACTTGAATCTTTCATCTCTCTTACCTTCATACCTAATCCTCACCAAGATCTGTTCATTTCATCTTCTAAACTTTCCTCATGTCTGTCCACTTCCCTCCATAGCTTGGAGTTCATTGGTGCTTTAGTGGAATGGGAGGGGTGAAATCAGACTGGTGTGGGTTGATAGATGGTGGTGGGAGATAGCCACTACAGATAACTCTTTTGGGAAATCTGGGCAAAGAATCCCGGAAGATTTTGGAAGATGATATCCTTCTCTCCTTGCATTCCCAGCCCCAACTTTAGCCCAGCCATGCTCCTGGGTCAGACAATTGCTGGCACCAGTAAACAGAGCCTCAGACCTATTGCTGAGCATCCACAGGGTGAATGAGATATCATAGAAACACCCCACGTGGGCATATGAAAGAATTTGTGTGTGCAGGGAGGTGGGAGGTTCCTTGTAATATTATAAAACTAATGCTACAAGGCGTGCATATCCTCCATCTACCCCTGCTCACCTCCAACCTGTTCCCCAAACAACAGGCAGGAATCTTTTCAAATGTAAATCATTTTTAAACTATCTTGTTCCCGCCTTAACCCCTGAAGTGGCTTCCCACTGCTCTTAAGATAAAGGTAAAAAATCTTGAAGCCTACAGGCATTAAATGCTCAAGCTCCAGACTTCTGCATCAGTTTTTTCTCCCCTGACTCTCTGCATTTGTGCTCTGTACCACAGCCACTTGAGACTTCTTTTGATTCTTCCAACACATTATATCTCTTCTATCACCGGACTTTGGATATGCTGTCCCCTCCGCTTGGGGTGTTCCCATTCTCTTTTTGCTTAGTTAATTCCTAGCTCAAATGTCACTTCTCCAGAGAAGTCTTCATTGCTCTCCAAGACAGGTTAAGACCTCCGCTGCACTCTCTCGTAATATCCTGTCCTTTTCCTTCATAGCACTTGTCACAGTTTGTGATTATGCAGTTGTTGTCATTACAATTTGATTAATGTCTGCCATCTCTAATAGACTGGAAGCCTTAGGAGGGCAGGAACCATATCTCTTTTTATAGTATCTTCAGCCATGATAGCATAGTGCCCAGCATCTGAAAGGTAATTAGTAACGTGTGTGTATGTCTGTGACTGGTCAAGTGTCTGAATACGCAAAGCAAAGCAGACCCGGACTGTGGTGACCTCATAAGGAGAAATCACACTGAGAAGCTGTCAGAGCAGCCCATCTGCTTCCCTCAAGGACATCCCTCTGGTTGGGCCACTGTCAACTGCAGCTTATAACAGGATATACCACCTACTTGTTTGGTTTCTGAATCATCTGAATCCACCCTCATTCAGTAATGTGGACTATCAGCTTTCAGGGACAGAGAACAACCTTGAAATAATAACTATTTATTCATTCGAACAATATTTATTCTGTGCCTACCCCTCCTGTATTCAAACATTGTACTGGGCATGGGGAAACACAGATGAATAAGGCCTGGGTATTATTCTCAAGGAATTTATAGTTTTGAAGCACAGTCAGATGTGTAAACAAATTATAACTTCCTGTTTTAAAACACTAATATTATAAGGCACTCTCAAAGTTTTAAAGGATCACAGAGTAGAGACTGTCAAAGCATTTAGCAAAACCCTAGCTAGAAGAGATGCTATTTAGAATGATGACCCAGGGGACACACTTTTCAAACCTTCTGAGCTCTAACTTTGGACCAGTTCAGACCACAAGAAAGCAATCTGCTTGGACCACATTAGACAAGCCCCTTAAAAAATAACCATCCCTAGGTTGCTTTTATGTCCTTGGCTTTTATTGGACATAACAAGAAATATTGATTTAATTTTTCCTTTGCATTTGTTGTTCAAATCTTCTTAATTGCTTTATTACATCATTTATTGGTTCCTAATAAAGTCACATGAGAAACTACCTTTAGAATTTAGTGTTATGAAAAAAAATCTACGGTCTGTCTCCTCTGATGAACTGATTTTTCAGACGACAAAATCTATTCAACATGTACTGTGTTTTCATTTTTGCCCTGGCAGCCAGAAAACTGAGAACTAAAATATCAAATTCAGTCACAGTCATGTTTAACCCCAGGATAATTGTGATCTCCTTTTTCTTTGGCCCTAATGTTCTTTTTCTAGCTGTTGTTTGTTTGTTTGTTTTTGCCTATTGTAAACCTTTATGTCCTTATGGAAAAGAAATGGGATAAAATAAATTTAACATTTGGTATGCTCAGTCATTTTAGAGTTATTTCTGCTATTTGTCAAAGATAAATGCAAGAAAACTTAACCTATGTTTGGATCTTAATAAAATTTGGAGAAATTGGGGAGGACAGAGAAGAGCAACAGAAAAGGGACAAAGAATGGGACTGAGGTAGTATCGCTCATATTCTCCAACTCAAATACTGGGGCACATTGATCTGGCATATGGTCTAGTAAAAGAGAGTATCTGAAACTTGGACTGTTTTGGAAAACCCCAGAGATGTGGTTAGACGGACAGATCCCAGGAGGCATGGCCATTATTTTATATACATATATATATATATATATATATATGAATAGTTATAGAAAGGTTTTAGCCTTTTTTGGATCACAGATCCCTTTGATGATCTCTTGAAAGTATTGAACCTACTTCCCAGTACTAGACATGCACATACGGTTCCCGAAAGCAGAACCCTCCTGTTAACTATTTATCTTTCCTGAATATCAAAAGCACTTTATAGCTGGCACTGCTTTGAAGAATTCGGATAGACCTGAGGAAGCATCTGGGCTGCCAGGTTAGACAGGGAGACTGGCAAATCAGTCATCAGCTTAAGTTCTTAACCCTCTGACACCATTCTTGGATGATTTAAGCCAGTGGGTTGTTTTCTGTTTGTTCTTTAACTGTTTGGACTAACAGACCCCTGTGATGAGCTGACGAAGATATGGGTCATCTATCCCAAAATACGTCCACACACACACGCTATTTTGCACACAATTTCATGGGGTTGGTGGACTTCCTGAAGTCCACCCTCAGACTTTGGGTTATGTTTAAGTGAAGACTTTCCTGGACTCGTGGGGATGCCCCTGCAGACCTTTTAGAATAACCCTCTCTCATCACAGCGACTAGCGCGTTCTGGACGGAACGAGGTTACCGTACCGGGAGACAACCGAACCCCGCGGCCTCTGGACAAGCCCCGCCAACTCTCCCCTCCCCCATGCCAGTTCGCGCAGGTGCGAAAACCTAAGATGCCACCCCGGCGCGCCTGCTCAGGAAGATGGGGGGATGATGGGACCCTGGGAGCGGCAGTGGCGGGGGTGGGGGCCTTCCCGACCTTGCTTGGTGACCAAGCTCTCCGCCCAGGCCTTTCCATTTCCTCAGCAGGGGGCGCCGCGGGCCGGAACATGCTGACGGACCTCCCAGAGCGGCCCTTCCGGCTTCCACCCCCTGTTCTGGGCGGTGGCGAGGGCCCGTGACGTCACAGGAGGCGGGGCCAGCGCCTTTGCCGGTGCTGGAGCCGCCATTGGAGCCGGCTTGGCTTGCGGGCTCCGCTGAGGAGTGGGAGGTTGGGCCGCAGTTAAAGTCGCGTCGGCTCCTGGTCCCTGGCCCTTCAGCGGCATGGCGTGCGGGGCGACGTTGAAGCGGCCCATGGAGTTCGAGGCGGCGCTGCTGAGCCCCGGCTCCCCGAAGCGGCGGCGCTGCGCCCCTCTGCCCGGCCCCACTCCGGGCCTCAGGCCCCCGGACGCCGAGCCGCCGCCGCTGCTTCAGACGCAGACCCCACCGCCGACTCTGCAGCAGCCCGCCCCGCCCGGCAGCGAGCGGCGCCTTCCAACCCCGGGTAACCTACGCTGCGGGCTTGGCAGGAAGCCAGGCCTAGGCATTTTTTTGAAGGGGGTGGGGGAGGGAAGGTCATGAACGCTAGGCTAATTCACTCGCGGACCCCTTCTTTGCCCTGAGAAAAGGGAACTGGGGTGTCGCTGGGCCTGGTCGCTTCCGGGGATGGGAGACATCCGGGAGGCGTAGGGGGGCCACAGTGTCGGTTTTCGGTTTTCTTGGAGCTGGAGAGCCTAGAGGGGTGGGCAGGAGGAAGATGGGAATATCCCCGGCCGCTCGGGGCCCTCGCAGCCCCCGTAGCCCTTCCTGCGTCCGCTGCCCGCGCCTGCACTGAGCCACCCTGCAGATCCAGTGGGCCATGGAAAATTGGATTCCGCTCACGAACCCGGCCTTGAGGGTGTGGGGTTGGGGGCGGGTTGCTGGGAGGGGGCCTGAGTGCGTGCTGTGCAGCACTGTGCTGTGGCTTGTAGGGAGACCTGATTTCCAGAAGTCTTTAGGGACCTCAGGCCGCCGTCGAAGTCGTGGAATCCGATTTCAACCTGT
This sequence comes from Eubalaena glacialis, assembly GCF_028564815.1. NCBI lineage: Eukaryota > Metazoa > Chordata > Mammalia > Artiodactyla > Balaenidae > Eubalaena > Eubalaena glacialis. Next base: position 163,617,571 of record NC_083718.1, on the reverse strand, counting down.
TTCTAAGAGACTGGCCCTGTTCTTTTATTGTATGACTGTGGTCCTGTACCATATATGGCTTGAAATCGGTAGGTCGTTAGCTAGAATTTGAGAATCCTTAAACATACAGAGGTTCTGGAAGCAGGAATTCAACCATCCGTAACAGAGAGATTCTCCTTCAATAGGGATTCCACATAGGCCAAGGAAAGAGAAGAACTGGTGTGACAATAAAGTTAAAAAAAAAAAAAAAAAAAACCCGAACCCCTAACCATTGTGCAGGAGTAGAGGGGAAAGTGCATCAGAATGAATAGTTAGCAGTTTTAAAGGGCTCCCGGAAATGCGGGGCCGGGCGGGGGGTGCCTCAAAACTGGACTTTGGCAAGTCATTTCTTTGTGTGGGTTTTTCTATTCCTCAAGCGTTGTCAAAACCTTGAGGTTGCCTTAAAATCATTCTTTTCTTGCCCCTTTTCAGTTACCAGTGTCTTTAGCCATTATTTCCTCCTCCCTCTGTGTATCCACGATGCAGATTTGAGGCCCTCATCCTCTCACACCAAGATCCCAGCAGTTGCCAGCCAGGCTCTCCTAGGCACTGTATCCTTACTCGTGTTCACCTTATCTCTTCTTTATCCTGGCATTCAAAGGATTTATCAACTCTAACCATTTCTTACCTAGTCAGTCTTTTATACATTTTTTCCCCAAACTATGCCTTTGCTCTTTTCCCCCAGACCCACTTGGCTGTGCCTGTATCATGTCTTCCATCGTGATGTTTTCACCTTCTGTTTGCTAATCCAAATACAGTCATTTCTTCAAGTCTTCCATCATTACCTGACTAACCCTGCTCCATAAGGAACTCTATTCTACTTTAAATTCCCTGATCACTTATTGTTTCAAAGCCTTATGTACTGAATGAAATAATGTTTGCAAAAGCAGGGTACATAGATGTCCTCTTGAAGTGATATTTTTTTCTTCCACTGCTCCTACAGATACCCAAGGATAGTCACATAATCTTTCTGGATCTCTCTTCTGCAAAATAGAATTAATACTTGCCCTATCTGTCTCGATGGAATTTATGTAAATGTTTTATTTCTTCCAATACTACCCTCTAGATTAATTTTATGGTAGTTCACAACATAGCAAATGCTTACTAAGTGATTGTTCAATGTATTTGGAAGCCTAAATATGGCAGGGTGCTGTAATGGGGTCGCTGTTGTTTTAATCTTAAAATTTAATTTTTGCATAGATTTCTTGGTCATTTTGTGTTAAAATATTTTATTAAAAATATTCATTTGTAAAGGTTGATCAGTTATGGTTCTGTCATGAAAGAAACTGAATAATTTGGTGCTTTGGCTGAAGTGAAAGATGCCTTCTGGATTAAAAAGGAAGAATGGGGAGGAAATATTAATTGCTATACAAAAAGAAAGAATAAAGCCAACTAATAGAAAAGTGAATTTAAAAATCAGTGACTTCATATCAAAATATCCTAGTTGTTAACTCAAAAGTTCTCTCAGAAATAGTCAAGAAACTATGTTCTTACTAAACTTAAAAAAAAAAAAGATATGTATCATAGCATTTTTTTATGGAAGGAGCCTATAAAATTAAGCCTTTCATTGCTTAAAGGAGCTAGATGGATACCAGACATGGAAGGGGTTTGCTGACCTCCAGGAAATGTTTGTAAACATGGAGGGAGTCTAGATGCAAAGCAGTTAATTGATCATGACTTGAGGGTTGGAGAATAACTTCCAGAAAGAGGTAGCATTTTAGCTGGGTCTTGAATAATGTTGGGGGGAGAGACTGCCCCAGTTCAAGCAAAGGAAAACTGCTAGAGCAAAGGCTAGAAAACCCACAGGTTAAGGAAAGGATAGTTTAATGCAACTCGGTTGTAGTGGAACTGGAAAAATAATTTGGGGCCAAGTCTTGGAAGGCATGGAATGCCATGTTCAAGAGTTTGAATTTGGTCTGTAGCAACTAGGAGTCATTGTAAAATTTTGAAGATGGGCTTAGTCTGATATAAGCTGGAAGCACAACCTCAAATAATAACGGGAGGCAAGAATTTAAATTATTATCCACTGTTAAAATGAAATTTGCATTTTTCTTTTTTTTAAAAAAAAATGCCTTGGCCTGCTTGGGAAGAAAGTCACAGCTACTTCTTTTTCTCCTGTGCATACCATGTTTAGATTCTTGGACTTCCCAGTCCTTCTACCAGCCTTAATGTTGTATCTTTCCATTTGTTCACTTTGCTGTACAGGAGGCAGTTAGAAGTTTATCAAAGACCTTCTGTTCTCATGAGCATTGTCCTCATGCTTGTCCTTTCTTGTTTCAAGTCTTTGCAGTTCCTTACATCCTTGTATTGATTCTGACAAGTATGTGCTTGGAGAATAACGCATTTTAAAGATGAAGCAAGGACTTCATAAATTCAGGGATCTAAAATATGATCTTCATAGCATTCTGAAAGGAAAGCTTTGCTAATCCTGCATTGTTCCAGTGTTCAGGCTTGAGAGTTCTGGAGTTTAGCTACTTGTGGAGCTACTTTGAGTTCATGTCAGTCCCTGGACTGTACCATCACCTGTTATGACATTGTTAATGTCTTTGGTGTTGATTCTCACAACTTTATTGGGTAGGCATTTAACATTTGTTTTGAAGTACTAGGCTAAAGATCCTGAATGATTTCCCAAGGTCATAGTCACATAGGTAGGAAGAAGCAAAATGGCATTATTAACACTTACCCCCCGTTAAAAAAAAATTGTTATAGCAAAGTATATATTAGAATAATGTGAGTGGGGGGGGTGATATAATTTCCTGGTTTTTGTTTTTTATAAGGAGGCTTTATGATCTGGAAAGTGAATACATATTCTATCAAAAAACCCCAAAAAACTTGTTGAAAACCACATCTTTCCAGATTCTGTGTTGTTTCTAGGAGTGGCCTTCAAGGTGGTTAGTGATTTGTGTTCCCTGGACTCCGTTTAATAGCGTTAACAAATTAGTTTATGATTACCTTGACACAGAATAGTAATCTGAATCCTACCAAATATTGCCTCTTATAGGATCAGAAAATTCTTTTCTAAGCTCTGACCATCAGTTCCAAGCAGTAACCTCAGGTCTTCTCTTGGTCAGTGTCCAGGCTGTGAACATAATGTTTTCTGCTCTCCTCTTCCCCAAAGATCTTGAATCCCAAACAGGACAAGAGTTTCATTGTTAGAAGGCCTTGGTATAAGAGACTCGTTCCTAATACCCTTGTTTGTGAAGTTGTGCAACTCAGAGGAGATCAAAAATAGCTTCTTATTAGGTGAAGGAGCTAAGGATGGTTTTGTTTGTTGCTGTAAGTTGTCCTACTTAATCCTACAGCAAACAGCAGATCTGGTCTTCATTGTCACAGGAAAAGAAGCAAAGGGAACTACCTGGGTGGTTTATGCCAAAATAGCTGCTATCCTATGTATTACTGAAATAGTGGCAACAAGAGGCAACACTTTGGGGATTATAGGAGGAGTGCTTTATCTGGTATAAACACTTTTGTTAATATAACATGGGAGGAGGGACAAGAAGCTTGAAGAAGTAACACAGTAAAGTGAATGCTCAAGTGTGTTTCTTTTTTATTAGAGCAAATTTTTCAGAACATAAAACAAGAATATAGTCGTTATCAGAGGTGGAGACATTTAGAAGTTGTTCTTAATCAGAGTGAAGCTTGTACTTCGGAAAGTCAGCCTCACTCCTCAGCTCTCACAGCACCTAGTTCGCCAGGTAAGCATGTTTTAGTGTGCACCATCCATTTAAGAGTTTGTAAGTGGTAATTAAAATGATGGTTTCCTAAACCAGAATTGATTTTATCTAAACTAATAAAATTGGTAAAGTGTATTCATTGTATTACTACTTATAAATACTTTTAAAACCATGGAGTCATGAAATTGCAAAAGACCTTAGATTGATTTGATTGGACTTCCTTCCACCCAATTCAAGAGTACCCTCTATAACTGCAGCATATAATACCGTAGCCAGTAGCCACATGTAGCTGTTTAATTTTAAATTACTTAAAATTTAATAAAATTTTAATTCGGTTTCTCGCTGCGGTAGCCATATTTCAAGTACTTAGTAGTCACGTGTAGCTGTTGTATTAGACAGCACTATAGAACATTTCCGTTATTGCAGAAAGTTGTGTGACAGCACTGCTCTGTAACATTGACAGGTGGTCAGAGAGGATGGCTCAAAAATAGAATCTCAGGGTTGGAAGGAACTTTCATGGTCACATAGTTCAGCCATGAGTCTTGCCTGCCATATCCCTGTAAATAGTCAACAGGCCAGGGCCCAAACATCACCACTGGTGGTGGACTCTGCCTACTTTAACAGTAGAGGAGTTTGTTTCCTCACAGAATATTCTACTTTATAACAGTTCTAAGAGTTATTAAAAATTACCTTGATTAAAACTTGTCTCCTGGGCTTCCCTGGTGGCGCAGTGGTTGAGAATCTGCCTGCCAATGCAGGGGACACGGGTTCGAGCCCTGGTCTGGGAAGATCCCACATGCCGCGGAGCAACTAGGCCCGTGAGCCACAACTACTGAGCCTGCGCTTCTGGAGCCTGTGCTCCGCAACGAGAGGCCACGATAGTGAGAGGCCCACGCACCGCGATGAAGAGTGGCCCCCGCTTGCCACAACTAGAGAAAGCTCTCGCACAGAAACGAAGACCCAACACAGCCATCCATCCATAACTAACTAACTAACTAGCTAACTAACTAACTAACTAACTAACTAACAAAACTTGTCTCCTTACAGAACACAGATTGATGTTGGCCAGGAGATAGGGGGAGCGGGGAATGGGGACAAACTGCTTAATGGGTAAGGGGTGTTATTTGGAGTGGTGGAAATATTTTGAAACTAGATAGGGGTGGTGGTTGTACAACATTATGACTATACTAAATGCCACTGAATTGTTCAGTTTTAAAATGGTTCGTTTTCTGTGAATTTCACCTCAAATAATTTTTTTAAAAATTGTCCTCTTGGGGACTTCCCTGGTAGTCCAGTGGATAAGACTCCGTGCTCCCAATGCAGGGGACACGGGTTTGATCCCTGCTCAGGGAACTAAGATCCCACATGCCGCATGCCACACGGCGTGGGCAAAAAAAAAAAAATTTGTCCTCTTGGGACTTCCCTTGTGGCACGGCGGTTGGGAATCTGCCTGCCAATGCAGGGGACACGGGTTCGATCCCTGGTCCGGGAAGATCCCACATGCCATGGAGCAACTAAGCCTCTGCGCCACAGCTACTGAGCCTGCGCTCTAGAGCCCGTGAGCCACAACTACTGAGCCTGCATGCCACAACTACTGAAGCCCGTGCGCCTAGAGCCCGTGCTCCACAACCCGAGAAGCCACCACAGTGGGAAGCCCACGCACCGCAACAAAGAGTAGCCCCTGCTCGCCACAACTAGAGAAAGCCCACGCACAGCAACAAAGACCCAATGCAGCCAAAAATAAATACATTTAAAAAAAAAAAAATTGTCCTCTTAAAACCCGAAGGTCTTGACCCTCAAACAACACCCTTTCCAATTAATTGCTCTTGCCCATACATGAGTGATAGATCTTTCAGTGGTTGTAGCTAGCAAGTCTCTCCTTAATATTCTCTTTGGATTTTAGTAATATCATTTTGAAGTAATAAAATATGTTACAGGTAGAGAAACAATTATAAATAATTACTGACTAGATGTTTTGCAGGTTTTACTTGTAGAGAAAAAATTTTGGTTTAAGCGAAAAACGATTTGTTTCAAGACGTTAACAGGTTTATAGACTAAGAGGGCTGAAGAAACAGATTCCAGGCTGAGCTTTGAGGAAAACTCAGAACTGGGCCGCCAACAGAGCTGCTGCTTTTATCATGATCAGGAAGCCAATTTCCATCCGGCATCCCAGGGGAAATTTTGGTTTCCAGCTGCAATCTCATGAACATTTCATTTTTCTCAGCCTAGTTTCAAAAGGGATCAAGGATGAGATGTGTAGTGCCTAATCATCTCCTTCTGTCATTCGTCAGTGACTTAGCTAACAGTTTTTTATATTGGGCAAGTCAGCCATTTCTTATCAGAATCACCTGTGGAACTTAAAAGATGCCTAAGCCCTACCCCAGAATTAAATCAGCATACGTATCTTTTTTGTTGTTGTTAATTCTACAGATAATTATAATGCACCACCATGATTAAACATAGGTGTAGATGATCTCCAAGGATCTGGGTAGCTCTTATATCGTGAATCTACTTTCTCTAATTCAGACTAGAGGCTTTATATCAGCTTTAACCTTTTTGTTCTTGTCCTTTACCAAGTGAGCATTCTGTATGGCCTCGGATCATTATGGCATCAGAACTGTTTTTCTGTGTGCAGATCATTTAGCACACCTGAATATACTTTCCTCCTACTTCTTAATTTACCTTCAGCCTTGCCTTGTAGAATGAATGTCAGAATTTTGTGAAACTATTCCATGTAAAGTAGTGGAAAATATCATTTTTCTAAACAATTTTTATATCCTAGGACTCTTTGCATAGTTACTAATTCAGAACCCTAGAGCTAGAATGTATTATGTAAACTAGATATGTCTTTTGGCCAGGTTCCTCCTGGATGAAGAAGGACCAGCCCACCTTTACCCTCCGACAAGTTGGAATAATATGTGAGCGTCTCTTAAAAGACTATGAAGATAAAATTCGGGAGGAATATGAGCAAATCCTCAATACCAAACTAGCAGGTAGGCTGAGGCAGTGGCTATGCCATTGTTAATAGGGTTCTGTAAGGATTAATCCCAGTTAAGTAAATGGTAACTTAGAAAAAGCGGTAAGACTGAATACCAGAAGGTTTAATGAATTGTGAGTATTAAGTTTCTCTCTTTGGTTACTCTCTTTTGGATTCTAAACATTTTATTTATACATTGTATGGAAGGACTTTTCATTTACATTTCTGAAACAAGATAAGCCAAGCTTTTCTTTCAAGAATTTTCCATATGAATAAAGGGATCGAGTAGGTTATTCGGGCAAGCTGGTGGGTAAACAGGTGGTAGGAATCATGCTGACCTCCCAACAGGTGGCTGGGAAGAGTATAGTCAACACATTCAGACTTCCTGGTGGGAGTCACTTTGTGGATGTGGGAAGTCAGGCATCCTGTGATTTAGAGGTACTTTAAAGTCTGGAAAGCACTGCTCAGGCTAGAACAAAGAGTGATTAGTGATGGCAACCAGTAGACCCTTTTGTGAAAGGAAGGGATCTAAATCAGGAATAGGAAGTAGTACCTGTTTAGTGAAAGAAGGTGATGTTGTGATCAGAGAGGTTTTAGGCAACAGCTTCTTCCTGTAACAGTATTGTTTCCTCATGTGGTGGCCCACACCACAGAATGTTAATTGGTCGGCTTTAAATTGAGAACTGTTGATTTAACAACAGAGTTAAATGAATTTCTTTATAGTAACATTTTTTTGATCCTTTAATATACTAACAATGTGTATTATAAGAAGTAGCTGTAGTATGTCATTCCCCTATTCTACCCCCACTCCAAAATTGTTTAGACCAGCTGGCTGTAAGTCACTTCTGTGTTCATGGATGTCAGACTACCTTCTGTCTTTCTACTGAGTTTCCCTTCAGAAGGTACTTCTGTGGAACTGTCTGCAATTACGTAATGTGGAATTTTCTCTTAGCTTTCTAGCCATTCCACCTCTATCACTCAGTGTGTATGTTGAAATTTATAGAAAAGATAGAGTGCAGAAAAGAGCTTCAAGCTTCATGTCCTATAGGAGATATACTAAAATTTGCTGGCTTGTGGTAGTGAGCACAGCTGTCTATCTTGGGAAGCCATTAGCAGGAGATGGAATTACAGCAGGGGTGAGATTATTAGGAAAATGTTAGCAATGATCAGTGACCAAACCTAGGAGCCAGGGATTTGGCTCTGGGACCTAAGAGAAAGGAACAGATCTCAGAGTGACCATTATAAGTAGGGTCTGAGAGTGGATAATATAAACTGGGAAGCTAGATGTGATTCTGACGCTTGATTCTTGAAAAACTGTGGGAGAGTTTCTGGGGATAGTATACACTGTCTTTCCCCTCACAGAACAATATGAATCTTTTGTGAAATTCACACATGATCAGATTATGCGACGATATGGGACAAGGCCAACAAGCTGTAAGTATTGCCAAGTTTTTCATTGAATTTTTCAACTTCCAAGAGCAAGATTTTGACACTGAGTACCTTGTCTCCTGAGAGCAGAAAGCCCCTGTGAAGTAAAATAATAGATAACATTTAAAGAATACTTATATGTCCAGCACTGTGCTAAACCCTTTAAATCCTCACAAAGTTTATTTAATCCACAATTACCTGTTGGGGAGGAACTATTCCTAGTCCCAGTTTACAGGTAAGGATAGCATTTAAAGAATTTAAATAATTTGTCCAGGCTCATACAGCTAGTGGTTCAGCCAGGATTAAAACCCCAGGTGGTCTCACTTCAGTGCCAATTTGTTTAATACCTGGCTTTTCCCTCAGAAAGGTGGTTTCAATTGTTTATTTATGAAAGTTGAGTCCTTAAGCTAGTTTATCAAGTGTGTGGTCAGAATTTCTTAATTCTAAACATCTTGCAACTACCCGTTACTCAAAACATAAATTATAAATAGCTATATATGTGAACTGAATCTGAGTCAGGTTTCTTAAATTCTTGCGAATTTAGGACCTCTTTAGTGGTGATTGATATCCTCTACTGTTTATCACATTTACTGTTAGTTAATATTAAAAAAGCATGACACTATATTTTTAGTATTCTTACACTCGTTTGTTTTTTATTCCTAATTTATAGACGTGTCCTGAAGCTTTCTTGCATATCTGGGTACCAGGTTTGACCTCAAGAGATGGCTGCTGTACACTTTTTGCAACTGGTTTGATATCACATTTCAGCTCCAACTTTGCATCCTGAGAACACTTAAATGTTTCTGCAGGTCCATTTTATACAACTTGAAAGACCTTAAAACTTTCCGGTTGCCACAAGCATATCTTTCTTTTCTGCTCATCCAATAAACAGCTGTGCCCTACTGTGATAGATTTTCCAAACAAAAATACCTGGAGCAGCAGTTTAGCAAAATATGCCCTCAGTGGCACTCAACAAATGGAGTTTCCCCAAGCACAGTTCTGTAAGAAGTGTGTGTGAGAGTGTGTGTATGTGTGTGTATGTGTATTTTAAGTTATTATTTGTATTGTGCAAATTTTTTTGATCTTGGGGATTCTGGCTGTGAATTTGATGCACGACAATTATGGTTAAAAACATTTCCTTGGTCTACAGAAGATCATTAATGTTTTGTGACCATATAAGTTGTAACAGTGGATTGTTTTCTGTGTAGGTGTTATTGTTAAATACAGGGACTGTTTCCAGGCACAGAATATGAATCATAAGTTAGGATGGACATTAGATGTGATTATGACGACATAGCAAAGGTCTGTGGTCCTAGGTCTACAAATGCGTGGTGAGGAATTAGAACAAACCCGAGACAGGCCATTTGACACATGACTCTGCCTAGCTGTGTTAGACCATTACTTTGACTCCAAGCCTTAAAATACCCACGTGGAGTCTGTGCTCACCTCATTCACACAAGGAGCTCCCTGGACACTGAACCTCTAAGAAGGAAAGGAGTCTCCTCTGGAGCAGGAGCAGCAGGGTTTGCTTGGGAGCTTGACAAAGGTGAGCATGGGGCTGGGCCATGCCCCGGAGGCACTGCTACTTGGGAGGCGCCACTTCACCTTTCTATCAGTTATTAAAAATAGAATTTGGATCCTTTGGTCAGGTTCCCCCAAATTCTTTTAAGAGATGTCCATGTTCAATTGCTTGAGCTTTGTTTTGGCAACCCCCTGCCTGAAGTTGCTTACAGACTGTTCTTCACCTTATTTCCAAGGCTGAGGAACAGAAAGTAGCCTCTGTTTTGAGGAGGTGGAAGTTAAGTATACATTTATTTTTTACTGTGACTTGTTCAGGACCACGTTTTACAAAATGCCTTGTTTCCTTTATTATTGTTTCTGGAAAGGAAAGTTCTATTAAAATTGTTTTAGTTTGAATATAGAATAGTTTTTTTAATTAAGGCTTATTTTGAAAAAAACAGTTTAATTCAAATGTATGCCAGTACCTTCCAAAGTAAGGTAATATTCAGAGACAGTTGTCCTGATCAGATGGCTTAGAGAAGTTTCTGGAATATTCACATTCGAAGATTCCTTATTAATGAATGTCTTTGACTTAAATCTAACCAAAAACTGCAACATTATTCTTTGTACATTTTCATTATATAGTGTTAACAAGCTTAGTTGCAAACAAATAAAATACTTAAGCTATTTGTTTACCTTGCCTTCTTAATACTGTGATAATGTTTATTAATTCAAATAATTTATGTGAGGCTGCTATAACCATTTCCCTATTTCAGCATTACATTTAAGATTTAAAGACTTTTTAAAGCCCAGAAGTGATCTTTTAATAATTAAAGAATTATTTTTACTTCATATTTGAAGGGCAGTGTGTTTCATCTCTTCTTTTTCCAGGGTAGTCACTTGTTCCTGGAAGAGGAGAATAGCAGTGGCTGTAATGCGAGTGGCCTTACAGTGGGATAGTCACCCCAAAACAAGGGCAGGGCGTCTGTGGGAGCCATCCGAAGTCCTGAAGGATGGGCCAGGAATGGGCAACGCTGCCTCACTGAAGTCTTCTTGTTACAGAATCAGTGTGATATGTTCACTCACTCTTGCAGGTGTCAGCCCCATTCCTACTAAATGGCTGCTGGGTGGGAAATAGAGTAGGTTTCTATAAGGAAAATGACAGACATTCTGTCACTGCAACTAGTGTTGTTAAGCTGTTTTATTATCATATAGTTGCCCTTTGGGGCCACAGAGTAAGACCACACCACCATGGCTGGGTTTTGGGATCTCTTCAAAAGGGACTGGACATGTTTGTTTAATGTTCTATGCAGAGAAAAGATGACTCCTAGGTCAGAAAATGGGGACCTGTAAGGTAAGCCTTAGACTAGTGAAAGGTGTTTTTTCCTAGACCTTGATTTCTAGGGCTTGAACGTAGGGGCATTCCCAGGTAGGGAAGTGCCTTTGTCTCATGGAAATAGGTCAAGGCCCAGGGAAGAAGTCAACCTACAGAGACCGTAAGGATGGGCCAGGACCTGTGGTCTCAGAAGATTTGTATCTAGTGAGCTAGTTAAAATTTTTTTCTGTTTGAATTCCATTCATTGTCTTTTAGTAAAGTCTTCACCTTAAGGGAAATGAAAGGAGTAGGTGTCCCTGCATACCTAGGTCAGAGGAGTACAGGGGAGATTAAAGTTTGTGAGGCAGTCATAATTGTCAAGAGCTCCCAGGAAAAGAAGAACATCAGAAGACACATGAACTTGGGCCAACTTTCCACACACGGTGAATCTTCTCTGCCCACCAGGGAGGATTGGTTGTTTAGAATAGTAGCTAAAGGAATGGCCTTTGGATGTTTGTAGCCCTAGAGTTTAGTCTGCTTTGCCACTAATTTGCTATGTGAGCCTTGCCAAGCTACTGAACTTTCTGAGCCACAGTTTCCTTATCTGTAAAATGAGGGTTAATTGTATGTACATCATTGGGGTTTGTTTTCAAATAGATTAAACTAAATAGTCCATGTAAAGAAAGTATATTTAGCACAGGTTGGGGCATATAATATGCACTTGAAAATGTTACAGCAGGTTTCTTTACAGTGGTCTTCATCAGATCTGAAGACCAAACCCTTCTTTCTGCAGTGGTGATTCTCAACTTTCCAGAACGAATAGCCCGTTGTTAACATCAAATCTCACATTCTCTTATTAGAATTTGTACTTTTTAAGTGTTTGACTAAAAAATAAAAGATGAATGACAAGTGAATTCAGTAATGCCTTTCAGTGAATCTGTATTTTGTTACTCAGCAGGGATCAGCAAACTATGACCTATTTTTTGTAAATAAAGTTATATTGGAACACTGCCACGCCTATTTGTTTGCATCTGTGGCTGCTTTCATACTGCAACTCCAGAGCAAGAGACAGTATGGACCACAGAGTTGAAAATACTCTCTGGCCCTTTATAGAAAAGTGTGTGGGCCCCTGCACTGTAGCATTGATAGACACTTGAGAAAGCTCACAAACAAGGCAAATTTGGTGCATCATGGATGGGGGAGTCACACCTCAGGTTGAGGTATGATGAAAAATTCTGCTTACAAATGTAAACTGGTTGCCAAAGTGAACATCTTACAGAAAGAGCTAATGAACTTTTTAGAGTAATGATTCTCTAGGATGAGGACAGGGAGCATACTCTTTAGAATGACCAGTTTTATCTTTAGCATACTTAATTTTGAAATTTTAGTTACAAAGGTGGGTGTGAGAATTTTATGTTTATCAGAAGATAGCATGGGTTTAAAGATAGTTTGTTAAATACTGTTAAGGAACAGTGACTTCTGTGCTGCCCTGGTGGTTCTTCCCTTGAAAAAGCCTTCAAAGTATGTGTAGTCTCCTATAGCTGCAGTTGTCCCCATCAGTCCATGAGGCTCCTAAAAGCGTAGTTCAGGCACCCAGGGGCTTTTTCCAGATTGGCAAATGCCTTAAGAGGAAGAGATGCTTTGAGTTCTAGGCTCTCTGGGTTCTTATCTAGATTTTGGCTCAGTAATTCCTCATTACCTAGTTAGCCTTTTTATGCTTTTAAGAAAATGATTTTTATATTTCAACTGTTGTCTAGTTGGTCTTAGCAGTAGGTGGATCCACATTTCCTGAGGCATGGTACCCAGTGTGCCTTCATGTTAATGGGAGAAAAGTAGGGAAAGACATGTTTATATTGGCTTTTGAATTTTTCAGTCATTCAGCAAGCATTACTGGTGTCTTCTGAGTTATGTATTTATGGAGGACAGATACATGTATTTTTAAATTTATTTATTGTTTATTTTTCTGCCACACCGAGCAGCTTGTGGGATGTTAGTTCCCTGACCAGGGATCAAACCCGGGCCCATGGCAGTGAGAGCACCGAGTCTTAACCACTGGACCGCCAGGGAATACCCTATGAGTTTTAAAAGCCTGACAAGTTCTGTTAAGTAGCCCTAGTCTGTCTTATATCCCCAGTATCTTTTTTTTTTTTTAATTTTTATTTGTTTTTTTGGCTGCGTTGGGTCTTCGTTGCTGCACGCAGGCTTTCTCTAGTTGCGTCGAGCAGGGGCTACTCTTCGTTGCAGTGGGCGGGCTTCTCATTGCAGTGGCTTTTCTTGTTGCGGAGCATGGGTTCTAGGCGTGTGGGCTTCAGTAGTTGTGGCATGTGGGCTCAGTAGTTGTGGCTCTAGAGCGTCAGGCTCAGTAGTTGTGGCGCACGGGCTTAGTTGCTCCACAGCATGTGGGATCTTCCTGGACCAGGGCTCGAACCCACGTCCCCTGCATTGGCAGGCGGATTCTTAACCGCTGCGCCACCAGGGAAGCCCAATCCACCTATTCTTAAAGGTTCTGGTTAGCTCTTGCATGGAATATTAAATTTTCCGCTCAAACTGTCATTTTTCATGGTGCTCCTGTTCTTTTGCCTGGAATTAACACCTTCTCACTTGACAAATGGCCTACTCAAGTGGCAGTTGTCTTTCTGCTCCCTTCTTGAAGGCAGTGTTACTTAGTCATTTGATGAATGTTTATTGAGCATCTACTATTTGCCAAGTACTGTTCTGGGCACTAGGAATATATCACTGAGCTGGACAGACAAGGTCCCTTCTCTCATGGTGCTTAACACTGTTGTGAGGCAAGAAAGGCAAACTAGTACACTGTTTCATCCAAGATTTAAAAGTGTTTGAAGAAAATAAAATGGGAATGATAGAGAGTAACTGAATGCCTAAATTAGGTGGTAAGAGAGACCTTTCTGAGGAAGGTAAACGTGTAATGCATTTATGGGTCTACATGACTCTTCCACTATACTGAGCCCTTAGTAGCACCTTGAGCTATTATCTATCTATTCTTGGCTCTTAAATCATGAGTGACTAAATGAATTATGTGGCTACTCCTCCCCTTTTCCAGTAGTCAGTGCACTACCTGAAACTCTTCCTTAACTCTCAGATCAAATTACTTTAAGCCTTCTGCAGGTTGTCTCTGCAGCCAAGGTAAGAGAGATGCTGTCCTTACCCTAGAGAGGCTCACAGTCTCTGGGCAGGAATGTGATGAAACTTCCTTTGGTAAGTATTCTGTGCACCTGGACAGAGAAATCAGGGTGTTTCCAGGGGAAGGCCACTCTCAGCAGCTTCCCTCCAGGTAGTTTTAATTACCCTGATCTGTACTCAGGAAAGCTGACTAGTAAATCTATATTGGTCTATAAAACCAGACTCCAGTGTGTTAATTTATGATGAGAAATATGTCAGGTGCAGTAGACTGCCCCATTGGCCTTAGTGTGTTTTCTTCATGTAATCATATCACTTGGGAAGCCTAATTAAAGTCAAGAGATAGCTCCACATATCAGAATGAGGGGAGTTTAATTCTAGGGATGGAATGTTTACCAACATCAGATTACCCCTACCACAAGCCTGGCACAGCTTTCCTCCCCACTTCAGTTTGCTTCAGTGATTCCTGGTTCTGTTGCATCTTCGACTTGATATTTTATCTACCCCCAAATGGCATGATTTTACTTTTTTTTTTTTTTTGGGCCACACCACGCTGCATGTGGGATCTTAGTTCTCCAACCAGGGATGGAACCCACGCCCCCTGCATTGGAAGCGCAGAGTCTTAACCACTGGACTGCCAGGGAAGTCCCTTTTTTACTTTTTTAAACAGTCGCTCTGATTTCCATTATATTCCAGGCCTTGGGACCCATTACTTTCTTTTTCAGATTACTTTGCTTATTGCTTTTGTTGAATCTATCCTATAGCTCTGGCTTGGGGGTGAGGGTGGGGGGTAAGTTTCCAAACTCACTGACTTACCGAAATGTGCTAGGATCCTCAGGCTACCCAGTTTATTCAAATCTGTGTGACAGTGGTATCAGATACAGACCTAAAGTTCCCAATGTGCTAAATTATAGGTGGCCTACCTGTAGAAAGGTAGCGTTAAAAGCTTTTCTCGGGTTATGACTGAGGTGTGTAAACATGAGGGAATCCTATAGGTCAAGGACAGAAGTCCAGTGAATGGAGACCCAGGGGGACGTTAAATGGCCTGTGACCGTCCACGCAGCAGCTGAGGCTAGTTTTCAGAGGAGTGGGAATAGGGGCCTTCAATTAACATTGAGCCATCCTCTTATGCTTTGAAGATGGGAGCAAGGCTCTATCGCGGAAGAACAGGTCGCTGGACCCCGCGGCGAACGCCTAGTCCTGTTCCACCGGTTCTCTGAGCCTCGGGTTCCCGAATACAGAATGAAGAAGGCGACAGCTCAGGCTTGCCTCTCTGCGCATAAAACCCTTTGATTTCGTTGTAAAACTACACTTCCACGTGAGGAGCTTAGAACAAGGAAAATAAAAGATAAATGACGGGCGTTACAAGAGCCGGCAACCCGCCCCTAACGGCCGATTTACAACACTCGTAACGCAAAGCGTAGGAATCCAAGCGGGCGCCCGTGGTGAGACTAGCAACGGCGCAGGCTCCGTTCTGACGTAGGGTTTTCTGGGAATTGTAGTTTTCCCATCTTTGCGGGAGACGAGACGACCTGTCACCGACATCTTTGCACAGCCGCGCCGACACCGGGGCTGAATGCACGGTCCATTGGAGGGGGTCGGCGTATCAACAGTTAACAACATCTATAATAGGCAACAATATATAACAGGGCTGGTGGGACTTCAACATAGGCCTAGTAAATGCTCAGGAATTCGGGAAGCTTTCACAGAAAACCGTGCGATAACCCATGCGGACGGATTAACGCATTCGCCTGGGAGACAGTGGGAAGGTAGCAAGTGGGATCACTACAGGCAGAAGAAACTGCTCCTACAGAGTTTGTAAGCATGAGAGCAATTCTGGATGGCTGAGAACACCAGGGTATTGAGTAGGGGTTGGTGAACAATGGGATCTGACGATTTAGAAATGGGAAGAAATCAGATCATGGTCTTGAATACCAAACCCAAGAATTTGGACCTTTTCTTGAATACACCTCACACGCAGCCCAAACAATATGAATGACCCCCTCCTTTGCGTTCTCCCTTATTTTGTTCATCTTTGTTTTATCACTTACCACAGCATTCTGGCTATGTCTTCGTCCCAAGAGCTCAACAAGGATCATGGCCGTGTGATAAGAGCTCAGGAAGTGTTTTTTGAATGATCAGATTTCAGTTTTTAGAAAGGCAATTAGCAACATTAAGAAGAGAGGGTAAGAAGAGAGCAAGGCTGGATGTAAAAAACCATCAGAGTTCAAAGTAAATTGCTTTTCCAGCCTGCAATTTTCCCTCCAACCAAGGGTTGAAATCTGGCAGCTCAAGGCCATTTCCATCCTGGGTTTTTTTGGTCAGCGCTTTAAAAAAAGAAAGATTAATTGCCCCACATTTTTAAAGTGGAATGTTTTCACACTTAAACAATAACAAAAGATTTCTGGCTTCTCTTGAAAAATTTGAAGACTTGACAATTTGGGGCCCTGATTCTTTTTTTTTTTTAATTTTATTTATTTATTTATTTATGGCTGTGTTGGGTCTTCGTTTCTGTGCGAGGGCTTTCTCTAGTTGTGGCAAGTGGGGGCCACTCTTCATCGCGGTGCGCGGGCCTCTCATTATCGCGGCCTCCCTTGTTGCGGAGCACAGGCTCCAGATGCGCAGGCTCAGTAATTGTGGCTCACGGGCCTAGTTGCTCCGTGGCATGTGGGATCTTCCCAGACCAGGGCTCAAACCCGTGTCCCCTGCATTGGCAGGCAGATTCTCAACCACTGCGCCACCAGGGAAGCCCCGAGGGGCCCTGATTCTTGACAGCAACAGAATGGAGCTGAGTAGCTGCTGCCCCCTTTAGACAGGACATATGCTCTTCAGATTGTCACATTCCCCAACACTCCTTCCATCCCTTAAACTGAGGCCAAGTACCAGTTACCATTTATCATGATGCTTTTGTTTTCATTTCTTTACAGTGAGCTAGCTCTGTTTGGCCTTGGAGGTGTTTAAGTTGCCCATCTTTGTACTAATCTATCCTGCCTGGTATCCGAGGAGTGATTCAATGAAATTAGTATTTTAGAAAGATTAGTCAGTGCAAAACAGACTGAAGTGAGGAGCCGGGAGGCAGAAAGGAAGAAAGAAATTGGAAACCTACTGAAGGAATATTTGAAAGAATTTGGCCAGTAATTAAATATTGGATGAAAGATGAGGAAAAGGCAAAATACAACTTCAGAGTTTCCTACCTGAATGGCTGGGAAGATGATATCACCAACATAAGAAAGTGGGAGAAGTGGAAGGGGTGGTGGTGATCACTACCTTGCTACCTCTAGTATTTTGTGGGCAAGGGCCATGAGTTACCAATTCCATAATCCTCCAGTATTGTGCCGGGCATGCATTAGGTGCCCAGGAAATTCTAGCTGAACTGAAACTGATCTCAGGTGCGGTATACCTGATGAGGGGGGAAGGAAGGGAGAATTGGAATGCTGGAACAAAACCAGAACGTTGTGGGACCTTAGGAATTCTCTCCAGAGTGGATGAACCTGGGGCTTGGGGATAGTTAATCCATTTTGGAGGAAAACCTATGCAAAAGTCCTGAAGCAGAGCAGGAATTTGGCATGCAAAAATGGAGACGGGATGGGGGGGAACGGTGTCATTCCAGGGG